>NC_042616.1:510115376-510775767 GCF_901001135.1 Rhinatrema bivittatum
TGACAGACATAAAACAAAATCAATAAACTAAAAATACTTCAGATTAGCCCTACGTCCCTACTCCCTTAGACATTTAAACTCGATAACAAATCAACAAAATTAAGATGCAGGTAGCAGTCCAGCAGTGAGAGGGAGGCTTTCCAGTCTTTTGCACTGAGTACTACATGTTTGATCATCTCCCAGCTGGTGAGAGGTTGTATCTGAGCATTATAAGTGTGTATAAATAGCTCCTAGCCTTCAGAGAACGAGTCCAATCTGTGGAAGCTAGAGTAGCAGACCTGGAGGAGCTAAGGGAGCAGAGAGGTATATAACGGAGACCTTCAGACCATGATAGAGCAGGCCCACCTCCAATCAGGTAGCCCCTATGCTGCCTTTAAGAAACGTCACTGGAAGGAGAGCATCACCTTGGTGAGGCAGGAAGCAATCCTGTAGCTAAGACTTGCCCTCAAGATGATGTAGTATCCTCTCGCACCGAGATAGGTCTCCAGGGGCATGTCCCAGGAGAAAAGGGTTAAGACAGCTGTTGTAGTTGGTGATTTGATTATTAGGAAGGTATATAACTGGGTGACTGGTAGACATGAGGATCATTTGGGAACTTGCCTGCCTGGTGCTGAGATGGTGTCACATAGGATTTTAGATAATGCTGGAGAGGAGCCGGTTGTCTTGGTAAATGTGGATACTAATGACATAGGAAAGTGCAAGAAGGAGGTTCTGGAAGCATATTTAGGTTTTTAGGTAGAAAGTTGAAATCCAGAACATTCAGGGTAGCGTTCTCAGAAATGCTCCCTGTTCCATGTGCAGGACCTTAGAGGCAGGCAGAGCTCGAGTCTCAATGCGTGGATGAGGTGATGGTGCAGGGAAGAAGGTTTTAGGTTTGTTAGGAACTGAGCATCATTTTGGGGAAGGGTGGGCCTTTTCCAGGAAGATTGGCTCCCATCTTATCCAGAGTGGAACCAAGCTGCTGGCACTAACCTTTAAAAAGCAGATAATTCAATTTTTAAACTAGATAATGGGAAATAGCCGACAGTTGCTCAGCAGTGCATGGTTTGGAATGATGTATCTTTTGAAGGATACTAAGAGAACAGACAAATTAGAAAATCTCAATAGAGAGGTTGCAATAAATACTAAAGCAGCCCAGGTGCTTTTAAGTAAAGAGCAGACAAAGCAGAAAGATTTCAAATTACTCCATCAACTAATAAACAGGATATTAATATAAACAAAAAGCATACTATGAAAAGTCTGTATACAAATGCTAGAAGTCTTAATTAAAATAAGATAGGAGAGTTAAGAGTGTATAGCACTTGATAAAGAGGTAGTAGATATAACTGGCATCACAGAGGCCTGGTGGAAGGAGAATAACCAATAGGACACTGTGATACCACAGTATAAATTATATCAAAATGATAGGATGGATCCAATTGGTGGAGGGATGGCACTCTATATTAAAGAGAGCATTGAGTCAAGCAGGATAAAAGTTCTGCAGCAATCAAAATGCAATATTGAATCTTTATGGAAAGAAATTCCAGGTGAAAAGGGGAATAAAACAGCAGTGGGGGTGTATTACCGTCCACCTGGCCAGAATGAAAAAAACAGATATATGAAATGCTAAAAAAAAAAAAAAAAGGGAAACTAACAAAATCAGCAGCACAGTAATAATGGGTGATTTCAATTACCCCAAGTATTGACTGCATGAATGTAACATCAGGGCATGCTAGAGAGGTAAAGTTCCTAGATGAAATAAATGACTCCTTCATGGAGCAGTTGGTACAAGAACCAACAAAAGGGGAAGCTATTGTAGACCTAGTCCTTAGGGAACACAGGATTTGGTATGAGAGGTAACTGTGTTGGAACTGCTTGGCAATAGTGATCACAACACAATCAAATCTGACTTAATAACTGGAGGAAGGACACTAAAGAAATCTATTGCGACAGCATTTAATGTTCAAAAAGGTGACTATGATAAAACGAGGAAAATGGTTAGTAAAAAAAATTGAAAGGAGCAGCTGCAAAGGTTTAGAGTTTACATCAGGCATGGGTGCAGTTAAAAAATATCATCTTGGAAGCCCAGACCAAAAATGTTCCACGCATTAGAAAAGGTGGAAGGAAAGCTAAACATCTACCAGCATGGTTAAATGGTGAGGTGAGAGAAGTTATCCTAGCTAAAAGAACATCTTTCAAGAAATGGAAAAGAGATCCAAATGAAGAAAACAGGAAACAGCATAAGCTCTGGTAAGTCAGATGCAAAGCATTGATAAGGAAGGCAAAGAGAGAATTTGAAAAGAGGCTTGCTGTGGAAGCAAAACCTCCTAATAAAAACTTTTCAGGTACATTTGAAGTATAAAGCCTGTCAGTAGGACCATAAGATGATCAAGGAGTAAAAGGGGCACTTAGGAATTTCAAAGCCATAGCAGAGAGACTAAATGAACCCTTTGCTTCAGTTTTCACTAAGGAAGATATAAGGGAAGATACCCATGCCAGAAATGATATTCAAGGTGGTGATTCAGAGGAACTGAAACAAATCTCAATGAACCTGGAAGATGTACTAGGGCAAGTTGACAAACTAAAGAGTAGCAAATCAGCTGGACCAGATGAAATACATTCCAGAGTGATGAAAGAACTGAAAAATGAAATTGCAGATCTGCTATTAGTAATTTGTAAACTATCATTAAAATCCTCTATGGTACCTGAAGGCAAGAGGGTTGCCAATGTAATGCCAGTTTTTAAAAAGGGATCAAGGGATGACCCGAGAATCTACAGACCAATGAGTCTGACGTCTCTGCCAGGCAAAATGATAGAAAAAAATCATAAAGAACAAAATTGCTGAACATATAGATGGGCATAGTTTAATGGGGACAAAGCCAACATAGATCAAGCCAAGAAAAATCTTGCCTCACCAATCTGCTACATTTTTTTGAGGGCGTAAACAAATATGTGGATAAAGGTGAGCCAGTTGATATAATGTATCTGATTTCCAGAAAGCATTTGACAAAGTCCCTCATGAGAGACTTCTTAGGAAATTAAATGTCATGGGATAGGGGGCAGAGTCCTATTGTGGATTGCGAACTGGTTAACAGAAAACAAAGAGTAAGGCTAAATGGTAAATTTTCCCAATGGAAAAAGGTGAATAGTGGTGTGCCCTAGGGATCTGTTCTGGGACCGATGCTTTTTAATATATTTATATACAACTTGGAAATGGGAGCAGCAAGTGAGGTGATCAAATTGCCAATGACGCAACAATATTCAAAGTTGTTAAATCACAAGAGAATTGTGAGAAATTGCAAGAGGATATTGCAAACCTAGGAGACTGGGCATGCAAATGGAAAATTAAATTTAATGTGGACAATTGAAAAGTGATGCACTTAGGGAAGAATAACCCAAATTATAACTACACAAAGCATCTTCTGCTCAGTGTGCAGCAGCAGCCAAGAAAGCAAATAGAATGCTAAGAATTATTAGGATACGAATGCAGGATAAAACAGAGATTAACATAATGCCTTTGTATAGCTCCATGGTGCGACCTCATATTGAGTACTGTGTGTATTACTGGTCGCCTCATCTCAATAAAGATATAGCAGAATTAGAAAAAGTACAGAGAAGGGCGACCAAAATGATAAAGGGGTTGGAACGATTCCCTATGATAAAAGACTAAAGAGGTTAGGACTCTTCAGCCTGGAGAAGAGACGGCTGAGGGGAGTTATGATAGAGGTCTATAAAATAATAAGTGGAGTGGAACAAGTAAATGTTAATCGGTTGTTTATTCTTTCAAAGAATACAAAGACTAGCGGGACACACAATGAAGTTACTAAGTGATACACTTAAAACATAAGAGAAAATATTTTTTTACTCAATGCATAATTAAACTCTGGAATTTGAGCTGAGGATGTGGTGAAAGCTATTAGTGTAGCTACGTTTAAAAAAGGTTTGGACAAGTTACTGAAGGAAAAGTTAATAAACCATTATTAAGGTGGACTTGAGGAAATCCGTTGCTTACCCCTAGGAAAAGTAGCTTGGAACCTATCTACCCCATGAGATCTTTCCGGGTATTTGTGAATTGGCCACTGTTGGAAACAGGATACTGGGCTGATGGACCTTTGGTCTGACCCAGTATGGCAAGTGTTATGTTCTTAAAAAAATGCTTCGTTTGCATAAAATCAGGACTTATACACATAAAAAATGTTGTCAGTGCAGAAAGCATTCTTTGGGCAGAAAATGTGGTGTGTGTGCACAAAGCATGTTTTCGAAGCATAAAGACCCGGCACCGACACTCCAGTTTACATCCATGGACTAACATTAGCCCTGGAAACTTTACTCCACCTCAGACTAGGAGTTACGTTTCCAGCACTAAGAAAAACAAGGCAAGCCAGTGCACCTCTCTGCATTGGGGTGGCGGAGGAGGGGCTTAATGGCTAATATCTTCATTACTATTAAATTTACATCAGAGAGCCCTAACCTGTATGCACACTGGGGCGGATTTTAAGAGCCCTGCTCGCCTAAATCCGCCCAAAACCGGGCGGATTTAGGCGAGCAGGGCCCTGCGCGCCGGGAAGCCTATTTTACATAGGCCTACCGGCGCGAGCAGAGCCCCGGGACTCGCGTAAGTCCCGGGGTTCTCCGAGGGGGGCGTGTCGGGGGCGGTCCCGGTCATCGCGGCGTTTTCGGGGCGTGTCGGCAGCGTTTTGGGGGCGGGTACAGGGGCGTGGCTACGGCCCGGGGCGGTCCGGGGGCGTGGCCGCGCCCTCCGTACCCGCCCCCAGGTCACGGCCCGGCGCGCAGGAGGCCCGCTGGCGCGCGGGGATTTACACCTCCCTCCGGGAGGCGTAAATCCCCCAACAAAGGTAAGGGGGGGTGTAGACAGGGCCGGGCGGGTGGGTTAGGTAGAGGAAGGGAGGGGAAGGTGAGGGGAGGGCGTTAGAGGATTCCCTCCGAGGCCGCTCCGATTTCGGAGCGGCCTTGGAGGGAATGGGGGTAGGCTGCGCGGCTCGGCTCGCACCGGCTATACAAAATCCATAGCCTTGCGCGCGCCGATCCAGGTTTTTAGCAGATACGCGCGGCTCCGCGCGTATCTACTAAAATCCAGCGTACTTTTGTTTGCGCCTGGAGCGCAAACAAAAGTTGGCTATTCGCGCTCCTTTAAAATCCGCCCCACTGTGTGCATAATTTTTGTGCACAAAACTACTTCCTGCATCAGCAGTGACATTTGTGCACAAAAATAACGCACCTAATTGTGGGTAAACCTGTGCGCTCTGCTGTGTACACTTTTTTTACACTGGCCCCTCAGAAAGAGAAGTGGCTGAGTTGACCACACCAAGATCTGAACCCAAACACCACAGGTTTGGAGAGGTGCAAATGGAAAATGGTTTACACAGCCATGTGCTCTCACCATTTAATTTTGCTAGGACAGCAGAGAAATGTGTGACCTACTTAGGAACCTTTACCTTCTCCCACAAAATTGCTCTTCCAAGTGTGACACTTTCTACCTGTGCACTGTACAGGACTTGGCTCAGGACTGATTCTCATTTGAGGTGAGCTAGGCAGTCACCTCAGTCACCACAGACTGGCAACTTCCAGGCAATGTCTATCCTCTTTTAAAGCACAGTTCCACAGAAGAGAAGGGAATCCATGCTGAATGGATGTGGGGCGTGGAGACAGAGAGGAAACTGGGTGGGTGGGAAAGTTGTGGAGAGAGAGAGAGAGGTTCCTGAACTGGTGAGGTTGGAGTGGAAAGAAAGTGGAGAGAGACTGAACCGGAGGCTAGAGAGAAGAAAGGCTTGGCACTGTAGACCAGGGGCAAAGTGTGATGCAGAACTTGGTAGAGTGAGAAGTGGATGTTGAGTGGGGAGAGAAGGGGGGGAGGAGATGCTGTGCCAGAACTACCATCGATAAGCAGGCGGGCAAAAGATTGAAGGATGGTCTATGGTGCCTAATCAGTCCTCTGCATTGGTTTTGCGTCTCCTTAATGAGTCAGATGCAGAAAGTAGCAATCACAGTAAAGAACCAGAAAACCAGGACCTGGAGGACCTTGCCCACTCGGTATGAGAAACCAAGGTGACCAACCAAAAGCAAACCTCAAACAGAGAGAAAAAGAGAGTGAGAGAGAGGCCTGTAATTATGGCACCAGTATGCCCACGAATTGTTATTGGCTGACTGGAAGCATTAGAACTAAACCTCAGTGTGTTTACCAGGCCTAAAAAGAAAATATATTAAAAAAAAAAAAAAAAAGACTGTTTAAGAGTATTTTCCAAATCACACTACTCACCAGCAATGAAACTTAGCTTTTACCACAAGACTCATAGAGCAGACTAGATTATCTCATCGAGTGTTGTAAAAAAAAAAGAGGGTCTAAAGACAACAAAAACAGTCATGTGAAAGGTATCTCATGACATCAGTGAACAGAAGACGTTTGCCACTGCCAGCATGTCAATGAACCCAGTGGCCACTATGCACACTGCCAAGGAAACTTTACAAGCCAGGCAGAAAACAGCCTGACAAGCAAAGACTGCATTGGAATAGTAATAATCACAACAGTCAGGAGGCCATCGTTGTTTCTCTCAAATCCCTCTTCAAAGACAGTATACAGAAAAAAACAGACTTTTCACCCTGGAGTGGCATATATGTGCTTCTGAAGTACTACAACTGTGAAAAGCGTTTGGCGTATAAATATGCAACACCCCCCCTTTCGTCTGCTTCCATATAGGCCCTATTACAAGAAGGTTCTAGACATAACATGTCTTTCTGTTAAAGCTGTAAAGAGGTTTGTACAATGTCCACAGAAATTAGTTGTTTGAAAATAAAATATCAGCCCAGTGGTTCTGTGACAGTGCTGTCCGCTGCTCTGCAGGGGCTCCCCACTTTGATTCCTATATCAAATCTTTCGCACCCCGCATCAGCTGGGACTGAGGATACAGTGGGGGCAGCATTCACAGCCCCTGGGAGGCGAGTGGGGAGAGTCGTGGTCATTGCTGAAAGTGTGACACCTTTGGCCCAGATTTAGAGGCCATGTTACAGGGTTCTGGCTTCCAGCCTCAGGACCGTTGCTGCAAAGGTGTCGCTATGGGGTGACAAGTGCCAACCTAAAACAATGGCTACCACCTCAGCTTTAGTCTCACTAAACAAATGTTAAGGAGTAATACTAGTAGACATCTGATTGGCAGGAGTAAACCAAACCTCCGCCTGATCCAATGCTGCTATGCACTGCTGTCAAACCCACAGTTGCATATCCTCCTCCTTACCCCACCCCCACCCCCTGAGCCTGTGATAGGATCTATATTTAAGTTAATGTCATCTCTTGCTGCGGGGCCAATCTTGCAGCTCTTACTGTAAGATTGGCCTCATGGAGGCAGCAGATGACGTTCACTTGAATCCTACTGCCAGCCACTATTTCCTATAAAGTGCATGCACAGAAACACACGACCGCACCTCGGGCCACCCAAGCCCAGTTTCATACCCCAGCCTGTGCTGCTGTACCTTCTGTCTGTGCCAGCCAAGTAAGCATGTTTTAAAACTCCCTAGCTAGCATATCACAAAGGCTGATCTTGCAGTGAATGCGATTAGCCTACAGGATGAGCCACCAGCAGAGTTCTGAACATGCTCACCTGGCCGGCACAGACAGAGAGGAGTGTTGGGGACACAAGCATGGCCAGCAGAGGAATATAGCAGAAAGAGAAGGGGGGAGAGGGAAGGGAGAAACTGGTAGGGACTGACGGGGGCTGGGGGAAGAAGGATACATGCTCTGTGCGTGTGACTGAAGAGAGGGATTCTTCTAGCACAGGGGTCGGGAACCCATGGCTCGCGAGCCAGATATGGCTCTTTTGAGGGCTGCATCTGGCTCGCAGACAAGTGTCGCCATACTTCGCGGTTCCCCGCTGACCCAGCTGCTCCCCGGTCCTCCGCCGCCCGGGCTTAAAATGCTGTCAGCCCGGGCGGAACGCGGCAGGACAGCTGGAGTCAGCGGCACCGGCTGTAATTAAGACCCTGCCTGCGCGGGAAGAAGAGACCACACTAGCGTGGTCTCTTCTTCCGCGCAGGCACCCGATGCTCACCACTTCCTCTTCCGGGCCGCAGGGGGGGGGAGGAGAAGAGAGCACGCCGACTGGAGTCATCCGGGTGCCTGCGCGGGAGTCATCGGGTGTCAGCCGGGTGCCAGCGCTGGAGTCATCGCGCAGGCACCCGATGCTCTCCACTTCCTCTTCCGGGCCGCGGGAAGAAGAGAGCACGCCGGTGCTCTCTTCTTCCCGCGGCCCGGAAGAGGAAGTGGAGAGCATCGGGTGCCTGCGCGGGAAGAAGACTGCAGCGCGGCTCGGAGGAAAATGAAAATCTTCAACCGCGGCCGATGGGACTCCGCCTTCGCCTCCGCGAGGGCTGAAAATGAAGGAGGTTAGCGTTGGGAGGTGGCTGCTGCTGCCGCGAGTTCCCGGGGGGGGAGAGTGAATGAGCGAGCAAGCATGTGTGTTTGAGATCCTGTGTGTGTGAGTGAGAGATTGCATGTATGTGAATGATTGATTGAGAGCCTGTATATGTGAAAGAGAGTATGTCTGTGATTGAGATCCTGCCTGTGAGAGAGAGAGCATGAATGTAAGTTTACCATTGGGAACCTGTATGTGTAAGTTTGTAATTGAAAACCTGTTTGTTTGAAAGAGTATGTGTGTATGATTGAGATCCTTTGTGTGTGAGAGAGATCATGTGTATGTATGATTAAGAGCCTGTGTGTATAAGTAAGAGAGAGATCATGTGTGTCTGTGTCTGATTGACAGCTGATTTAGGTGATGGAGCATGTGAGTATGTGATTGAGAGCCTGTGTTTAAATGAGAGAGAGAGACCATGTGTGTCTGTGTGTGATTGAGAGCTGATTTAGGTGAGGGAGCATGTGAGTATGTGATTGAGAGCCTGTGTGTAAATGAGAGAAAGAGAGGACATGTTTGTAAGCATGTGAATGAGAGTCTGTGTGTGAGAGAAAAAGACAGCATGTATTTATGTGATTGAAAGCCTGTGTGTGTGTAAGCGTGAAAAGATAGACAGCATGTGTGTAAATGTGTAATTAAGACCCTATATAAGTGAGAGAGAAAAAAACATTTGTATATGTGAGTGACTGAGAGCATGTGTGTATAGGTGTGTCATTGAGAGCCAGTGTGAGAGAGAGCGCTGGTATGTGACCGAGAGAGGAGAAAGTTCCAAGCAAACCACCCCACCTCCTGCTAATTCAGAACAATCTCAGGACACCTGGATATCAAACGTTCCCAGGTATGCAGAGCAAAAAAAATTTTGTATCCTTATTATTTTTCATTACTTTATTATTTTTCATTACTGGATCTTTGTGTCTGCTATTTTGAAATATTTTGTTGGTATCTGGAAATGTTTTATATGAGTTTTTAATTATTGGATATTCCACTCATCAGCTGTTTCGAATATGTTCTTTTTGTTAGTACAGTTTTACTGCTGATGATTTTATATTTCTTGATTTGTTTTATAAGGATGTGTGATGTTTCTTTTTTCCTTTGTTACACTGCATACAGAGACTCTGGCTTGTTGCAGTTTCCAATTCAGTTTTTGTCTGCATGCTTCTTGTTATGCGTTTTGGTCTCTTTATTCTATGTTAGGTGAGGGACAGCACGTGATTCAGGTGAGGTTTTCTGCTGGCGTGTAGTTTCTGTGTAGGACTCTATAGCAGCCTGACTTGGTCCGTTTTCCTAATAGGAGATGTATTGGTGTCTTAAGGCCTGGTGTAATATTTTCAGAGACTTATTGTACTTTAAAAGTGTGATCTTACATAAAATGCACACATTTACTTGTATTTAGTTTTAAACATATTGTATGGCTCTCATGGAATTACATTTTAAAATATGTGGCGTTTATGGCTCTCTCAGCCAAAAAGGTTCCTGACCCCTGTTCTAGCATGTAGTTCCTGTGCAGGGATCTGTAGCAATCTAGTTTGCTTTGTTTCCTGAATAAGTGGTGTATTGGTATTTTAGGGCCCAATGTAATATTTACAGTACTGCTTTTTCATAGGTAGGATTGTTGAAGTTTGAAGTCTGGGCATTGGTTCTGTTATGATATGAACGATTTGCTATATAGACTCTGAGTTTCTTGTTTTGCAGTTTTGAGTCATTTTACAAAGTATCTGGCAGTGGAAGGTGTTTGTGTTGCTGTTACTTAGGTGCCACCAGAATTTTAATGCTTTTTTTTTTTTTTTTGTAGAGTGAGTTATAAGGGTCAACATCCTAGATTCATTGTTGGGGAAATTTCTGTGGATGCAAAGTGTGTTACAGAACAGGAGGTGCAAGATTTATATTGAGATTCTGTCCATTCCTGTATAGACTCCATAATTCATTTTCATATTCATATAAAATAATTAGTTGAATGAGGCAATCAAACAATATTAATGGAAGTTTTACTAAGAGGTTGAAACTGGCCAGAATTTTTTAAATTATATAGAAGGACCTTGGGACTTTTTCTTATTGTGTCTTTTATTGCCAGTTTAAAGGCAGAGAGTCATTTGGTCATTGTCAGCTTGTTAGGTGGAAATGTCACTTTGGCTTTACCCCCTCCATACTTAGCTTGCCGACCTGTTCCCCCCCCCCCAATACTTCTGTCTATAGACGCCACTGTGTTGCTACAATGAGCATACTAGAAAAATGGTAGAGAGACTTTCCTAAAATAGAAGAAAGTATCCCCAGTTGGTTGTGAATGAAGGCTCATGTTGCCAGAATCCCAGCATTGGTTCCAATTGAGCTGGAAGAAAAAGGAGACAGGAGGAACTACTGGGCCAAAAAAATAACATGTAGTACAAAAGCTTAAATATTGACATTTTTAGCCTAGTTTCTTATAACAACTGGCTTTATAAAAACCATCCTGTTAGTTCCACACCATCACCAGTCATACAATTTCATTCTAAAAAAAATTTTGCCACAGATAGTGATTTCCCCCTACCCTCACACTTTTCATGTGCACTTGATGCCTGAGCTTTCTTTTTATAGATTTGGGAAACCGGCCAGTTCATTTGAGTTGAAGCCTCAGTGTGTGGGGAGTATCTCGTGACGTCATCGGGCCTTTTTGAAAGCCGTCCTGCCATTGGATGGTTCTTGAAGGCAACAAGACGTCATGAAATGTTCTCACGCCTCCTCCCTTTGCTTTGCAAAAGCAAATATAAAAGCATAAAATGAGTATTTTTTTTTCCTGCCTGTGAATCATACTTATGATTTAACAATAGTAACAAAACTCATGTCGTCATCAGCATAAGTAGGAGGAGCGGCGTCTGTAGGATTGAGCGGAATCTGTCTAAGATTTTTTGATTTCGGGGTGGAGGAGTACCGGCACGAAAAAAAAAAAATGAGAAGAGCACTTTAAGTAAGCAAAAAAGCAAGCGGTGCCAAGTCAACAAGTGACAGCCGCATGTTCACAGAAGGTCCGGCTGATTGGAAAGCGAGAGGCGAGTTAAAATCCGTAGAAAGCGAAGCACAGGAAGCGCTCAGACAAGAGCCGCCCCCGCCCCGCCAGAGCCTGCACTCCTGAATGGCCGCCGAGCACCGTCTGTTGCCATGGCAGCCTGCTTTAATTACATGATTGATCAGGGCTGGAGTAAAGTGCACTAGAAAGCCTACGCCGCCGACATGCAGCTACACGTTGAGAAACAGATAAATCTCAACCTCTTTTTTTTTTTTTTCCATTACGTACTAAGGCAAGAAGATCCATTCAACGCGACTGCTGCGCGTGATAATAAATAAATAAACAAACAAACAAACAAATAAATAAATAAATAAAAAAAAGTGTTGTTAACTGGTTGTCAGCCCCATCCTTCTGTGACACGGAAAATTATAAGCCGCTGCTCATAGCTACCTTGCAGTGGAGGGTTTTTTTTATTTATTTATTTATTTTTGTACTACTCCTTTCTCTTCTCCATTCATAACCCCTTCTCCAAGGCAGCCCAGGGCTGGATCGCTTCCATCGTGCGAACGAACAGAACTGCATTAAAATCCCCCCCGCCTTGACTGCTCGATTTCTCTATCTGCCAAGTCTCAACAGAAACTGAAATGAAAAACAAAATGCTTTTATTTTTTAAGACCCGATCCAACACCCCCATCAAAATGTTCCGAGCGCATCTCTCTCCAAACGGGGCCGCCGACCAGCCCTCCCCGCAAAACCCAACCGCGGCACAGCAGCCCCGCATCATATTATCCCATGCACGTCTGAACATAGAAACATTGCAAAGGGCACGCCCTCTGTCCACCTCCAGAATATTTTACACTGCCCACACAGTCTGTCCGTGCACATATCTGTATTTGTAGATAGACGGGCGTATCAAACAGAAATCTTTTATCACTGTTATCCTTTTTTTTTTTTTTTGCATTCTGTAGCTTGCACGTACATTGCTCATTACTATGCTCCTGCTAATTGTATCCGGCATAAGATATTTCACAGGGGGTTACTGTTTGCAGGAGTCCCTGCTGCACAGCGCGCGCGCGCGCGCGCACTGTCACACACACACACACACACACACATACGATAAACAAAATAAAAATAGCTCATCTTGCTTGTTACCCACACACTACGTTATATAACAAGCTTCCGACGGCTTCGCCGTCCTAGTATTGTTACAGTCGTTCAGCGACTCCCAGCTCCAGCTTCTGCACTAGCACTAGAACGGTCCCAGCTTTGGATAACCATTTTTGCCACAATAGTTTAAAACACGTAAAAGTATTAGCGTGCCTTGTTCTCATTTTACTAGCCCAGCTATCATGACCCAAGAGAAAAAAAAAAACAACTATCAAGAGAGCTTCCAAATGATGCCCAGCTGGATTTTCTTGGGCAGCGCTGGGAGGTGGAAGAGGGTCCCTAGAATACCATTAGTGGAGTACCTTTGCATCACTGACTGGTAGACTGGCATAATAATACACGTATGTATACAACAGCCACAAACACACCATGATTAGTTTTGAGTAGGTAATCTAGGAGCGAGGAGGTTGGGGGGGGGGGGGGTGAGCAGTGAGACTTCTCAATGAAGAAACGAAGGGGGAAGCTTAGGGGTAAAACCCACTCTGCTGCTCTTAAGTGTCACCTGTCATCTCCCTCCCTACCAATTCCTTTGGCTCAGAGCCAGGGGCACAGAAAAGCTGCATCCTCCTGCCGCTTCTCTCAGGAGCAGTACTAGGCTGCCCCCTTCCCTCACACACAAACACCAATAAAACCTACACACACACGGAGAGCCTGCCAGGATCGGTCGGGAGGAGGGAAAAGGTGTCGCCTGGTGGCGGGCACTGCCACTTCACACTGCTCAGCAGAGAACCACGCCAGGGTCAAACACAAGCAGCCAGGAGGGTGGCACTGGCAGCAGGGGACTAGAGAGAGAGGCGCACAGAGAGGCAGGAAAAGGAGAACAAGCAGACAAGGAAGGGAAGGTGGGAGAGAGGCACAGGCAGCAAAAAAGAGGGGGGAGCAGGCAACAGGACAGTGACACCGGCAGAAGAGGGAAGGAAAAGGTACAGGGAAAAAGGACAGGAAGAGAGAGAGAGAGAGAGAGAGGCGCTGGGAAAAGGAGGAGGGAGGGAGCAATCAGTGGAGCTTGGCCCGGCTCCGTAGCGCTCCCGTCAAGGCTCTGCAGGCGGCGGCACCTCCTCGTCCCCGGAAGCGGCCGCAACGCTCTCTCTCTTCTCTGCCCGGCACCGAGCCGGGGAGGGGGGGAGGGGGAGAGGGAAGTGACGGAGCCCTGCACAGCCTTCCCCGGCCGCGATCACATGCACCCCGACATGCATGCATGCATCCATCCCCGCAGCCTGCCATACACCCGCTCCGGCGGGGAGAAGGGCTGAGATGCAGCTTACACGGCGGGGCCCCCTTCCCCGGGGGCAGGCAGTCTGGCCACTCTGCGTTTCTGCTTTTTGCTACGCTGTTAGTGGGTTCTTCCTTTTAGTTATTTTGTTTAAAAAGTCAATCCCAGCTGTGCTCAGTAAAAATATTGCTGGGGGAGGGGGCGTTTATTTTCGGTGGGGGGGGGGGGAAGGGGAAAGAAGGTTACACATCTGAACAAGGAGAGAAAGAGTATTAAAAAAAAAAAATAATAAAGACTTACTGTAAAGTGTAATGGATGCGCCGGGCGGGGAGGTTTTGTTCATCCCCTTCCCGTCTTGCAGCAAAAGCGGCTCCGGCGCGTCTCCTCCGCCGTAGTAGAAATGATGTCTGCGGCGCTGCTCCCCTCTCCCTCCAGTATGTAAATGTGTAACCGAAGCCAAATATGGAGCAGTTGGCTGCTGCCTCTGCGACAGCTCAAGGATCCTGCTCCATGCGAAAAAGGGGGACGGAGGAGGCAAGGCAACACTCTGGCACGCAGCCAGGAGAGCCACACAGATGATTGCATATGCACAACAGAGCCCCGGCGGCCAGGCTTAACCCTTCCAGGGCCGCAGGGCTGCCAGCCACGCTTTGCTTTCTGTCACTACTACTAATACTATACTGCTGCTGCTGCTGCCGCCGCCGCCAAAGTGGGCTTTGCCTGCACTGCCCAGAAATAGTATTTTGAGGCCAGTGGCAGGGAGCAGGGCTCTCCATGCCCGAGGCCTGGCTTCCATTTCCCAAGGCCTGCTTCACCTCCTGAGGCCTGAGCTGGGGAGGCAGTACTCACAGCCCCTGGGAGAGGTGGGAGTCTCTGCTCACTGGTGTCACCCTGCAGCCAGACTAGGGGGGGGGGGAGGGTGTGCAAGCGCAGTGGGTGTTGGAAGGTGCTACAATCTGTGCCCCTGGTAGAGGCCCGGCCTTGTGGTTAGAGCAGCAGGGTGAGAACCAGGGAAGCCAGGGTTCATATGCTGCTTCTCTCACTGATGCTGCATGTGACCCTCGGGCATGTCATTTCACTCTCCCTTGCCTTAGGTACAAACTTACAGGCCAATGCAATATGGACGTGCTAAAAACATGCATCCGCACTAGGCGCACGTTTTTGTAACATGTGCGCAATCACCTCTCCTGAGCGCCCGATGCATAAAGCAAATGAGCTGCTGTGCAAAAAAGGACATGCTAGGGATACATTGTGCGTCCCTAGAGTGTCCATAGCATGGGGCGCCCAAGAGACTTGACTGTGTGTGGGTTAATAAAACGCACACTTACTTTACGAGTGTCCATTTTTTCCTGCGACATCTATTTTACTGGCACAATACACACACACAATATACATGACCTGGAGCATGTATATTGTGAGTGTACATTGTTCACCCAGAAATTTTTTTTCAAGTCTTTTTTTTTTTTTGCATGGCGCTACTTTCTGTGGTTCTTCCTACTTTGTTTTTAAGTTGAGCCCTTGATGTGCGGGAAGATTTTACGCCTGCTCCAGGCAGGCGTAAAATTTTACAGGTTAAAAAGTACACCTCGGGCGCTCGGGATTTTTTTGCATTGTGAGGTAATAGCTAATAGCCTCATCTACACAGCAATTACGTGTGATGAGCGCTATTAACTGTGCCTTTGTTTGGATGCGCGCTTTGGACGCGCTGATCCCTTTATTGCATCAGGGGTTATGGACGCGCGTCCAAAACATGTGCCCAACCGCTCGTCAAGCTGTGCGCTAGGCTGGGCACACTTTATTGTATCAGCCCTTTAGAGCCTGATTTACTAAGGCTTTTCTCCCATTCTGTGTATTTGGGGGAAAAATGCTTAATAAATGAGGCTCTCTGGGGAAGGGACCTAGCTGAATGTAACTGGCCTTGAACTCAGGTTTGGAAAGACAAATAAATCCAGTCCAAGAACTATCGGAATGGCTGAGTTAGAATGTACTGGCCAGGGGGAGGGGGAGAATCCTGTGTAGTTGCATATGAAGGGTTCATGGCCATTTCCCAGTAGTGAGTAGGAAACTAAGCAATAAAAAAAACAAAAAAAAAAAAACAGAAGCAACCAAAAATCCTATGTATCGGGGAATAAGATTTGCATTTGTGCTTGTCTGCATACTTATTGGGATCTGTGGCAAGACTGGCTTTTGAGGTGTGTGATCGCACAGAGTGTCATGCATTATGTTGGCACAGCTGCCACCCCCTCTTCCCATGCCCTTCCACATCACCTGGGTGGGAGGGGGGGGGGAAGACAAGGAGGTGTTGGGGGATAATGGTGGGGAGGGGGGGGGGGGAGAGAAGGGGATGCTGGGCAGAAGGAGAGAAAAAGGGGGATGTTCGGCTAGAGCATCCCACCGTAAGAGGAGGAAGCAGTGCTGGTAATGCCACCACAAAAGGGTGGGGGGTGGGACGCCAATTTCACTTTTGGCATAGGGCGCAAGTTAGCTTAGAGCCAGCCCTGATTTGTAGGGTGCCGGCTTCCAGTACTTGTGCAGAGAGGAAGTGTTCTTGAATTTAGTGAAATTAAATGGCAGCCACAGAACATGTTACTTCAAATTTAGGGTGGTTTCCTAATTTGTATCGGTTTGGTCTGTAAGTAAGGTTTTCTTATGCCAGAATTACAAAAGGACTGTGCAAGCTCTAGTGAGGTCAGTAACATTTTTCATCTTGTCACTAGTGCACAGGTCTCTGTACTAACTGCCTTTTGAGTAAATGAGCCCAGGACATAGTATTAACCTTAACATTTTAGATGCCCTGTACCCTTGAGGTGTAATAAAATATATGGCGGTCGGTAGCATTTAGAACAGATGGCTCTCAGCAGGCCCAGGGCCACGGAGGGCCGATCTGCTAGAGCTGCTACACGGTGCACCCCATGGCAAAAAAGGCAGTAGGAGCGCGCATCACCCCTCCGTTCCTCACCTTGTTGCCTGTATTCATTTATTTTCTTTATTCATTTGTTTTCTTATACCTAAGAGCTGTCAGTGGCTCCTAGGCTGGAGGATAAGCGAGCCTGCTCACAGGCCTTCTTTTTTTAGCTCGCCCTTGCCTCAGTAGGAAGGAATCTCTCATTTTGAAATGCTCACCGTGCCAACAGGTGTGGCAAAGAAAAAGCAAAGCCGAGATTCCTGCTGAAGCAAGCTGCGTGCGCTCCCGGTCTCTGCAGATGCACCCGGAGGATTAGCCAGGGAGGCGGGGCTCTGTGACCTCAGCGGGGAGCAAGGGAGGAGCCAGCCACTGTCAAGAGGATCGCTTTCTCCGCCTATGGGTTTGCAAAACTCGTGGCTGCAGGAACTGTGTGGGGCTTTGGGAGAGAATGTTTACATCTTTCTTCATGTGTACAGTGTACTTAGCCAAACCTTTTCTTTTCTTTTTTTATTACAGGACAAGGGCTTTGTTGAGGTGCAAAATCGTTTCGTATGTCTGAGCATCTCTTCCCATAAGCCATTTTGTAAGTGAAGCAAACACAGTGGGTTTTGGGGGGTTGGGAGTAGAAGTCCAGCAAGAATATTCCACTTTAGGGTTGGGGGAATTTGGGGTAGCTTAACATTATAGGAGAAAAAAGAAGGTCATTCATACCTAAAGCCCTAATTTTATGTAGTTTAAAAAACATGTTGTGCTCAGATGCCTTATTTACTTGATTTCATCCGAGAAATAGGCGGCGGGTAACAGTCTTGATGCAGGCTCTTGCCCGCCGGCTTTTTCCTCTGCCAGAACAATAAAGCAGGGGTAGGCAGCTCTGGTCCTGGAGTACTGCAAACAGGTCTGGTTTTCAGCGTGTCCAAAATGAATATGCATGAGATATATTTTACATACATTTCCTCCACTGTATGCAAAATATATCTCATGCAAACTAATTTTGGATACCCTGAAAACCAGACCTGTTTGTGGCACTGGAGTTCTGGAGTTGTCTATCCTTGAAATAAAGAATCCAAGAACAGCTTAGGCCTGAAAGAAACTATACAAAATACAGATTTTAAAAATAGATAAATTAAATGTTGTAGGTGATACCTTTTAATATTGAACACATTTCAAAAGGTATCACCTACACCTACAGCTTGTTTGTTGACTCTTAATTTTACAAATCCAAGTGAAATAACATGGTAACTGTAATTCTTTGCTCAAAACTAGATGAAACATTTTTCTTCACAAAATTTTCTTACCCCAAAATTCCTCCTGAATTGGAACAAAAGTGTGGAATGACTCCACTTTTCAGAAATGGTGCCTCCAGTTCAAGGGGGGCAGTGAATTAAAAAAAAACCTTCAGCGGGAAGAACCATCATTAATTTTTGAAACCTTCGCTTACATCTACTTTCAGAAAATATGACGTTTGGTGAGGTGCTTTATTGTGCACACCCTGGGCCCTATTTACTAAGCATTTTTTCCCATAGACACAAACTGGGAGAAAACCTTTAGTAAATCGGAGAAAAGGAAGGTTAGTAATAAGGTCATTTTAACTTGTTCTGGAGATCACTGCTGGCCATTTGGGACCCACCCCTCTACTCCCTGTAATATTTATAACGCAACAATAAAACATCCTGTCACGGAGTTGTATTTTCTGAAACTAGATAAGAGTAGGGTTTCAGAAATGCTGGCAACACCTTTTCTCACCCATAAATCCTCTGGAACTGGAGCAAAGGTGTGAAACTGGGACTTTGTAGTAGGAGTGCTCCCATTCGAAGGGGGGCTTAAGGGTAATAAAACTTTGCAGGGGAGAGACCCGTCAGTCCCTGAAATCTCTTAGATTATAAATTCTTGTGGGCAGGGACTCATTGTCCCTGAATTTCTAATTGTGCTGCAAGCTGTCTTGAGGATTATTTGGAAAGGTGGGCTAAACATCCAAATTATGAATTAATTTTTGCTTGTCTAGTTTCAGGAACTTGTGACAGGATGCCTAATTGTGCAGGCAGCGTTTTCATAAAGAAAAGCACTGGGCATATGGCTGTATTTTAATTATCTATAAATCACTGCTGGTGGTGTAAGACTCGCCCCTTCTTTTCCTCTAAATGTCTAGACAATTAGATATCATGTCACAAGTTTATATTTCTTTAAAACTACATTAACTGAAGATCTCTGGATACGGTGAGAAGATTTCTCTTCCCAAATTCTCTTAATTTTGATCCCTTTTCATCTGGAGCTAATATCTAAAATGATATCCCTTTTGTTTCTTTTATGGTTTGTTTTTTTTCTTTTGGCCCAGCAGTTTTCTTTCTGCTCCATTACACTTCAAACTCTTTAGGAGCCAGCTTCTCCTGGGCTACAGGGCCATGAGCTTTTTATTGGCAACAATATAGGGTTTTTTCCCCCCCATTTTTTTAACCCTACACCCTTGATTACTACTGTCCTGCATAGGAGGCTCATAAATAAACTGCGCAGCCTGGGGATAGGTCTGGACTAGGAGCTAGCTAAGGGCAGTAATAAATGAAATTCACTCTGAAGAAAGAAGGGTGATTAGTGTTGTGCCTCAGGGATCAGTCCCAGGAATGTTTCTGTTCAATATTTTTGTAAGCAATATTGTGGAGGGGTTAGAAGGAAAAGTTTGCCTTTTTGTAGATGATAAGATCTGCAACAGAGTGGAGACCCCGGAGGAAGTAGATAGGATGAGATGCGCCCTAAGAAAGCTCAGGGAGTGGTCCAGTACTTGGCAGTTAAAATTCAGACTCTGCGGAGCAGTATATGATGGTGGATGAGAAGGTGATGTGCACCAACCAAGAGAGAAAGACTTCAAGGTGATGATGTCTAATCTGCAGGTACAGTAGTGAAACAGTGCGATAGGGCAGTGGTCAGAACCAGAGGTGATAATGCCTCTTTACAGGTCACTGGGGAGGTCTCATCTAGAATTTTGTGTTCAATTTTGGAGGCTATCTCAGAAAGCATAGCAATAGGCTATAGACAATCCAGAGAAAGGCAAGCAAAATGGTGCAGGCTCTTCAACAAAAGCCATATGAGATGAGACCTAAGGATGTAAATATTTATACCCTAGAGGAGAGGAGAGACAGGGGAGATCTGACAGAGACTTTTAGAAACCCGAATATATTAATAATGCACAAGCAATAAATCTTTTTCCAGGGAAAGGGAGTGGTAGAACAAGGTGGCATGATATGAAGCTCCAAGGGGGGTAGGCTCAGGCACAACATCTGGAATATGTATTTCTTTTTTTTTTATGGAAAGGGTGGTGGATGCCTGGAATGCCCTTCCAGAGATGGCGGTGGAGACAAAATCAATAATGGAATTCAGAACAGCATGGGAGAAACACAAAGGTTCCCTAAAGACAAAAGAATGGTAACGAAGCACCTTAACAGCAGTGGTACAATTGCATCGGGCATCCAAGAAAGCACTTGGGTAACCTGCATGGAATGATGGTTAATGAAGAGACATAAAGAGCACGTCAAGCAGAAAACTGAAAATAACTTTATTCTCCTCCTCCCTGCTCCCAGGTATGACCATTGCCACCTAGTGGCCCTGATGTTTATACAAAATATACCACATCTTCCTTTCTAAGGGCCTGATGCAATAAGATTCGCTTACACAGTTTTGCCTGCAGTTTTGTGCACAATTTTTGTGCACAAGCTTTGCTCCCGACGCAGCAAGGAGTTTTGCACATAAAATGTGTCAGGAGATCTGCACGCACTGCTCAGCAGCCTTGCACGGAAATCCCTCGCAAATGAAGGCATTAGCTATTACCCCCCCCCCCCCCCCCAGTGCAGAGAGGTGCACTGGCTTAATTCGTATTTTCTTAGCACTGGAAATTATACTCTTGGTTTGAGGAGGAGTAAAGATTTCCAGTTAGTCTGTGGGCAGAAGCAAGAGTTCCAGTTCCAGGATCTTTAGTCAGTATTTTATGCACAGAAAACATGCTTTGTGCACAAAAAGGCATGTTTTCTGCACAGAAATCCTGTTTTTCTGTGCACTAAGCCTTTTCTTTGCACTCATTTTTGAACTCCCAATGCATTAGCGTGCCATTAGCCTACCACATCTGGAGTTGAAAAAAATGAGCTTGTGCATTAAGAAACTGCTGAATTTCAGTGCACAGTTTTAATGCTCAGCTAATTACATCAGTTTCTAAATAAGAGGGGTGACAATTCTGCCAAAACACAACAATATTATCTTTAAGCAAATGTAAATGTGCAGACTACCTGGATCTATGACTTCCTGTAAGGGATCATTCTGCCCTGTTGACAGTAACTAACCCAACATCCTGAGGGTTTCTGAGTATAATATAGTCTTTTTTTTAATTTTATTTATTCATTTCAAAAAATAACACAAGAATACACTTGTGACAGAAAATACATTGATCTCAGAATATGAGAAAAGAAAAAAAATTAGATTAGAACTATTATATATCATTATACACGATCCTAGGTCTCAATAAGGTTTAAAAGAAAATGAAGGGGGGCATAGAATCCAAAGAGCAGTACGTAAGGAAAGTAATAAGAAAAAAAAGAAACATGCAGAGATTAAACTGGCACAATTCACAAAAAAATGATCAGAAAAATTGTCAATTGGAGGCAAGTTGAGCATCCATATATGAGCTCAGCTGTGCAGGATCAAAATATATAAACTTAGAATTATGATGGATAAAGATACATTTACAGGGATACCGAAGAATGAAATTAGTGCCAAGAGATAAAACACATTGTAAGAAATGTTTCCTTCTTTCCTGCATAACACATGTAATATTTGGATACATCCATACACCATAGCCAAAAAATAGTGATGTTTTGAGGCGAAGAAAACATTTTTAGAACAAAATCACGTTCTTTGGAAAAAAATAAAAGAAACAATCAATGTCCCTCGATTAGAAATCATAGGATTAGTAGAAGATTCTAAGAACTGTGTTAAATTCAAACTTGACTGGTGAATAGAAACATTTGAGTCCACTTTAGAGTTCTTAAAAAATAGAGCTTGGAAATAGGAGGCATAAGATCAGGTTGAATCTCAAGAACTTCTGAGGCATATTTCTAAAGATATCAAGTGGAGATAATAGATCATTCAATGGAAAATTCAAGACTCTGAGCTTTAAATAGCGGAAGGAGTTCTCAATATTTTCTAGCTTCCTGGGATTAGTCAGATTGAACTAAATTTGCCTGAATATTTTGGCAGGTAGCTATTTGATTACCCAAATCAGCAATCTTTCTCCATGTTGGACAACCAACAGTTCAGGCCCAATTGGAGCTTCGCCAATACCAGTTCACGTTCCCCTTAGGTTGAGCCCTCAGATGCTGGGGCCGGTTGGTCTTAATATGTGCAGGCTTCTGTGGAGGTGAAGATCCATAGCGTTGAAGTCGTTGCAGGCCAACACGGAGAAGGAAGCGGAGTCAGGGCAAGAAGCAGTCAATAGGGTCATGTTGTAGTTGGAGGCAGGCAATGTTCACACAACATCATGGTTCAGGCAGAAGTCTGGGCATGCAGAGTTCAGACAGAAGCGGAAATAGGCAGAGGTCAGGGGCAGGCAGAGGTCAAGCAGCATCCAGGTCGAATCTGAGGTCAAGCCAGAAGTCCAATCCAAGTCGATGCCAGACATCTGGTCCACGGTCAAAGCCAAAGGTCCAATCCGAAGAGACGAGGAATGAAGAAGAGAAAGGAGGATGCGGGACCACAGGAGCAAGATGAGACATTGAAGACAGATGAAGGAAAGGATGACCACGAAGACAAGAACTCAGGAAACAAAGCGGACTGCCAAGGAACCGGGAACAGAACCCAGGAGCACAGGAATGACACACAGTGGAAACCAGGAACCAGGAACGTGGAGGCAAAGCACTTCTCCAGAAGGAGTCAACCTATTGCCGAGGCGTAGGCTGCAGGGAGAGGTTGCCCTATACACTGAAAGAGTCTGATGTCATCAAAAGGTGCTGTGGGGGATTTCCTGCCACAGGCCCTTTAAATGATGGTAAGTTGGGTGCGTGCGCGTCTAAGGAATCCCTCCAGCATTGTCTGTGGTGGCGGTGGCATACAGCTGCATCCTCACCGGAGAGACCGGCTGCGGCATCAGGGAGCTCTGCAAGAGAGTCCAGGCTGGAGGTAAGGTGGTGGTCTGCGGGACAGGCCCAAGGACCGCCGATTGCAACAGTCACCCACCGCTACCACGACATCAAGGCCCAGCTGAAGACGAAGGTGGTGAGCTGCAATAAGTATCTGCACCAGTCGGGAGGAGGATCCCTTTGCCCCTTAGCTCTGACCCCCATGAAGGATCGCTTGATTGAATGGATGGAACCGGACATCTTTAGGGGTTGGACGAGACCCTGGAAACCATGCAAGCTGGGGCCAGTAAGTTCACTTCACCTGTAAATGTCAAGTCTACTACAGATGTCCACATATTTTGGCATAAGATGTTCACATTGATTGATGCAAAGTGCGCATCTTATGTCAATCAGTACATGTGTACTTCTTAGAAAGCATACTTATGTCTTCTTTGTTTTCACAGCTCTCGCACAGGAACCCGCTGATCCCAGCTGTGAAGCCCCAGGCAGCGCAGCACCGGCTCTAACTGCATTCTTCCAACTGGATGCTCAGTCCCTGGCATGAAGAAGAGGAGGAGCAGTAGCAGCAGCAGTTGCTAGAACAGCATCAGATACTGGTACCCCTGGGATCACCCCTATCTGTCGACACAAGCCTTAACCTCGTCAGCTTCATAGAGGGAGCATCCCTGCATTGGGAGGAAGCTGGCCCATCCCCACCTGCCTCCAGCATGCCACATCACCAACAGGATGCAGCAGTCACCCAGTCAGATCAGCCCACCAGCCCTGACATACTGGTTTTGGAGCCACAGACAGTACTTCAACCACCACCAACACTATGAGCAGCATTAGAGCGGACAGTAAACAACATGCTCGACTGCATTGAAAGGAGGCACGGCCTCCACCTCCATCATAAACAAGCAGAGCTGGTGTGGTTGAGGAGGGCTCAGATCTGCCACATCCAGGCTCTACAGGTGAAGACAGCAGCCCTTACATACGCCCTAACCACCGTCACTACCTCCATTTACAACTTCACAACAGCAATAGAATTTCCAGTGGTCCCGGTTTTTTACTTTCTTCCCAAAATCCATTAAACCCTGTTAAATCCGCCTGGCTGACCGATAGTATCGGGAATAGGGTCAGTCCTTGAACCCTTATCCAAATTTGTGAACATTTTTTTGATGCCTTTTGTCCCTCTGAGCAAGTCCTATGTACGGGACTCTACTCACTTGATCACTATATTAGATGATTTGCCTATACCATCAGGCCCCTGCTATTTAGTGACACTGGATATAGTATCCCTTTACTCAAACATACCTCAGGATGAAGCATTAAGAGTTATTAAGGATATGCTTGACTCACGCTCTGACCCTGTTCGTGTCCCAACTTCATTTTTAATGGAGCTAGCCAAACTGGCTTTAACATAGAATTATTTTTGTTTTGACACAAAATATTACCAGCAGGTGAAAGGCACGGCCATGGGGGCTACTATGGCTCCCAGTCTGGCATGTCTGTATGTGACTAATTTTGAAGAGTCTTTTGTTTATCCTTCAGAGTGGTCTCAATTTTTATACCTATGGCTCAGATTTATTGATGATGTGTTTCTTATTTGGCTTGGCACGAACATACAGTTCTTTATGTTCCTTGACTGGTTAAATAACTGCAACAATAATTTACAGTTTAACTTTAATATTCATTTGTCTCAGATTTCTTTTTTAGATATTTTGATATCTCTTGACAATGAAAGGTTTTCTTCTACGATCTTCCGGAAAGAGACTGACAGGAGCACTTTACTGTCTTTTGATAGTTGTCATCCAAGGGTCCTTAAGAATAACATTCCCACTGGCCAGTTCTTTAGACTGCGGTGGCTATGCTCTTCGAAGCCTGAGTTTATATCCAGAGTTGAGATGATAGCTCGGTTCAGCGAGAGGGGGTACCTCGCTACTGTCGGCCCTGATCATCCTTATTAGCTGCCTGCCCCAACCTTGGCCTGTCTCTGACCTTATTAATCTGTTGCCCTAGGGACCTGCCTAAGTCCTGCCGGCTGCCAGAACCCAAGGGCTCAACCTGCATAGGAGGCGGCTGGTATAGGTGAAACTCCAGACTGTCCCGCTACAGGGCGCGTTCACCAGCTGCCAGTGTAGGCTTTGTAGGTTCGCTTATGAAGGTAGCATGGCCGAGCAGTCTAAGGCACTGGATTAAGGTTCCAGTCTCTTTGGGGGCGTGGGTTCAAGTCCCACTCCTGCCATTCTCATTCTTTAAGCCTGACTAGCTCAGTTGGTAGAGCATGAGACTCTTAATCTCAGGGTCATGGGTTCAAGCCCCGTGTTGGGCGAAGGGTATTTACTTTTAAAAGGCAGGTGGGTGAAATGTAGATACTAGTCAAGCTTTTTGTGTTTGCTGGTGGCTGGGTCAGTAAGGGCTTGGTCCTCTGAGTGCCAGCAGCTTAGGGAAAAAGGGAGGTGGGTGAAATGTAGATACTAGTCAAGCTTTTTAGAGGTCTAGAATGGGTAGATGTGAATCGGTTATTTACTCTTTCGGATAGTAGAAAGACTAGGGGGCACTCCATGAAGTTAGCATGGGGCACATTTAAAACTAATCGGAGAAAGTTCTTTTTTACTCAACGCACAATTAAACTCTGGAATTTGTTGCCAGAGGATGTGGTTAGTGCAGTTAGTATAGCTGTGTTTAAAAAAGGATTGGATAAGTTCTTGGAGGAGAAGTCCATTACCTGCTATTAAGTTCACTTAGAGAATAGCCACTGCCATTAGCAATGGTAACATGGAATAGACTTAGTTTTTGGGTAATTGCCAGGTTCTTGTGGCCTGGATTGGCCACTGTTGGAAACAGGATGCTGGGCTTGATGGACCCTTGGTCTGACCCAGTATGGCATTTTCTTATGTTCTTATGCTCTTATGTGTCAACCTCGCTGCAGCACAAAGGGCTCACACCCATGCCACCTGTCACAATAAGAATTTGATATTTATCCATGAATTTAGTTATTTAGTTAGGAACTGTTAATTAGCTTAATGCTAAAATTTGGTCTGATGGTTTTTTGAATACTAAGCTGTGAAGTTTTTTCAGAAAAGAGGGTCTTGTGAAAAATAATGCAAATGCCCAGAAATGAAGAAAAACACAAAATTTTGGTGTTTTGCATTATTTTTTGCATGAATTGCCCTTTTGAGAAAAAACTTTGCAAAAGTGGGCTTTGTAATAGTAAACATTTGTGTGTAGTCTGCTACATACAAATGTTTATTTAAGTCCCATGATAATGAGCTGCTACAATGCAAAATCATGCAAAGCAGCGCATTACTGTATGTTTTTGCAAAAATGGGCATATCTAAAAGGCTTCACAGGTCAGTTTACACATAAAAGATAACTACACCTCGGAGGCCGAGAGGAGGGGAGTGAAGAGAGAGGGCCTGGAGGCCTTGACTGGGGTGCAGCAGTATTCGGCGGCCCCAGCACAGGTATTTCCAGGTACCGCCTACCTGTGATGTCATTGAGGGCGATGCCCTAGAGACTGCTTAAAATTGCAATTCCTGTGGCTTTACACCGAGGCCGTGAGGAAAGGAGTGAAGGGAGAGAGCCTGGAGGCCTTGACTGGGGTACAGCAGTATTCAGCGGCCCCAGCACAGGTATTTCCGGGTACTGCCTACCTGTGACATCATTGAGGGCGACGCCCTAGAGACTGCTTAAAATTGGAATTCCTGTGGCGCGTGCCGCCACCGGCGCATCGCCGAAGCCGTGCACTCCAAAGGGGCGCGCGGCTTTGCTTTAATCTTGCATTAACCTTGATGGACTTTGGAAGAAAGGTACTCCTCTCTTTCTCTTTTTTAATAGTGTGATAGTAGAGAAATACTCCCTTCTCGGACCTCCATGATTAAGGTGGGGTCCAAGATTCTGACCAACCTAGCACATCTGCACCTTAATTGAAATTATCTGGTATGCCACATTCCGCACACAAGAGGAGGGCTAGGGAGAGGCAGGCCTCAGACGCAACCAAGCCAACCTCCAAAGTGGGTCCAATGGATGCACATGTGCGTCGGGGGATAGAAAAGGGGATGGAGAGTTTGCTGAGCACCGAGAGGGGAGAAGAAGAGCCCTCAGGTGCTCCTGAACTGTTGACATCGCTCTCCACAGGAGAGAGAACTCCACTGGTAAACCCTGCTGTGAGGTACATGCAGAACCCTGGGGATGAGGGTCTGACCGAAGGGGTCAGTTATGAAGAGTCCTCTGTGAGGCAGGATGTTCAGCATGGGAAACCAACAGCTGAGAATGACATCCAGGGGACCAATCAAAATCCCACTAGAGCATTAGATAAGAGTCCTGGGGAGATGGGAGAAGGACTTTTGACCTCTCAGTTAAAATCTTTGTTTAGACCACAAGTGTTTTCGATGGAATATATATGGGGCGCAATTAATGAAATAAATAAAAATATGGGGATTCAATTGGTTGTTATGGTAAAAACTGTTAATGAAGTTAAAAAGAATGTTGAACTATTAGAGGTAGATAGTAGAGATATGAAGAATGAACTATATAAGATAAAGGTGGAATCTAGTAGGGTTAGAAAGTTACAAACAGAATTAATTAAGGAGAATCAGATACTCCAATTACAGGTAGAAAAGCTAGAAAATCAGGCTAGGTCAAAGAACATTCGATGTGTAAATTTCCCAAAAATACCTACAATGACCCCAATGCAATTATGGAGGAGGTATCTGATGGAAATGTTGTCCCTACTGGAACCAACCCTGCCTATAATTTCAAAGACATTCTTTTTGCCTCCATTGAAAAAATCTTTAACAGTAAGGAATAATGACAGAAATTACAGCAAAGACAACCTAAACCTAGTAATGGCATAAATATTTCTGATATACTGGAATTATCAGAAGACAAGTTAGCAGAACCTACAACATTAATTGTAACATTTATGCTTGAATCCGATAGAGATTGGATTTTCAAAAAATATTTTGCTAATTTATCAAAAGAATTCTTAGGATGTAGGGTTCAGATTTTTCCTGATTTAACACCTATAACACAGAAACGCAGGAAACAATTTCTCTTATTAAAAACACAGGTCTTACAGATGGGAATGTACTTCATTTTGAAGTACCCCTGCAAGTGTATTATAAAAGCTGAAGGCCAAACTTATATTTTTACGCAACCTACCCAACTATCTCAGTTTATTGAAAGTAAATCTAAACCTAAATTGACATCTACTCCAGGACCCTAGATATAGTGCTCTTTTGTGTGACAAGATCTCCTATATAGAATGAAGCATCCCTAATGGTTGGTAAATGATATTCTTGTGTATGTAATTATTGGGAATTTGGGTATTTTGGTCCCCTGATATAGTGGGCTTGAAGGACTGGTTTTACGGGTTTAGCGTAATTATTGTGAATTATTTTCTAAAATAACACTGTGTATTTAAAAGATATAAAGTCACTAGAATCTTGGAATTAGTGGGATGACAGTGTTTATTATATTACTGTAACCTGTATAAAAATCGAGATGTTAAATACTTGATGTATATGAAAATGTTATAAATAATAAAAAAAAAAAAAGATAACTACACCTCAAAAGGGTGCTAGGCTGGGGGAAAGGGGATGGCAGTAGTGCTTTGTGTGCAGTGATGCACCTAAAGAGTGCCTCGTAGCCCATGTGACTCCTCTCCCAGTATATCAGAAATTGCCTGATGGTCTCAGTAGACCCAACTACCTAAGTCACACCGGCTGCGAGGCCCCTTTTAACTCTCCCAGCTTTATGCAATGCCATGGCCTGGAACATGTGAAGTTCCTGGCTGTGGCAACACACAAAAAATATCTTGTGCAATTTTGCTATGCATTCTAATGAATTCAGAGCAATGTTTCACTCATAGCCTCTAACATAAAAAGTACCGCAAGGTAACAGTAGCTCTTACATCCTACATAATAATGCCGAACTAGGATCAGCTAGCACTATTTTTAAATATCGTGGTGGCAGAGGAATGACTGGATATTGCTCCTGCCCCCTTTGAACCTCTATCATTTCAGGTACACCAGAGAGGAATCTGGAGTTCAGGGGAATGGTGGAAGAAGAGCCTGGAGGAGTGTGTGAGGGTGGGGTGAGGGAGCAGCTTTTGATTAGTTAGGTGAAGCTGGATTTTATTTTAAATGGTGACTATGAGAGGGCCCATAGTGAAATGGAACAAACAAAAAATGTAATTTTGTTTGTTTTTATTTTATTTTATTTAAAAATTATACAAAATGATACATGTCATTTCCTGCATCAATTCAAATGACTGCACATCCTTATTCTTCAGCTTGGAGAAGAGATGACTGAGCGAAAAGATAATTGAGGTTTATAAAATCATGAATGGAATAGAGAACAGCACTACATATCCAGCAGAGGAGGCAGCCAAAGGAATGCTGGGAGACCATTTAAGGTAGAAAAGGTGCAGTTTGGCTGGTTCGGTCTGTGTGTGCAGGGTGGGGACAGCCAAGAGTTGGAGCCAGGAGCCAGGAAGAGAGGAGTGCATTTGGCAGCCCTGCAATCAGTTCTTATCCTGAAGAGCTGAGGGATTATCAAGAGGGAGCGACAGAAATCTGCGCTCTGAGGAAACAGAGAGACAGCATCTGTTTTTGCTTCATAGCCCAGGAGCACTTTGCTGTATCACCCTCCTAAGAGACTGAGTTAAGTAATCTAAACACTGCACAGAGAGTATCTTAGCAGAGAAGGGCGAAGGTTTATTTCCTTGCCTTTTGATGTACCATGGTCTTTCTGTAAGAGACTGAAACCAGGCCAGCTTTCTGTTTAGTACCAAATAAGCCATTTGGGGAAGCTCCACAGGAGGGAGAGACTTTTCAAACACTGCAATGCTCATCTATTTGGTTTGTCATCTAACCAGCTCCACCATCAAGAGAGACTTCTTCATTTTCTTGATTGGTTTTTTTTTTCACACAATTTTGTGTTTGGGACAAGGTGCATCCTTTACAAACTGGTGACACTGGGATGGATCTGTCCCCTCCCCTCCTTTTTGAGTACTCAGGAGTAAAGACAATTTTTGAAAGTTGTGTACTTCATTGCCTTTCCCTCCACCTTTCTCTATTAGTGTACCCTATTTTTTTTTTTTACTGTCTATATGAGTATGTTGGTTGCCTTGGCTAGTAGGCCATACCCAGTGTTATTTTTGCATTGCTTGATTTAAAATAAGAAAACTATAAGTTTATAATAAATTTCACTACTGTACTTTTCCCATTTAATGTTCTGGTTGGATTTACTGTCTACTTACATAATATGAGTAAATGAGTTAATTACTGTTTTATTCTGGTGTGATGATTTAATCTGGCCTGTGGTGCCACAAGTGAGAGGTTGTTTGGGAAGGGCACAGAATTGTGGTATCGGGGTGACTGGGACTCGTCTCATCCCCCACTCAGACTAGGAACCCGATAACAAATAATATTAACAAATATAATTTCTCATGTGATACTCCCCAACCCAAGCATAAAGGCAATTAATCGTACGGACCAAGGGCGGGCCACGGTAAAAATATGTAATGCCAAATAATAATGTAAGAGCTTCAAGCAACTTAATGATTACTGAGTGTGTTTTCATGGCAATTGCTCAGTTAATGAGTGTGCTACTATTTATGCTGGTCCAGTACTTATTCCATATTTTATTCTTTGTATCATGCGCCCCCTTGAGAGTTTAGGTATTTTTTCCTATCTACTTTCCTATCTACTTTCTCTACTTTTTTTTCCTATCTACTTTCTCCAGGGGGGGCCCTGTTCATGATAGGGCAATGGCATATATCTGGCAGCTTGAATGAAGTGAGTAATAAGCTTCTTATTTTCTTGGATAAATACGGGCATCCATGGGAGGCCATACATCAGGATTCCTTTTGGAACCCTGCATTTGTGGGCTTTGAATCCAGCCACCAGATGTCACCCCTAAGCAATGATCCTGACTCCCTTCATCCAGAGGCTGTAAACACTTCCTTTGCAGCATCCCCTGGTCCAGCCAATACAGGAAGTGGAAGACCTCACTCAGGGATCAAGCTGGGGACTTTCTGCATGGCAATGCACAACACGTACTACCTCAGCCACTGGGCTGGCCTGCTATTTTAATTTCTGCTCTCTTTGTTTATTTTCCTTATTAATTTTGTTTAATATCCATTGTCATTTCAATACAAGTGTGTTTGCTTCAATTTATATGTGGGAAAGTGATTATAAAAAATACTTCTTGAACATATGAAATGCCATGCTGGGTCAGACCAAGGTCCATTAAGCCCAGCATCCTGTCTCCGGCAGTGGCCAGCCCAGGTCACAAGTACCTGGCAGATCCCAAAAAATAAACCTGTTTCTTGTTACTCATTTCCTGGGATAATGATGGCCTTCCCTAGTCTACCTGGCTAATAATGTTTTATGGACTTTTCTTTCCCCGCAATGTTAGTTGCCTCGACCATATTCTTTGGTGACAGATTTTGCGTCGAGTGAAAAAATGCTTTCTACGATTTGTTTTAAATCTGCTGGCTGCTGAGTTTCGTAAAGGGTCCCCTTGGTTTTAATGTAGCAGCCCTTTAGGTCCCACTAACTTTGTTCTTGTCCCTAGTATAGGCAAGAGGTAAGGAGTAGTTTGCAGAGTATCCTTTGCCGGCACCCCCTGTGAGCCTGCCTGGGTTGGTCAGCCAGCCTGTATAAAAGCAGGCAGAGCATGAATAGAAGTGTGGCCCGTCTTCAGGGCCTTTTTGTTGGAGTGTGAAGAAGGAAGCAAGTTTAAGAGGATTCTCCATTTTTAGGCCCCACAGCCTGGCACAGGGGATTGAGGCATATTTCTGACCAGTTGCTCCTCAGTATGGCAGGGAGTGGCTCTGAGAGTGGATTGGAAGATGTTTCGGGAGAGTCTGTGTTGTTTTCAGAGTTTTGATTTTGTGAAGAGCCTGCTCCATCCTCAAAAGGATTTTAATCCTGCCTGAAGAAGGTCAGGGCAATAGAGCTAGGGTTTTCTGCCTTCACTACCAGGAGGGGCAGCAGTGACTTGCTAGCAGAAAAGTGACAGGAGTCTTTGGAGAAGATTTTGTTCCAGTTTATTTGGGAGGAATTTTTTGCCACCAGTTCCTGCCCGCCAGGAGAAAAGCTTTTGGTTTTGCAATTTTTGGGACTTTCTAATTTAGAAGTCCAAAGTGACAACAGAAAAAGAGATGAGGAGATCCCACGCCCCACTAGGAGCCTTCCTTCTAACTTTGCCTGGTGCTGGCCACCTGAAGGGACGCTTAACTCAGTGGTGCAGGACTGAGACCAGAAGTACAATTCTGAAGTTTATGAAGATCGATTGGAGATGTTCTTGTTGCTATTTGGTTTGAAGATATTTTGGAGCTGCGGTAACATTTTTGTTGGAACATCCCACCGGAGTGCCCTATGTCTTTTTGTGAGAATCAGTGGTGCCCCTAAAACAAGGTCATCCCAACTGTAAATGCGTCTGAGAAAGTCGGAGAGACTATGTGCTACACTTCCTGCCTGTTTGCCTCGGGTCCCCGAGGTTGAATCCTCCTCCCCAGCGGACTTAATCCTGGCACCCTGAAGTCGGTGGTCATGGAGATTCAAAGCTTGGTTATTGGGATTAAGAGAATGCTTGGTTGAACAACCAGGTCTTGAGTCTCTTTTTAAAGGTGGGTATCGATTGTTCAATTCTAAGGTCAGGAGGGAGTGAGTTCCAAAGTTTAGGGCCAGCGGTGGAAAGAGCTCTTCTACTTAGTGATGTTTTGAGCGGATGGGCCCTTAGCATGCCTCTATGGGCTAATCTCGTCGGACGGGAGGTGATGTGAAGCTGTAAAGGGATGGTGAGGTCAATTGCAGTGGAGTTATTGATGACTTTGTGGATTATTGATGTGGTTTTATAGAGGATTCTATATTTGATAGGGAGCCAGTGAAGGTTCTTTAAGATGGGAGTAATGTGGTCCCTTTTGTTAGATTTAGTTAGAATCCTTGCAGTGGCATTTTGCAACATTTGTAGAGGTTTCAAAGTGTTTGCGGGTAGACCAATCAGCAAAGAGTTACAGTAATCTATTTTCGAGAATATGATTGCTTGTAGTACATATCTGAAGTCTTGGAAATATAGGAGGGGTCTTAGTCTCTTTAATACTTGAAGTTTAAAGAAACATTCTTTTATAGTGTTATTGATGAAACTTTTGTAGTTCAGAAAGTTATCCATGGTGACCCCAAGATTTCTGACCTGGGTAGAAAAGATTGGAGGAGATAAGGTGTGTGTGTTGGGTGAAGAGTAGTTGCCATCTGGAGTGATGAGAAGGAACTCTGTCTTATTGGAATTGAGTATCAAATTAAGATTTGTTAGGAAGTTATTGATAGATAGAAGATAGGAATTCCAGAATTGTAAGGTGTTTTGTAATGAATCTTTAATCGGGATAAGGATTTGGACGTCATCTGCATGAATATAGTGTGTAAGATTAAGTTTGGAAAGGAGCTGACATAGAGGGAGAAGATAAATGTTGAATAATGTTGGAGATAAAAAAGAACCTTGTGGGACTCCCATGGTGGATCTGAAAGGTGGTGACTCTTTGTTGTTGATATTGACTTTGTAAAACCTATTTTGGAGGAAAGATGAGAACCATTTGAGTGTGGTGTTTTTTATGCCAATTTCTTTTAGCCGATCTAGGAGGATATCGTGGTTCACTGTGTCGAAAGCTGCTGATAAGTCGAGTAGAATGAGGAGGCAGGAATGTTTTTTCTCTAGGTTCAAGAGAATATTGTCTGATAGCGATAAAAGGAGGGATTCGGTGCTTCTAGATTTGCGGAATCCAAGTTGAGATGTTGAGAGGAGGTTGTTGTTTTCTAAGTATTTGGAGAGTTGTTTATTAACTAATTTTTCCATGATTTTGGAGATAATCGGAAGATTGGCTATAGGGCGGAAGTTGGCTGGGTTATCTGGGGAAAGATTTGGTTTTTTTAACAAAGGTTTCAGGATGGCTAGTTTGAGTGGGGTGGGGACGAGGCCTTGTAATAAGGAGGCATTGATGATCTGTGATATAGGATATGAGATGTCTTTGGCAATTGCGATAAGGAGATTAGCTGGAATTGTGTCTAGTGGGTGGGATGAAGGTTTAAGTCTTTTTAGAACGTTTTCAATTTCCAATGTGGAGACAGGTTCAAGGATATCAAGGCTTGCGGTGATTTGTGGAGGGGAGGGGAGAAGATGAGGTAGGGTAGTGGCTTTCATTTTCTTGAGAGGGTCCAGGAGGTTAGGATTTTTTTGTTCTTAAAGTAAGTGGCAAGTTCAGCGGCTTTACTTACTGCGTTATCATCCGGAAAAGCAAAGGGGGGTTGTTTGGTGAGGGATGTCACTAAGGCGAAGAGGGCTTTTGGATCAAATATAAAGTTATAAATTTTCTGAGAGTAGAAGTCTTTTTTAGTCCGAAGAATGGAGATCTTGTATTGATGCATTAGGGTTTTGTAGGCCAAGAGGTTTGAGGTTGAAGGGTTCTTGCGCCAAACCTTTTCTCTATACCTAAGTTCATGCTTTACAGATTTGAGCTTTGGAGTATACCAAGGTTTTTTTGTATCCTTGTTGGTTTGAATAGTTTTGGTGATTAGCGGGCAAGTAAGGTCTGCAACTTTGTTTGTGATTTTGGACCAGGAGTCTAAAGCTGTGTTGGCGTCTGCGAGGTCCAGAAGGTTTAGCTCTTGAGTTAGATGGGGAATGAGGGTATCTGGGTTGCAGAGTTTTCTGAATTGGATTGTGGATTTTTGGGGGGCCTTAGGAGTTGTTTGGTGGTTTAGTAAAGATAAGTTGATTAACTTATGGTCGGACCAAGGTATTGGCAGGCAGAAATGTTGGAATTGAGGGTGAAGTTTTGATTTATGAAAATTAGGTCAAGGGTGTGACCAGCTTTGTGAGTGGGTTCGTTTATGAGTTGTTTGAAACCCATGGAGTTGAGGGAGCTGAGGAATGCTTCACAGTTGGATGAGCGTGGTGTTGCATCAACATGGATGTTGAAATCTTCCATCAATACAGCTGGTGAGTCGGAGTCTATGTGTTTGGCTATGCGTTCTATTAAGGGCGAAGGATCTGAATCTAAACATCCAGGAGGGGAGTAGGTGAGGCCAATTTGCAATTGGGAGGATTTAAAGACAGCAAATTCGAAAGTTTGAGAAGAACTAGATACTTGAAGCGATAATCTAAATTTTTTTTTGGCTGCAAGTAGAAGACCACCACCTCTTTTTTTTAATCTAGGGATGGAAAATATGTCGTAAGATTGTATTGGAAGTTGGTTGAGAAGGACTGTGTCTTCTGGTTTCAACCAAGTTTCTGTGATGGCAAATAAGTCAGGTTGCTCTTCTGTGATATAGTCATGTAAGAGATGATTTTTTTGGAGAGGGATTGCGCATTTAGAAGAGAAATTGTGAAAATAGAGAAGCCCAGAAATTGATTAAGGGGTGAGAGCATGATTGGGATAAGCCTGTTGTGTTGTTGGGATGAAGTAGAGCCATACTTTTTTGTTGGATTTCTCTTGTTATTAAAGATGATTGGTATAGCAGAGGACAACATGATAGAACTCGGTTGGGTTGGAGAGATCAGGGATTGAATTAGTGTACCTGAGTTTGTAGAAGGTTAGTAGTTGAATTGTTCTGGTGAAGATAGAGTTTTAATGTTTCTTTCTCTGTGAGTAAAAATAATTTTCTCTGATTTGTTTTGAATGTGCTACTTACTAACTTAATAGAGTGTCCCCTAGTCTTTGTATTTTTTTTGAAAGAGTAAATAACCAATTTATATTTGCCTGTTCTATTCAGCTCATGATTTTATAGACCTTTATCATATCCCCCCTCAGCCGTCTTGTCTCCAAGCTGATCAGCCCTAACCTCTTTAGCCTTTCCTCATAGGTGCGCTATTCTATCCTCTTTATCATTTTGGTTGTCCTTTTCTGTACCTTTTCCAATGAAACTATATCTTAATTGAGACCGGAACTGCTCACCATACGCCAAGTGTGGCTTCACCATGGAATGTATACAAAGACATTATGACATTCTTCATTCTATTCTCCAATCCCTTCATAATAATTCCTTACGTTCCCCTTTATTATTTTTGTTGCCCTCCTCTGCATCTCCTCTAGTTCTGCTATGCCTTTCTTCAGATGGGGGTGACCTGAACTGCACACAATACACAAGATGTGGTCATACCATGGAGCGATATAGACAAAATATGATATTTTCTGTTTTTTTCCCCATTCCTTTTCTGATCATTCCTAACATTCTATTTGGGTTTTTTTTTAACACCCACCACACCATGGATTTCAATGTATTGTAACAGGATTACTGAAAACAAATATAAATTACTTGGAAAAAAAATAGCTGAGTGAAAAAAAGTGTTGTTTGAGGCCTTGGAGGAATTTGAGCACCTTAGGTGAAGTGATTATATTTTTATGAAAAAGAAAAGAAAAGGAGCCAAGTAAAGGTTGAATGCTCTGAGTAGCTTTTAATTTATCCTCTCAAGAGGTAAAGGGAACTATTTTGGGGGTTAATAAAACTTTGTAAAGTTTGGGTATTGTCTGGGGGGTGCCCAGAATAAAAAGAAACAAACCAGGAGTCCAGCACACAGCTTATCTATAGCCATCTGATTGAAACCAGGATTGTCATAGCAACAGTGTTTGCATTTAGGAGATCTTCTTGTTGAGAGGACAAACAACAGCAGGTCCTCCTGGTGGGGAAACAGAAACAGGGTTGTTGGTTTTTTGTTTTGTTTTTTTTGCAGTGCTGTAGTGGGTGTTGGCCGAGAGGGCTAGTGTGTCCTGTTCAACTGCACAGAGTTCCTCAGGTTTGAAAATAAATTGTCTGAATTGTTTTGTTAGGAAGCTGTTCAGTGAAAAAGTGCAATTTTGATTTTCTGGAGAAAGAGAATTCAAAGCCTTGGGTTGAGTAAGTGGATGAATGCATGAGTGGTGAGTAGAGTACATAACATTAAGATGGAGCAGCACACTGGAATTAATCATTGCTCCGTTTTAGATTCTGGTTGAGAGGAGTATGAAAATTAAAAAAATATATCCTTTGGCTCTAAAAAAAAAAAGTCAAAGTGGGAAGCTAACCAGACAAATGCTGCTAATCTATATTAAGATAAGAAGTCCAGAGTGATTATTTTGTACATTCTAGTTGGGAGTGTTGGTTTGCTACAGCAGAAAATCATTAGTTTACTAAAAAAAAGTGTTCTGGAAAAGACAGGCTGAACACTGTCAATTTTTGTTCCCTTTGGAAGAGAGAATTCTGGAGGTTTTTTGTAGTGCTTGCTGCCTTGTTGCAAAGTTGGGTTTTTTTTAAAGTCGCGACTGCCGATGCTCAGGGCAGTCCTCCATTCGCTATCTCAATCGGGAATCGCCGACACAAGGCACAAACAATATGAGGCGCAAGCTTTTTATGGTGGGAATAAAGGCTGCAGCTTTGTTATAAGAACATAAGAAATTGCCATGCTGGGTCAGACCAAGGGTCCATCAAGCCCAGCATCCTGTTTCCAACAGAGGCCAAACCAGGCCACAAGAACCTGGCAATTACCCAAACACTAAGAAGATCTCAGGCTACTGATACAATTAATAGCAGTTGCTATTCCCTAAGTAAACTTGATTAATAGCCGTTAATGGACTTCTCCTCCAAGAACTTATCCAAACCTTTTTTGAACCCGGCTACACTAACTGCACTAACCACATCCTCTGGCAACAAATTCCAGAGCTTTATTGTGCGTTGAATGAAAAAGAATTTTCTCCGATTAGTCTTAAATGTGCTACTTGCTAACTTCATGGAATGTCCCCTAGTCCTTCTATTATTCGAAAGTGTAAATAACCGAGTCACATCTACTCGTTCAAGACCTTTCATGATCTTAAAGACCTCTATTATCCCCCCTCAGCCGTCTCTTCTCCAAGCTGAACAGCCCTAACCTCTTCAGCCTTTCCTCATAGTGGAGCTGTTCCATCGCCTTTATCATTTTGGTTGCCCTTCTCTCTACCTTCTCCATCGCAACTATATCTTTTTTTAGATGCGGCGACCAGAATTGTACACAGTATTCAAGATGTGGTCTCACCATGGAGCGATATAGAGGCATTATAACATTTTCCATTTTATTAATATAATTAACAATTGTTAATAATTAACAATTCAACAACTGGATAACATTGAGATGCACGAGTCTCTCATCATATCTGTATCTAACCAACAGTCCAGGGTGCCACCCGCCGTGTCTCCAAGCAAGGGGGCCCCATCCCCAGCCTACCAAATTTGGCCCCGACTCGTGTACCCGCCTAAAGCTGCGACATGTGTTGCTACATTTGTACACTGCAATAATTGACAGAGAACAAAACAAAATTGAAAACGGTAGAAATAAACAGCCATTATCAATGTTACAATATAAACAATCACTCTAGAGACGATTTAACTGTTGTTTGCTATTTCTAATACATGCATATGGTTGCATGCCGTTGCCGCTGCTGAAAAGGGGCGATGGTGACGGTGCTGGCTTTTATCGGCGCTGCGACGCACTCTATGGTGCACGTCGCAGGCCGATGACATGGGCACGTCGGTCGGGGTGCGTGCTCTCATGAGAAGCTCACACCCGACGTGCCCAGGAAGACCAGCGCCAAAGGCCAGTGAGTGGTCCCGACCCGGCGGCACGCCGTTAGGTGCGGGCGCACATATGGGCGCGAGCCCTTGTATTAACGTCACGACTGCCGATGCTCGGGGCAGTCCTCCGTTCGCTATCACAATCGGGAATAGCTGACACAAGGCATGAACAATATGAAGCGCAAGATTTTTATGGTGGGAATAAAGGCCGCAGCTTTATTATATAATTAACAATTCAACAACTGGATAACATTGAGATGCACGAGTCTTTCATCATATCTGTATCTAACCAACAGTCCAGGGTGCCACCCACCATGTCTCCAAGCAAGGCGGCCCCTTCTGCCGGCCCCTTGCTGTGCTCATCTTAGCAAGGGGACCCCGTCCCCGGCCTACCAAATTCTGCCCCGACTCGTGCACCCGCCACCAGCATGAGGTAGTAGCATTTGCCTCATGCTCCCCTCAAAGCTGTGGCCTTCTCAATCTAAGAATTGTTCAGTGGCTTCCTGGATGGAATTGTTGAACAGGTCAATGCCAATATCTGATAGGTGTATATGATAAGGCCTGTATAAATCTTCACATGTGTCTTCTGCCCAGTCATGGCGTATGTGCTGCTCTCCCAGCCTGGTGGCCCAATGTCCGACTTGTCGGTTTACCTTTTTTCGACCTCTTTTTACATAACCTGCTATCCCGCGATTTCAGTCACTGTATGATGTCTGACCACATCATGCAGGAATTGGGAAAAATGGCAACCAATTCGCTCCAATCTTGTTTTATGTGTCTTATTAATTCTATGCATGACATAGTTCCCAGGTCGTTGCCCCCAAGGTGAATGACCAAGGCATCTGGTTCAGCCAACCTGTCTTTATTGTGCTGCATTCTCTGGAAAAGCTGATCCCATCCATATGACCCATCCATATGATGCTCACATTTTTTGATGCTAGACCCAAGTGAGTCCCATATGAGTGAAACTGCACCCTCTTGGTTGCCCATTGAACAAAGGAGTGTCCTATAATCCAGACAGACCTTTGCCATTGTGATGTCTCTGTAAAAGAGGTACACAAATGAGGTATGTTGTCACAGTACACTTGGCCTGATATACTTGTAGACAGCATCCGACTTCCATCTCCCAATTTTTTGAATGCTGTCTATGTTTAGTCCGGCTTGTGCAGCGCTGGTGGCTGCGCCTACCCTGAACGAGTGGGTCCTGAATTCCTTAGGGTTGTGTCCTATTTGTTGAATTGCCAATTTGAGGACTGCAGCAAACTGGTATCTAATGAGTGGGGTATGCTCATGATGGATCAGTAATTGTGTGCTGCCCGTTGGGCGAGCTAATAGGTATGTCTTCAGATTTTGTACGGGGCATGTGGACACGTTCTCGATCGTCCTTAAATACAATTTGGCTCCTCTAGCGGCTTGGTCGGTTTTTGACTCTATTATTATCTGGAAAACTCGTTCGGATACTGTGATGTTCTGCAATAATATACCTCCGAGACCCACTTTACGTTTTAATGTGGCCATCATCTCACTAATTCGCAGTGCTCCAAAAAAGGCAAGGAATAACACGGTTCTAAATAACTTAACCTCAGAATGTGATATGCATACCATTGGTAACACCGACCACAGCTGCGAAAGCAACTCATGTGTGATCGGCTTACATTTATCAATGACAGGTCCTGATTTTTTGGCCCATCCCGCCATTATTTCCTAACTAGGAAATTCTTAGAAGGGTCGCCCCAACCTCTTGCCTTTGAGAAAAAGATGAAGCCAGCTAGCTGACTCGTCACTACACCCCTTGTTATACCTCTCTCTTTTGAGCTCACAATAAATTTGACCATTAGATCTTGTTGAACTGGTCCTGCCTTCCAACCTCTCTCTTTTAGGAATTCGGAGACAGTGTCGTAGGCTCTGCTGTACACGCTCTGTGTGGAGGGGGCGACTGATCACTTCAGGAGGTCTCTCGTGGCATCGACATAATGCTCCACAATTTCTTGGGTATCACTGTGCCTTCCTTGTCAGCTCCAGGAACCTGTTTGCGAAACAAATCCCATTTAGCTCTGGATAATGCATCAGCAACACAATTATAGACACCCAGGACATGGCGTACTCTTATGGTTATTTTTAAAGGTAAACTGATTAGTATCATCTCTCGAAGTAACTCAGCCACTCTTGGACACTTGGCCGATTGTTTATTGAGAACTTGCATTACCGACATATTGTCGCACCAAAAAATTATGTGTTTATTCCATAATTTGTAGCCCCATATGACAAGTGCAACCAGAATGGGAAACAGCTCAAGGAAAGTGATGTGCGTTAAACCATTCTGTACCCATTCCTGCGGTCATTGCTCAGCTGCCCAGGAGCCCTGCCAGTACACGCCGAAACCCCATCCACCGGATGCATCTGAATATGTACTGAGGTCTCGGTTTGATATAGGATGGTCTTGCCAAATGGATGTTCAGTTGAACTTGTTGAGGAAGGATGACCATAAGTACAAATCATCCTTCATCACCTGAGTGACTCTGATGCGATGTTTTGGGCGTGAAACTTCGATCGTGCTTGAGATTAACCTCCTCAGAAAAACTCTCCCCATTGGTATAATTCGACATGCAAAATTCAAGATGCCTATTAGTGACTGCACATCGACCAAAGTCATCTTTGTTGTGTCCATCGGTGCTAGACGGCTTCGCCCTGTTTGTCTCACCTTATTCACGGCTCCTCCCGCTTACCTGGGTAAGATGGCTACTGCAGCGTCCACAAGCCGATCTCTCCAGCGTCCCCGGAACGGCTATGGTGCAGCCTTCCGCCATTGCTCCTCCCAGGTACCTACACCCTCGTCTTTATGCCACCCTTGGCGCGAACCTCGAGGGCGTTCCCTCATGCTGACGTCATGCCATCTGGGTATATTACCTTCACTAGTTTGCTAGTTCATTGAGTTAGCAAGGACTCAAATTCCTTCTTGTCTATGCTACTCTGCCTCTTCCATGCTACTGCTGGAAGCTCTCTCTCTGCCCTTCGGGGTAACCGCTAACCTGGGTAACCGCTCTTCGGGAGCCCTCTGCTTTATTTCAGGTGCCTTTACAGGGAACAGGCACTCGCTCCTCGAGGGCCTGCTCTCCCTGCCTCAGTGCCTGTACCTTCTTCAACATATCTGGTGGAATCGCATACCAACAGCAAACACCTAGTGAGTACTCTAACTCTCAGTCTATCTCATCCACAGTATTTCCTAGCTGGGAAACCTGCTGCGGAACCCCCTATCATAATCAAGGAGAGAAGGGCTCCCTCTGCCGAGGTCCCTGAGACTGCAACTACCAGACTGCCTCACTACTGCCGCCTCTGGTGGCTCTCTTCAAGCTGTTTAATAAAGAACTAACTGTGTTTTGTGCATTACGAGTCTAGCCCAGTACTGTGGCTCCTCACGGGGCTCCTCCCCGTAGGCATGGTCATCTCCCACAGCACCCAAGGATCCACCAAAACACACTCAACCATAACAGATTGCTAACTCCATGGATCCAGCTCAGCTCACTGCGTTACAGGCCATTCCAGGCCTGGCCCAGCGGATCTCCGAATAGCAGACTGCGCTGGAGGGACTGACCACTGCATTCAACCTACTGCACACACAGATGAACTCGCCTTCCACCACAGGTAAAGAAGCTAAACCATCTGAGGTGACGGTCAAGACTACTGTGCCTCTATCAGCTCCTACCCGCTTCTTGGGAGAAGTCTGGAGATGCAGAAGCTTCCTTAACCAGTGCTGCATGCACTTTTCATTGCAATCTGGCCACTTTCCCACAGCATATGCCAAGACCACTTATATCCTGTCGTATCTGGACGGACGAGCATTGTCTTGGGCCTCTTCCTGTATCCTGGATCTGCGGCCCCTTAGAGTATTAGACTTTAGTGGACTCCGGGGCAGGCGGCAACTTCATTTTACATCGATTAGTGGAGCACCTATGGATCCCCACTTCCACTATGAAGTCTCCACTACTTCTGTCATCCAAAGTCAGATGCTAGTGTATGGAATGTTCTTAGCAGTCTCGCGCAGGCAGTAGTATTCTTGGGGCCGACGAAAAGAAAATTGTCATGATACCGCGCACCCCATTGGCATGCATTTGTCAAATTGAATTGAACTGAATTGAATTGAAATCCGAGCAATGGGAAACTGCTGGTGTGAACCGGGAGAAGCTGGAAAGCTGATTCAATGTCTGTTTTCGCCATGAGCACCTCCCTTCCGCATCTATGCAATATATCTATGGCACTGTCGAAGGAAGCATATTGAACTGTGCATTCTTCGGCTGGCAAGTGGTTGTTGACTGAGGCGCCGTTGGATATGAAAGGTTTTGAATCAGTTTGTATTTTCCAGGCTCCTTTTTTGGGATGACGGCCAACTGAGATATCATTTTATTGAAAGGTGGAGATTGGAAAGATCTGACTTTTCTGCCTTTTTCTATTTCTTCTTCGATTTTCTTTTGAATGATTGCTTGATGTTTTGTTGCCGAGGTTGCATTATCTATCCATATTTCCCCTATGCGCCCTTGAAAAGTTATTTTGAATCCGAAGTGAAATCCCTCTGTCAGCTTAGCTGCCTATTTTTTGCGTGGGTAATGATTTAACCACGGGAGCATGGCTTCACTGTTGATTGGCGATGGCGCTTTAATGAACGCGCTGTTATCACTTCGCCTTGGGATTATTCCCTGTGTAACTCTTCTTATTACATTCTAAGGTTGGATGTGGTGCTGAGCAAATCGAGCATATGTGCTTGAATTTGTAGTCTTGGAATGAACATGCCGATTTGTTATACCTCCAGCACGTGCCATTGTTGCTGCTGAACGCTGACTGTCCTGCGTGTGTGTTTTGTTGACTTAATCTGTTGGATGAGCGGATGCTGGTTGCTGCATCCTGCATCTTGCTCTTCATGTGCCTGAGCCACAGACTGACATCTTACGTTCCCCAAGACAATTAAACATACTATAAAAAAGGATTGGATAAGTTCTTGGAGGAGAAGTCCATTACCTGCTATAAATTAAGTTGACTTAGAAAATAGCCATTGCTATTACTAGCAACAGTAACATGGAATAGACTTAGTTTTTGGGTACTTGCCAGGTTCTTATGGCCTGGATTGGCCACTGTTGGAAACAGGATGCTGGGCTTGATGGATTCTTGGTCTGACCCAGTATGGCATGTTCTTATGTTTTTACATGAAGCGATTCTCTTCCATTTTGTCTCTGAAGCGCTCATCATAATTAAGCCATGCCCATCCTTCGTATTCTCTATATGCGTCTAAAATTGTGTCTGTGTAGCTAAGCATAGGGCCATATTGTAATGGGTCTTCTTATCCCATGACGCTTGTCATGCGCCAAAATGCTCCTGTCCAGTTTATAATGTTTATGAGGTTTGTCGGATCCAAGTGCATGCTCACGCTTTCGGTTTCCTTTTTTGTCGCCGGATTTCTTCTTCCTTCGAGGATTTTAAAAATGTTAATATACTTTTGCTTCTTGATCTTTTTTCGCAAGTTTTTGGGCACGTTCTCCCATAATTGTGATAGTGCAGTCAAGGCAGGTGGAGCACGCGATGCGTCCTCCTCCCGTGCGCTGGGCCTTTCTTGGTCGTCCTCCGATGATAAGTCAGAGGGTGATGAGGCACTAAAACTGCTAAAATCTGATCTTGATTCTGTTCTTACCTTCTTACTCTTTTGTGATTTCTTATTTTTTGGACCTTTCTTTTTGCGGCGGCTAGCCCTCGGTATTGATTCTGACTCACCTATTGTCATTCTCTCGCTCTCATGTGCTGGATCAGTTGTCGAATTGCCTTTATTGCTTCTTTCACTGGCGGATCCTTCTGCTGCCACCTGAGTCAGTGGTGCCGTGTTGACAGAGGTGGTCATGTTAGGTTGCGCAGAGCTCGACTCTGCTATTTGTGTTCTCTGGCAGATTTCTTGCCTTGGGGCAGGGCTTTCGGCAGTGTTCCCGGCGGCTGTTTGTCCTGGCCATGCCCACATCCCTCGGGGGGCTGCTGAGGGTTCTTCGTGGGTATGCCCGTGTTCCCCGTGAAAGGTCCCCCAGGGAACCAATTGGTGAATGGATTTGCACCAGGCCGGAACGGTGCTAGCATGTTCCAGGGGAGCTGTGAAATGCTCTGTATTTGATTGCTCGCAGGTCCTGCAGACGACGGTCCTTCGCTCGTGTTGGTGGGGCAGCTGGTTACTGTGACCGAATTTTCTGCATTACTGGGCCCGGATGAGGCTTGCCCCTGTGGCTCCGTCTGACTCCGTGTCGCTGACTGCTCAGTCACGTTTGTCCCTTGGACCTGTCCTTGTGGCACAGGCTGTTGTTGTTCTGTTGTAGGGGGAATGTTTGTTATACCATCTCTGTTGTTACTTACTACCTCAGCGAGTTTGGCACACTCGCATTCTGCTCTTTTGCACTTTTGTCTGCTGGCAGTCTGTCGTGCGCGTGGCCTGGCCGTTGCTTTCTTGTCTGTCAGTGCTGTTTTTTCCGCAGCTTTCTTCAGGATGGCTGCCACGGTGTAGGATGGGGCCCCCCCCTTTTAGATTGTCCCGCTGGACTCTTCTTTAAATTAAACTGTTTTGTTATGCCACCTTCTAGGTAGAGGGATGATGTGGCGTGTCTGTTCACTGGGGGTGGACCCAGGCCTATGGGTACTAGCTCTCTTCTAGATCGCTCACTGGACCCTGAATCGCAGCGTAGCATAGACAATGTTTTACACTTGACAATGCTTATGTTTTATCCTAGTTTCTTCAGATGGATCCTTCTTCCAATTTTTGAAGGTTGTTTTTTTGTCATGGATCAGTCAGGGATAGGCGTGCACACAAACTCTCTTCTCTCTCTTATATATGTACACTATCTAACACACATGTTCATTCTCATACATACTCTGTCTTATGCGCCATCATAAACACATTCTCTCACGCTCACACATATTCTCACTTATTCACACATGCACTCATGCTGACTTACACACACACTCTCATACTCACACACATGCTGTTATAAAGGTTGATTTTAAAAGCACTAAGTGTGCCAAAGCCAAGAGATATGTGCATGTCTCGGGCTGGTGTGTGCTGCGTGGGTTTCAAAAAGTGTGCGAGTACAGGTGTATCTCCCGGTATGCGCACAAATCAAAAGTTTAAAAATGGGTGGGGTGTGGGCATGGTCTATGCGGAGCATAGGTAAGACAAGGTCATTTTGGGAAGTTAACTTGAAATATGTGCATAAGAATTTACGTGCACAAGCGCACGCCGGGGTCCCCTACCACGTAACTTTACTACTGCTATGGGTGGCGAGTCAGTGGGGTCAGTGGGGTGGGGTCAGTGGGGTTTTAAGAATCGGGGTTAAAAGGGTAAAAGGGAGGCTAAATAACAGGGTGGGGGTTTAGGAAATCCTGTCCTTTAACTGGGTGAACTGGGAGCGAATTGGGGAAAAGAGCTATTGCGTTGGCACGCATTATTTTTAAAATCCTCTCCACTTCTGTGGTAGATCCCACATTTGCACGCACGTGCGCATTTCCTTATAAAATTGTGCGTATATGTACGCGCGCACAGCTGATTTTTATATCATTCGCGCGTATACACGTGTATGTTATAAAATGGCTGCGTCTCTGGGCGCGAGCTGGCATACATGGGTAGATGTACGCCTGTGCAGCTGTTTGAAAGTTACCGTCCCCATGCTCACTGACACACACACACTCACACACATGCTTGCTAACTCGCATGAACTCTCTCATACTCAGATTCACAAGGGCTCACACGGGGTCCGATCCTTCATGAGGATCCAAATCTTTTTTTTTTTTTGTTTCGCTTGACCCTTGAGAGGGCTCAGCTAGTTTGGAGAGGTTGTTCTTAAGGTGTTGTGAATACTTTACTTTTCTGAAGTTTAGGAAGGTGTCTAACTCTATGGCTTATGTTCAGATCTGGAGGAGTTTTGAGCATTGGTGTGCTGAGAAGCAGTTAAATCCTCTTACTATTTTGGTACTGGGGTGCTAGAATTTTTACAGGATGAACTTTCCAAAATTTTGGCTCTTAATTGCTTGAAGGTGCAGGTGATAGTTATTACGTGTTATGGGGCAGGATTCGAGGAAAGCTCCTGTCCTGTCAAACAGATGTCTCCTACTTCCTGAGGGGAGTGAAACATATTAGGTCCTCAGTTAGGATCTCTGTCCCTTCCTGGAACCTCAATTTGGTGCTAACATTTTCGACCGGGAAGCAGTTTGAGCTAATTAGAGAGATTTTGGTCAGACTGTTCACCCTGAAGATTGTGTTTTTGATAGCAATTTGTTCAGCCAGGAAGTTTTCAGAACTGTAGGCAATGTCTTGTAGAATAGCCATTTTTGGAGATTTCTCAGTACACGATCAGAATTAGAATGTGCCTCTTTTCCTCTTGAAGGTAGTTTCAACCTTTCATTTGAATCAATTTATTTGTCTTCCTTTGCTCAGTAAGGCAAGTTACAGATTGCTGCATCACTTGGATGTGGGCAGAGTGCTTCTGGGATATTTTAAAATCATGAATCCCTTTAGAAAATCAGATCATTTTTTTGTCCTGCAAGGTGGTGCATGAAGAGGTGAGGTGGCATCATAGATTCAGTAGCTCATTGAATTAAGGAAACTATTACCATTTACCGCTGCATTTGTGGATAGTGGCAGAGCCTTACCTAAACATGTTAAGACTCAGTCTACCAGGGCTCAAGCTGCATCCTGGGTGGAGTTGTCCTTGGTCTCTACAATAATCAGAGTTTACCACTAAGGTTTTAAGAGCGGGTTTAGCAGTGACCTGCCCCTTTTACATCCCATTCACCTGGACTAATCTGACTGGTTGATGAGGAAGGAGAAATGAGATCTTATCTGATAATTTCCTTTCCTGAGTCCAGTTAGACTAGTCCAGAGCCCTTCCTATGCTGCCAAACTCTGGTTTATATTATTGCAGTGTGAGAAGAATGGTTTCATGCACACAGATTGTACACTCAGGTATGTTGTTTCAGCAGGTATGTTGTTTCAAGTCAATGAGTCTGTTTGTTTCCACTTGCTGGTTGGGAGTGCATAATCCAATCATCTGGACTGGTTTGACTAGACTCAAGGAAAAGAAATGATCAGGTAAGACCTAATTTCTCCTTATGGCATCTAAAAAAACCCCTTTCTAACATGTCCTGATGAGATATTAACCTAATCAATATTGTGGTAGATGAAATCTCTCATTATTATTGTGTTGCCAAATGTATTTGCCTTTCTAATTTTAGCTAGAACTTCACAATCTGTTTCTGCATCTTGGTCAGGTGGCCAGTAGATATACCCACTATTATACTCTTACCCATCACTCATGGAATTTCTATCCATAAGGATTCCTCAGTACATTTTATTTCTTGTATATCAACTTGACTCTATGCCATCTGTTACATATAATGCTATCATTCTAGCAATCCAATATGCCCTGTCACATCAATATAGTTTATACTGGAGTATCACAGTGTCCCACTGGTTATCCTCCTCCTACCACATTACTGAAATCCCTACAATATCTATAACCTGAAGACCATTGCTGCATTGCTTGATTTATGATTTGTAATACATGCAACTACGGGACAACTACCTAGGGCATGGCAGGAAATATGCTGATATACCCGATTAGGTGGGCCTGGCAGAGACTGACTAAATTAAGTCTCGTGTCATACACAACCTCTCCAAACTTGCCTTTTAGGATAATCCTAATTCTACTCCTGGATCTCAAGAAGCAAATTTGTATTATTAGTCCCAAAGAGGAATAAATCAGCTACAGCATGTATTGGATGAAGGAGACTCTCTGCTCTCTTTCTAGGAATTAAAAACTCAATATGTCTTGAGAAAGAAAGACCTCTTCTCTTATTGGCAATTAAAACATTATATAGCTAATTGTCAAAAGGAGATTTGTTAAAGACAATGCTACACATCTCAGTGATTGTTTACCTTGACGGCGTATTAATATATTCCAAGGACTTGGAGGCGCATCGCCAAGATGTCCATCAAGTACTACAGAAACTGCGAGAGAATCGACTGTATACTAAATTGGAGAAATGCCAATTTGAACAGGAATCACTACCCTTTCTGGGGTACATTGTATCCTCCACAGGATTCCATATGGACCCAGAGAAGGGCAACGGCCAAGCTGAGCATACCAACCGAACTCTAAAGGCCTTCCTCCGGGCCTTCGTCAGAGACCTTCAAAATGATTGGGTCGCCTTGTTACCCTGGGCAGAGTTCTCATACAACCGCCATAAACACTCTGCAACCAACCGGTCCCCTTTCCAGTTGGTCTACGGGAAGACTCCCAGGCCTCCATTACCGTTGCCATCTCCTGCAGTACAACTTACGGCCCAACAACTGCGCCATCTCTAGCGGTCCATCCAGGAGAAACTTCGTCTGACAGCTGCCAAGTCTAAAGAGTACGCAGACAGGTCTCGACGACCTGCACCAATCTTCCAACCGGGGAATAAGGTATGGTTAAGTACCAAGAATATTCAGCTACACATCCCCTCCATGCAGTTAGCGCCCCGCTATATCGGTCCCTTCACTGTGGCAGAACGTATTGGGGCAGTGTCCTACCGGCTACAATTGCCATCTACCCTGAGGATCCATAATGTGTTCCACGTGTCCCTACTCAAGCCTGTGGTCCTCTCCCCATTTCAGACCAAGCCTCCGGAACCGACCACCTCTACCGCCGAACAGGGTGATTCGTATACCGTGAAAAGACGTCCTGGATGTCTGATTCCACCGTCATCGGTGGGAGTATCTCCTCTTCTGGGAAGGCTACGGTCCTGAAGAGAATTCCTGGGAACCAGCCACAAATATCTTGGACAAAGGCCTTCTCCGCAAGTTTCATGCAGATCACCCAGGTAAACCCCGGCCTCCAGGAAGAGGGCGTAGGAGGGGGGTACTGTTGCGATCCCGGGCCATGCCCCAGGACCTCCACTCACCACGCGGCCTGGTCCGGCCGCGGGAGCTCCTCTCCGGCCTCCAAGGCCCGAAACGCGGCCTACCGTAGTCTTCTTCCTGCGAGGGAGACGCCGACGACGATCCGTGGCTGGCCTCGCCCCTAGGTGTGCACGCACGCCGGGGCTTCTGATTTAAAGAGGCCAGCGCGGGAAACAGGAAGACAGCCTCCCTGGTGACGTCAGACACTGCCGGGTTATTTAAGCCCTTGCCTTGCAACGAGGTTTGCTCTTCGGAGTACTAGTTGTGCTTCCTGCTTCCCGGTTCCTGGTCTTTCCTGACATCTGACTCCTGGCTCCTGACCTTGCTTCGTTCATCGACTCCGGCTTCAGCTTCCGTCCCTGGTTTTGGCTTCTGACATCTGACTCCTGGCTTCTGATCTTGTTTTGTTCATCGACTCCGGCTTCAGCTTCCGTCTCTGGTTTTGGCTTTTGACATCAGACTTCTGGCTCCCGACCTTGGCTTGTTCCTGGACTTCGGCTTCATCTCTCGCTACTGCCACAGGTTCCCGTTCTCCACTCACCCGGAGGTTTCTCCTAAGCCCCAGCGGCTCGGGTCCTCACAGGCTCCTCCCGGGGGGACCTCGGGCTTCCAAGGGTGAAGTCTCGTCTGACCTCCTGGGCGCCATCTCTTCGTCGGACTACCTCGGCAGCCTGCTCTTCAGATCCTTGATCGCAGAGGATCCACCTAAGACCAAGAGGCCCGGGTCCCTACAGGCTCCTCCTGGGGGGACCTCGGGCTTCCAGTGGTGGAGTCTCCTTCGGAGTCTCTCCTCAGCGCCGCCTCCCGGCTGCAATGCTCACTGTGGGTTCCCACAGTGCAACACCTGCAGTCCCAGCCGGCCCAAGGGTCCACGATCCTAACACCATGTGCAGCTTATAAAATCCACTTGATGCACACTGGTCCAACTTGTGCACATATCTCCCAGTTTTGGTGTGCACAGGGCTTTTAAAATTCACCTTTATGAACTTTTTCTAACCTTTTCTGTTCTTGTAGCTAACTGCATGCTTCAAGATGGGCTACTACCTGTTTCAGAGACATCTCAAGTTGCAATCTAAGTAATCCCACAGAGCTTACATAGCTCTGAGGTAGTGAATGAAGTGTAAGTTTCTTTATGAGCCCATCTGGCAAAGCTACATCATTATTTTTAAGAGTCTTTTATATTGATATGAATTCTGAAACATGTGTTGTCAGATTCCCACCTTCTGTTAACTTTGTGCTTAATGGTCTCTGGAATATTATAGATGTGGAAACCATAGACACCTGTGCAAATGTCTCCTTAAATGTTTGCCACATCTCTTTCCCTGAAGGTAGATTTGCAATTAGCTTGAAGATGTCATCTCATACATGCAGGATGATTTCTGCTTTAAGCCTGCTTCATGCCTTTTCCAGTGCTGCTTGACCTCTCTCTCAGCCAGGCTGTCTTTTTCAAGAGAATTCATTACATCCATTTTGCTGAATAGGGCTCACATCTTGGTTGACCAAGGAGGATATGATTTTCCATCTTCTAGCACCACATGGTCTTCCACTTTAGCTCGAACCCTGTTACACACACACACACACACACACACACAAAATGTTTATTCTTATGGAAATTACTGGTATGGCTAAATATGTTCTGTGCTTAAGACCTTTACAGTCCAAACAAGTCTACTCACTGGATGTCTGGGCCCATAACCCAATGCTGGAAACTATGGTTCAACCTTTTTTGCTCAAAGTAAGTAGTACAGCAAAAAGAATGCACACACCACTTAATAATAAGTTCCAAAAAAAGGTTTAGTATTTATTTGAGAAACTAAACATCTATGCAAAACAAGAATGCCTACTCTCTTTAGAAGCAGCAGCTTAGATGCTGGGCAGATCAGAAGGTGAAAACTGAAAGCAGTAAACAGGGAGAGAGAGAGAGAGAGAGAGAGAGAGAGAGACAGACAAGGTGTGTCTTATGTCATCAATTTAAACTCCTTGTCCAATCTCAAGCAGTAAATGGTAAAAAGAGAGAAACATTTTAACATGATCTTATTTTACATAACAGTGCATTAGTTCAGAATACACAAACACACTTAAGAACATTCCCTCCCTTTTTACTCTTTTAAGAGTTGATGTTTCCAACAGTTTGCTGTGTAAAGGGACATGAAACACAAAAGGAGGAACCACCCTATGGAACATCTGTTTCATGTTCGTGAATCCCCTCTAGGGAGCTGGAATTTTTTTGGATAGCATCTGGCTTTGGCATTGCACAGGGTGGAAGGTTTTGCTCTGTGTCCCAGATACTCTAGCTTTTGAATAAACAGAATGCTTCTGTAATTCATTTCCAAACTAGACAGCTTTCATGAAAAAATAAATTTATCACAAATATTTTTACAATAGAAAATATTGGTTGCCATGATTTTTGGCTTAACTGAAATGTTTTGTTGTTATTTATTTTATTTTTTTTAGCTCAGCTTATAATATGTAGACTTGTCCTGTCCAACCTGAATCTATTTTAGGCTCCCTGTTTTCAGATAATGTTATAGACAGAACAAATATTTCTCATTTTGTGCAGACATATGCATCCCATTTCATTGTTATTGTAACAGCTTTAGAAGAATGAGATTCATAATGCTTATCGTAGCAGGCCAACTGACAAACAATGCCCTTGCAAAGCAAAGTATATATAAAGCATGAAAGCCCTATTTGAAAAAATACAAACAAAAACAATTTGTCACAGGGGATTGGAGAAATCGTTTATCAAAACAGAGCCCAGCAATTAAAAAAAAGGGAAGTGCAGCAGGTTTCTTCTCAAGAAATGAGATGAAAATGGTGAAGTGGTAAGGGCAAACACCAGAATCCTAGATCAGAAACTCGTAGAGGCTTAATATTCAGAGAATTAGCGAACGGATACCTTTCAGACTAAAGTTAGCCAGATAAGGTGTTTGTGATAATTGTCCAACTGGATATAGAAGAATAAAGTTATCCAGGTAATACTAACTTGAAAACTTTCAAACCTAACCGGCTATGTTTGAAAATAGCCGGTTAGGTTTAATGCTGTCCGGGAATGTCTACCTGGATAACTTTACCTTTATCAGCTATATTCAAATTCTGTATATGAGAGCAGCCCTGGTAGCTTTTGCTTGCTGGGTTGATTTGACAGCAATGCTGGAAGCCGCCGAGAGTGGTATGATTGATCCTGGTGGCCCTGGGGGTTTTCGGGGGGGTGCCAGGTTTGGTTAGAGAGTTCAGGTTGGGGTTGTGGGTGGGGAGGGAGGAGGGAGGAGGGGCCAAAGGCCAACATGATTTATGAAATCATGGAAATGGGATTGGTTTTGCTGCTTGGGCCAATAGGTCTGCAACTTTATTACAATCTCATGGGGAGCTTGGAGGATCGTGCGCAATGCCCAACAATAACTTAATGCATTTAAGGGGGTGGCAAACTTTTTTTTTTTTTTAATTCTATTTTTGGCAGTTAAAATGGCTTTATAATTGAATATGGCCAGTTAAAATAATGTTAACCATGTACACGTCAACCCAATGTTTTGAATTTGACAGAGTATGGGTAACGGATACAATGGCTGTGTCGTATCTGGCATTGACTCGATTGATATAAGCACTCCTATAGAAAATGGTTATCAAAACAGCGTTGTGACACAGATGAGAAAGACACTGTCTCTGGTTAAGCACTGTTTAGATTGGGTGTAGTATTTTAATTCATTTTAAGTGCAACAAAAATATTACAAAAATCTTTGGGAAACCAAGGATTATAATAGAAAACCATTGCAATATCAAGTCAGTAAGCAATAATTTGAAGGTCTCCGAGTTCCCATTCAAAAGAGCTTCAGCATTTAAAATTGTGTAGGTTTGGTGGATCAGTTCAACTAAACATCAACCTGTCCTAGAAGCTAATGTTTCACAGTCAGTGAATGAACTGAAGCTGAAAAGAGACTGGATTGTCAGCAAGACAACGATCAGAAACATACCTCAGGATCAAATATGAAGTACTTATAGGAAAGAGAAGTGAAGGTTTGGGAATGGCCTTCACAGTCGCAAGATTTGAATATTATAAAAAAAATCTGCGGGGAGATCTCAAGCTCGCAGTTCATCTAAGGAGACAGAAGAATATTTATGAGCTGGAAGTGTTCTGCAAGGAAGAGTGGGGGGAAAAAAACTCTAAAAGCAAGAACAGAAAATCTGTTAGCTGGGTACAGTTTGGCAGCTGTTATTTCTGCCAAAGGAAGTGTCACAAAGTACTGAATGAAAGGGTGTACAAACTTTTTCACATGCCATATTCATTGCTTTCTTGTAGTTCAATCTGTTAAAATCAGCAAATAAACAGAAAGTTTGCATTCAAAATGGTAGGAAAGACATCATGTCAGTTTCTGTTCACAAAGATGGCAACTATGAAACTGCTGCAGGGGCGCCCGTGTACACGCGGGTATGCCGGCTCGCGCCAATGGACAGTGGCCATTTTAAAACATCCGCGCGTATATGCATCGATAGTGTAAAATAATCTGTGCGCGTGCACACGTGCGCACAATTTTATATAGATGCGTGCATGTGCGCGCAAATGCCACTTCTACCGCGTAAATGTGTGTGTGTGTTGGGGGTTTAGTAGGCAAGAGCACCAGCACAATTATCCATTCCCCCAGTTTGTTTCCAGTTCACCCAGTTAAAGGATAGGACTTCCTAACCTCCCTAGTTAATAAGCCTATCTTGTACCCTGTTAGCCCCAACCCTTAAAATCCTGTTATCCTCTTTAGGTTTTTTGTTTTTTTCCAGGACTTAATACTCCATCCATAGCAGAAGTAAAGTAACACGATAGAGTGCATAAACACTTACACGCAGATTTCATTGAGAAATGTAGAAATGCCCCCGTCCCGCCCAGATCACACCCATGTGTGTACTTATGCACTTTTTAAAATCCGCACTGCGCACGCTGGCCCGATTGCTGCGCGTATCTCCTGACTTTGGTGCATGTAAGACTATTAAAATTTGCCTTTTTGGAGGTAGTTTTCAAAGGGGTTACACGCGTAAATGTAACATACTGTCATAGCAATTTTCAAAATCCACTCGAGTGACGTGCACTTACGTGAGTAAATCCTATGGACGATTCAATGGCATACACTGTAGCAATTTTCAAAAGCCCACTTGCTGGAGTAAAGTGTATTTACTCGAGTAAAACCCAATTTCAAGCATGTAAATGCTTTTGAAAATCAGGCCCTTAGAGGTTCATTGAAACATCTAATTTGATCAGGGGTGCCTGCCTAAACCTTTGTACACTACTGTGTGTTTGTGTGTGTGTATACACATTTAAATTATAGGAAGACGATAGAGATTGTGGCAGGATCAATGACAATGTATGATTCTTGTATATTTTTTGTGATTTTACTTCCAATCCCAAATCAGCCTTCCGTCTACATTTTTTGATAACTACAGAATTAGTTCAACAGCGTGCGCTGGATGTGTTCACTTGGATTTCAGCAAAGCATGTCCTGCACAGGATGCTCATAAACAAATTGCGCAACCTGGGCATAAACCCCAAGGTGATGGGCGAGGTACAGACAACAGAGGGTAGTGGTAAATGAAATTCATTTTGAGAAAAGAAAAATGATTAGTGGAGTGCTTCAGGGGCTGGTCCTGTTGCATCTCTTTGTGAGAGATATAATAGAGTGGTTAGGGAGAATGATGCTAAGATTTGCAACGTAGTGCACATGCCCGAGGGAACAGACAAAATGAGAAGTGATTTTTAAGAAAACTCAGAATGGTAGGCTGCTGGGCAGCTAAGTTTTGTAGTGCTCTCCTACCTAGCTCTTTTTGCAGTTACACCATACCTTCATGCCTGTCACAAAAGTGCAGCTGGCACACTGTGCTGATTTGCTCCTTCTGGGACCTCTGCAGCTCTTCTCAACAACATGGCTACCTCAGCCTGTCATTTCCTCATGGGACTTCTCTAAGCCTCTGAACACATGCTTCTAAGAGCCAGTGGTCAGCAATGGGTGATTTGACCAATGAGAAAGCTGAGAGGGCAAAGAGTTCAAATCTGCCGGGTTTTTTTTTTTTGGAGTGTGGTTAGAGATAGATAGAGTAGAATAGTAGAAATACAGCTTGTGACTCTGCCCTTCAGGCCTGCAGGGGTTTACAAAGTAAGTATCCCCAGTTAGACTGGCCAGCGGGAGATTAGCGGACAAAGCCCTCTTAAAATTAGGAGCGTACTTACGCACAGGTGGTGTATTTTAAAACATACGCACAAATTAAAATTCCAGCGTATCTTCACTCGCGTGTCGATATGTGTGTGTGTGCATGGGTGCCCGCGTGCGTTTTAAAATTGCCATCTTAGCCTTTCGGCAATATTTTAAATTCAAGGAAATCCCATTCTGTGGGCAAAAGATACAGATTTTTCCAGATGATTCCAAAAAGACAGGTTAAGAAGGGGACTTTTTCTTCTTTCACGTTAAAATTTCCATGCAAATGTGCAGTGGTTTTCCAGAGGAATGCATTTATCTTTTTGGACCCAGCTGATTTGGAGCTTTTCTTTCCAATAAATCTGTTATGATGGGGGAGGTGGGTAACTGAATAGTTTGCTGTTGTATGAGCAGTACTTTTTCTTTATTTTACTTTGTTTACGCCCCCTTAGACGAGGGCTTGTGATGTATTATGGGAAAAATAATATTGTTTCTTTGTTTAGTGCTATGTTGGTTACTTCATAATGCAATTTATATCACGTATTATGATTGAAATTCAATAACAATTAAAAAAAAACCAAAAAAAAACCCAGAGTTATCCATTTTGGGCGATAAGGGGTGAGACATTGATATCCATGAAGTAGAAAAGAGTTTGTGTGGGGCAACTGCATCTGATGACTTCAAGCTAGACACATTGTGCCACAGGGCAGTGGCTGGAGCTGGAGAGATGCCAGGGTACATTCAGAGCAGCACCTGAGCTCAGCTCTCAGCGCCTCGCGACAACGAGAGTCACCAGCGGTGGCTCTTAAACAAGTAGGAGCTCCTTTCTGAGAACCTGTGTAATCGGGCATGCCTCTTCTTCCTAGCTACAGCACGAGTCCCCGAGTGTGGTAATTAAGGGGGCAGCATGCAGGGCACGGACAGGCAGGCCGCTCTTTGTGCTGCATGCAGCCCTTTCTCATCTTCCTCTTCCTGAGCCCTCCTCCCAGCCTCTCTCATCCCCGGACTGAAGGAGACGGGGAGAGCGTGCACCGAACATTGGTTGTGACTCATTCTGAGTGTTGGGAGCAGCAGCGGTGGAGGAGCTCTGGCAGCCCAAATGTGTCAGCCAAGATAACTAATCACACCAAGTATCCACATCACACCAGTGCTTTCCCTTCTCCTGTTCCTATATAGAAGAACTGGCCCATTTTGATGAGTTTCTGTGTTTCTTCACCTCCCTTCTCTCTTTGTTTTAAAATCTGGAAGAGAGGCTGGTGGGGGCTTCAGTGCTTCCACAGCTCTTCTTTGGCCATACAAGTTCTCTCCAGGTCTGCAATGCGGCCCCGTGAATGTTGGTGTGCCACAGAACATTTTTGTTAATATAGATGTACCTTGGGCTTGAAAAGCTTGGGAAACTGCCCTAGAGCAGGGGGTTTCCAGCCTTTGAGGTAACGTGGATCCCTTTTCAACCTACAAAAATGTCATGGACTCCCACGTGCTTTGCTTTGATTTTTTACATGCAGTTAAATTCCATAGGGAAAACTGATTAATGTAATGAATATGCTCACTGGAATCTTTTCTGTTGTATAAATCTTAAAATTAAGTAATGAATGGCTTCTGATATAAACTGTGCTCTTGTTACGACTGTCGCTGCCCGACGTCTCCACTCCGCCCACCTTACCTCTTTGGTGACTCCTCCCACGGTTGATGGACGTCTGGCTGCCGCGGAGTCTGCCGGCCGTCCTCTCCGGCGTCCCTGGTCCGGCTTGGGCGCTGCTTCCCGCCATGTTGTTCAGCTGCCATAGGGCGCGTGCGCCGTGCGGCCCTGCTTCTTATTCCTTCTTTGGCGCGAACCTCAGGGGCGTCCACCTGTGATGACGTCACGCATCCCGGATACAAAAGCTTACTCTGTTTTCTAGCTAATCGAGTGAGCAAAGGGACTCCTTACGGATGGGATTCGCTCTCCGTGCCTAGCTACTCTGCCTCTCCTTAATTGGACTTACTCTATCGGGGTACCCGCTCCTCGGGGGCCTCTCTCTTTTCTTTCAGGTCGCTGTCTGGAACCGGTACTCGCTCCTCGAGGGCCCATGATCACTGACTCGCTGCCTGAACCTATCACTTCTGCTTGGAAGAAACCGCTGCCTACACCATCAGTGAGTTACCATCTATACTCTCTCAGAACTGTTCCCTGGAACCAGGTACTCGCTCCTCGAGGGCCTGCCTCTATTCCAGCTTCTGTGTCACCTTCCGGGAGAAACCGCCGTGTGAGTAATCAACCAACGAGGCTCTTTACCAGAACCCTGTGTATGCTCCACTGTGCTCACTATCTCAGTTTCTCTCCACTACAGCACAGCTATTGAGGGATCATTGTTTCAGTGTCCTGAGGGACTACAAGCCCAGCCGGGCTTCATCTCTACTCACTACTGACACCTCTGGTGGCTTCTCAACTCTGTTTAATAAAAGATAATTCTGTGTTGTGTGTCCTAAAGCTGAGCCTGACCTGTGGACCCTCACGGGACTTCCCTCTGTGGGCATGGTCATCTGCCACAGTGTCTAAGGGTCCACCCAAAACCTTACAAACAATAACAGCTCTCCCTCCTGCCCTCCCCCATATGGCCTCTTATGAGTGTTACAACACTCACCCACCACTATGGCCCCTTCCTAAGTGCCTTTCCTACGCCCCTGTTATCCTCCACCCGTCCTCCAGCCTTCCTGAGTGCTCTCCCTCCTTCTGCATCTCCCCTGCAGGCCCTTCTCTGGTTCTCCGTCCCGCCCTTCCCCATGATCTCTTTCTTTAGTGCTCACCCTCCTGCCCTCTCTCATTCCTAAGTGCTTATCCTTCTGCCCTGCGTGTCCCCACCCACAGTCCTTTCCCTAACGTCTTCTCTTCCATCCTCTCCCTCATGTGACCCTTTCTCTGGTCCTCCCCGTCATGGCCTCTTCCCAAGTGTTTTCCTTCCTTCCTGTTCACTTTCCTTTCTCCAGCTCTTTCTTTGTGGCCTCTGTTTGACTGCAGCACCCCTTCCCCCCAAGTGACTTCCCTGCATCTCTCTCCCTCTCCATAGCCCCTTTTTAAATGCCTTCCTTCTTGACCTGTTCTCCTTGCAGACCCTTCCCTGGTCCTCTCCCTCCTGTTCTCCTCTCTCTTAAGAACATAAGAAGTTGCCATAGTGCATCAAGCCCAGCATCCTGTTTCCAACAGTGGCCAATCCAGGTTACAAGTACCAGGCAAGTACCCAAACATTAAATAAATCCCATGCTACTGATGCCAGTGATAGCAGTGGCTATTCCCTAAATCAACTTGATTAATAGCAGTTTATGGACTTATCCTCTAAGAACTTACCCAAACCTTGTTCAAACCCATGTACACTAACTGCCCAAACCACATCCTCCGATAATGAATTCCAGAGCTTAATTGTGCATTGAGTGAAAAATAATTTTCTCCGATTTGTTTTAAATATGCTACATGCTAACTTCATGCAGTGCACTTCTATTATCTGAAAGTGTAAATAACCAATTCACAGTTATCCATTCTAGACCTCTCATGATCTTAAAGACCTCTATCATATCCCCCCTCATTTGTCCCTTCTCCAAGCTGAACAGCCCTAACCTCTTTAGCCTTTGTTGTGATTTTGCCTGTTGTGCAGCCTCCCAACTACCAGAGGTCCTCGAGGAGCTGCTTCTACCCTCTCTCCAACTATAGTTTCTGTGACCTCCAGTGTTGTCAACCTCGCTTATTTCCCGCGAGATTGGGCTTTTTTTCCTAGTCATTCGTGGGGGTTTTTTTCGATTTTAATTGGGTGTTTTTTCCTGCCAATCGCGGTTTTTTTGGGCTTGGTGGGCGGGACTTGTGCTCTGATGTTGCAGGGATTGGCTGCTTCTGCCAATGAGGCCTGTCCATAGCAGGCGTACCCTAAATTATTGCAGCAGTAAGCCAACAAGAGCTGCAAACCTTCATAGGAGCATGTGGGCAGACCCAGCATGGCATTGCAGCAAGCAACAGAGACGGAAGCTTCTGTACAGCTGCAGACCTGAATGCTGAAGGGAGTGTAGCACTCAGCTGGCTACAGCCAGGTATCAGGAGGGGAGGAATGAGTATGTTGGGAGGGAAGAATTAGTGTGAGGGGATTGAAGATGTGTTTGGAGGGGTGGGGAGGGGGGAATGTGTTTATGGGAGCCAGAGATGTGCTCAGAGGGGGTAGGGAGGGGGAATGAGTGTGTGGGGGCCAGGGATGTGCTCAGAGGGGGGAATGAGTGTGTGGGGGCCAGGGATGTGCTCAGAGGGGGGATTGAGTGTGTGGGGGCCAGGGATGTGCTCAGAGGGGGGAAAGAGTCTGTGGGGGCCAGGGATGTGCTCAGAGGGCGGAATGAGTGTGTGGGGGCCAGGGATGTGCTCAGAGGGCGGAATGAGTGTGTGGGGGCCAGGGATGTGCTCAGAGGGGCGGAATGAGTGTGTGGGGGCCAGGGATGTGCTCAGAGGGGGGACTGAGTGTGTGGGGGCCAGGGATGTGCTCAGAGGGGGGAATGAGTGTGTGGGGGCCAGGGATGTGCTCAGAGGGGGGAATGAGTGTGTGGGGGCCAGGGATGTGCTCAGAGGGGGGAATGAGTGTGTGGGGGCCAGGGATGTGCTCAGAGGGCGGAATGAGTGTGTGGGGGCCAGGGATGTGCTCGGAGGGGGGACTGAGTGTGTGGGGGCCAGGGATGTGCTCGGAGGGGGGAATGAGTGTGAGGGGCTGGTGTTTTTTAATTTGTTCTACACCACTTTTGATTTCATCTAATTTTGCTTTTTTTTTTTCTCATTTCTTCTCCCTGCAGCAGATCACCTTTGTAAGAAATCCTTATTTCGACAAAAAGAAAGCTTGTCCATTCCTGCTGACTATAGGTGAAAAATAATGAGACATGGAAACTTGTAATGCTACTTTTTTTATTTGTTCTACACCACATTTGCTTTCATCTAATTTTGCTTTTATTTTTTTTATTAATTCTCCTTGCAGAAGATCACCTTTGTAAGAAAGCCTGTCCGTACCTTCTCTTTCCGTCATTGGCTGCTCCGCTACTAAATGGTTTTGATCTACTATGGCTAAAGTAAGAAACTGGGCTAAGTACGGTAAAAGGTACTGCACAGCGTGGGAAGAGGAACGTGAACTAAAAGCATGGATTCAGCCTGCTGTCGGCATTGAGAGTAAGGCCGTGTGCAAATTTTGTAAATGCGAAATTCGTGCACATCATGCAGACCTCCTGCAACATGCTAAAACAGAGAAACGCAAAAAAATTGACTCCTCTGTCAATCTCGCATGTTTTAGGCTTGTTTTGGGCTTGTTTTTTTGGAAAAAAGTGCTTGTTCTTTCATGAAAACCTGGTAACCTGAATGCTCAGCAGGGCCCATCCTATTTAACCCTGCTTCTGTGTATGCTCAAGGCCTTGTCATTGAGTCTGCTCAGCTCTCTGCTTGGCCCCATGTTTGTGTATGCATATTACAGCCTCCCTAGGCCTTCTGCTTTTGCCTTGCTTAGTGGCCTCCCTTCTTGCTCCTAGTTTGCTCTGTGGCTTTCCTAAACCTTCTTGTTCCTAATTTGCTCTGTGGCTTCCTAAACCTTCTGTTCCAGTATTGCTCTGAGGCTTTCCTTCTGTTCCAGTATTACTCTGTGGCTTTCCTTCTGTTCCAGTATTGCTCTGTGACTTTCCTTCTGTTCCAGTATTACTCTGTGGCTTTCCTTCTGTTCCAGTATTGCTCTGTGACTTTCCTTCTGTTCCAGTATTGCTCTGTGGCTTTCCTTCTGTTCCAGTATTGCTCTGTGGCTTTCCTTCTGTTCCAGTATTACTCTGTGGCTTCCCTAAGCCTTCTGTTCAAGTATTACTCTGTGGCTTTCCTTCTGTTCCAGTATTGCTCTGTGGCTTTCCTTCTGTTCCAGTATTGCTCTGTGACTTTCCTTCTGTTTCAGTATTGCTCTGTGGCTTTCCTTCTGTTCCAGTATTGCTCTGTGGCTTTCCTTCTGTTCCAGTATTACTCTGTGACTTCCCTAAGCCTTCTGTTCCAATACTGCTCTGTGGCTTTCCTAAGCCTTTTTGTGTTATCTGCCTGGTCCAGTCTTTGTCTTGTCATGTCCCCAGAATCGGCCATTGTTCCTGACCAAGTCTTGTGTCAGCTACAGTGCTGCTCAGCCTCAGTCTCCAGCTCCTCCTGGCCTCAGCTTCCTGTCAGTGTCCCAGCCTGCTTCAGTGTACCTCACTTCTCCAGACTCCAGCTCCATGCCTGTCTCTCTCTGCTTCCATTCTTGCCTCAACTCCAGTTTCCAGTCCAGCCTGACTTTAGTATTCAGCCCGACTAAAGTCCTGCCAGCCGCCAGAACCTAAGGCCTCAACCTGCAGGGGAGGTGGCTGGTATAGGCCGAAGATTCCCTAGCTTAGCTCTGTCTTGCTTTGTAGCCCTGGACTGTGCCCTTGGGGGTTCCCCAGTCTACCTGGGTTCTCAGCCGCAACAGCCTTTCCTCATAGGGGAGCCGTTTCATCCCCTTTAACATTTTGGTTGCCTTTCTCCATTACAACTATATCTTTTTTGAGATGTAGCGACCAGAATTGTACACAGTATTCAAGGTGCGGTCTCACCATGGAGCGATACAGAGGCATTATGACATTCTCTGTTCTATTCACCATTCCCTTCCTAATAATTCCTAACATTCTGTTTGCATTTTTGACTGCCGCAGCACACTGAGCCGACGATTTTAATATATTATCCAATATGACACCTAAATCTTTTTCCTGGGTGGTAACTCCTAATATGGAACCTAACATCGTGTAACTACAGCAAGGGTTATTTTTCCCTATATGCATCACCTTGCATTTGTCCACATTAAATTTCATCTGCCATTTGGATGCCCAATCTTCCAGTCTCACAAGGTCTTCCTGTAATTTATCATAATTTGTATGTGATTTAACTACTCTGAACAATTTTGTGTCACCTGCAAAGTTGATCACCTCACTTGTCATATCCCTTTCCAGATCATTTATAAATATATTGAAAAGCACCAGTCCAAGTACAGATCCCTGAGGCACTCCACTGTTTACCTTTTTCCACTGTGAAAACAGACCATTTAATCCTACTCTCTGTTTCCTGTCTCTTAACCTGTTTGCAATCCACGAAAGGACATCGCCGTTTTGAGTGTTTTCACTCCTGTGCTCTTCCTCTTGTCCTTTCCTCCCTGTGGCCCCCTCTCTCCACTCCCCTTACCATGGCTATACTACTCATTAGTGCAGGTTTTCTCCCTCGGTCAGCACATGTAGCAGAGCCAGAAATGCTCCTCAGGGTTATCACCCTGCCGCCTCTGGTCATGGGGAGCAGTGGCTGTTGAAGGTGCTTGTGGCAGGGCGCTTCCCCTCCTTGTCCTCATGGTGGCAATCAGCCGCCCTCTTCCCCACCTCCTCTCTGTGCTGGTGCAGGTTTCTTTAGGCTGCAATCTTCCTACCCTCCTCTAGGGTAGGATCAGGCAGCAGGAATAGGCACAGTGAACCATGCTTATCAGTCTCCTCAGACGTGAGGTCAGCCTGCTCTTTCACAGCAGCTGTACTTTGGTTGCCTCCCTTCTGGAAGACCCCTGTGATAGTGTCATGGACCCAGGTTGGGAGCCACTGCCCGAGAGGAGAGGAGGGACAGAGGAGATATGATGGAGACATTCAAATATATGAAAGGTATTAATAATGCACCAAGAAACAAACCAGTTTCAAGGGAAATGAAGGTCCAGAACGAGGAGCATGATATGAGGCGCTGAGCGTGTAGACTGAGCAGAAATGTCAGAAAATATTTTCTCACAGAGAGCATGGGTGAGTAATGACAGCTGAAACAGCAACAGAATGTGAGGGGACATGGGATAAGCACAAAGAATCTTTAATTACTAAACGTGGAGAGAGCAGAAAGTACAAACCAGTGGCATGTGTTTCACTGATCACAGCGCCGTATGCAACTGATTTAACAATGAGTGCTGGGGCTGCCAGAATGTATGGCAGAGTGATTAATATGAAACGTTAGAAGTCCTAGTGGTAGCACAGGCATCCACATAGCTGAGTTTATTTGACAGGCTGAGATGGTAGAAGCTATTAGCAGCTGGCTCTGTGTGGCAGGCTGCAAGTTCTGTAATGACTAGAAGAAGTCCTAGTGGAAATGCAGGTGGTTACATAGCAGATCTGTCTGGCGGGCTATGCAAGAGAGCTAGGAGGTCTGTTATTTGGGCAATCACCATGCTGGTATAGCCGACAGTTTAGGTTCTTACAGGGCTTTGTATGTAGGCATGGGAAAGGTGGTATTGAAGGGAACTAAGTGGGAATCTTGTATAATCTTTTAACTAAGTTAGTGGAGTTCTGGAGAGAAAAAAAAAGACTGTCCTGGATAAGGAGAAATCCTTTTAGGGGTCATTCTCTGTGGATGGCAGCTGTAATGGATCCTTAGCATTGTGGACAGAATAAATGGGCAGACTGGATGGGCAGCATGGTCGTCTTCCGCTGTCATTTACTATGTATGTTTCTATGGTCTCTGAGAGTCCCCATTAATTTGCAGTGCCCCTAGTTTCCTGTGGCAAAATTTTCAAGAATCTGCAGCAAGAGTTAGTAAATTTTGTGGCAGATTTTCCAAAATTCTGCAGCAACTATGTGACAAAATGGGCATATATTTGCATATATTTGCATATCAATCAACTTTATTTAATTAATTAATTAATTAATTAATTAATAAAAATAAAGTCCTTCTCTGACATTTCTGTTACCAGTTAATTTATTTGATTCTTCTTTGTGGGTAAGGGATTTTAGTGATGGTACTGGGAAGGGAGGATGGAGATAGAGATAAGCAGAATCTAAGAGATAGGGAGAGAGGGGATTTCAGAGAAGGAGAATGGAAAAGGGATATCAAGCAGGAAGGGGTAGAAAGTTAGAGGATGGAATATAGAGAGAGGTGCAGGAGGAGGGGAGAATGAGGGAATCAGAGATCAGAGGGGAAAGAGAATACGTGGAGTACAAGTAAAGGGGATGAAGGAGGGAAGAGAAGAAAGAGGGGATGCTGGATTGGGGAAACTGACCCAGGATCAGGAGAGGGAGGGATGATTTACTCACACCACTGCTCTCAACCCAGATCCCTTCTTTCACACTCCTCTGTTCCTTTCATTTACAGCCCCTCCAATTACCTTGCTCTCTGTCTGCACTCCCTTCCCCTGCCCTCACTCACACCCGGCAACTCCTCCGATCTCCTCACTCATCCTCTGCCCCAACCCCTTCAGTCATTCTCCATTCTCTTCCTGCACCCATCTCATCCCCTCATTCTCTTTTGCCCCATTTTATCGCTTACTTTCTTGCTTCATCTCCTTATGCACTCCTGTTCTTCTCTTATCCCCTCATTCACTCTCTTGCCCAATATTCCCACTCTTGCCCCTCATCACCCTGCTTCCCCTGCACCCCCTCCACATTCTCACTCATCCCCTTCTCACTCATTCTTGTCTCCCACCATACCAACCCTTCACTCTTGCCCCAGTTTCATCATTCACTCTCCTTCCTTCTCTCCTGCACCCTTTCCGATTTCCTCTTTGAAAGGTTACAGACCACTGCCCTAGTTTCAGAAGTGTGCCCTTTAGGTCTATATGGTTCATGCTTAACCTAAAGATATTTTTTACTTAACCTCTACCTATAGGAGGTAATGGGCTGTATTGGTGTCAGTGGTAGATGGTGTAATGTGGTATATGTGTCTTTAAGCTTGGATGATGTCATAGAGTGATATGTACTGGTATAAAGGCAGAGACTTGCAGAATGAATGCATGTTTCTTTGGTTGGGACAGTCTTTTAGAATATACAACATCAAGAAATTCTTGATACTAGAATAACACAATAAATTGTATCAGATCAAATATTAAGGGGGAACAAAAGTAACAAAAAAGAATACCAAGAAATCATCACCCAATTACATTAAAGTTGAAAACAACTCTATGGAACATGCAGACTCAGAGTAATCTTATTACGAAGAACAGAATCTAAATGAGAAGGATAAACAAAACCATAATTAACATTTTTATAATGTATACAACATTTGCATGGAAACTTGAACAAAAAAGTGCCTCCCAAGTCCAGCACCTTCTGTTTCCTTTCAAGAATAATCTTCCTTCTTTGCTGGGTATCTTTAACCACATCTGGAAAAATAGCCACAGGAGAACTTAAAAAGCAATCTCAGGATCATATCCTTGTCAGTCTCCTAGGCATAAATAGCATGCAAAGTAGCCTTTTCCAGGTTTTTGAAGCCTCTAGAAACCTGGTAAGGTCCATATTTAAGAAAATATGAGAACCTTTAGCGACAGAGGAAACCTTATTAGAATTAGGAAGGTAATATGCTTTCACTATTGAAAGTATCGCTTTTTTTAGATACTTTTAACACATCTAAATAAAACTTCTTTAAAAGCTCCAATGGAGACAAGATTGGACATTTGGGAAAATTAAGAAATCTCAAATTACATTTCCTTAAAGAATTCCCAAAAGTTTTCAATTTTCAATGTAAAGAGGAGTTATCTTATAAAAGAGAAACTTGACACTTGTAGTTTAGATCATTGTTCTATAACATCTTTAATTGTCTTAACCTGTTATTCAAATGTTTGGGTATGCTCTTCCACCTTCTGAGTAAGATTAACTACAATACCCAACAATGAATCAATTTTAGAGGAAAGAGATTTTTCTGAGTCTACTACAGCTGTCTATAGAGCGTACATGATAACAATTGCAGGTTTCTGTAGCACAAAAGGTTGTTTGGCCACTCCAGCCAAAGGGCTAGGTGAAAGACCCTCAATGGATGTCAGAAACTCCCCATCTTGCTTAGAGGCCACAGAAAAACCAGTCATTAGTGCCCTCTCGCACAGCCTCTGAATGAGCAGACGATATCAGCTGTGGAGATACTGGACTGCCAAGGCTAAGAGGAGGCAGGAGAAGCTCCAAAACACCTTAAACATTCTGAGTAGACAAAAAATTGTCCAGAGTAGATTAAGAGGTACAAAAAGGCACAGACAAGGCAGATGGGAATACCTAAATCGTACCTTTGCATTTCTTCCACATTGAAATTCTGGACAGGAAACCACTGAGGAGCTCACATCTGATGAAAGGGTGTGCTGGTGAAGGTGTGCTGCTGGATTGGAGCTTTTAAGGGGAGGGGTTGCCTTCCTATGACATGATAACCACAGCAGCAGAGTGCCAGCAATTGTTGTTCTTCCTCAGCTCTCCCCCATGTGTGCCGTCGGAATGGAGCTTTTAAGGGGCCAGGTTGCCTTCCTAGGATGTTGCAATAGCAGGGCATTATATCCAAGGGCAGAATCCTGGCAATTGCTGGTCTTCCTCAGCTTTCCACTATGTGTGCCACTGGAATGGAACTTTTAAGGGACTGGATCAAGTTCCTATAATGCAAAGGCAGGGATTTAGGCTCAACGGCAGAGTCCTGGCATTTACTGGTCTTTCTCAGCATTAAGAACATAAGAACATGCCATACTGGATCAGACCAAGGGTCCATCAAGCCCAGTATCCTGTTTCCAACACTTCTCTACGTGCCCTTTAAATCCTTCGATCATCTAATGGTCAAACTGACTCCCTCACAGGCTTTCTGCTTTGGATATATTTTAAAAAGTTTTTACTGTGAGTTTTTGCCTCTACGGCCAACTTCTTTTCAAATTCTCTCTTAGCCTGTCTTATCAACATCTTACATTTAACTTGCCAACACTTATGCATTATCCTATTTCTTCTGTTGGATCCTTCTTCCAATTTTTGAATAAAGATCTTTTGGCTAAAATAGCTTCTTTCACCTACCTTTTAACCATGCTGGTAATCGTTTTGCCTTCCTTTCACCTTTCTTAATGTGTGGAATACATCTGGACTGAGCTTCTAGGATGGTATTTTTAAACAATGACCACGCCTCTTGCACATTTTTTACCTTTATAGCTGCTCCTTTCAGTTTTTTTCTAACTATTTTTCTCATTTTATCAAAGTTTCCCTTTTGAAAGTTTAGCATGAGAGCCGTGGATTTGCTTACTGTCCCCCTTCTAGTCAATAATTCAAATTTGATCATATTATGATCACTATTGCCAAGTGGCTCCACCACTGTTACCTCTCTCACCAAATCCTGCGCTCCACTGAGAATTAGATCTAAAATTGCTCCCTCTCTCGTCTGTTCCTGAACCAATTGCTCCATAAAGCTGTCATTTATTCCATCCAGGAACTTTATCTCTCTAGCATGTCCTGATGATACATTTACCCAGTCAATATTGGGGTAATTGAAATCTGCAAAACCATCCAAGACAGAAGCAACCCTTGCACATAAGCAAGTAACTAACCGAAAGAGGTGCAAGAACACACTTGTACAATCCACCGGGTCAAATATAAGTGTTCTTTAATAGAAAGTCTTTCATTCAGTGTAAATGGCAACTCCACAACTCCTTGCAAATAATATTTAAATTGGTCCCCCGACACGGGTCCGTGTTTCGCTTTGTCGCTGCATCGGGAGGGGCCACAAATATAAATGTCAATCTACAACATAAAAGATAACATATGGTGGATTGATAAAAACAAAAAGGCTACATAATTTATAGCAAACATCAAAACAGTACATACCTGTCAAACCATTCCGGGAGCGCGAAGCGCCCCCAGTGGACTACACTTTTAAAGAGCAGAAAATGGCGCCAAAACTCCATGATATCGCGAGACTGTCTACCCAATCAGGACAAAGAGTAAATTAACTAAACAGATGCCATTCTATTTCCCTATTCAGACCTTTAGGGGTAATCGTGTCCAAGGTGAAAATCCACCTTTGTTCTCGTCTTCCAAGCATCCCTGAGTAGTCTCCCCCTCTCGAATGTCGGGGACCACCTCCAGGACCAGGAAAGCGAGCTCAGAGATGGCATTGATCACATTGTGCCCAGTGGCTAACCAGAGGTTCATCTATTCGTGAAAGACGGATATTCGAACAATGTTCAATGATTCTGGTTTTAACCATGCGGGTCGTTTTGCCCACATATACCAACGGGCACGGGCATTGGACAGCATATATAACCCCTCTTGTAGTACAATCAGACTGTGCACGTAAAGGGTAAATTTGACCAGAGTTAGGATGAATATACTCAGACCTGACAGAGGTATGAGAGCACATAGAACAATGTCCACATGGACGGTGTCCCCTGGCCGTCCCCGGTGGTATCCTCCTGGCCCGGTCGACCCCCTTTTGGGGGCTTTTGAACGATTAGTATGTCAGGATGCCCTTGCCCTAACGTCGACTAAACAATTTGTAAGATACAATTTGTCAAAATTAGAGGCTGAGGCAGTGAAGACCTTGGCTAATGATAAAACAATTGTGATAAAACCAGCCGATAAGGGTGGGGGCATTGTGGTACTGGCACGGGCAGCTTATGAAGCCGAGGTCTTGAGGCAACTACAAGATTTGACCTTTTATATACCACTCTCATCAGACCCGACAGATGCTTTATTATTAGAAATTAAAGAATTGGTGCAAATGGCATTGGACAGTCATATGATCACTTCTAAAGAAGCTAAATTTTTGGTGAATAACTTTCCGGTCACACCGGTATTCTACATCCTCCCAAAAATACATAAAACATTGACCAATCCACCTGGCCGCCCCATTGTTGCTGGCATCGGCTCTTTATTGGAGCCCCTGTCGAAGTTTGTGGACATTTTTTTAAAACCGTTTGTCCCACAAATTAGGTCATTTGTCCGTGATTCATCACACTTTATTTCAATTTTGGATGACTTACCAGTTCCCTCTGATTGTTTCTTTTTTGTAACACTTGATGTGGTTTCTTTGTATTCCAATATTCCGCAGGGAGAAGCTCTTCGGATTATTGAGAATGTATTGAACAAACGTCCAGCTCCTCATCGAATATCCACTTCCTTTTTATTACAACTCTCAGAACTAGCTTTAACTAAAAATTATTTCCGTTTTGATTCTCAGTATTATCAACAGGTAAAAGGGACAGCAATGGGGGCCACTATGGCCCCCAGTTTAGCCTGTTTATATATGGACCATTTTGAGTCTGTCTGGATTTACCCATCAGAATGGAATACTCACATTATTCTTTGGCTAAGATTTATTGATGATGTCTTCATAATTTGGGGGGGGTCGGATATCCAATTTTATCTTTTCCTAGACTGGTTAAATTCTGTTGATACTAATATTCAATTCAACTTCTCCATTGACCCGGTTCAAATATCTTTTTTGGATGTTTTAATATCAGTCAAGGAGGGCAGATTTAATACCACTCTATTTAGGAAAGACACGGACCGAAATACCCTTTTGTCATACACCAGTTTTCATCCCCGTCCTTTAAGAGACAATATCCCCACAGGCCAATTTTTGCGGCTCCGGCGTCTCTGTTCATCTCGAGCAGATTTCTTACAAAAATCATACGATATGACAAATCGCTTTTGGAGAGAGGTTACCCTTCGCGGGTGATAAAGAAGGCTTTTAAACGAGCTTTATATTCTCATCGTGAGTGGTTATTCTTGCCTCCCTCTCGTCCAGATGAAGCGAGTTATAATTGTATATTACCTTTCTCGACCATCAGTCATAAGGTACGATTGCTCATTCGGAGACACTGGCAAGCACTTGCACTTTCTAATCTTTTGCAAGGCTCATTGCGTTTCACTTTTCGGCGGGCAAAAAATCTGCGGGACCGGCTGGTTCATGCATCTTTTTCTTGCTCTGACATTGCCTTTGGGACGGCCAGGGGACACCGTCCATGTGGACATTGTTCTATGTGCTCTCATACCTCTGTCAGGTCTGAGTATATTCATCCTAACTCTGGTCAAATTTACCCTTTACGTGCACAGTCTGATTGTACTACAAGAGGGGTTATATATGCTGTCCAATGCCCGTGCCCGTTGGTATATGTGGGCAAAACGACCCGCATGGTTAAAACCAGAATCATTGAACATTGTTCGAATATCCGTCTCTCACGAATAGATGAACCTCTGGTTAGCCACTGGGCACAATGTGATCAATGCCATCTCTGAGCTCGCTTTCCTGGTCCTGGAGGTGGTCCCCGACATTCGAGAGGGGGAGACTACTCAGGGATGCTTGGAAGACGAGAACAAAGGTGGATTTTCACCTTGGACACGATTACCCCTAAAGGTCTGAATAGGGAAATAGAATGGCATCTGTTTAGTTAATTTACTCTTTGTCCTGATTGGGTAGACAGTCTCGCGATATCATGGAGTTTTGGCGCCATTTTCTGCTCTTTAAAAGTGTAGTCCACTGGGGGCGCTTCGCGCTCCCGGAATGGTTTGACAGGTATGTACTGTTTTGATGTTTGCTATAAATTATGTAGCCTTTTTGTTTTTATCAATCCACCATATGTTATCTTTTATGTTGTAGATTGACATTTATATTTGTGGCCCCTCCCGATGCAGCGACAAAGCGAAACACGGACCCGTGTCGGGGGACCAATTTAAATATTATTTGCAAGGAGTTGTGGAGTTGCCATTTACACTGAATGAAAGACTTTCTATTAAAGAACACTTATATTTGACCCGGTGGATTGTTCAAGTGTGTTCTTGCACCTCTTTCGGTTAGGTAATTGAAATCTCCCATTATTCCCGCACTACCAATTTGGTAAGCTTCCCTAATTTCTCTTAGCATTTCACTGTCGGTCTCACCATCTTGACCAGTCTTCCCTGACACGGGATTGTGCATTTAGTCTCATGCAGGATGTTTATCCTGTTGGACTCTATGCCATCCCGGACATAAAGCACCACACCACCTCCCGGGTGCTCCTCTCTGTCATTGTGATATAATTTGTACCCCGGTATAGCACTGTCCCATTGGTTATCCTCTTTCCACCATGTCTCTGAGATGCCAATTAAGTCTATGCCATCATTCACTGCTATACATTCTAATTCTACCATCTTACTTCTTAGACTTCTGGCATTGGCATACAAACATTTCTAAGTTTGATTTTTGTTTGTATTTTCATTCTGCTTTTTAATTGATAGGGATAAGTTAGAATTTTTTTTGCTCAGGTGAGTTTTTAGTTACAGGCACTTGGACTACTTTTCTTATTATTAGAACCTCACTGTCGGGATGCCCTAATTCTAATGCATCATTAATATCCTTTGAAAATACCTCTCTCCGAACCATGTGCTGCTGAGTGACTGTCGGCTTTCCCCTTTGTTCTAGTTTAAAAGCTGCTCTATCTCCTTTTTAAAGGTTAGCGCCAGCAGTCTGGTTCCACCCTGGTTAAGGTGGAGCCCATTCCTTTGGAAGAGACTCCCCCTTTCCCAAAAGGTTCCCCAGTTCCTTACAAAACTGAATCCCTCTTCCTTGCACCATCGTCTCATCCACACATTGAAACTCCGGAGCTCTGCCTGCCTCTGGGGACCTGTGCATGGAACAGCATTCTCCTCCTGAGGAAGGCTTTAAACTAGAATAGTTGGGATAGTAAGTAAAACATTAAATACTTGTATAGAAATGGGAAAAAGAGCAATATCTGGAAATCTATGTATACTAATGCTCATAATATGGGAAACAAAGTCCCGGATCTAGATGAAATCATAGTGGTAGTCACGGGGCCGTGCTACACAAAAAAACATGAATGGGATATAGGGACAGTCCTAGACATAGTTATACTGGGCTATGATCTATTCAGGAAGGAATGGAGGAGGCATGACATTATATATAAAAAATAACATTAAAGCAATAGAATTGCAGGGCTTACAAGGGTTTATTTGGAAAGAAGGAATGGAACATCTATATTGGTGGAATATATAGACCTCCATCACAGACAGAAGATGGACAGAGATTTAATGGAAGAAATTCATAAAATTTCAATGAAAGGGGAGGTGCTACTGTTATGGGATTTCAGTCTCCTGGATATTGATCAGGACATCCCAACTGCAGTGTCTTCTAGAAGCAAAGAGATCCTGGAGAATTGTTCTGTCACCTGGTAACGGAGCCCACATGGGAGGAGGTGATACTGGACCTAGTGCTTTCCAATGGGGACCGTATCTCTAATGTTGTGTTACCGACTATGGCTGCTGTGCAGCCTCCTCACCACCAGAGGCCCCTCATGAGCAAGTTCCCTTGGCTGGCCCAGACTGTCCTACCTATCTGCTCCATGTCCCTACTTAACCCTGCCTAGCCCATGCCTCGGTGCTTCGGCATCGAGTTCCCTTGGGCTCCCTGCTTTAGCCTCCTGTTACTTCCTTTGCACCTCCGGGCTTCTCGCTACCTGTCCTGCTCCATGGCCTTGGGCCTCTGCTCTTCTTGTCCTGTAGCCTTCTGCCTTGCCTGCCTCCTTGTTCCCTGTTCCTGAATCCCCCCCCCTGTCGCTGTCCTACTTCCCCCTGCTTCCTTTCCTCGCTGCCTTCGGGCTTTTGTGTTTCCTGTTCAGTGTAAGTCTTGTCTTGGTTTGTCTAGTCCAGTCATTAGTTGTCCTGCTCTCCCTGCTCCTCTCATCCAGCTCACACTTACCTACATTCAGTCTCACGCTTACCTGCACGCTATCCTGATTCCACCCATACCTGCAATCAGTTCCTGTGTACAGACCACGCTTACCTGCACTCACATCCACACGCATCCCCATGCGGTTCCAGTATTTCCCGAAGTTCACCCTTACCCCCACGCACCCAACACCAGAGACTCTTTCCAGCCAGCACCCGGCACCAGAGACTCTTTCCAGCCAGCACCCGGCACCAGAGACTCCTTCCAACCAGCACCCGGCACCAGAGACTCTTTCCAGCTAGCACCCAGGACCAGAGTCTCCTGCCTGCCGGCACCCGGCACCAGAGACTCTTTCCAGCCAACACCCAGCACCAGAGACTCCTTCCAGCCAGCACCTGAGACTCCTATCATCTTGCACCCGGATCCAGAGACTCTAACCAGCCTTACCAGAGATTCTGCTGTGATCCTACTCTCCTGTCCTGAGTCACCCCTGCAGGTGGTGTTCACCACACCTGGCAATCGCCCAACCATAACATGTTGTAGCTAATGATCATCTGGGACCCAGTGATCACCAGATGGTGTGGTTCACTATAAGAGCGCAAGAAATGAAGGTTCATTCAAAGGCAAGGGTCCTCTACCTCTGGAAAACTAATTTTGTTAAAATATGAGCATACCTAAAGGAGTAGTTAGCTTGTTGGGAAAATCTATGAGAAGTAGAAGAACAGTGGGCAAAAGTAAAAGAAGATATAAGAGCAACTAATTTTTCTGTTAGGAAAGTAAATAAAAGAAAGAGAAAAACGAGGCTGCTATGGTTTTCTAAAGAAGTAGTTGAAAAGGTAAGGAAGAAAAGGTTAGCATTCATAAACTACAACAGATCACAGAAAGTGGAAAACAAGCAACAATATCTGGAAATGCTAAGAGAAGCTGGGAAAATAGTCAAGAATCCAAAAGTTCAAATAAAAGAAAAAAATAGCAAATACGTTAAAATGGGGGGATAGAATGAAGTACAAAAGTAGCATTGTGAGATTCAAAGGTGAAAGACAGGAATATGCAGATGCTGATGAGAAAATAGCAAAATTGCTTAACAAATATTTCTGTTTGGTATTCACTGTAGAAGGGCCTTGAGCAGGATCACATAAAACGAACACAAATGAGATTCAGGCCGATACAGAACGGTGAGCTCAGCCGAGGGCACTGTTTAGCCCCCGTTTGACCATGCGTTTTACACACTCTATTATTACCCCTAATACTGTAAGGGGTAATAGCGTGTGGAAAACACACGGTCAAACCCCCCCCCCCCCGAAACTAATAGCGCTCATCACATGCAAATGCATGCTGATGAGCCTATTAGTCAGTCACCCGAAATACAGAAATTAACGCCTGCCCAAAGGCCCAATTTTGTGGGCATCCGTTTTCTGAACCCATGGCTGGTAGCGGGTTCGACAATCGACGCCGGTAAAATTAAGCGTCAGTTGTTGGACCTGCTGATAGCCACCTCTTCTGCTAATAAGGAGGCGCTAGGGACCAGAGAATTGGATTGAGGGACAGCCCTAGACATAGTATACTTGGATTTCAGTAAGGCCTTTGATATGATTCCACGCAGGAGATTTATAAATAAATTGAGCACCTTTATTTGAGATCTAGAGTGACTACTGGGTTGGAAACTGACTGAATGGTGAGAAAGGATAGTGGTAAATGGAGTTTACTCTGAGGAGGGGGCATTACTAGTGATGTGCTTCAGGTATCAGTCCTGGGACCGGTTCTTTTCTATTTTTTTTTTTTTATTAATAATTTTATTGGTTTATATAAACATACCATCAGCTACAGAGCAACAGGCAATGAAATTCATAGTAACAGAATAACAGCAAATGTCGGATAATATCTTGAACAGTTTCGACAATACAGTGACTGACTAGGAGTATAACATGGTCCAACTCCACCTCCCAGGGCCCTGTCTGGCCTTGGTATGTAAACCCCCCTCCCAGTAACCCCATCTCCACCCCCCTCCCCCCCCCCAGGTCACCTCGGTCAGGTGCAGCCCCACCACATGCCCAATAACAAAAAGAACATAAAGCTTTGTGGGCCCCCTCCCCCCTTGATTAGGTTATATAGGGTTTCAGCAAGGTCCAAATCTGGGGACCGGTTCTTTTCAACACTTTTGTGAGCGACATAGTGGAAGGATTGTTGGGAAAGATTTGTTAGTTTGCTGAATGTATTCAAATCTGCAACAGGGGGAAGGGGAGCCAAGATGGCATCTTGAGGAGTTGGACGTGGCGTTTGAAGCTCTGTACCTTGCGGAGGAAGTTTGCCCTTCTTACCTGCAATGCCGCATACTAACAGGAAGGGACGGCTAAGGGAGGTTTCCGTGGCACATCCCTTACCTAGAGCCATTCAGCCACACTTCAAAGGCTTCTTCGCCTCAACAGAGCAATTTTCCCTGGCTGAGTCCGTGGCGGTGGTTAGAGGAGAGCACACACCACCACCGCTGGACATGCTGGTCACCTTAAGTCCTGGAGCGCCTTTAACTCCCTCTCCCCCCTCACATGGATCGATTTTGAATCTGGGTGAGCCAGTTAGATGCAACACATCGGAGGTGCCGGCAGCTGCTGGGGTAGATTCTCAAGTTGGTGTTGTGCCCGCCTAGGTTGAAGGCCTTGCTGGAAGTTTTTTGCCACTATCTCAATCACATACCTTGGCTACTCCAGTGGAACATCTTGGACTACCCAGGGCATCCACACCTGAGGGGCGCGAGGAACCTGTGAGGCTCCATGAAGATATGGCCCACAGGAACAATTTGGCTAGTGCTAGCCCTAAGTCAACTTGGTTAAACCTGCAATTATTACTCTAGACTCTGTTTCGGTTGCATTAGTTTCTTTAGAAAGTTCCATTTCATTATTAACTTCAGTGATGACTGATACAAAGCAATCTTTTCAAGCCATGGATTCTTTAATTAATTAATTAATTAAAAATTAATTTATATACCACTTTTTCAATAAAAGATTGGTCAAAACAGTTCATAATAAAAGAAATTATCAAAACAAGCAAAGTAAAAAAAAATAGTACATACGTAAAAATTAAAAGCATATAAAATGAAATAAATCTAAGCGAAAACAACTAAATTAATTAAAATTAAATTAAAAATAAAATACAATAAAACAAAAGGGGAGGGGGAAGAGGAGAGCATGGTAATATCTGTGCAAGAGTAATAGATGCAAAAGATTAAGAGGTAGATTTTTAAAACATACGCGCGCGCGAACAAAAGTACGCTGGATTTTATAAGATACGTGCGTAGCCGCGCGTATCTTATAAAATCCGGGGTCGGCGCGCGCAAGAGGGTGCACATTTGTGCAACTTGCGCGCGCCGAGCCCAGCGCGCGCTGCCTGTTCCCTCCAAGAGAACTTTTTTTCTACCCCCCGCACCTTCCCTTCCCTTCCCCTACCTAACCCACCCCCCCAGCCCTATCTAGACCCCCCCCTACCTTTATCGGAGAAGTTACTACTGCCTCCGGGCAGTAGTAACTTACGAGCGCCGGCACGGCAGGCCCCGACACAGGCCGCTGTGTCGGGGCACTCGGCCATGCCCCTGGATGCCCACACGCCCCCCGGACATGCCCCCGATCCCTAACCGTGCCCCCTGGCCACACCCCGACCGCCCCTTTTTGCAAGCCCCGGGACTTACGCGCGTCCCGGGGGCTTGCAGTGTGGCTGAATGGCTTGCAGTGTGGCTGAATGGCTCTAGGTAAGGGATGTGCCACGGAAACCTCCCTTAGCCGTCCCTTCCTGTTAGTATGCGGCATTGCAGGTAAGAAGGGCAAACTTCCTCCGCAAGGTACAGAGCTTCAAACGCCACGTCCAACTCCTCAAGATGCCATCTTGGCTCCCCTTCCCCCTGTTGCGTGCGCCGCTGAGCCTATGCAAAATAGGCTCGGCGCGCGCAGGGGGGGGTTTGGGGTAGGTTTTCGGGGGGTACGTGCGTATCTTATGTGCGTACCCCTTTGAAAATCTACCCCAGTATGTTCAGTATTAGGTGTATTAAAAGCTTTTGAAAAGAGGTAAGTTTTCAAAGATTTTTTGAATTCTTTTGGATTTGTTTTAGTGAATTTGGCAAGGTGTTCCATAATAAGGGACCGGAAACGGAAAAGGCTCTTTTTCTAGTCATATCAAGTCTGGCCAATCAAATCGAAGGTATGTCAAGAAGATTTTTGTTTAGTGATCTTAAGTGTCTTGTTGTTTTTTAAATTCAAAGAATGGAGCATAGCCAGAGCAATGAAGGCTTATGTAATAGTGAATGGATAATGGAGAGTATTTTGTATTGGATTCTAAATTTAATCGGGAGTCTATGAAGAGAAAACAAGATTGGTGTGATATGATTTTTTAAAGGTGAACCTAATAGGATACGAGCGGCTGAATTTTGTATTAGTTGTAAGGGTCGGATAGCAATAGCTGGAAGGCCAAGATACAGGGCATTACTGTAGTCGATACCAGAAAAGATTAGGGATTGTAGTACTGTATGAAAGTTACAGAAGAATAGGAGGGCACATATGTTTAAGAATTTGCAGTTTAAAGAAGGAATTCTTAACTGTTGCAGAGATGTGTTGTGATAGTGAGAGGTCTGAATTTAATAAAACTCCCAAACTATGGGCTTGAGTTAAGATGGGAATGGAAGTACTATTCAGCAGCATGTGGGTTGGGGGTCCATTGGAGGGGTCAGTGATTGATGATAAGTGAATAATTTCCATTTTATTAGGGTTGAGCTTAAGGCGGTTATGTGAAAGCCAGGTGTTGACTGTATTTATGTATAGATCAACGGCGGAGAGTGTATCAGACCAGGAGGATTTGTATGGAACAAAAAACATAGTTCCCAAATTGCCAACTTGGATCAACGGGTTGAGAAGCTTCAAATAACTCAGATTGGGATGGTTTAATCTGATGTAATAAACGCTAAAAAGATGGAAAATTTGGAAAATTCTCTTAGAGTTTTAAACGTGAGAGTATTAAATTTTCCTCATGTTAAATTAATACCTCCTCGTTACCAGTTTAAGAAATATCTTCAGGAAGTATTGCAAATCTCTACTGATGCACTTCCACCTATTTCTCAGATTTATTATACTTCCCAAGAGATGAAATCTAATACTTCGCTGGAAAACCCTAGCCCAGCAACTGCCATTGCAGATCTCTCTGCCTTCTTGGAAACCTCTGGAGATGATCAAATGGAATACTGTGGAACTTTATTTGTTGCCTTTGTTTTTCCATCTGATCGAGATTTAGTTTTGTAGCTTTTTCTATGTAATAGGGATAAGTTATACTATGGCCAGAAGTTATGGATTTATCCTGACATCACCAGAGCTACCCAACAGTATAGGAAGAGATTTTTAGCAATGTGTTAAGAAGCTCCTCAGTTGGGTGCTCAGATTATAATCTGTTACCAATGTAAATGTATAGTTAAGTCTTTTTTGAGCCTTCCCAACATAGGTTTTTCCTTGACTCACATCTGCCATCTGATATCACTAGAGTCTAGCTATAAGGCCCTTGTAGTAGTTAGCTATTTTATCTCTATAGGAGGCCCACCTAGTAACTCGAGATGAGGTTTAGGTAGTAGTGTAGGGGTTAGGGACCACTTTGACATGCAGAGTGAGACGTACAAACAGAACAGTACACTCTTGTGAAGATTTGATATCCTTCGGAGTGAGGAAACTCGCACAAAGATGAGATTTGTTCAATGTTCTCTCAACTTAGCATGATGTTACCCAGATAGAGAGTCCATCAAGCTAGGCTGAGAGAACTTGTACAAATCTCATCTTTGTGCGAGTTTCCTCATTCCGAAGGACATCAAATCTTCACAAGAGTGTACTGTTCTGTTCGTACATCTCACTCTGCATGTCAAAGTGGCCCCTAACCCCTACACTACTACCTAAACCTCATCTCGAGTTAAACATTAAAAAAAATGCAGAGTAATGCATTTAGGCTGCAAAAATTCTTTGAAGAACAGGATCTGGGGATGATTATATCTTATAATTTTAAGGTGGCCAAACAGGTACATAAAGTGACAGGAAAAGCCAGAAAGATGCTTGGCTGTGTAGGAAAGGAATGGTCAGCAGAAAAAGGGAGGTGATATTACCCCTGTTTAGGCCCCTGATGAGACCTCACTTGGAATTCTGTGCACATTTCTGGAGAATGCACCTTCAAAAGGATATAAACAGGATGGAGTCGGTCCAGAGGGTGACTACTAAAATTGTCCGTGGTCTTCATTCTAAATCATATGGGACAGACTTAAAGATCTAAACATTTTATTATTTATTTATGAACTTTTAATATACCGACATTCGTAGAACACATCACGCTGGTTTGCAATTAACTCAAAGAAAGGAAAATTACATTTAACAGGGGGGTGGGGCAAGGGGAGCAGGCAAGAAAAGGGGAGAAGAGAAGGACTAGGAACGAGAGGGACTAAGAGTAGAGGACTGAAACGAAGTAAAGAAGAGAGAGTGGAGAGGAACCAAAATAGCTATAGAAACTTACTATATTTACATCATTGGGAGAGTACATAAAGTAACTGGGCTAGCTATATACATAAATATATTGTACACACTAGAGGAAACGCGAAATAGGGGAGATAAGATAGAGACATTTAAATATCTCAAAGGTTTCCATGCATGGAAAGGAGGCTCCAGAAAGAGGGGTCATTGGATGAAGGTGAAAGGGAGTAGACTCAGGAGTAATCTTAGGAAATATTTCTTCACAGAGAAGGTGGTGGACACATGGAATAGCTTCCCAGTGGAGGTGGTGGAGAGAAAATGGTATCTGAATTCAAGCAAGCATGGGATAAATACAAGGGATCTCTGAGGGAGTGATGGGAATGGTAAGGCTAGATAAATTGGAGGATAGGCAGACTAGATGGACCATATGACTTCTTGCTGCCCACATGTTTCTATGATGGGGCCCTAGCAGTTTGGTATATTTTGGTAGGTGGTGATAATATATTTGTAATTGTGTGTTTTTAATTTGTTAAATGGAATAGAAGTTTTGGTATGTTGTTTGAAAGATTCATATGCAATAAAAATACTTTATTGGACTTTTGAGAGGTTTTGTTTTACATTTTCTCTTGGTTAGAGAAATAAGCAAATTAATTTTTGCCATGAGTAAGAGCACTACTTCTGTAAGGCAGTGGTGGGCAAACTACAGCCTGTGGGCCATATCCGGCCTGCAAGAGGACTCGGTGTATCCTGTGGCAGTCAGGTGGGTCCCTCCTGGTCCATGGTGAGAACAGCTTGTCATTTCACTTGGAAATGATATCTGAAGGCTGGAAGTGATGATATTGTCACGGGCCTCCCAGCAGTATGAGGGGGGGGGGGACCACACCCCTCCCTGCTGAAACTTGGACCCCAACTGAACTGGGAGCCCGGTGTGGCCCTAGGGCCTGACAGTGTGCCGCCCCTGCCACTATAAGGTGAAAAGCAGAACATCATGTTGCGGATATTAAGCAAGTAATGTCTGTGTTATAAAATCATGCGTGGTAAAACATTTACAAGCAACTGTGGTTGTTTTTACAACGGATCACTGGCCCTTGTTGTGTCAGATTTACAGCTTTAATCTATCTAAGGACAGGAGGGCTCGTTCTCTTTGCATGCAAAGAAACGGTCTTGATGTTGCAGAGATGAAAGCTATTGAGCTGAACTTTGTTTGCCATGGGCTGGGAGCATTTGGAAGCCTAACAAAGCATTCCATTAGAATCTTGGCATTTTCTTACCACAAAACGAAATAGCGCTTTGCAAAATCCAAGTTACATTGAAAAGGGGAACCCCTTTTGTTGAGGAGACAGGGCGAAGAAGATGGAATTTGACTGTCATTTTATATTTCTTGTCATAACCAGAAAAAGCAGCCTTGCCAGGACAAACAACACTGGATGTTTGAGGACTCCAGCAGAGTTTTAAGTGAATGTTGTTTCTGCCTTTCCTCTGACCTTCATTGTCTCTGAGCCTTCTTTTATGGTCCTGCAATTTTCTCCTGCTCCGTTGTGCCTCTGGTTCAGTCAGACCTGGGTTGTTATCAGGCACCATAAGCTTTCATACACAACCACTGGGGATATCCCCCCTCCCCCTCCTATTTTATAATCCCCCCCAACATGACCTTGTCTGGTCACTGCAGTGATGATCCTGGCCCGGGAGCACTTCTGGTAATAATGGACCCCCCTAACCTGACCAGCAGGTGTTGCCCTTAAGCTAGAACCATGAATCTCTCTTCCCAGCCTGCGGACTGTGAGCGCTCTCTCTCTGCAGTAACCCCAGCCTCAGCCAACCTGGAGAGCAGAAGACACAGCTCAGAGATCAAACGGGGGACTTTCTGCATGGCAGGTGCACAGCGCTATCTACCTGAGCCACTGTGCTGGCCCTTCTGAAGCTTCATTTCTGGTAACTTGCTTCACACCTCTCCCCTTGGGTCCCAGGTGATGTTTCTAAGGTAAGGGATGGAGGGGACAACCATTAGCACTATTTTCTCTTTTATCTGTCTCCGCTCAGCGCAAGCCCACAACCTGCTTCCTCGCTTGAAAAAACAAAAATGTGGCAAAAACATTTTAGCAGCAACCAGGATTTGAACCTAGCTCACCAAGAGCAGAGAGCATGTTAATTGCCTTGTAGTTATTTTAAATAGAGATGCGTAGACGTTTAACTGTTGAACAAGTCTGTTGATGCTCCAAACTAATTTACTTTATGTTTGAGACTCGGACACGTAAAGTGATGCCTCCTATAACATGTTTTTGGTTTTTTTGACACTGTGGAATAACAGCATGCCGGCTTTAACTATAAATTACAAGCGGTCCTGTTCCCAGCAAAAAATGAACGCTCAGAACAGGGAACCTTGTCAGTCGGGATGTCAGCCGATCAAGTTGAAGAAGATGGATTGCTTACTAACGCCGAGGTGGCCGTGACTACGGTTTGGTTAGCTGCACCGCTGTCGGAGCGTTGTATAACTAGATAATATTAAGACATTTTAAGTGTAGTAAATGCTTTAGAAGAGCATCAGTGCTATGTCTTATTCAAAGCTAATGAAGTCTGAATTTTGCTGCTGTTCACTGCAGAAAGGTAAGTATACTGGCAATGTGCTGTTAGGGGCGTGATTAAGATGATAAGAACATAAGAAATTGCCATGCTGGGTCAGACCAAGGGTCCATCAAGCCCAGCATCCTGTTTCCAACAGAGGCCAAACCAGGCCACAAGAACCTGGCAATTACCCAAACACTAAGAAGATCCCATGCTACTGATGCAATTAATAGCAGTGGCTATTCCCTAAGTATAATTGATTAATAGCCATTAATGGACTTCTCCTCCAAGAACTTATCCAAACCTTTTTTGAACACAGCAACCCTAACTGCACTAACCACATCCTCTGGCAACAAATTCCAGAGCTTAATTGTGCGTTGAGTGAAAAAGAATTTTCTCCGATTAGTCGAAAATGATCAGCAGAAAGAAGGCCGATGCTATTTGATGAAGAAATGAAACAGGAATAAATCAGATTGGATCACACCAGAAAGAAGAATTGGGAAAGCAAGAAATTTATTTTCGGGACTGTAAGGAATTTCTTAGAAGGATCTTAGATTTAAAGCTAAAGAAAAGGCTGCCAAGTGCGTAGGTCTCTCCGTGGCAGGATGCAGAAAATACAGTCGTTTGAAATGTGTTCTATACACAATTCGTAAGATCAGCTGAAAGGAGATAAATGAAAGGGTGCTTGAGATGATGGGAGATGGAATATTCCTGGTAGAAGACCTGGTCAATGGGAAAATGAGATTTGCTGATCAGATGCTCAGAGGGTCAGGTGGCATATTAGCTAATTTAGTACTGGAGGGCAGGACTGAGGGCAAAAAAGAGAGAGGAGAGGAGAGAGTAACCTGGGACGATGATGTAAAAAGTGGTGAAGATCTAGAAACCTTGATGAAAGAAAGAAGGAAAGCTGAGTGCACACAGAACTGCCATGCTATAGTTGCCAACCTTCATATCAAAGATGGAACTTGATGACGATGGAGGCATGCGATGCAGTAAATCTAGTTATTTCCCAGGACATTTTGTGCATTTTAGCAGCAGCTCAGTGCTTACCTACTGAGACAGGTGCAGACTTCCAGTATTGTTTCAAGCGGAGCATAGACTAGGAACTGAAGAGATTTCCTCTCTGGCAGTCTGGGATGTAAAAACTGGAGCGGCTGCAGGGGGTGTGTCTTGCAGACTGCCCAGCCAGGAGCATTCTTTCTATTGAAGAATAAATTCATGAATCTTTGGAGCGCACTGGGAAAGAACATTAAAAGTGTATGTCTGCCTCCTACAGATGTGAAGAAAGGGAGCACATGAGCATAGTCACTCCTGAGTCGATTATGTTGACATACTGTGTTACAATAGAAGTATTATTACTGCTATTAAATATATAGTGCTACAAGGTCGCAAGTTTGTTTGGAGGTTAAACATCTTGGGGGCAATTCTCAAAGGAATTTTCTGTGGGTAAACAGGGGTTTATCGGCGGGGAAAGCCCCTTTGAAAATTGTTTCTCCCCTCCCCGGGCACGTACTTTTTCCCATTGGGAAAAGGGACGGCACCGGGGGTGAGCACCAGGCCGCTCAGCAAAGTATTCACAGAGAGCTTATTTTGGACTCCTTGCATGTACTTCCCAGTGGGGATTTTGCATCTACAAACTTTGCGGGCACTTGTGTACCCTTGATCCCTAGTTTCCCTTTAAAAATGAATTTGCAAGCCCATGAGTACCAAGTATCCGCGGGCCTAATAGTTACGTGAGGTAGCGGGGAAGACCGAAAACAGCTCTTCTTACATTTTAACACTTTTGGAATAAAAAGAGTGCGTCTTTTATTGCGACCACAGTCTCATTTTGTTTAAATCTCCTTTCCTGGGTCTAGTGCTGTTTATGTTACCATGACCAGAAAAAACAGAGACCATTTTAAGGTATTTTTTTATCTTGCTATTCAGTGATGAGGTAATCAGTTGATCCTACTCTTTAGATGTTCTTCCCATCTTCATTGTGTCACTTGCCTGGTGTTTTGATGAATGTCAATGCAATGTGCTTCCAATTTGTTTCCTTTATATAATGTTGGGAGAAATGACTAAACAGATATTTTAAGCACTAATATCTTTTCAGGAGTAAAATAAAAATCATATGGACAAAAAAAAAAGCAACCTCAATGTTTATATAATTTGCTCCATTTCTGTGCTGATCACGGTCACAGATGCACTGAGTTTTCAGTGCATTTTCTCAGAGTCTGTTCTCAGTATCTCTGACCAAAAATTGGCCCTTAACAACCTTAAATGAAAAGAAATTCAGTTGAAAAGCTTTTCTTTTGTCACCTCTTATAAATGTAGAAGAGCAAGCATACTTTAAGTCCTATTTTCCGACAGCTGATCTATGCACGTACATGGTTTGGGAAACTGTCCTCAAAAGTAGCAAACAAGAACCAAGATGAAGCAGAGAACAGACAGCAGTTGAATACAGAAATCATGGCACAATCTAGAAAAAATATACCAAATGACCAAAGAGGACATTGTCAAAGAGATGAAACTGAAATGGAAAGGCAAAGGTGTGCAGAGAACGGTGGGAGACAGGCTGAAAGAGCATCCTTGTAACATATTGTAACTTTTTTTCTTATTATTTTAATTGTACGTTGTTTTATTTCTTGTCTGTTGATTTAATTTGTATATGTTATTTTGTTCACCGCCTAGGCCTTTTAAGTGTTAGGTGGTTTATAAATTTTACTAAATGTAAATGTATAACAGCAGATTCAATGAAGACTGCATTGAGGAACAGAGCTGTGGATGGATGAATATGGTGTGCCCAGATTGTAAAACATTCAAACTCATTTACACATGTCGTTTAAAAGGATTTTTCCCCATCATTTTTTATGGGCACTGATTCTAGTTATTATTATTATTATTATTACACTTTTTCATCAATCAATCCAAACAACTTTGCAGATAATAAAACAAATAGGACATAGACAAAACAAGAAAAATACATGCACAAGAAAAGTATGAAAAAAATAGCCGCATTCTTTTGTTACTTTGGAAACCCAAGAAAGTGGAGATGCAATAATCACCTATTATTAAAACAGAAAGCTAAACAAATGGGAATAAAAAAAATACAATTCCTAGAATACGGACTAAGAAAAAAGAAACAACAGAGAAGTTTAATCACTTAAACATTGTATCTAGTAAACCAGTATTGCAAGAGATGTGACACACATTTTCCAACTCTTGAAGCAAAGAGCCAGATGCTTGGGCTCAGAAGGAACACACAAGCTTCCCTTTCTATTTAATCGAATGTGTACATTGATATATCAATGCAGAGTTTGCACCCAACTGTAAGGCTTCTTTGTTCATTTCTAAGGGTTTCTTTCTTCTCAACTGAGTGATTTGATATTATGAACTATCCTTATCTTCTGCCCCCAAAATAAATGGGCATGTTTACTTAGGAAAATGTTTAAAACCTAATCTCTATCGGCGATTAATACAGAAGAGACCAATAAAGTCGCCTTACCCCACAGGCCCGGATTTAGGGATGAGCATCTGCCTCCGGCAGCAAATTTTAATAAGCACTGGAGCATTGCCTGCTCCCACCTCTGACTGGGCCCTGCATCTGAGCCTTGGCAGTCCTCCACCCCCAGCTCCTGAAATAGCAACAACATATTAAAAATGAAATTTAGCGCAGGTTTTCGTAGTAACAGGAAGCAAGTATGGGTGAAGGGGGCAGGGCAGCGCAGGGCCTTGAGAGCGTGATTGCAAAGCTGGAGGCCCCCGTGCCACATTTCCTTTTTAAAGTGTTGCTGCTATTGCAGGGGTTGGAGTGGAGGAGTGCCATGGCAGAGATGTAAGGGGGAGAACTAGAGAGGAGAGGAAATAGGGACAATCTGGGATCCCTCAACCTCTCTCCTTCACATTCCTTGTATTTCTGTGTAATTACTTTGCTGAGTAGGAGATTGGTGCTGACGAGCGCTCCCCACACTCCCTACGGGTGCCAGATATATAAATCTGGCCCTGCTTACCTGCAATCTGATCCTCCAAGTTATCTAAATCCTGTGTCATCTCCAGTTTTCTTCTAGAGGTGACAGGGGACTTACATAACTTAGATGAACAACGCATGTTTAAAAGGGAGTTAATGCCTCTTTAGAAACTTAAAGTAATGATTCCATTTAGAGGAGCGTTTAAAAGAGATTTTACCTAGTCAAGATTTTAGAACAACTGTGCTGGCTTTTGTCATCACTTCTTTAGAATACTGTAATGCTATTTATGAAGGTCTTCCGAAAAGTCACATTAAAGTGCTTTAGCTTATGCAAAATGCAGCTGCTTGGCTTATTACTTCATGCTTTTTATTCCAATCATATCTCTTCAATTTCACAGCAATTAATTGGCTGCCAGGGTCTTTTAGGGTTACTTTTAAAACTTAATATATATTTAGTTTTTAAGCTTTTAACAGTGGAGGCCCACAATACTTAGGAGAATTACTCCAGCCCTGTGTTCGTAGATGGTCATTACAGTCCGCAGATAAGCATTTGCTTGTGACGTCTTTATTAAAAGAAGCCCACCTGCAGACCACATTGAGGGGCCTTTGGAATGTGTTGCCATTTGAAATTAGGGAGATGACAGATTTTAAACTTTTTCATAAGAAAATAAACTCCTGTTTTTGCAAACTTTTACTTTGCTTGTTTTTCTTTAGCGTGTACTTAGTGTCTCTAGATGTTTATCTCAATGTATAGTACTTGTGGGGGAATTCTGCATTGCATAATTGTACAGAATTTGTGCAGAATTCCCTTCCTGCATAGAATTCTGCATTTGCCCCAAGAATTAGGCAGGGGGGACCAAGAAGCAGCAGCAATGACAGTGGATGCCTGCATGGACTGGAAGAGAGGAAGGAATAGCGTCTGGGTCAGCTGGAGGTGAGAAAGGGGCAATGGCAGGCTGGCCTATGCAGACCAGAAGGGAGAGTTGTTATTGGCCCACGCAGGCTGGAAAGGATGAGCCTGCAGCATTAGCATTGGCCGGCGTGGCCTGAACAAAGGGGGTGGGGCGTCTGGTGGATCCTGAATGAGCAAGGTAGACAGTGAGCTTGGGGAAAAGTAGGAGAGAGCTGGAGGTCTTGTTAAAGAGGGTGTGGCAGAGAGAAAGCTAGAGGGTCTTGCTAGAGCTGGGGACAGTCAGAGAAAGACAGGGAGTCTTGCTGGGGTGACAGGAGAGAAATGGAGGAGAGGGAGCAATTCATCTGCCTAAACCCTGGCCTCTTCCCTCCCCCCGGAGTCAAGCCTGAGTGAGGACAGACAGAAAGCTAGGGGGGGTCTTGCTGGGGTAAAGGGGGGAGCAGAGAGAAACCTCAAGAAGGATCCAAGCCTTGTAGGAAGGGCTTCCTGGGGCAGGGGGAGAGGGAGATAATGGGGGGTTTAAGCGTGTGGGGCAGATAGAGAAAGCAGGATTCTCTCAGGAGTTATATATACTGTACCTTGCGTAAAATGATTTTTAGTCACGATAAGTGGGTAATAAGTAATTTGAAATAAATATTTTTCAAAAACAATTCTGCAGGTAAAGCAGCGTTTTACCTTTAGAAATGGGCTTTTAAAAAATTGCTTACCCAATATGCGGGTAAACGTCCGTGCTTAGGTTTGTTTCAACCGAGCAGAGGTGTACCTGGGGACAGAGTTGGGGAGGAGTTTGCACTTTTGTACATTTTTTTCTAAGTATGCGGTTTTTTATTCACAGAAAATGTGTGGGGATGGTCTAGAAAGTGTCACTTGTGCGGCTAGATTTGCTGGGGTGATTTTTAAAGTGGACTTATGCACATATGTTCACTTTGAAAATTGGTGTAACTTATGTGTGCATTTGATGGCTAACGTGTTATAAAATTACCCCTATATTGTTTAAAAAATGCTACAAGTGAGAAACAATTCAACTTAGGAAAAAAATTGATATACTAATTTCTATATTTAACATTATTTTCTAGGTTCTCATCTCTTTTTTTGTGGGGGGAGGGGAGTGGGGCAGAACCAAGATGGCTGACAGTGGTGTGCCTTTGCTGGGAAGCTCCACGTGATATGTGTAGTTTGGAGACTAGGGAGTCAAGGAAATGGGCAAAAGGGGTAGTTACTGGTTCCACTGATCCCTTTATTCACTAGCCAAGGTTAGTGCCTTGGGGGTGCTGGGTGTGAGCCAGGAGTGACTTGACCAGCCTCTAGGCCTCTCTGAGCTCCAAGGGAAGATCTTCCCCTCTGCCATTGAGGATGGAGTGATGACTCTGCAGGATTGCCAATGCTGAATGATGACGCTGTAGGACCATGGGAAGTGCTGGAGGGGATGCAAATTTCCAGTCAGGCACTTCTACAGATACCACTGAGTGGGCATGAGATCCCTGTGGTTGTGAATCTGCTGCTGCTGGTGAAGCAGATGGAGCAAAGGGAGGATGTGAAGTGGTAAGCTCTGGTATTTGGAATGAAGGCAAGGAAGAACTGACAGCCATAGCTCATATGAATATCTGTTCTATTCCTGGCCTGTCAGGTTTCAGTTTTCCCCCTTATCCAAGCCTTCCCAAATAGAGTCTAACTTTCAAACCTACCTGTGGCACCCCTACAGGTTGGCCACTAGATGTCAATAAGTCTCCCCTGTAGAAATGTAATATCAATGAATTTTCCATTCCTCTCAGCCCTTCCCAACTTGGAGGGTCTGGATTGGATGCCTCAATCTTATTTAGCACAGCCATTTTAGAACTCTTGAGGATCAATTTTAGGAAGATTTGTATTGGTATTGGTTTTACACTCTAGTGAGGCGTCCCAGCATCACCCTGAAGTTTCAGTTTGAAGTGATACCTCATTGTGCACTCCCTGCCAGAGAGTCCTTCTCACACTAATTCTCAGTCAGAGAGATTTTTTCGCCTGATTCCCTTTTGGGATGAAAGGGCTTTCATCCAGAGGACTGAAGGCCTGTGAGTCCACTCTAAACCCTAGGTGAGAAAGCCCCAGCGAAGGATCTTGCTGTGAGAGACAGTGATGGCTGAAGATATATCTAGCTTTAACTTTAGAAGTATTTTTTTGTACATTTACTGTGTGAGGAGGTTTTTCCTGATCCACCCCTCCCCACAGGGATGCAGTGCTGGCATACCCTGATTCCCTTTGAAGTTTCCCCAAGAGAAGTCCTCACTTATAACTAAGGAGAAGGAACAAGACCAGGAGACCCCAATCGGATCTCCACACTTCTGGGACCAGGATTGGCTGGATGTCCAGGAAGGAGATGGAGTCAGGCAGGACTGGTTTTCTGTGAAGTTGGGGACCTCTCCAATAGGATTCCAGATTAGCCACTGGGAGAGCTAAAAATCACCAGGGGAGCTCTACCCAAATGCCTGAAACAAAGGAAACCTACCTACAGAGAACTACCTACTGTTAGGTTCGGTGGTCCGGGGCGAACCCCGCGAACCACCGCCCTCACCTCTCAGGCCAGACCCCAGTCATGGCAAGACTCCTGCACAGCAGGGCGCTGATCTCCTTCACGCCAGGCCTTGCTCCTCCTTGCGGCAACACATCACTAGCTTGCTTCATGGCTGGATGCCGCCAACTCTCTGCCACTGCACCTCCCCCTAGGCACACATGCGGCGATTACTGTCACATTTTAAGAGCTCACAGTCAGAAAAGCCCCCCCCCCCCCCCCCCCCCCCGGCGCAGCTTGATGACCTCACGCAGCCAGGCTTATAAAAGGCCCTCCAGACCTTCACGTCTTTGCCTCAGCAACAGGTGTCCCTGCTCCAGTAGCAGTGTGTGTTGCTCCAGCGTCCTGTCTCAGTTCCAGTGTTCCTTGCCTTCATTTCTTCAGTTCCAGCATCACTGTCTTCAGTTCTTCAGTTCCAGCATCCCTATCTTCAGTTCTTCAGTTCTTCCACGCCTCTCTTGCTGCCCGATTGTTCTTCTATCCTTCCTGCCCTGCCTATCCGTCCCTCCATTCCCTTCAGACGGATACCTGCTATTGACTTTGGCCTGACTCCTGGACACTTTTGATCACTGCCTGCCATTGACCTCTGCCTGCCATCAGATACATCTCACCTATGCCCACTCCGACCCAGCTGCCTCAACAGATCTCTCTGCCATCAGCAGAGGCCCCCACCTGCTGGCCCCGGCACCCAAAGGCTCAACTCGAGGGGAATGTGGGCGGGTAACGGTGAAGCTCCAGCTGGGCCTCTGCTTCGACTGGATCTGCCTGCCGATGTTGGGCTCTTCCCTGCTAGTTGTATCAACCTCACCTCGGTCTAAGGGTCCACGAACATAACACTGACAAAGAAAATCAGTCATGTATCAAAAGTCAGATGTAATTGCACTATTATGGACAAATGGGCTTTTATTTAATTATTATCAAATTAGTAAACTTTAATTTAACACCGCAAGCCTGGTCCTGATGATTTGTCCCAGCAGCTCATCCCATGGGATGTATCTACAGTTTACACACACCAAAAGCAAGACTCCATGGTCCTGGCCATAAGTGAGAGCTTCCCCCATAAAAAGAATCCCCCCCAGGATTAAGAGTTAAGCATGGAAGAAAATTGCTAGCTAGAGCAGCCCCGAAGATAAATAAATAAGTTGGTGCCCAAAGAACTTGGGGCTTGAGGATGGTGGAAAAATGTGGATGGTGTGTTTCAGTGAGAAATGTGATTTTGGCGAACATACAGTGTACAAGGCTGTGTAGAAAATTAATTGCAATGTTTACATAAAATGGCGCTTGTTCCCATGCTTGAGCATTGGCGGGAAGGGAAGCATGCCAGAGAAGAATACATGTGTGACATATGCGTCTGATGTCATCATAGAGTATGCAGCGCCTGACCAATAAAGTACTATAAAAGCGGCGGCACGCTTGCGACATCATCCCTGGCACGAGGGACTTTGTGGTGCGGGTGTGGTGCCAAGCAGATCTGCGTGTGAAGGCTGTGACTCCTGAAAACAAAAAGGATAGCCGAAGCGAGGAATTTCCTCTCTCCTCCAATATTATTTATTAAAATAACTATGGACATCTCAATCTTTTTTTTTTTTTTTTTTTTTAAATCTGTTTATTGAGCCAACAAACAAAACTCACACCCAATCTAATACATAACAAGGTAGCGCATAGAATCGGAACAAAAAAGTATCCCAAGAATAATAACCCTTAGGTTCAAACATCATTTTACAATAGAGAAAACAAGACCCCCAGCTCACACTCAGACACTACACTCACACCTCATTCACTCACTCACTCCAATGATTGGGAAGCAGTGCTGGGTCCAGCTTGAACAGGGTCGAGGAGATGGCTCACTCCACACTTCTGTAAGTCTTTCCCCTACAGCAAAAAATAACCTTTAAGAGCTATAAAAGCCCTTTTTGGGGGTAAATCTTTCTGCCGCATGGACATCTCAATCTTGACCGCTAACTAGTGACATCAACGCCTTGTGCAAGGCTGCAAAAGTAAAAGCAGCGCAGTTTTTAAAGAACAGCATGGCCGAGAAATCTGATCCAAAAACAACTGTTTCTCATGGGGGCAGCCCAACGGAAATGATTCGCAAAGAAGCGTATGCTGTGCAAACACTTGGAGGTCAGTGGGTGAGTGATGCAGTATACCTGTCTGCGGACCCAGTCATGTTTTCAGACTTACCAAGTTGGCGCAACCCATGCAATATAGATTGGGCCTGAGAATGTCATTTGCCGGGACTGGAGCTATTCTGGCAGTCAAGTGCGCTCAGCCCTGCTAGCTTAACTACACTTTGCTATTACTGTAATGGCCTTCTGATTCAGGATACTGGGGTGGGCCCTGGAGTCACCGAAGGATGGAGAGGAGGCCCCACCATTACCAGTGCTTTTTGCCAGATGGTGATTCACCAATATGGCGATCATACTTCTCCAGTAGGCTCGGAGGAGAGCAACGACAATGCTGGGAAAGACAAGTTGACGGCAAGTAAAAAACCTCTTTCGCCAAAAGTACCCTGTACCCCAGTTGGTGCTAGCACACCAAAGCCTGAGACAGGGTGTGGCTGGGCCTTCCTTAGTGGGGATAGTGCTGACGTGGTAGTGGAGGCCACAGTAGAAGATCCCCCTGCTGGTGGGGTTAGCGGTGATCCTGGTAAACTCTTCTGGGCCAAGCAGATGGAGGCCCAGAAGCAACAAGAACTGGAAGCAGCAATGATTCTCTCTGTCATTGGACAAGGCCTGCTGACAGTAAAATTGGTGGAGTCGAAGACCGCGCAGCTGTTGACCCCAATACAGATCTCTCCTGGGCAACTCAAATCCACTTCTGCCCCTCATCTGGGTTGGGACAGAGTGAGGTCATTGGATGCCACCTCTACCAGCTCAATGTCCTCAGGCTGTCTAAGGCCTGCATCATTTTACTGACAAGCTGAACATAGGGAGTGGAGTACAGTTATGCTGGTTCAGGTCAAGGAGCTGTACAGAGTGTTTACCCTGAAAGTTAAGTTCATGGTCAGAGGACCAAAGACTTTTAGAAAAGTGTGCTGGCTGGTGATGGATCTGCCTACCCTGCCATCCAGTCCAGGACTCTCCTCCGCAGCAGAGTCAGCACTACTTAGCGATTTGCCTTATGCTTCAGGAAGAAGGACGGTGGCATCGGAAGGGACTTTCCCCTGATGAGTTCTAGATTTTTCCAGTGGAGAGGGTCTACTCAACCAGCCTTTACCCCTGAGGTGAGGGATTAATTCTGGGCGGTGTCCAGTCTCCTATGTGAGGAACCTAATCTTTACAAGTTTTCTCAAGGACAATGGAAGGTGCAGGGTATATTTGGCCTTCAATACGCTTATGTCCCTGTTCACCTAATGAACTTTGTGGAGGGGGACAGGGATGCCTGGCTGGCTGAGCACACCGACAGAACCATCATCAAGGATTCCACAAACCCTCATGGAGTGAGGGAGTCTGGACACAGTCTAGCTGTCCACCCTGACCTGTACATAAGTTAGCTATCCACCTCCCCCCCATCCCCTTCCCTCCTTATATTCTATATTTAAATTTAATATCTATTTTATTACCCCTCCAACTCCCCCTCCCCCCCAAGTCCCTCCCATTTGTACAATCACTACCTTCTTATATTTGTAAAATATAATTCTTATACCTTGTTTTACATGACTAAGTTAATCTTATTCATATGCTATCGAATGTTATCAAATGTTCTTCTTTTGTTCTTCAAATGCTTTCAAATGTTTACTTATGCGTTCCATGTAACGGTTGTGCCTTTCCTCTGGCCTTCCACTTGTTCCTTGTAAACCGGTACGATGTGCAAACGGCTATCGGTATATAAAAAAACGTTAAATAAATAAATAAAATAAATAAATGACTACAGGAGAGCATTGGACCGTAAGGTTTCTGTCATGTGCCTAGGGTGGAACATATATAAACACTCCATGGTGTATCACTTGAGGAACAGTGAGCAGAGGCCTCGCTCCTTCAACTGCCTACTACTGAATGGAGTAACAATTAAGAAGCAGAGTCTTGAACATTATGAGCTTTGCAGGATTCCAAAGAAAAAGGATGGCCCCCAGTGAGGACTTAATTTCCCTATGAGGTGGGATGAAGACAACTTTGAAAGACTGTTCCTGTTGCTACAGAAGGGACTCTTTTCTCTCTCTTTTTGTTGTTTGTCATGTGTTTCCTTTCAGGCGGTATCCTGCTGGCTTGGTGACGTTCTGGTTAAAAAGTTTGTTCATTGCCCTCCATAGGAGGGTGAAGATTAGATATCCCCTCTGGGAGAGGGTGCATCGTACTCTATGGAGAGAATTCTTCTGTCAAGGAGACAACCTGGCCTGGACCAAAGGCCAAGAAAAACAGAAGGTTTCACAGAATTTCTGAATTGTGTCAGCCCTTCAGGGAGGGAATTTATAATTAAAATCACCCTCATTGGAGAGTTGTTCATTTTGATTCTAATGCAAATTATCTATTCTTAAGGTGACTTGTTCTAATGTTGATGCTCCTTTTCAGGGTATATAAAAATTAAAAAACTTCATAAAGTGGGTGTTTGATTTATTTATTTTCATTTTTATGATTAACTATTGCTTTCCTTCACAGGTGGAATCCTCTCACAGGATTTGACACCTTTCACATTAATGCTTTATTTAATTACAGGAAATTACTCTGACGATGAAATAAGATCCTGTGTCCCAGTCATTTATGAGAAGCCTTTCACAGGATATGTGATGGGACTATAGTGAGGAAGTTTTAAGGAGAAGAAATTTCAAGTGACAATAAAGTATCCTAATGTATTCATTTTTTATTAGTGCCCCTTCTGGGGCTACACCTGTTTGACTGGGCAAAGATTTAATGGTTTTTTCTTTACAGGGATGGTACTCAAGGACTTTGTCTGAAATGTTTAAGTATTGTGCAAAATGTTTCAGTCCATTGGATCGTGAAAGAGCATTCCCCTCAATTCTGAGTGGTGGCAGCACCTCTGCTTGCCAGCAGAGACAGTGCTGGCTCTCAGGTCAGATTAATTATTATTCAGTCTACAAGAATATTGGATCCTCTGGTTGTGTATTTGTTGTATTGTGTTTTTTACATGTTGTTCAGTTATAAGGAAGACCTTAAGTCTTCACCCTATGCTGGTCATAGTCTCCACGGGGACAGTGCACACCCTGTTGGCAAGATTTATTGTTACACTTGCTTACTAATGTATATTTTGTTTTGATGTTTTTTTGTGGAAAAATTGTAAGTGTCCTTTCTCTCAGACAATTTTTTCATGGGGGCGTGGAGAGAATGTGGCACCCCTATGGGTTGACCACTAGATGTTACTAATTGCTTGTGGAGAAATTTAATATCAATGAGCCTTCCATCCCTCTCAGCCCCTCCCAACCTGGAGGGTCTGGATTGGATGCCTCTATCGTATTTAGCCCAGCCATATTAGAACTCTTTGGGTTCAGTTTTAGGAAGACTTGTAATAGTATGGATGTGTTGGTTTTACTCTCTAGTGAAGCCTCCTAGCCTCACCCTGAAGTTTCAGTTTGAAGTGATACCTCATTGTGTGTTCCCTGCCAGAAGGCCCTTTTCACACTAATTTACAGAAAGAGAGATATTTTTTGCCGGATTCCCTTTTGGGGTGAAAGGGCTCTCATCCAGAGGACCGAAGACCTCTGAGTCCACTCTAAACCCTGGTAAGCACCAGTGGGCAAGCACCAGTGACAGATCCTGCTACGAGAGACAGTGATAGCTGAAGATGTATTCAGCTTTAACTTTGTACGTATTTTTTGGACATTTGCTGTTTGGGGAGCTTTTTCCTGATCCACCCCTCCCCACAGGGATGCAGTGTTGGCATAGCCTGTTTCCCTTTGCCTTTTCCCCCAAGAGAAGTACTTAGTAATGACAAATAACAAGAAGGAACAAGACCAGGAGACCCCAATCACATCTCCATACTTATGGGACCAGGATGAGCTAGCGTGTTTATAAAGGAGATGGATTCAGGTGGAACAGTTTTGCTGTGAAATTGGGGACCCTTCCAATAGGATTCCTGGTTAGCCACTGGTTGAGCTTTGTACAATTAAAATCACCATGGGAGCTCTACCCAGGTGCCTGAAACAAAGGAAACCTACGTACAGAGAAAATCAGTCATGTATCAACATCAGATTTAATCATACTATTTATGGACAAATGGACTTTTATTTAATAATTATCAAATTAGTAAACTTTAATTTAACACACCAAGTCTGGTCTTGTTGATTTGTCCCAGCATCTCACCCCATGGGGTGCATCTACAGTCTACACACACCAAAAGCAAGACACCATGGTCCTGGCCATAAACGAGAGCTTCCTCCAATAAAAATAATCCCCCAGGATTAGGAGTTAAGCAAGGGAGCAAATTGCTAGCCAGAGCAGCCCTGAAGAAAAATAAATATGTTTGTGTGCCCTTGGGATTAAAAACCCCACTAATGGTTACATACCTGTGGTACAGTGTTTATGTGCATACATGGACATGTAGAGATTAATGCTAGATGTTTATAAACTGTGTGCCAAGAGCGTCACAGTTTATAAAATACCACATAGTTCTGCTCCGAGTGTGTGTGTATGTTTCAGCATGTGGGAATATTTCCAATTTGAGAAAACCCATACTTTACTGATTTTAAAAACATGTATGCCTATATTTTAGATGTATAAAAAAAATAACATATACGCATAACAACCCCGCATATATGTGGAACGAGGTATTTTACAAAGTATATACATATAGGGGCGGATTTTAAAAGCCCTGCTCGCGTAAATCCGCCCGGATTTACGCGAGCAGGGCCTTGCGCGCCGGTGCGCCTATGTTCCATAGGCCTACCGGCGCACGCAGAGCCCCGGGACTAGCGTAAGTCCCGGGGTTTTTCGAGGGGGGCGTGTCGGATCGGCGCGGCGTTTTGGGGGCGGGACGCGGCGTTTCGGGAGCGGGCCCGGGGGCGTGGCCACGCCCTCCGGAACCGCCCCAGGTTGCGTCTCGGATCGCTAGCGGCCCGCTGGCGCACGGCGATTTACTTCTCCCTCCAGGAGGCGTAAATCCCCTGACAAAGGTAGGGGGGGGGTCTAGATAGGGCCGGGGGGGTGGGTTAGATAGAGGAAGGGAGGGGAAGGTGAGGGGAGGGTGAAAGCGAGTTCCCTCTGAGGCAGCTCCGATTTCGGAGCGGCCTCGGAGGGAACGGCGGCAGGCTGCGCGACTCGGCACGCGCCGGCTACACAACATCGGCAGCCTTGCGCGCGCCGATCCTGGATTTTAGCTGATACGTGCGTATCTACTAAAATCAAGCGTACTTTTGTTTGCGCCTGGTGCGCCAACAAAAGTACGCGAAGGCGTACTTTCTTAAAATCTACCCCATAACATTTTGAAATATTTGTGTGTGTATTTGAAATCATCAGTTCACCAATAACCCTGCCAGTTTACCCAGTCCATCTCCAGTTCACCTAGACTCTCTAGCACTTCATCCTGAGCTTTCACCAGTTCATCCAGACCTCCCACCCAAAAACTGCAGATAAGAGACAAATCCGATTTCACTTGTGTGAATTAATTCACAGGTGCAAAAGTATACAAATAAGTTTGGTAATGTATAAACAGATATATTTCTCAAAGTAACGTTTACTGCGCGTACTTCTGAATCCTCCCTGGAATGCCTTAGGCCATCTCTTTTTTACCGCAGGTAAAATGTATGCAGGAAATGGAATGTGCATATTCCTGAAATTTAAAACATGGAATGTGTGCAAGTACATGCTACTCACACACATATATGCTATTTTTACGCACCAGTTTAAAAATTTACTCTATCATGTAAGAAGGAGGAATCTAAGATTTATCAGTTCTCATAAAAGTTCTGCTATCTCTCCACTTGAAATGTTGAAAAAGTCTTTTGTTGACAATTTGAAGTCTCCGGTTGAGGCGTTCCTTCTGATATATAAAGCCTATTATTTGCTATCTTTTAAGAAAAACGTGACTGAGAAGGGAGGTTCAAAAGAAAATGGCTTAATACTGGATAGCTAGGATTTGACGACAGTATTGGAAACCTCACAGGAGATTCAAGTTATAAGAGCGACCCTTCTAGTGACGTTTGCTTTGGAACCAGAGACTGGGCCCCTCTGGGCTTCTTATGTTTTGTCATACAGAGTCTTTACTTTTTGGCCATAAAATCATTTTTGGGATAATCGACAGCATATGGTTGCCTTAGGGACTAATTTTTTTTTTTTCAATATTATCTATTTATAACTTTAACAAATGCACCTCAAGAACATCTTGATTGGAAATGAGACCTTAAGTGATTTATTTGGGGAATTCCCTGCTAAATGTATTTTCTCAATTTCAGGGGGTTTGGTAACTTTTCCTTGAACCAGTACAAGTGGGGAAGTTTACAGAAGAAAGCAGTGAGTGCCTTTGAAACATTTTAATCACTGGTGAGGGTAATCTTTACATATGTAATATGTAGTAATCAGCATCAGCCTTTTTTCTCCTTAGAGTACATTCATTTTTGTATGCATTATTTTCCTTAGATTCTGCTCCTATGTTGTGGAAGTGAGCTCCCACGTGCTTGCTCTTTTTCAGCATTTTCTATTTTTGTTGTTGTTGTTCTAGAGAATTGGTTGTTAATGGGCTGACCACTGTGAGAATCATTACTGTTCAGGAAATGTATGTTTCTTGTTTATATGCTTGTAAAATTTCATAAATATAACATTTAATGAAAAAAAATTCTCAGCTCTTTTTGGAAGCTCAGTTTATCTATAAGAATATAAAAAAGATTCCCAGCAATAATTATTGTAAAATGCGCACCTAACAACCCTCAGTTTATGCATGGAGACAAGTGAGCTTGAATTCTCTGAGCATGGCCCATAATCTTCTCCCCTTGCTGGATTAATCTAGGCTCCACTTTTTCAACAAGCAGCTTTAGTGTTTCACCACCACACCACCACTGAAGATTCCAGTTTCACCAAGATGATTCACACCTCTTGAAGAGTAACATAGTAACACATGGCTATTCCAGAAAGCCTTCCAGCCAGCAAGTTAATGACACCCCTCGATCACCACGAACCCACACAACCCCTCCCCACATTCATGGTTAACACACTCCTTTCTCTCTGCCTACAAGTAACCCATACGAACCAAGCCCCCAAAACAGTTGCTCTTCCCTACCCCACTCCCTGGTCCACTACATACTTTTAGCTACTAAGACCTACTCAATTGTTCAAGTTGCCAAGTGTTTGCTAGTTGCCCTTTGAGGAAGAATAAGACACTCCTGTCTCATCAACTCATGTGTTTTTTTTATATATCACACGAAATTGCCAAATTGTTAACTAAGTTACTTTGTTACAATGTAAAGAATAATAAGACACCATTAACATATTATTTCATGTGTTGCTCTGATAACCGATGTGATATGCCATATCGAATGTCGGTATATAAAAACAAACAAACAAATAAATAAACACAATAAATAACAGAAGAGTAAAACCAAAATGGCCCATCCAGGCTGCCCAGTTGAGATTCATTCTTTTTTGATAAATGTGCATATAAAATTCCTAGATACAATCCAACACCAGCTCCGTCCTTGGGCCTTCCACCCAATCTCTCAATCTTCCTCTCATATCAGATGGCCTTTTGCTATCAGTCTTTAAAAAATGCAAGCGTAGCACTGCTGTTTCGGGTTGTTACTGCCACTCAATGTACTTCATTTCTATCCTCTTGCCACTTGGATCCTGTGCTTATCCCAAACTTTTTAAAATTCTGCTACCATTTTTGCCTCCATCCACCTTCTCCGGAAGGGCATTCCAAGCATCCACCACCCTTTCTGTAAAAAGTATACATTTCCAGATGTTCTTCAGTCTTCCCCCTCGGAGCTTCTCCTCATGACCTCTAGTTCTATAATTTCTCTTCTATTGAAAAAGGTTTCTCTCTTGTGCATCATTGATTTCTTTTGGGCACTTCCTCTTAGAAGTGCCTTAGCTGCAGAGGGAGAAGAAACACTTTCTCTTCTCTGGATTGCTGGAAAGTCTGTCTTCACAAAGAAGATGCCGGTTCCAGCTGAGCTCTTCTGCAACCTTTCACATTCTTTCACCAGCAAACAAACAAAACCCTCCAGGAAGCCAGCTGGCGATAAGCGCCAAGACTTGCTTCAATAGAAGAAGCAGAGGTCCTCTCTTTAGGGTCTTCTGGAGCCATATGGACCTCTGGGCTGAGTGAAACCTCTGAGAGATGGGACATCCCATCTCTCACTTGGGGAGAGCAGCAGTCACGCTCATCCAGAAGCGTTAAGAGAGGGATAAGATCTAATTTTCACCTTCTTGCTCATACATACATACACAAGGAGAAACAAAATTATAGCAGCAATTTGGGTCAAAACACCAGAAGAGAGCAGAGGTCAAAATGAGCATCTCTGAAGGCTGCTACCATCACTTGATTGCCAACTGAATTATATTGAAAAATATTGTTGGTATACCAACAGTGTCATGCATCTCATCCCTGCAATAACTATCCCATACCTCAAATTGACTGAGTGACACTGTGATTTGCAGTAGCTGTAATGGAACGATCCTGACATGATGTGAGAAGTACAGTCACTGAAGCCTGTATACTAAAGGTTTTCTCCTGTTTTGTGGTCTATGTGAAAAATGCTTCAGTAGGTAGGATCTACGGTGCCATTAAAGCCTGTGGAAGAGACTGGGTTGGGGAAGAGGCGGGCAAGCCTAACAACCTCCTTGCTAGTTCTTGACCCTTGTGGTAGGGGGGGTGAGCTGAGATGTGCAGTGTTCTTTTCACATGACAAAACCACCAGAAAGACAGACACCTTTCACCATCCCTTTCACTTTTTGTTAAGGGAGGATCCAGCAGTGCAAGAGAAGGAATGCAGTAGCTTGTGACGGAGAAGAGCCTGGCTAGGGACTGTGCGTATTACCTATGACTGCAGGCAGTGCTTCCCAGCTGCCAGTTTCAAGAGCACTTGGTCACCTCAAAATTAAATTTAATAAAGACAGAGTAAAACTGCAGACTAGAGGAGTAATGATTAAAGAATTGTGCAAATGGGAAAGGATAAAGCCGCAGCAAAGATATAATATGGCAAGAGCCCCAGCAGAATGATTTGGCTACAGAATGATAATATAACCAGCCTTTGAGGCCTTCAGGTGTACTACTGTGATTTATGTTGGCATTTACCTTGGCAGAGAGAATGTAAAAGAAATGTCTTAAAACTGCAAAGCAGAAAACTAAACTTTTTGCTCACTCTTTTTTTGTCTCTCAGGCTTTCTCGATTGGTGACACCTTATGAAAAGCATCCTAAAAACGCAGAACAAAAGAGGAGGGTGACCATCTTAATTATCAAGTGTCTCAGACGCCTTTGATGTATTGAGGATGATGATGTCACTCTACAGAGAGCGGGAAAGGCATACATAGAACAGTCAGGCACAGAAAGGGAATGTCCTGGACACAATAAGGGACAGATGCAGGGTCGCCGCCTCACCCATGATCAACTCAAGCATTCTCACCCATTCCTCACTGTGCCCTGTTACGGGCATGGAGATTTAACTCTGCTTTTCTTAGGGCGTGCAGAACTACAACTTCCTGCATTCAAAGGGGCAAAACCGGGACTGGATCCACCTGTTCTGGCTGACATGGGTAAGATGGCAGCAATAGGCAGATATAGCAAATATTGTTCCAGTTGTACAATAAACCGCAAGGAATGCCAGGAAAAGTACAGAGAACCCTTTCACGCTAAGGTACTTAAAACAGAAAAAACAAATTGTGAGATCTCTGATATAGAAAATGCCCTGATTCTATATATGTTCCCCCTCTCAGGTCAATGTATTTCACTGTTAAAAAACTATTGTCATAATGAAGGAAACGGTTACCAAGGGGCCAAGTAGAAACCAGGAAGCAAAGATTGGTAGAAACAAGGATTCGTTTATTAGTTTGTGGTCTAGTAGCTTCATTGTAAGTGGAGCCTAGATTGTAAGAACAACACTGTTTCTGCCCGCTCTCCCGGCATGCGCACAGGCCACTTTCCTGTGCGCGTGATACAGTATTTAAATTTATTTAAATTAGGCCTGGCGGTAAAAAGAGGCGCTAGGGACACGAGCGCGTCCCTAGCACCTCTTTTTTGACGGAAGCGGCGGCTGTCAGCGGGTTTGTCAGCTGACGCTCAATTTTGCCGGCGTCGGTTCTTGAGCCCGCTGACAGCCACGGGTTCAGAAACCGGACACCGGCAGCCGCCGCGGGCCCATTAAAAAAAATTTTTTTTTTTAAATTTTTTACTTTTTTAAACTTTCGGGACCTCCGACTTAATATCGCCATGATATTAAGTCGGCGGGTGCACAGAAAAGCAGTTTTTACTGCTTTTCTGTGCACTTTCCCGGTGCCTGGAGAAATTAGCGCCTACCTTTGGGTAGGCGCTAATTTCTGAAAGTAAAATGTGCGGCTTGGCTTAACATTTTGCTTTCTGAATCACGCGGGAATACCTCCGTCGGAGTGCACTGAACTGTATCGGCCTGAAGAGGATTGGCTGTGGTTAAACCATTAAGAAAACGGGTCCAAACCTTTACAGGTAGATATAAATGACAACCTCTCATTGTATTGTGCTCCTTTCCAAAGAACATTGGTATCTTCATTGTTCCATTGTTTCAGTCATTGTATTTTTGTTATTGTTTGGGATAATTGTGGTTGGATCCTTGGGCTGGTGGCAGATGACCACGCCCCCGGAGGAAGATCCCGAGAGGGACCACCGGTCAGGCTCAGAGTTTGGAGACAGACACACACTAGTTCTTTTATTAAACAGTATATTGAACCACCAGAGGTGGCAGTAGTGAGCTGGAAGCGCCCGGCTAGGCTGTAGTCCCTCAGATACTGGAACAGCGATCCCAGGATGGCAGAGCTGTAGAGAAACTAAGTATAGTGAGTAAGCAGGGTATGCAGAGTTCAGGAATAGAACCTTGATGGTAACACTCACACAATAGTCTCTTGAAGCAGCCCAGGAGCTGGAATGGATTAGGCCCTCGAGGAGCGAGTACCTGGTTCCAGGGAAAGCTCTGAGAGAAGGATGGTAACTCACTAGTGTTGTAGGCAGCAATGACTTCCTGGCAGAAGTGGTATTCAGAAGCAGGTCCGAGAACGTGGGCCCTCGAGGAGTGAGTACCGGTTCCAGACTGCGACCTGAAAGGCAAAAGAGAAACAAGGCCCCCGAGGAGCGGGTACCCCTGGTAAGTCCGAGGAGGCAGAGTAGCTAGGAGCGTAAGAAACCTTTCCTTGCTAACTCAATAGTTAGCGAATTCAGAGACCTTAAATATCCGGTGCGGATTACGTCATCTCAGAGGGATGCCCCTGAGGTTCGCGCCACTGCTGGTACTTGAGTCGGGGCCGTGTCGCGTGCGCGCCCTTAGGCTTCTGGGAAACATGGTGGAGTGCAGCGTCCCGCCGGTCCGGGGATGCTGGAGGAGGGCGGCAAGACGCCACCGCTGCAGCCAAACATCCAACAAGCAAAGAGGGAGTCGCCACAGAGGTAAGGTGGGCGGGGTGGAGACATTGGGCAGCGACGGTCGCAACAATTTTGATATATATATATGCAATTTATATTATTCTTTATATTTTACTTTGGAATTCAGTTATTATATATGTCTACTCGATATACAATTTTAAATTATTATGATTTTAAATTATGTATTTATATGTAAGTCACTTTTCATGTATTTATTCATGTTAATATACTTGTTTTTAATTTTAATTTTTAATTATTGAGGCCCCTGAGGCAGCTCACTCATGTGAGCGAAACTCAGCCAGAGTTGCGCTTCAACCGCTACTAGACCACAAACTAATAAACGAATCCTTGTTTCTACCGATCTTTGGATCGTCTTCCGTTTTGCTTCCTGGTACCAAGAGGCCAATGCACTCTGTGCTGGAGGAAGTTCCACCAGGAGGCGGGGCTAGCACATCGCAGGATGCCAGGCTGTTAAGAGGTAACGAGCTTGTCTCCTTCTGCTGGCTCGACATTAGCATGCTTTGTGGCGTGGGGCCCAGGAAGTACTTGGGGATGTGGTAAAGGTCATCTTTTTGGTAGTCCAGGGGATGGGAGGGTTCTATTTATTGAATTCTGGTGGGTGACAGGCGGGGGGGGGGGGGGGGGGGGGTTTCAGGGTGGGCATTGCATTTTTTGTTAGGTTGCAGGGAGGGCATGGGGACAGTTGTTTTGGCTTATGTTGTTGGGGGGGGGGGGGTGGGGAGGAGGTACTTTGCCACATTGGGGTGCATAAGTGTGACCCAAAAAGTGTATTTTTAATATTTTTATCAGTTTCTCCACAGACGCTAGAACAGGAGATCAGAGAGTAGGAGTGTAATGATTTCCAGACACTCCCCAGTGGGAGGTGTCTAGTAGGGGTACATTTCTGTAAAACTCATGAGCCCATTTTGGCTAATGTTCTTTCTTCTCTTCCTTCTCTGTCCTAGGAAGGTGGCTGGGACTCAGGGCTGGAGTTCGTAGGTCGCCAGGATTGGGGAAGTCTTCACAGAGTCCAGGGCAATGCTGAGAGTGAGAAGTGGTGAAAGCGGAGTTAATCCCATACTCCTTAGTTTCACAGGTGATTTGCCTAGGGAGGGTAATTTTCAACAGTGTGCATAACTCAGCACATGCACACAGAAGCAGGAGCACCTAAAGTTATGCCTGGAGTTTATAAACTATGCAGCAGAAATTGCAGTTTAAAAAATACTGCACATCACTGCCCAAAAAGTATGCATATATGTTTCAGTACAAATACATTTTTTTTAATGCAGGGATCTGCAGTTTATACACCTAGTTTATAAAAGTTCACACATATATTTTATGCGTTAAATAATTGTAACATGCACGCATAACAACTCACAGTTTATTCGCAGAGATAAGTATTTTATAAAGTTGACTGATGTATGTATACTGGTTCAATGAGGCCTACTCCATTTGACCCAGACCATTACTGATTCACCCACATTCTCCACAAGTTCATGGATATCCTTCTTACTTATTCCAAAACCCCCCACCCTAAAACCGCAGATGAAAGAGATGTCAGATTTAATATTCACGACTTGAAGAGCAGGTATAAAAGCATACTCACTTGTGTGATGATGTATGTGCGCACTCTGTTTATAAATTATAAATGTGTACATACTTACAAACCCCACCCTGAAATGCCCTTGAAATGTGTCTCTTGCATATACATTGTGGATATCCTGAAAACCCGACTGGCTGTGGGGTCCCCAGGACAGGTTTGGGAAGCCCTGCTTTATGCAATAAGGGGATTAGCATGTCCAAAACACGCGTCCAATGCCCCGCGAAGCTAATAGAGCTCATCACACTTAAATTCATGTTGATGAGATTATTAGCTATTACCTCCCGATGCAAAAAAAAAAAAATGTGCGCCCGATGCACACATTTTTAACTTCAGAAATTAACACCTGCCCTGGAGCAGGCGTTGAATCTTGAGGAGCCTCATGGCGATATTAAGTCAGAGGAACTGAAAAAAAGGAGTTAAGGTAAAAAAAAAAGTGTGTCAGCGGTCAGTTTTATGAGCATTCATTTTCCTAAATGGACGCTCGTTAATTGAGTGTCCCTTTTCCTAACCCACTGACAGCCACCTCTCCTGGGTGCCTGCTGCCGAGGAGGTGCTAGGGACGCACAATTTCTTCTAGTGCCTCCTTCTTACCGCAGCATCCTATTTGCATATTGCATCAGGCGCCCTAGAGAGGTCAATCGGCGCTCGTTTTCCACGCACCGACATTGCATCGGCTTGTAAGCTTGTGCTCTCGCTCTTCTGAAAATTCACTTACCGCGTACAGAGGTTACTTATGCATCTATATTGCCAATTTTATGCACACAACCTCTGTGTAAGTTGTTGAAAACTGCCTTCCCACTATCTAAGAAGTGGAGTTCTTCTTGGAGTCAAAATGAGGACTGCCAAGCAGGTGGAAATTTTACAGAATTGCTGTCCAAAAGGGAATCGGCAGAATTTTATCAGCAGTTTGCCAGGAGAAGGGTTTGCTTCTATTGAAGAAAGACTCTGCTTCAAGCTATACAGGTACTACTTTGGAGAAAGCACAAGGTGGGTCCCTCTTCAAAAAGTAGCTTTGTATGGGTATAGGGCAGGGGTGGCCTGCTCTGGTCCTGAAGAGCCACAAACAGGCCTGGTTTTCAGAATATCGGCCACGAATATCCATAAGATAGATTTGCATACACTGCCTCCATTGTATGCAACTCTATCTCATGCATAGTCATTGTGGCTATCCTGAAAATCAGGCCTGTTTGTGGCTCTTGAGGACTGGAGTTGGCCACCCCTACCCTAGTGTGAGCAGATTTGCACCGATTGTGATTTTTGGACTAAATGGACATTTCATTTCTGTATGAATTGTACCAGGTGCGAGTGTACAGTTTGTCAAATTATTCCTTTGCAGACAAATATCCCAGTAAAATGATTTATTTTTTAAAGGTACTCGACTGGGTATAATTTTGTATTTATTTCTGCTAGGAGGTACTGAAGGACATTCTACAAGCCTAAAGGCCCTGGAAGAATTTATCACCCCTGCAGCTAGGAAGGACTCTGGGAGCATGAGTTGCAAATTCGCCCCTGAATTCCCATAAGAGCCCCTGCATCCAACATGAGGTTGGGCCAGGGGTTACAGGTGGGGGGGGGGGGGAAAGAATGAGGAGGTGGGGGTGTTTTTGGGCTGCCAGTGAGTGGGGGGTGGGATTGTGGTGTGGGGATACCTCCAAGGCACCAATAAAGCACAAGAAGAAAACCTTTTTCAGAGTTAAAAAAAACGCTCCAGAATAAGAGGTCACAGTATGAGATTCCAAGAGAAACTCAGGAGCAACATCGGGAAATATTTCTTTATGGAAAGTGTGGTGGACGCATGGAAAGGTGGAGACAGAATCAGTGACAGAATTCAATAGAGCAAAGGATAAATACAAAGGATTATTGGTTCTGAAAAAGTGAGGGGAAAGGCAAAACTCTTGTATGGTCTGCTCTATGGCACTGCACCAGGAATGAAGCTGAGCAGAGTGGGTTCCACTCTGCTTTTATATTCTCTGTTTCCATGCTTGTTTTCCAGATGTTTCATCCTCTTAGAATCCTGTCTGAGGTATTGCTTTGCAGCTTTAATTACAAGTTTGGCATTAGATCCTTGGAAAGTGTCCCATCTTATTAGTGAGTGCAGCCTTGTTTTGGCCAGAAGAGTCCTCTTTATGTCCACAAAGCTAACCCCCTGTTAAGGACAATTCAACAGCTCACATTGGAGCTGGTCATTCCTTAATCATTGGAACCACAGATGCCACAAGAAAGCCAGTTCCAAATAGATTGTGGTTCATGGAGTCGGTGGCAGATAGATTAAACAGCTCTTATCTGCCTTTCCATCTGTGGGCATAACTAGCTTGGCACCAAGGGTCCAATATTTGTCATGGCACAGCTGGATCACAGGCTGATTTGGACTGCCTGCTCAGCATGAAGCACGAAGCCAAGTATGAGGGATGTTTCACCTTGCTATTCTTTTTTTTACCATTGTTTCAATTTGCAATAAGAGGAAAAAAGACACTAAACAATCATGTTTTGAGGTGTCTTTGCTGTCTTATTATAAACCAGGACGCCAGAGCACCAAACAGAGCATTTGAGCCTGGTGTAGCCATCTTTGATTCCCACCCCCAGCATGTTTATTTTTGATAGATTTCCCTTCTGAATGGCCAGCGTGGTTATGGTTTGTAGCACTACACCCTCACAGCAGAAAACTGGGTTGAATCATGTTCAGCTATGTTAAATTGCTATTTAAATTCATCCAGTAATTAGGTTGAATTGGTAGAACTCCATTATTAATTTGTAGAGGGGTGGCCTGTTACAGTCCTTAGCAGCACTGGCCTGGGAGAGCTTGAACTGACTAGATCTTAGATGCTAAGCTAGAGCCAGGCCTGGCTCCTATCTAGCTAGGAGACCACTTGCAAACAGGCAATACTCTAGGTTGCTGTTTCCCATCCGTGTGCCATGGGGAAAAAAAACCCCACAGGCATCACTGCTTGATAGTCAGGTCTAGACCAGCACCCAGGCTCTGTTCTCAGTAACAAACACTGCCAGTGGCTCATAAACCACGGTACAGCTCTTTTTCTGAACATAGCTACAACATGTGCTCCTCAGTGTAGGCATTAATGGGTAGCATCGATACCCTGGACCTCATTTGTGCAGGACATGCAGTACCTTCCTGTCCTTCCAGTATCTGTCCTATCCCCAAACTAAGGAAGATGGGGGAGAGAATGCACTGAGCACCAAATATGAATGAATGTTGGGAACAGCAGCGGTGGAGCTGTAGCAAGGGTAACTAACCAAGCCAACTGCTCACTCTGCATAGATTTCTGCTTTCTCCTACAATGCAGACGGAGCTGGAGTTTGGGAGGGGGGAGGTCTGCTTCACCAGGGCGGGTGCATGAATATCCGGCCCCATAGGTGAACCTTTGGTCATTCACCCTCTCCCGAAACTAACCTCCAGCACCACGCTCCCTTCTACCAGCACAGCGCTCCCTTTTTTGGTGGTATTGGCTCTGACACAGCAGCCCTCTGGTTCTCATGCTAGTGGGAGTTTTGCCACCCCCTATAACTTTGGCACACTAGGCAACTGCCTCATTTGCCTCATGGAAGCACTGGCCCTGTGCTTCACACTTTCATGTAAACTTTCTTGGCTTAGGGGTGCCAGCTCTGATTGAACCTATCAATGGAGATTTCATCGCACAACATAGTGGCTTTAACAACTGAGCTTTTTAAAACTCATTTTTTATGGAGAGAACAGCTTACTCAAGTCTGCCCTCATGAGAACACAAGTGTGTGTGTGTTTGTGTGTGTATGTGTGTATATGTGTGTGTATGTGGATGCCTCTGCCTATGTGCGTGTGTCTGCACCTCTGCCTGTGTGTGTCTCCGTGTGTGTCTGCTTGTGTGTGTGCATTTGTGTGCATGCTCCTTTTCGTATGGGGGCCTGTGCCTGTGTCTTATGTGTCTGCCTGTGTATTTGGAGGGCATGTATATATGTGTGGGTGCCTGTGCCTCTGCATGTGTGTGTCTTCTTGTGTGTCTCTTTTTGTGTCCATGTGAGTGTGAGTGTGCCTGCTTGTGTGTGTCTGTGTATGTGTGTGCGTGGATGCCTTTGCCAGTGTGTGTGTGGGAGTGTGTGGGTGCTTGTGCCTGTGGGTGTCTGTCTTTGCCTGTGTGTGTGTTTGCCTGCGTGCGTATGGGTGTGGATACTTGTGCGAATCACTATGTGTGTGTGTGTGTGTGTGTGTGTGCCTGCATGACAGGGTTTTGGAAACAGAGCATATTATCTTTGCACAGTGTATCTTCCACTGTTCCAGGTGCCACATGGTGGCCACAGACAGACAACAGTGTGACAGACTGACCGACCAATACAAGCTATTATACAAGCCGCTGAATATACACATGTATATGCACACTTCACCAGATAAATTTACCCGGCATGGTTTAGACCTGCTCTATAGTGCATCTAAACTTAGATGTAAACTTATCCGGCCTACTCCGAATATCAGTAGTTAGCCATCATAATTTATACTGCTAACTCGCTCCACCCTGATCTGCCCAGTACATGCCCATTTTTATATGTGTAGCTTTTAGCTGTATAAGGGACTTATACAGCTAAACAATGGCCGCTGGATGTAGACACATATTCAATGGCCACTACTTACCAGCATAAGTCCTGCTTATCTAGCTAAATACCGCTGAACGCACTTTGAAAATCTACCCCATAAATGTCATAGCAAATATTGTCAATGCTACTTTTGAAAGTGTGATGGGGGTTTACTTTTAAATTTATGTGTAAATATTGTGTGTACTAGTTAATGCCAATATAAAATACTGAAAGGAAATAGCATATCATCACCAATTATTATTTTTTAGCATTATATAGCGACCAGGATGCTTGACAACATATTCTGTAGAGCTGTAATAAATCCCTACATCAGCGAATTTACTTTCTAAGTCAGGAGTGGTCAACTTCGGTCTTCGCGAACCACAAACAGGCCTGGTTTTCAGGACATACACAAATATGCATGAGATAGATTTGCATAAAATGGAAGCAGTGCATAAAATCTATCTCATGCGCATTCATTGTGGAAATTCCGAAAGCCTGGCCTGTTCGTGGCTCTCGAGAACCGGAGTTAGCCACCCCAGGGCTAAATGGCTTATGTATCAAAAATGCATTCATTTGACTGAAAAAAAGTGTTTTCTTACAAAGTAGGGTCTTATCTAATTTAATGTTTTGCTCCTGTTGTCTTTCTCCTTAGATACTGCCACTGTAAATTCTGACTGGACTACAGTCTCTAGGAATACAGGAAACTAAAGAGAATCTGATATCAAAATAATCATGATGAATTAGGTTTAAGCGTGCAACTTTCAGTCCCTCTGTGGCGCTTGTAGGCCGGCAGGTACTCTATACCTGTAAGTTAATTTTTAAAGGGAAACTCCCAGCAGAATATAGAAGGGGGATTAGCGCCTATGTAACGCGCGTCCAATGCAGAGTGAATGAGATAGCGCTCATCACATGCAAATGCATGTGAATGAGGCTATTACTCATTCACTCCAATGCAAAAAAATAATGTGCGTCTCAGACGCACATTTATCGCTCAGCTATTAACGCTTGCCTGGAGCAGACGTTAATAGCTGAGCACATTGAAAAAGCGTACAGAAAAGCAGAAAAAACTGCTTTTCTATACTTCTTTAAAAGTTAAAAAAAAATTTTAAAAACCCCTCAGCTGGCCGCATTGAAGACTGATGCTGATATGCTCGACGTCGGTTTTCATAACTGACCGGCTGCATTATGAAAACCGACGCCGATAAACTCAGCGTCGGTTTTCATATCCGGCAGACCGCGGGGTCGCGTTAGCAAGGAGGTGCTAAGGTCGTGCAAGTGACCCTAGCTCTTCCTTGCTTGTATGACCCCCTAATTTGTTTATAGCATGGCGCCCCCCTTGCGGGTGCCATGCGCATGTTAAGAAAGCGGGCACTGAAAAGTCAGCGCTCTCTTTCCACGTTTATTATTGCATCGGCTCCTAGTTTGCAAGAGCAAACTCCCTGCTGTGAAGTACACAGGGGAAGTTAAACACAAATTCCTCACAGGTACTTTGCTGAGATGGCCCCTGCCAGGGTCCACTCCCATCCCTTTTATACTGCCCTATGGGGAATGGGGGGGAAGGGTAATTTGCAAAGGGGTTTTTCTCCACAGATAAACACGTTTAGCAGCTGGAAATCCCTTTGAAAATGGGCCCCTAAGTTATTTTTTGAGAATTCCCTGCCAGCTTTCTTCAGGATAGCTTGCAGCAGTATCCTGGAGGGTGAGGCCATTAATTCTTGGAGGCTCCACCAGAGCAATCCTGACGGGTTTAGCAACCTTAGCTATGCTGTCATGCAACTGGAGAGAGCCAAAAAGTATTCAGAACGGCTTTCGGCAAAGTAGAAGAGTGCGCCTTTTTCTTTCACGTTTCCTTTATAGCATTAAACTAAATGAAAAATACTGTGGTTATGTGTGCAGGCAGCTTTGAAACTGCCCCTGCTTCTGAACGAAGGGCTGTCCCTGTGGCAGGGTGCCAGCTTTATCCCGTCATCCTCTGAAATGAATCAGCTTTTCATTACAAACCTCTGCCAGCTCCACTTCAGACTGAAATGTGCTGCCCGTAGCATAATGCTCTTTTACACTTTTGTGTTAAAAAAAAAAAAAAATCAGGCAAACAATGTATTCCTTGTATGCTAGATAGGGTTCTAAGTAATCCGTGTTGTGGATGCATGGCTGAAGGGTGTCCTGGTCTGTTGCACTAACTGCAGAGTTTAGAATCCATTACGAGAACGAACTGTAAAGTCGCAAACAACAACAAATAAAGCCCAATGGTTTTATTCTCATGGCAGACATTGACTGCATAGTAATGAGTTTGGCCCAGTTTATCTTGTAAAAATAAGAGAGAATACCGTGTTGACCCATCAAAGACAAAAGAGTGGTGAAAGGTGCAAGCTTTCTAGACCATTGAGAAAGAGGCCCTAGCATTCCAAAAAGTTTGCAACTTTGAATGTTTGTTATCAGTGTAGATTTAAAAATTTAAAAATTAAAAGAAACTGTTATGATTTGTGTGTGTGTGTTGACCCTTGTCCCGAGATGCGAGTTGTTGCTACCTGTGGGGAGGAGCCTCCCGACGGTCTGCACTGTCAGGAGGGGAGGTATAGGCACAGCGGGGAGCTCTGGGCACAGTGATGGAGAGATCCCCAGAGGTCAGGAGGGTACCCCCAGTAGAATGGCAGGCTGGAGGCAGCGCCTGGGTTGAGACCCTGTAAGGACAGGTGCCAGATAGACCGCGTGTGCGAGACTGGCCGTGCAGGAGGTTCTCCGAGAAGGCAGCCCCGAGGGACGGAGCTGCGCAGCCTAGAGGGCGGAGATGCAATGACGCAGGGAAGCCCAAGCCAAATCTCTGCTGGTGACGTAAGCAGTATCCCGGAGGCCAGCAGAAGGCCAGCAGTCAAGTGTAGACGCGACCCTGAGGAGCGGGGGACGCTGAGAGTAACAGTGAGGTACGAGAGCGCAACCCCGAGGAGCGGGGAAGCCCTGATGTAGAACTCACAGGTTGCCGCGGTGTTCCAGGGAAGTCCCGAGAAGTGGACTTGCAGAATAGGACCCAGGAGGCGCAGGACCAGCCCGAGGAGCGGGGTAGGCCAGGAGAACAAGTCCCTGTGGAAGCGCACACTGACCCCCGAGGAGCGGGTGCCAGACAGGGTCCAGGAGAAAGGGCTAGGTAGCGAAACCTCAGAAACATAAGGCAGGAGTTGAAGTCACCTATGGAATTTGTTGTCAAGTTGGCTAGCTGGGGGCGAAGGTGGAGTTTAAATACACAGGTCCGATGACATCATCAAACAGGGACGCCCCCAAGGTTCCTGCCAAAGAGGCTTCAAAGGTGGGGCCAGTGACACGTGCGCATGCCTAGGAAGGCCCAAAGTCATTGTGGGTGGTGATGGCATCCATGCCGCCATGAGGAGTCCCGAGGAACGCGGAGGTGTAGCCTGGCCCACGCCGCGAGCAGACCCGGGGAGGGCAGGAGAGCGGTGTAAAAAGAAAGTACACGCGGTTGCAGCCATCTGCGACTGACAAGCTTAACAGAAACAGGTACATGGGATGTAGTTTCCTGGTGGCGGCTGCTTGGTTCTTCTCAGCACCTTCTGCATCCTCTTAGGGGGAAATGGGCTGTAGGGGGGAAGATCTCAGTGGGGTGATGGGCTGTCTGGACCCTCCTCCAGCTGATCCTTCTTGCCAGAGAACCAGCATGGCATAACGTCACTGAAATGTAAAGATGATCATGAAGGGGGCATTTTCCAATAGCCTAAGTAGTTGCTGTCAAAGATAAACTATCCAGCTAGTTTCTTCTTTTTGAAAATTAAGTGGTGTAAAGCATGTGTAATCCCTGTTCTGGTTTTGGAGCCTAGAGGGCAGGGGCACATGGGGGGTCCCAGAGCCACTTCCTCACCCCCTGTTTCAATACCACCAGCCCCTAGGGTAGAGTTCTGCCCATTGAAGGAAGGTGGAAAGTAATCAATCCTCCAAGACCCAAGATAGTGATGGTGGCTCTCAATTTTGCTGTCCTGGGGAGGTCACAATTCACTTTTACCATTAAGGGATGTGAGTGCCAACAAAATACTCTGCAGGCTCGAGTTGAGGGTCCCCAATAAATCTTTACTGTAGAAGTTCTTAGATGGCCAAAATGACATTTCATATATCAGGTCTTGGCATAAATGTTTTACAATCACAGTTCTTTACTTTCTTTCTGCGCAAGTGTCTCTCAGTAGTTGGGCTTCCAGGGCTTGGAAAAGCAAGGCTTCCCCGGTGAACAGGGGTATCCTAACTGGATGGAAAAATCACCTTCCAAAAATACCGATGGCAGAAATTGTGAACTTAAAGTGCCTGAACAAACTCCCAAGATGTACCTCTTCTTCCCAGAGTGAAGACTCTGGATGGGGGTCCACTTCTGGGGTGTCATTTCATTTGAGGCGGGAGGTTTTTTTTTTACATTAAATATTTCATTTTCTTTTGTTTTAGTAAGTGCTATTCTATGATAGTGTGCACTAAAACAAACTGCACCATAAAAAAGATTTGACCTCTCTCCTTCCCTCCCTCTGGACTCGGTGCCATTTCACACACCCCCCCCCCCCCCCCCCGCCCTTGCCAGCCCTATTGGACACCCCAAAAATGGAGTTGAGGTTGTACTCCAAAATGGCACCAGCCTTGGATCAGCTGGTGCTATTTTGAAATACATCACCAGCAGGTCAAAAAGACTGGAGATCATTCCTGCCGCTTGACGGTGTAAGATGCGGGAAGGAAGGGGCCTTGGGGGCTTTTTAAAAACTGGGGTTGGTGTTTTATAATGGGGGTTAGGGAGGCCTGGGCCTGCTTGCAAGTGCACATTCCTAGTGCCTCTCGGGGTTCTTCTGGCTGGGGGGAAGCTTCTGCTTCAGGCCCTCGGTGGTGGACTTTGTTCACTCCTTTCAAAGAAGAGTCCTCACACCGTTGTGGTGTTCCAAAGTAAACTTCATTATTGGGAAATGTCTTCAATTAAACTACTTGACATCTATTACAATCATGGTTAAGGGGCCCTGCTGCACCTGTTTTGCCCAGGATCCTGTTCCAAGGTCAATCTTGGAAGAGCCTATTCTGCCAGTGACTGAAGAGTGGAAGAAGCCCCTGGGGCTTCTATCAGTGGCTGAAGAAGAGGGGGAGAGGACTTGGCATGAAAGAGGGAGGGAGTGTGTATGTGAGAGCATATATGAGTGAGAGAGAGAGGATGTGCATATGTGTGAGAAAGAATGTATGGGTGAGAGAGGGAAAGTGTGTGTGTAAGAGAAAGGATATATGAAAGGGAATGTGTGTTTGAGAGAGAGAGAGTATATTTGAGCAAGAGAGAGAGAAAGGGATGTGTGTATATGTGAGAAAGCACATATAAGTGAGAGAAAGTGTGTGTTTGAGAGAGAGAGAGAGAGAGAGAGAGAGAATGTATGAGTAAGAGAGAGAGAGAGGGAGGGAGACAGCATATATGAGAGAGGGAGAGGGTTGTATGAATAAGAACACAAGGCTTGCCATACTGGGTCAGACCAAGGGTCCATCAAGCCAAGTATCCTGTTTCTATTAGTGGCCAAGCCAGGTCACACATACATAGCAGGATCCCAAGGGGTAGATAGATTCCAAACTGCTTATCCCAAGAATACCTTAATAATTGTTAATGGACTTTTCCTCTAGGAACTTGTCCAAACCTTTTATAAACACAGTTATACTAATAGCTTACACCACATCCTCTGGCAATGAATTCCAGAGCTTAATTATGCATTGAGTAAAAAATATTTTCTCTTATTAGTTTTAAATGAATTATCCAGTAACTTCATTGTGTGTCCCCTAGTCTTTGTACTTTTCAAAAGACTAAACAATTGATTAACTAGGGGCAAGATGGCGGCATAGTTCCAGTCACTATGCTCTGCAGCTGTTTCTACCTTTCTTTTATTACCTGTTTCCTTAGCCAAATGCCTCCAAAACAGAAAGGAAAGATTAGGGCCTACTCTCCAGACCCTTCCTCCTCTTCGGGGCAGCAGGTTATTACTGTGTATGTGACTCCCATTGCAGCTTTGTATGGACCCGAAGAATCTGGTGTGATTTATGGCAGGGGAGAGCCTCAAGATCCTGCAGATGAGGCGTCCCTGAGCCAGGATCTACAAGCCCCCCCAGCGCAGAGGGTTGTCACAGTAAGTGTCTCTGCGGCGTAAGTCAATAATGTGTCAGGCCTGCCTGCAGTGGAGGGGTCGCTTGTTAGCTCGGTATTGCAGAGAGCGCTCCTCTTGCCTCCTCTGTAGCTGACCCATCGGCCTTGGAGTCGGAGGAGAGATTACCTCTTGTGAGTCTGCCCCGAGAAGGTCAGGCTGGCGTGAGTAGCGAATCCTTGGATATTCCCTCCCATCCGGAGGTAGTGACACTAGAAGCAATCTGGGATTTGGTTGCTGGTTTCAGGAAGTCCATCAAATTGCTTAACACTAAGATGGATCCTTTCTCCTCAAATTGTTTCCAAAAATCTTCTGAGTTGCAAGAGCAATTATCTTCAACTAACTAAACAATCTCTGCCATTGAGAACTCTGTTAAATCTCTCCAGGAATTTAATGTTTCTACAATCAAAGATTGCAACGCGCTTTCTAAACAAGTCGAGTATTTGGAAAATAATATGATACATTTAAATTTGTATTTTTTGAATTTCCCAAAAGTGTTAGAGGAGATACCATTTGTGACTTTAAAGACATAGTTTTAGGAAGTTTTAGGCTTCTCTACTGAGTCAATGTCATCTGTTAATACTTGTTTTTTTCTCCACAACAAGTTATCCACTTCTTCTTAAAATGCTGAAATTCAATTTCCTAATTTGACAAATGTCCTTAAGAATGCTACTTTGGAAATTTTTGATTGTTGTACTTTACTTGTTTCCTTTATTTCCTCTACTGATTTGAATAATGTAATGCGAAGATATTTTTAAAAACTTTCTTCTCAGTTTTATGTTCAGTCTGTTAGGATTTTTCCTGACTTTTCACAGGCTACTCAACTTAGAAGGAAAGGCTTCCTACCCTAAGGTAGGAAACTATTTCTTTAGGCTTTTCTTTTATTTTACGTTACCCTTATAAGTATTCCATTCCACTCATTTTATAGACCTCTATCATATTTTCCCTCAGCCATCTCTTCTCCAAGTTGAAGAGACCTAACTCGTTTAGCCTTTCTTCAGAGGGGAATTGTTCTATCCCCTTTATCATTTTGGTCTCCCTTCTCTGTATCTTTTCAAATTCTGCTATATCTTTTTTGAGATGTAGTGACCAGAACTGAACACAATACTCAAGATGAGGTCGCACCATAGAGCGATACAGAGGCAATATGATAGTCTCTATTTTATTCTCCATCCCTTTCTTAATAATCCCTAGAATTCTTGGCTGCTGCTGCACACTGAGCAGAAGATTTCAACATATTTTCAATGATGACACCTAGAACCTTTTCCTGAGTGGTGACTCCTAATGTGGAACCTTGCATTTTGTAGCTATAATTTGGATTACTCTTCCCTAAGTGTATCACTTTGTACTTATCTACATTAAATTTCATTTGCCATTTAACAATGGGAGTCACATACACAGTAATAACCTGCTGCCCCGAAGAGGAGGAAGGGTCTGGAGAGTAGGCCCTAATCTTTCCTTTCTGTTTTGGAGGCATTAACGACGCGATTCCACCAGGCGCTGTTACAGAGGGGCAGCCCACTACCATCGGGCACTTAAAGAAAACTACATCTTGTGAGAAAAAGACACAAAAAAATAGTAAAAATGAACTGAGATGTTAAAAGAGAAAATCAGTGATGTGAAGACCCGCCCCCCCCCCCCCCCCCCGACGTCAGGACGACCAGCCAGCGGCGACCCGATTAACGGCGCGATTCCACCAGGTGTTTTTCCCCTTTGTGCTAACCTTTGTGGTCCTTCTAATATAATTATATTTATGTTTATGTTAATAATTTAACTTTTATTAATGTTATTTAGCTTTTTGCTTTGTTTAAAATTATTTCATTATTGACGTTTAAATGTATTAGACTAAGGAATTTTACTTCCTGCTTATTCTGTTTCATTGTAAACCGGTTTGATATGCATTTTATGCAGGAAAATCGGTATAAAAAAACTATAAATAAATAAATAAATAAATTTGCATGCCCAGTCTCCCAGTTTTGTAACGTTTTCTTGCAATTTCTCACAACCCTCTCGTGCTTTGACAACTTTGAATAATTTTGTGTCATTGCCAAATTTGATCACCTTACTTGTTGCCATTCCCATGTCATTTATTCCATGTCATATTAAAAAGCATTGGTCCCAAAAGAGATCCCTGGGGCACTCCACTATTCACATTTTTCCATTGGGAAAATTAACCATTTAGCCCTACTCTCTATTTTCTATCTTTTAACCAGTTGGCAAACTACAATAGGACCCTGCCCCCTATCCCATTACTTTTTAATTTCCTAAGAAGTCTCTCATGAGGGACTATGTCAAATGCTTTCTGGAAATCCAGATATGCTATGTCAATTGGCTCACCTTTATTCACATGTTTATTTATGCCCTCAAAAACAATGTAGCAAATTTGTGAGGCAAGACTTCCCTTGGTTAAATCCATGTTGGCTTTGTCCCATTGAGTTATGCTTAACTATATGTTCAGCAATTTTTTTCTTTATGATAGTTTCTACCATTTTGCCTGGTACAGCCGTCAGATTCACTGGTCTCTTATTTCCTGGATCACCCCTTGATCCCTTTTTAAAAATTGGCATTCCATTGGCAACTCTCTAGTCTTCCTTTGAATATAATTTCTGTTATGGGTTAATCTCTTACATCTTCCTCAGTGAATACTGATGCAAGAATTCATTTAGTCTCTCTGCTATGACTTTGTCATCTCTAAGTGCTCCTTTTACCCCTTGATCATCTAATGGTCCAACTGACTCCCTTGCAGGCTTTTTACCTCTAATTTACCTGAAAAAGTTTTTATTATGAGTTTTTGCTTCCACGGCAAGCTTCTTTTCAATTCTCTCCTTGCCTTCCTTATCAATGCTTTGCATCTGACTTGCCAGTGCTTATGCTGTTTCCTGTTTTCTTCATTTGGATCCCTTTTCCATTTCTTGAAAGATGTGCTTTCTCTGTGGCAGCTCCTATCCTCTTTTTCCAGAGGCTTTACGTCTGGCTGAAGGGTTAAAAGCTTTTAAGTCCTTGTTGAGAACATGGCTGTTCAAACAAGAAGCAGTTCTTGAATGATATTACCAATAGGGATGTGCATTCGTTTGCAACGAAATAGGAAATAAAGACGATATTTCCTATTTTGTTGCATTTTGGGGGGTGACGAAACGATAGAAAAACCCACAAAATTTCGTGTGGTTTTATCGTTTTTTTGGGGGGGGGAGAAAGGGCACATAAAAAAAACAAACCCCAAACCACCCCAGTTCTTCAAATTTAATTAATTGCAATCCCCCACCCTCCCAACCCCCCAAGGCTTGCCTGACCCCCTCCCAAGATTTACCGAAAGTCCCTGGTGGTCCAGTGGGGTCCTGGGAGTGATCTCCCTCTCTCGGGCCGTCGGCTGCCACTAATCAAAATGGCGCTGATGGCCCTTTGCCCTTTTCATGTGACAGGGGCTATCGGTGCCATTGGTCGGCCCCTGTCACATGGTAGGAGCAATGGATGGCCCGCAATGGTGCCAGCCGTCCATTGCTCCTACCATATGACAGAGGCCGGCCAATGGCACCGATAGCCCCTGTCACATGGTAAGGGCAAAGGGCCATCAGCACCATTTTGATTACTGGCAGCCGATGGCCTGAGAGTGGGAGATCGATCCCGGAAACCCTGCTGGACCACCAGGGACTTTCAGCAAGTTTTGGGGGGGGGGGGTGTCGGGAGGGTGGGGGGTTGTAATTAATTAAATCTGAATGGTTGGGGTGGGTTTTGGTTTTCATTTCGGGTGCAGCCGAAATAAAATCGGCCCGAACCACGGGAAAATGAAATTTCCCGCGATGGGCCGATAACGAAGGCTGAACCAAAAGGTTCGGCCAAATCACATCTCTAATTACCAATGCACACGATCGTATTTTATGTGTCAGTGATTGTTAATTACTTTTATCCTTGTTGACATGTACATCACCTAGTGTATTGTTTAGGTGATTCACAAATATGAATAAAGATAACAAAAAAGACAAAGATATTATGGCCTCTCTCACCTTAGCTTTCAACCATGCCGGTTAGTTGTTTAGCCTTCTTTCCACCTTTTCAAATGCACTTCCAAGATGGAATTTTTAAACAACCTCCATGCCTGATATAAACTCTTAACCTTTGTAGTTGCCCCTTTCAGTTTTTTCCTAACCATTTTCCTCATTTTATCATAGTCACCTTTTTGAACGTTAAATGCTGTCGTGGTAGATTTCTTTTTTGCTCTCCCTCCAGTTATTAAGTCAGATTTGATTATGTTGTCATCACAGTTGCCAAGTGGCTCCAACACTGTAACCTCTCTCACTAAGTCTTGTATTCCACTAAGGATGAGTTCTAAAATAGTTTTCTCTTTTGTTGGCTCTTGTACCAGCTGCTCCATGAAACAGTCATTTATTTCATCTAGGAGCACTAACTTCTCTAGAATGTCCTGATGTAACATTCCCCCAATCAATACTGGGATAATTGAAATCACCCATTATTATTACTATGCTGCTGATTTTGTTAGCTTCCCTAATTTCTTTTAGCATTTTATTGTCTGTTAGTTCATTCTGGCGAGATGGATGGTAATACACCCTCATTACTATTTAATTCCCTTTTTCACCTGGAATTTCTATCCATAAAGATTCAACATTGCATTTTGTTTCCTGCAGAACTTTCATCCTGTTTGATTCAATGCTCTTTAACATTTAGTGCCATCCCTCCACCAATTTGATTCATCTTATCATTTCGATAAAATTTGTACCCTGGTATTACAGAGTCCCATTGGTTATCCTCCTTCCACGAGGTCTCTGAGATGCCAATTATATCTAACTCTTCATCCAATGTTATACACTCTAACTCTCCCATCTTATTTTTTTACATTCTAGCATTTGTATATAGATATTTCAAAGCATGTTTCTTGCTTGTATTAACAACCTGCTCATCACTTGACAGGGGTAATTTGGAATCTTTTTGCACTTTACTTAAAGGTACCTGGTCCCCTTTGGCATTTGTTGCAACTTCTCTATTGGCATGGCCTACTTTCCTTGTTCTCTTACAATCCTTCAAAGATACATCATTCCGAATCATACACTTCTGAGTGACTATCAGCTTTCCCCCTTCATCTAGTTTAAAAGCTGTGCTATTTCCTTTTTAAAGGTTAGTGCCAGCAATCTGGTTCCACTCTGGTTAAGGTGGAGCCCATCCTTTCGGAAAAGGCCCACCCTTCCCCAGAATGAAGCCCAGTTCCTAACAAATCTAAAATCCTCTTCTTTGTACCTTCATCTCATCCATGCATTGAGACTTTGGAGCTCTGCCTGCCCCTGGGGTCCTGCACATGGAATGGGGAGCATTTCTGGGAATGCTACCCTGGAGATTCTGGGTTTCAGCTTTTTATCTAAAACTCTAAATTTGGCTTTCAGAGCCTCCCTCCTGCACTTTCCTATGTCATTGGTACCCACATGTATGAAGACAGCTGGCTTCTCACCAGCACTATCTGAAATGTGATGTATGAGGTCCACCACCTTCACACCAGGCAGGCAGGCAACAAGAGAGCATATATGAGTGAGAGAGCAATGGAGAGAGAGTTTGTGAAGGAGGGAGGAAGAGAGGGGCCATGAGTGAGAGGGAGGGAGCATGTGTCAGTGAGAGAGAGGGAGTATGTGTTTGAGAGTATGAAATGTGTATAAGAGAGAGAAGAAAAAGTTTGTGCACCTCCATACACATTCTAATCCATTAGAGTCTCAGGGTAACTGGAAATCAAAAGTCCCTAGGTATGGAGAGTGGGGGGAAATTATATCCTTATTAGTTTTAATTATTGGTTATTATATGATATGCTGCTGTTTCAAAATATTTTATTGGTGATGGGGAATTTAAAAAATTTGTATGAGTTTTTAATTACTAGATATTCTATTTATCAGCTTTTTAAAATGTATATTATTTGTATTAGAATGGCTTTACTATTATGATGTTTTATATTTCTCGATTTTATTATTTGATGTTCAATGAGGAATGGTGATGTTTCTGTATTTTCATTGTTGCTCTCCATATAGTGCCTGGCTTGTTGTGGTTTCCAGTCAGAGCTTAATTTGTAGACAAAAAGGAAGAATTGTGGAATAGGAGTGGGGGAAGGGAGGGAGTGAATTATGTGAGGGACTGGGGCCCATTGTGAACACTCTCTGTCCCCCCAAACATATACTCTCTTTCACACATACACTGGAATACATTCTTCACACACTTGCTCCTCCTTATCCCAGTGATCCTCCATTCCCAGCCCCCACCAGTACTCAACCCCCCCAGTCATCCTTTGCCCATCCCCTCCCCTCTCTCTGCAGGCTGCCTGGAAGGGAAGGGCTGGAGCTGAACACCCCTGCTAATCTGTTTCTTAAGTCGAAAAGAAGTGGTGGAACTCCATTCCAGGCTGTTTTCTCACAAATTAAGTCCTGTTTCTAATTCAGTTTTTGTCTGCACATTTCTATATACTTTATGGTCTTTTTATTCTATATTTGGTGAGGATCTATCTTTGTTCTGCATGTGTGACTGAAGGTAGGTATTCTGCTAGCATGTAGTTTCTGGTAAGGATCTATAGCAGCCTGGCTTGTTCTATTTTCCTAATATAATTTATATTAATGTTTTAATATAAAATAATATAGAAAGACATGGTTTAATGGAACAAAGTCAGCATGGCTTTACCCAGGGCAAGTCTTGCCTCACAAATCTGCCTCACTTTTTTGAAGGAGTTAATAAACATGTGGATAAAGGTGAACCGGTAGATATAGTATACTTGGATTGTCAGAAGGTGTTTGACAAAGTTCCTCACGAGAGGCTTCAAGGAAAAGTAAAAAGTCATGGGATAGGTGGTGATGTCCTTTCGTGGATTGCAAACTGGCTAAAAGACAGGAAACAGAGAGTAGGATTAAATGGACAATTTTCTCAGTGGAAGGGAGTGGACAGTGGAGTGCCTCAGGGATCTGTATTGGGACCCTTACTTTTCAATATATTTATAAATGATCTGGAAAGAAATACGACGAGTGAGATAATCAAATTTGCAGATGACACAAAATTGTTCAGAGTAGTTAAATTACAAGCAGATTGTGATAAATTGCAGGAAGACCTTGTGAGACTGGAAAATTGGGCATCCAAATGGCAGATGAAATTTAATGTGGATAAGTGCAAGGTGATGCATATAGGGAAAAATAACCCATGCTATAATTACACAATGTTGGGTTCCATATTAGGTGCTACAACCCAAGAAAGAGATCTAGGCGTCACATGATAAGGGCAAAGGGCCACCGGCGCCATTTCTCTTCACAGCAGCCGTGGGCAGAGAGCGGGACATCGCGCCGGGATCATCGCGCCGGGACCCCAGGTCATTTAAAACATTTTGGGGGGGTTCGGGAGGGTGGGGGTTTGTTTTAAAGGTTTGGGGTGGGTGTTAGGGTTTTTTTGGTGTGCCAGTTTTCCCACCCCCTATTTAACGATACAATACAAATGCCCCTGACAAAATCGTGGGCATTTGTATTGTATCGTGCACTCTAACGATTTTGGACGATTTTAAAATTATCTGACGATAATTTTAATCGTTCAAAAACGATTCACATCCCTACTAGGAATTATTAAGAATGGGTTGGAAAATAAAACAGAGAACATCATAATCCCTCTATAATCTCTCCATGGTGTGACCATACCATGAGTACTGTGTGCAATTTTGGTCACCACATCTCAAAAAAGATATAGCAGAATTGGAAAAGGTACAGAGAAGGTCAACCAAATGTTATACATGCCGTCCGCGGCAGACCCGCGGCATGGCCCCCTCACCTTTCTTCAACGACTCCAGTTCCTGGTTCCTCCTCGCTGGCGGGGGTGGGCCATCGGCTCCGTCCTCGGGCCTCCCCCAGTGCCTCTGGTCCTGCTGTGGTCCCTGGCGTTCCCGGTCCTGTTGCCACTTCTCATCGGGACTCTCCGAGTGGCCCGCGGAGAGACGCTGTTACTCGTGCCGCGCCCCTCCCTAGGCGTGTGCACCACTGAAGTTTAAGTAGGGACCATGGTGGGAACCTATCCGCGGCCCCGGATGATGACCTCTACACTGCTATAGTATTTAAACTCAGGCTCAGCTCCCTAGTGTTGCCTTTGCAACAGGTCTCCTTGCTGGTCAAGTACTCGTTGCTTCCTGAGATTCTTCTCATCTCTGCGTTCCTGTTCCTCGTTTGTTCTTGGTTCCTGTTTCCTTGTTCCTACCTTGTTCCCTTATTCGGATTGACTACACGGACCTGACTCTGCTTTGCCTGACCACGCCATTGATTCTTTCCAAGCCTGGACCTCTGCTTTGCCTGATTACTCCATTGCTATCTCCAGACCCAGACCTCTGCTTCGCCTGACTACGCTACTGCCTATCTCCAGACCCAGACCGCTGCTTTGCCTGACTGCGCTATTACCTATCTCCAGACCCAGATCTCCGCTTCGCCTGATTGCGTTATTGCCTATCTCCAGACCTAGTCCTCCGCTTTGCCTGACTACGCTATTGCCTAACTCCAGACCCAGACCTCCGTTTTGCCTGACTACGCTATTGCCTATCTCCAGACCCAGACCTCCGCTTTGCCTGACTATGTTTGTCTATCTTTGTGATCAGATCTCAGCTTGCTTGCCACAGACTTCGGATTGCCGCCAGATCAGACTCAAGCCTGTTCTTCGACACCTCTTCAACTTACTCCCTGGACGTGGTTTATTCAGGCTTCGGCCTGCTCTTGCTCGAGCGCCCCCTGTCTGCTCTCGTTCCATTGGCGCTCAGGTTTCCAGGACATTGCCTTGTTCAGAGTAAGACTGTACCATTGTTTACCTGCTGTCTCTGGGCACCCGATATATTCGACTCAGAATACCTTCCCAAAGGTTCGCTCCAAAGTACATTGGACCTTTTACGGTCACCCAACGCATTGGCCAGTTACATACCAGCTTCGGCTGCCTCCTTTGCTGGGAATACATAATACGTTTCACATATCTCTTCTATAACCTGTGGTCTTCTCCTGGCCTTTCCGAAAGGCTCCGGAACCACCTCCATTGGTGGCTGAAACTGAAATAACCCTCAAGGTACATGACGTCCTCGACGTCTGCCGAAAGGGTCACCGGTGGGAATACCTCCTTTCTTGGGAGGGATACGGTCCCAAAGAAAATTCTTGGGAGCTAGCTCAAAACATCTTGGATAAAAGCCTCTAAGAGGCAGGAATCCTAAGCTCAATAGATTCCATGCTGCTTAATCCAGGGAAAAGTGCTTGATTTCCCCAAGTCCACTTTAATAATAGTTGATGGACTTTTCTTCCAGGAACGTGTTCAAACCTTTTTTAAACCCAGCTACAATAACAGCTTTTACCATATCCTCTGGCAACAAATTCCAGAGTTTAATAATGCGTTGAGTAAAAATGTATTTTCTCCTATTTATCTTAAATGTATCATCTAGTAACTTCATTGCATGTCCTCTAGTCTTTTTACTTTTGAAAGCGTAAACTGATTCATGTTTACCTGTTCCAATCCACTCAATATTTTATAGACCTCTATTATATCTACACTTTGTCGTCTCTTCTCGTTTCTGAAGAGCCCGGAACTCTTTAGCCTTTCCTTATAGGGAAATCATTCTATCCCCTTTATATTTTTGGTGTTGCGTCGGAGGTGGACCCTTGGGCCAAGGTGGGGTTAGCACAACCCGTAGGTAGGGACCTAAGGGTCCCCACCGTCAGCGGTCGGAGTGGGCTGATAGACAGAGGCTGCTGGAACTTCACCTATACCAGCCCTTGTTCTCCGCGGGTTGAGCCTTTGGCTGCCGGGGCCGGCAGGACTTAGATGGGCCTCGGAGTAGAGTCTCAGTAAGGTCTGATACAGCCCAGAGACAGCAGGTAGACAATGGTACAGTCTTACTCTGAACATGGCAATGTCCTGGAAACCTGAGCACCAATGGAATGAGAGCAGACAGGGGGCGCTCGAGCAAGAGCAGGACAAAGCCTGAATACACCACGTCCAGGGAGTAAATTAAAGAGGCATCGAAGAACAGGCTTGAATCTGAGCTGGCAGCAATCCGAAGTCTGTGGAAAGCAAGCTGAGATCTGATCACAAAGATAGACAAGTGACCTGAATTGGAAACTGTTGGAAACAGGATGCTGGGCTTGATTGACCTTTTGCCTGATCCAGCATGACATAATTTATGTTCTTATGATTCATGAAGTGTGACCCACCACTACTTAATTCTAGAAGACTATACCCCAGATAGAATTTTGGAGAAGTCAAATATTTGAGATTCTCCAAGGACAAGCAGGATGTCAGTCCTCAGACATGGGCAACATCATTAGATGGAGCCAGACACAAAAGTCTGATTTCAAAGTTTCTAGAAACTTTTAACATGGCCTATTGGGCATGAGCAACATGCTATATTACCATGGGTCCAATGGGGGCCCCTTCAGATTCATCCTACTCAGTAAAAACTGAAGCAAAGAAATCATTTAATCTCTCTGTTATGGCCTTATCCTCAGTTAGTACATCTTTAACCCCTAAATCATCTAATGATTGATTTCTTTGCATGAACCTGATTTTTGCTTCTAATGAACCTGAAATAGTTTTTATTATGAATTTTTACTTCATCAGCAAACTTCTTTTCAAATTCTGTCTTAGCCTTCCTTATCAATGCTTTGTATCTAACTTGCCAGTGCTTATGATGTTTCCTATTTTCTTCATTGGATCCTCTTTTCCATTTTTTGAAAGATGTTGTTTTTGCTAAAATATCCTTTTTCACCTCACCTTTAAACCATGCTTTTATGATCACTATTGCAAATGATGTCACGATTATTACATTTTGCACCAAATCATGTGTTCCACTAAGGATTAGATCTAAAATAGCTCCCCCTCTTATCGGTTCTTGTATCAGCTACTCCATAAAGCAGTCACTTATTTAATCTAGAAACTTTGCTTCCTTGTCATGTCCTAATATGACATTTACCCAGTCAATGCCAGGGTAATTGAAATCACCCGTTATTACCATGTTGCTAATTTTGCTAGCTTCCCTAATTTCTGTTAACATTTCATCATCTGCCTGTTCATTCTACTCAGGTGGATGGTACTATACCCCTACTGCTATTTTATTCCCCTTTCATATGGAATTTTAATCTATAAAGATTCCACACTACATTTTGGTTTTTGCAGAACTTTTCTCTTATTTGACTCTATGCCCTCTTTAACGTATAGCACCACACCTCCCACAATTTGAACCATCTTATCATTGTAATATAATTTGTATCCTGGTATCATAGTGTCCCTCCTTCCACTAAGTCTTTGAGACGCCAATTATATCTACCTCCTCATTCAGCACTACTTATTCTAATTCTCCCATCTTATTTTTCAGACTTCTAGCATTTGTATACAGACATTTCAAAGTGTGTTTTTTGTATGCCTTAACAATCTGCTTGTCAGTTGACATGGGTAATTCTGGATCTTTTTGCTCTGTCTGCTCTTTCGTTAAAGGCCCCTGGGTTAATTTAGCATTTATTGCAACCTCTCTGTCAGGATGTCCTAACTTCCCTGTTTTGTTTGTATTCTTTAAAGATACATCATTCCAAACCATGCACTTCAGAGTGACTGTCAGCTTTTCTAGTTTAAAAGCTGTTCTATCTCCTTTTTAAAGGTTAGGAACCAGCAGCCTGGTTCCACTCAGGTTAAGATAGAACCCATCCCATCGGAAAAGGCTTCCCATTCCCCAGAATGTTCCCCAGTTCCTAACAGGAACCAGAATTCTCACCTTTTCAGATCAAGCAAGTGACCCCTGTAAACTCACAGTTCTAATTCTTACAAAAAAATATGAACTTACATTAGCTCACAAACACATTAAGGAAATCCCTTGCTATTCTTAGCCTACTTTTTGTTTTAATTCAAAGCCCAAACACACACACACACACACAAAAAAAATTACTTACCCATCCTAGCTTTTAATCAAGGCACACACACCAAAGACTGATATGCCCAGGGGTGGATTGCAGAATATAGGCCCGGGGGATTTTTTCAAAACCAGACAGTGGGATAACTGATACACTCATGTACTTTCCCTGCAGCTCATGTGTCAACAGCTCCCAAAAGCATGCCATGTTAATTCTGGAACCTAATGGAATTGAGCCAAAATATCTCCAAAATAAATGCCTTGTGAGGTAAAAAACCCTGCAAAAAAGTAAAAAAGACCCTTGGAATTGGTATTAGGTCTATTGTAATGTGCGTTGGGTATGAGCTTGGCCCTCAGAAAGCCGCATGTAAATTGGATTACAATTTCAATACAGTAAATCTCCATATCAAAACTGCAATAACTGCCAGCACGCAAACACTAACAACCCTACTTATGAAAGGCAACACTGCAATCATTACACCAGACCTTAAAAAGCCAATACACCTACTTTTGGGAAAAAAGAAAAGCCAAGCTGCTACAGATCCCTACACAGAACCTCCACACTAGCAGAATACGTCAACTCAGTCACAGATGCAAAATACAAACACACCCTCACAAAAATGCAGAATAGAGTAACCATAAAGTATTAACACAAACGTACAGACAAAAACTGAACTGTTAACCGCAACAGGCCAGACTATTATGCAGTGAAACAATGGAAAAACAGAAATATTACAATGCCTCAGAAAACATCAAAATCAGTAAATATAAAGAATCAATAGAAATAAAACCATACTAATAAAAAGAATATTTCAAAACAGCTGACAAATAGAACAACATCTAATAATTGATAACTCATATAAATTTTCCAGACCAATAATATATTTCAAACACCATGCAATACTTAAAACTTAAAAAGGATAAAAAATCCCCGGTTGTTCAAACCTGGAAACTTTTGATTTCCAGATGCCCTGAGATTGTTGCGGATTAGCAGGGGAGAGGTAAGGGGTTGTTCCTCACAATCTCTCTCTCTCTCATATAAACACACATGCTCAATCATAGAACATGCTCTCCCACACACAGACACAGACATAGACATGCTCTCAGACACAGCAACACACACAGACACATAATCTCACACATACACATACACAGACATGCTCTCACAGACACACACACACACACAAACATGATCTCAAAGATACACACACACACACAGACATGATCTCACAGATACACACACACAGACATGCTGTCTCAGACATACAGTCATACACACAGTCATGCATGCTCTCACACACACACACATGCACACACACATGCTCTCACAGACAGACAGTGCGTGTGTGAGTGTGTGTCTCTGTGAGGGCATGTGTGCTCTTTCACCTACACATGCCCTCACAGAGACACACACTCACACACGCACACACACACATGCTCTCACTCATTCACTTCCTCCCCCCTCCCCAATAGAAGTATAGCGGCAGCCTCCTCTTTCAGTCCCCACGGCAGAGGGATCTTCATTTTTCTTGAGGCCGTGGAAGCTGATGCTGCTGTTTTCTGCAGGGGGAGGAGGGAGGTGTCGCTGTTGCTTTTCCTCTGGCCCTTGATGCCTCTTCCTGCGACAGCCCGGGGAATCACTTGCGTGGAGGTGGAGGCCAAGGCGGGAGAGCTGTTGCTGCTGCTTCTTGGACGGCGCGCGAACTTGGAGCCAATGCTGCCTCTTCCTGCAACGGCCAGCACTCTTCTTTTTCCTGCATGGCCTCTTCTTCTTCCTGCCCGTGCAGACCCACTACTTCCTCTTCCGGGCCATGCGGACAGGAAGAAGGAGAAGTCATGCCATCGCTGCCCCCAGACTGGTGGCGCACCGGCCCTGCGCGCAGGTCCTCTTCAGCAGCCCTGCAGATCTCTCTTCACGCTGCGGCAGGATGGGCTCTGCCGCAGCTCGCAGGTCCTCTTCAGGCACAGCAGAATGAGCTGTGACACAGCCCACAGGCCTCACTTCAAGCGCGGCTTCATCGGTTCTGCTGCGACTTTGTAGCTCTTTTTTCGGGCCGCAGCAACCCTTCTCATTTTCTTTGGTGGGAATCCTTGTTTAAAAAAAAAATAACAAAAAAACATGCGATGGGAGCGACTGGCCCAGCGGGGGAAGCCTGATCCCCCGATAGGCCAATTCGCCCCTGGATATGCCTCACAATTTCATCTCTCCCCAGACTTTTAAGTCCCAGTATTACCCAACAAGCAGTACTCACCGATCCTCTTCAGCCACCAGCATTCCTTTGAATGGAGGAGAGTCTGAGATATACGATGTCCTAGAGCCCTAATAAGCAAAACACAAGGGACAAAGACGCATTCTGCCCTAGAATGGACCTGTATTCTAGTTCAACCAAAAAACAAAAGTCTTGAATATATCGACATTGCCACTATGTATGATAGAAAGAACTCTGACACCCACAGCCCCTTCAAAAGAGGGGCCATAAGGAGTTAAATCTAGAAAAAAAAATCATGGATATCTATATCTATGACGTAATAAATGAAACACACTATGGCCTTTACAAATTATCCAAAACTCAGCAGCCAGAATTCTTATAGGAACTAACTTCATATAACACCAATGTTATTTTCATTGCCCTGGCTCCCCATACACTGGCATATTCAGTATAAGATAATATCAATGATTTACAGCTTACTCCATAATGTAGCCTCTCTCTGGTTTAGTGCAGTTCTGAAGATATATACTCCTACACGTACCCTTCATTCCTCCGGTCAACAATTACTGGACATTCCACTGCCAAGACAGGCACGATTGTATTCCACGAGAGAAAGGGCATTTTGTATAGCAGGACCTATGCTATGGAACACAGCCCCAATAGAAATCCTCAGGATAGAGGATCTTGAAGAATTCAAGAAGTCCCTAAAGACTTATCTGTTGAGGATTGCATTCAGAGATCTCATAGAACAACAGCCCAGCTAAGAGCTCCTGTGTAATAGGTAGGTTGTTTTGATGAAGACTTTTATTATTTCATTGTGTTTTGTTGTGTACCTTGGTTTCACAGTTTGCTTTATTTTTATCCCACCCCAAACTTTGGAGGATGCGGGATACAAATGTAAATAAAAAAATAAAAAAATAAATAAATTAAATAAATCTTTCTCTCTTTTTACAACAAATAGGGCAGCTGTACAAATCTGTTCCCAGTCAGAAGAGTCTAGAATGAAGATCATCATTCAATGCTCAAATCAGAAAAGTATCATACCCATAGCTAGTTAAAATAATATCTCAGTGAAGCAAAGAGATACATTTACAAATATGTTCTATTTTCAGTAAAAAGTGTTCTGTGCTATGTAAGGATCTAGAGAGCCCCATATACAAGAGAATGATTTAAAAGTGCACAACTTCGCTGAAAATAAAAAAGATGACAATCAGAGAGTAAAGCAAATTTGGTTCAAATTTGGTTTAAAAAAAAAAAAAAGGGTCTTGAAAGGCTTTAACTGGTCCCTGTGAAACATTTCACCGCTGCATCTCAAACCCCTGGCTAACCATGAACCGATGTTAGGGGAATATGTAGCCAGAGACAAAGAAGGACTATTGTTCAGGAAAAATAAAGCTAAAAATGTATTCTGGGATGCAAACTACTGACCAAATATATAGAGTGTGTGCTATAATTGGATGCCTTTAACAAATCCAGTGAACAGAGGGGCAGTCAGAAGGAAAACAGAGTAAAGATGCCAAGCTGATCTTTGCCAAAGACCTCTCAACAGAAAACCAAGACAGTGGTTGGGAAGAACACAGACAGACCAGTTGGGCAAGCCAGTAATAGCCTTTTTATATTAGGAAAAGCCGTGCCCCTGGATTCTCTAGGCCACCAAAGAGTTCCTGGCTTATTATGAGATTTATTGACCCACAGAAAGCTAGAATATTGCAAGGAATGTTTTGGAACAAACACAGCAAAGTGGGAAGGACCATTATTTTGAAAAGACAAATCTTTCCTGCCCGGGAAATAGGCAATTGTATTCAGCTTTCCAGGTCCTTTCTAATATAGGACAAGGTAGGTAGAAAATGAGCTCTAATCATAGCTTATAAATGGAAAACTACCTGTTTCCCAAGATATTTAAACCCCACTTCTGATAATTTTAAATGATGAGAGGTATGGAGGGACACAAACAGCAGGAGCAAAAGGGAAAACCTCTGATTTTGTTAAGTTCCTTTTTATATCCGGAAACTTTATTACAATGCGATAGAAAAGGGAGACTGGCAGGGGTAGATTTTTTTTCAAGATTGCAAGTTTCTTTATAATCAATGTCAGCATACAGAGAAATATAATGTGAAACATGGGTGACAAATCCAGAAACATGAGAACATAAGAAAGGCCATACTGGATCCGACTAAAGGTCCAACAAGCCCAGTTTCCTCTCTCCAACAGTGGCCAATCCAGGTCACAAGTACCCCATAGGATCCCATAGAATAGGTCCAGTAACAAGAGGGACATTTTTAATCAACTGTGCCAAGGGCTCCAATACGAGAGCAAACAGCAAGGGTGATTGGAGACGCCCCTGAAGGGCACTGCGAAAAACTAGAGCTAGCCTATGCATTCACAACAATCTGGGCACAAGGCAGTTTAAATAGAGAGTAATTTTATTACATCACAGTAAACGTAGGTAGCAAATACATGTATTTATTTAAAATAATTCATTACCTGTGCCCTTCCTAGGGGTGGGGAAGAAGTAAAAACATACATAAATTACAGCTCAAACAAACTTAAAAACAGGAACAGGTACAAGCAGCTAAAGTGCCATTACTGATACCAGTTTTGAAAGGGAATGCACATGCGAACGTTCACTTTGCTAATTATCCCATGGAAAGCACCTGTATAGGTTACATCGGCTATCTGGAATGTAATTTTGTTTAAAAAAAACCCAAACAAACCGGTAGCAGGTTGGAGGAGGGGGTGTGGTGGTGAGATTGTATCTCTGCCACCACCCAGCCCACACTTCCTTTCTCCTCCTCCTCCTCTGCTCCCTTTCCTTCCCTACCTTTTGGTCAGGGGCATAAGTAGTTAAGCAATCAGGCAGTGCCATTTTGTTTTTTCAGATGGCACATGGCTCAGAGCCTAGGGGGTGCTCCGGGCCCCACTAGCCACCAGGGATTGCCAAGTATGGTTGGAAAGGGGGGGGGGGGGGGGGGAAGGATCTGGAGGTTGGCCATATCACCTTAACTACTTTAAGTTTAGTTAACTCCTTATGAACAAATTTTTCTCAAAATTGATTGAGGTTTACCTCACTTTCAATCTTATTTGTGTTTGTTTTATGTGGTCCTGTTCCAGGCCCTTCAACAGTGAACACTGAATAGAAATATTTGTTAAGCAATTCTGCTTTTTCCTCATCAGCCTCTCATTATTCCTCCTTTTCACTTTTGAGTCTCACAATGCCACTTTTGCACTTCCTTCTATCACTCCCCATTTTACCATATTTGCTATTTTTTCTTCTATTTGAATTTTTGCATTCCTGACTACTTTCCCAGCTTCTCTTAAATTTTCCAGATAAGCCATCTGTCTTCCTCTTTCTGTGATCTCTTGTCGTTTATGAATGCTAACTTTTTCTCTCTTATCTTTTCATCTACTTCTATAGAAAACCATAATGGCCTCTTTTTCCTCTTCCCTTTATTTAACTTTCCTAACAAAAAAATTAGTTGCCCTTATGATACCTCCTTTTAATTTTGCTCACTGCTCTATTACTTCCTCTAGATTTTCCCATCCAGCTGACTGCTCGAGTACTCCCCCATTATGATAAAGTTAGTTTTCCTGAAGTCTAGGACCCTCCCCTTAGAATGAACTTTCATCTCTTGCATCCTAATAATGAACCATACCAACCGGTGGTCACTGTTTCCCAGATGATCATCCACTACAACATCAGAAATACTGTCCCTGTTGGTAAGCACCAGCTCCAGTATTGCCCCCTCCTGTGTGGGTTCTGTTACCAATTGACAGAACAGTTCTCCTTGTAGAGAATCCAGGATCTTCCTGTTTTTGGAAGATACTGCAGTTGGAATGTCCCAATCAACATCTGGATGACTGAAATCCCCTAGCAGCAGCACCTTCCTTTTCTCAGAAATCCTGTGAATATTCTCCATTAAATCTCTATCCATCAACTCTGTCTGTGATGGAGGTCTGTATATTACACCAATATAAATACATGTTCCTTTCCCTCTTTCTAGGTTAGTCCACAGTGCTGCCTCCTTACCCCATAAGCCCAGCAATACTGTTGCTTTAATACTGTTCTTTATATATAGTGCAACGCTGCCTCCTTTCCTTCCTAGCTGGTCCTTCCTGAATAGATTGTAGCCGGGTATAATTATATCCCAGTCATGGTTTTCCATGTACCATGTTTCCATTATAGCTACTACGGTATATCTAAATCAGCTTCTTCCATGACTGCCTCTAGATCTGTGTTGCGGTCCCGGGCCATGCCCCGGTCCCTCCACCTACCTCGGGGGCGGCCCGGGCCATTTCAGGACCTTCTTGGGCCTGCACAGCTTCCAGAGCATCTCTCCCTCCTCGGGAGAGACGTCGACGATCCGCCACAGGTGGCCCTGCCCCCTAGGCACGCACGCGTTGGGGCTCTAGATTTAAAGGGGCCAGCGCGGGAAAATGAAGCTCAACCCTCTGGATGACGTCAGACACTGCAGGGTTATTTGAACCCTGTAGCTGGCCTAGAACCTTGCCTTGCAATGAGGTTCTCTCAGTTTTCTGAGTGTCTAGTTGCTGCGTAGGATCTTGGATCGTCTCTTTCATCTTCCGTCTTCTGGCTTCTGACCTGGCTTCGTCTCTTGACTTGTCTTCAGCTTCCGCTCCTGGTTTTGGTATTTGACGTCTGACTTCTGGCTTCCGACCCGGCTCCGTCCCACAACTCTGTCTTCTGCTTCCATCCCTGGTTTTGGTTTTGGATCTCTGACTTCTGGCTTCTGACCCGGCTTCGTTCCTGGACCCCGACTTTGGCTTCTTCCATCACCTCAGGTATCCGGTACTCACTGGCCCAGAGGATTCTCCTAAGTCCCAGCGGCTCGGGTTCTCACAGGCTCCTCCCAGGGGAGCTGCGGGCTTCCGAGGGTGAAGACTCACCGGCCTCCTGGGTCCAGCCGTCCTCACCATCACACCTCTTCAGCCGCTGCCCGGATCCTTGGTCGCATAGGGTCCCGCCCAAGTCCAAGAGGCCTGGGTCCCTACGGGCTCCTCCTGGGGGGACCTCAGGCTTCCAGTGGTGAAGCCTCCTCCAGATTCCCTTCAGCGCCGCCTCCCGGCTGTGATGCTTCCTGTGGGTCCCCACTGTACAACATGTACCGTCTCGGCTGGCCCAAGGGTCCACGACCGTAACAATCTGGGACTTTATCCTCCATACTATGAGCATTAGTGTACATAACTTTCCAAATATTGCCTTTTTTCCCATATTTCCCATTGTATACGAGTATTTAATATTTTACTTACCTTAGGGTTTTGTTCACCTATCCTCAATTATTCTAGTTTAAAGTTCTCCTCAGCAGGTTTGACATTCTATGTTGAAAGATGCTGCACCCCTTCTTTGACAAGTGGATCCCATCTCTGTTCAGCAATCCTTGAAATATCATCCAATGATCCAGGAAGCCAAAACGCTCATGTTGACACCATCTTCACAGCCATTCATTTATCTCCAGAATGTGAGCTTCCTTGCCTCGGCCTTTATCCTTAACTGGGAGAATTGAGGAGAATATCACCTATGAACCTAGATGCTTTACTCTCTCACCCAGAGCCATGAAGTCACTTTCGATATGATCTGTGTGGTACCTAGCAGTATCATTAGTGCCAACATAAATAAGCAGCATCAGATAATGGTCAGTAGGCTTGAGGATTTTCTGAAATCTCTTCGTAATATATTGGATTTTGTTACCTGGCAGACAAAATGAAGAATTTGTGAACTCTTGCTAAATAGTATGCTATTTTCACTCTCCTTGCTATTTCCCTAGAGCTCGCTAAATGAATGCCATTTTATACCTGTTCTGATCTATCTCATGAACCAAGGGCAAGCTAAATAGTGTGAGTATGTTAAATGACATGAGTAGTATAAACTGAGCATGCTCAGTTCTTTTTCTCTTTGTTCATCCTGTTGGCTTCCAAGGAGTATGCAGTTAAACCAGGTCCATGAGGTTTGCTTGTCAGTGCAGATGGAAGAAGTAGGAGACCAACTACACTCCAGGCAAGGAGGTCAAAGGAAAGCAAAGAGTTTCAGGAGAGCAGAAAACTGACAGGACTGCATGATTAGAACCCTCCGAAGAGGGTGAAGATTTTATGTGATTTGGAGTGATGAAAGGTAAAAAAAAAAAAGAGTAGATTTGTACGATGTTTTCTCTAATCTTCACTGATGGCAACTGTGATGTTTGTACCTATGACTGTGCATGTAAAACAGTCCCCCCAAACCTACCCCAGCCCCCCAAACCTCACTCCGAGTTCATAAGGCCCCCTCTTACATTGGTTTAAAAAGTTGACTTAGATGTGAGGCTCCACAGAGGCTCTTTCTCTCTCTCCTCTCCCCTCCCAAACCAGCATTTGCAATAAAAACCATTTCAGAGAGCATATGTGTCTATGCACTTAGCGTTCCATTCTACCCTGGTACCGGTGGCCACATGTGGAAAATATAATCGAGAGATAGGCACTTTATCTCATTTGTTTTGGGGCTGTTCTGTAATTCAACAATTTTGGAGGCGTATAATATCTTACTTGGCTGGGTTACTGGGTATTTCCTTACAAGCTTCTCTTCTATTGATTCTCTATGAATGTATCCTTCTATTGCGTATTCGAGAAGCCGGGAATCGTATGCTGTTTATGAAAAGCTTGTTTTGTAGGGAAGAAGCTGATACTCCTTCATTGGAAAGATGCAGCGGTACCCTCTTTCTGGGCCTGGAGGAACCACTTGCATCGCCTTATGCAGATGGAACGGTTGACAGCTCGAGCATCTCCACGACATCATCGCCAGTTTCTGCAGATCTGGGATCCATACCTTCAGGCGTTGCCACACAGAGCATGTAGTTTGCTCATCAATGACTGACACATTTTACCGTTTGGTATTGGACTATGGGTCGCGGGGATTTCGGATCCCACATCACAGTATGATTTGTTTTGCCTTGGGTTCGGGGATGGGGGGTTGGGAGGAGGGCAATAAGCAGCAATTTGGGATATTTGCTTTGCGTTCTTTACTTTCACTTCCAGATGTTGGACGCTGAAGGATAACTGTGTTCAACATGCTGTTTAGTTCTTGTTGATATGTGACAAGCAATAAAAATTGTTAAACATAAAAACCATTTCAGCCGGTAACACACAGCTAGCACAGGCATAACGCACAGGAAAAAGGTGTTAAAATCTGCATTGCTGTGCGTTACTCTATCACACACCACGTTAACTGATCCTTATTTGCATTTACTACACCCAAACTCCTCCCACTCAAATACTAATTTTAAATTTGCATACACATGTTGTGATGTGGTATTTATCGCTCACAGCATTATTGCGGGCATTAAGGCCCTAACACAATTTGATAAATGATCCCTTAGGCATGAGGTTCTTAAAGGCATTTGTTTACTTCCAAATGAAAGCAAAGGACTGACAAATGTTATCCAGCTAACTTTAACCGGAAAATTTGTCCACTAACCAATCTATTAAATATAGACCTCACAGTGTTTTTGCCAAGAAACCATAAGGTCGATATTCAAAGAAATTGTCCAAGTAACTTTTGGAATTCAACATTTTCCTCACTGACTGGCCAAATTTGTTTAATTTAAAACATTTCTAGACCATTGTCCTGATCCTGACCTATAATTAGTTGCCTAAAGCAATGTACAATTAAAAGCAAAATCCAGCAGTCCAAATAAACTAAAAACACATACAAAATATACAAATAAGACAAACAAAGCACTGTATTACCCAGAAAAAAATTAGCTAGATAAAAAAGGGCTGTGATGGAGGTGTTTTGGGAGCGGGTTTCATTTTAGCCAGGTAAGTCTGGTTATAAAAATGGCTTCCTAAAATTACCTAGGTAACTGTATCTGGGTAATATCCAGCAGAATACAGTATATCCAGGTAAAGGTACCCTAGTCCCTTTCCCACTCACCAGTTTGCTGAATTCATATTTTTAGGATTAGACCTCTTTGTTACACAGATCTTGGTGTGTTTTGCTGTGGTACACTGGCACAGACTCTGACTAAGACTGGAAATCTAGAATCTTTTTTTTCCCCCGGAAGGCTTGAGATCAGCCTCATGGTTTATGTTTATTTTCATCCTGCTTGAACTAATCTGCTTCCCAGCACCATGGGGCAGTGGATCTACACACACAGCATCCATCTTCATAATAATGAAGCTCTTCTTGTGTAATACAAAACACTGATCACATTTTAGAATTTAATTGAATTTTTTTTTTTTGGCTTAAAGGCTGCTCTCTCTGGCTTTAAATTCAGTAGTTTTGTGCCCCTTCACCAAGTTCCCAAGGGTCCATCTGTACTTTTCTCTGAACCTTAAAGCACCGCTGTGACAGAATACTAAGTTTCATCCATAGTAAAGGACATTATGTCAGCTTTGTTGTCTTTGTTCTTTGGAATCTGGTTGCTTTAGCTCTTACCTGTTAAATGAGCAAACATTCATGCCCCTGCTTTCATTTCTTCCAAACTGTTATTTCTTCCCCCCCCACCCTTTTCTTCCTCACCCTCCAAGACATTGACCAGTGTGCCCAAGGTTTTGGTTTTCACTACCTCTGCCAGTACCTCCACTCCGAAACCACGCGTTGTCAGACAGCAGAAATTTTATTTCAAGTGGATTTTCAGATAAGTACCATTGGTACTAGACTGTATACATCATTTTCCTGGACTTAAAAGAATATCAGCACAATATCTGGTCACCTAATGATTTGCAAAGCTCTTAAAAAATGATAGATCTGATCAGCACGATAACCCCTGGAGTGGTATCGTATGAAGGTTGACCATTAGACCAAAAGAGAAATTTCAGGCAGCAAGTTTCATTTTTATCTATATTGATTCCTTCTTGCTTCCTTTGTTGGGTTCTTTGTTTTTGAGTAGGCAAGTCAAGGCATCTACCACCCTCTCAGAAAAGAAACATTTTCCCATATTTCCTCTGAGGCTTCCTCTCTGCAGCTTCACATCATGATTTTGTAAAGCAGCTGATGGGGCAAGTTTAGGTGAGTGCGAACACACACGCCCACCACCATGGATCCCTCCCACTGGTTTGCTTGGATCATTGTGGGAGAGTCGGATTTCTGAGGGCAGGCAATCACATGTTCTGTGGACCCTTCTGCCTTTTCCATGAGTATACACTAATCCCACAATCCTAGTCTCATTGCTATGTCTCTTGTGTTCCCGGAGGTTGGGAGGGCAGGCTGAGACACAAAAAAATATAAAGCAGCGTTATGCTGCTCCAGGTAGGTTGGAGGATTTGCGATGGAACCAGAAAACTGACTAAAAAGACAAACAATTTAAATAGACAAAGAACTGTAACTCTCCTACTGAATGGAAAATGATGTTCAATGCAGGAAGTGGACTCTCAGGAAAACAGGTAAATCAACACAAATTCCAGCATATCTTGAGGAAGCAAATGCTAAACAATTTTTCTTTTATATAGGTTCACCTTGTTTAACAAAAAGGTATGTTTCTCTCTGTACACCTTTCACATTCTCTGTTTAAGTCTGTGTTAGCTCTATAAATTCTCACTCTTTTTATTTCTTTTCTTACAGGTAAATCACACAAACCAAATACATTTGTTTTGTTACCCTTTTACACTTTCTGAATTTAATTTCTGTCCTTTGTTATCAAGGTTTGCCAAAAGCAAGCATCAACATCAGCATCAGATAAGTACTTAAAACTCCCAACTACTTTTGCCAGGGCTGGAGATAAGATTATGGTGCCCATTCTGATCCAACTCTAGGTATTCAGAGTGACTCGCTTCTTAACTTCTAAAGCATTTATTTCAGAGCAATGAACAAACACAGCACTTACGGTAAGATGAAATGGGATCAAGAATAATTGTATATATTCTCTGGATTGTTAAAGCTGTGATGAGTTTTTCTGGAATACTTTAAAATCAGTAGGTAAAAAGGCGATGCTTTCTTCTGAGTTCTTGGATAGAGAAAGAGGGTGTGTTGGAGGCTTAACGGGTAGTTTTTGTCTAACATACGGGCCGATACAGTACAGTGCGCTCCGGTGGAGCGCACTGTTAGCCTGGGTTTGGACGCGTGTTTGCGACACGCTAGCTTTACCCCTTATACAGTAAGGGGTAATAGCGCGTTGAAAACACGTGGCCAAACCCCCCCCCCCCCCCCAAAACTAATAGCGCCCGCAACATGGGCCTAATACGCAATAGAGAAAGCAAAATGTGCAGCGAAGCCGCACATTTTACTTTCAGAAATTAACGCCTTCCAAAGGCAGGCGCTAATTTCAGCCGGCACCGGGGAAGTGTACAGAAAAGCAGAAAAAACTGCTTTTCTGTACACCCTCTGACTTTATATCATAGCGATATTAAGTTGGAGGCCCCAAAAATAAAAAAAAATTAAAAATTAGAAAATTTTTTTTTTTAATGTGCCCATGGCCCACGGGTCGGAAGACAGACGCTCAATTATGCTGGCGTCCGTTTTCCGAACCCGTGGCTGTCAGCGGGCTCGAGAACCGACGCCGGAAAAATTGAGCGTCGACTGTCAAACCCGCTGACAGCCGCCGCTCCTGTCAAAAAGGAGGCGCTAGGGACGCGCTAGTGTCCCTAGCGCCTCTTTTTACCGTGGGCCCTCATTTGCATCTTCTTCCCCCCTGAATTGCGTGCACAGGAGGCTCTCCCACGACCTTTACTGAATTGGCCTGATATAGAATACCCTGTCCGAGGAACCTCTGCCCCAGGATGCCTTGGGGGTCTCTGGGGACCAATTGGAAAAAAGATTACACTTTGAGTAAGGACGTGCAAAACAGGTAATGTCCATTCAGGAGCGTTAGTTCAATCACAATACAGCTCTAATTATCTATTTGATGAAGGGCTACCTGCCCCTGCAATGCAACAAAGCTAATCAATACAACCACAAGTCACTGGGTGGCAGTGTAACAAAAGAATCATACAAAATATATGCTGTGAATACAGAACACTTTGTGTTCCAGGCATTCGGATTCTCCTCTCCAAACATGGCAGACATGGTTCCATGTGTTTCCCAAACTTATCTAAAGTCTTGTAATTAAAATTTAGAGAGCTTCTCTCAGTCACACCTGTACTCCCCTATGCTTAAAAAGTCTCAAAAAGAGAAACTGTCTTCCATGCATCATTTCATCTTCTGCAGTCTGATTTGTGTTACTCACTGGTCAGGATATTTAATATGTGACTGAGAATCTATTAAAATATAAAATAAAATTGCATGTCCCCAGGGCTCATTTCTTCTGCCGCAGGCCACACTATAAGCACTGCATTCTCTCACTCACTGATACACAGAGGTTCTTTGAAATTTCTTTATCACATTCACAGCACTTAATCACACAGAATTTCTATTCTTTTACATAAACCTGATAATTTCTTACTACAAGATGGAAATCCTTTACTTCATGTATTTAGATTGACATATTATTTTTCTCTACTCTTTCGAGGCAGTGTCTCCAAATGGGCAGGCTTTGCGCATACCTTGACAGGAATGAACCTCATTTGTAAGCCAGGATATGTTGGGAATGATCTCAGTCTCTCAAATTTACTGCTAATGCCTTTCTTAATACTTTAATTGTGCCAAAGAGTGCGTCCTTCTGGAGTTCACATGATATAATATGCATAAGCAACATAACAAGGTATACTTGGAGATTCCTCTTAGAGACTATTTCCATATCTTTCTGCCACATTTTCTTGGTCTCTGATTGCATCTCTTGATACTCAAGGTTCTTCACTTTCTCCATGCGATCCTCAGAATAGTCACTGGGATACTAATACTTCTATTAGCAATGCCATTCTTGTGTTTTTCTCCTTGACCACATTGTCTGGTTTTCTAATTTTGATCTTCTTATCTGTTGGAATGGGAATGTGATGACAATTTAATTGTTCTCTTCAATACTTTTAAAATTATGGCCCAAGTATTGTTCAGATACAGCAGTGTTATAATCTTTATGTGGACAGAAAATAAATAAATATAGGTTGTTTGTTTTTTTTTAACCTACTTACTAGTGGGGCACTGAAGATACCCTCTGGCTCTGGCAGGAGGATGGGCTGTCCTAACCCAAGTCCAGTGATCAGGAGCCAGTCCAGGGCCCTATGGAAAGAACCTGAGATTTTAAAAGAAAAAAGTTGTTTTTCATTCTTCTGTAGCCAATACCATGGCCCGATTTCAAAATGGTCCGTGGCACAAGGAGAGTTCTGAGGCAGCATCAATACTGCAGGCGAGGATCAGAGCTGGCAGCTGCGGGAGGGCTCTGACTCCTGCAACTCTTTCTTTAAAGAGGAGGGGTGGAGCAAATGAGCGTGTTACTGCTGTGGTTTTTTCCTTCAACCACGGTAGAGGAGGAGTACTCCTGCTGCTGCTCTTGAGCTTCTACCTGAAGGAAGGACCAGAGATAAGTGTGCACACCCACACCCAGGACGCACATGCTAGATCTGGCAAGACTAGCAATCCAGAGGGAAAAAACCCACAAAAGAGAACAAAGATACTTACCTCAAGGAACTCTGTGTATATGGAAAACCTGTAAAGGAAAAAGCAGTACAAAGAATCATTTTCTTAAAATACCAGTTTGAAAGTAAAAGGTTAGAGTAAAGCAAAAGGTATCCAAAGACAATACTTATCTGACTTTTAGCTGGACGAGGTATGAGGTTTCTATGAGAAAAAGAATATAGCTATTAAGTGTTTCAAGGTATTTTGTAGTACAAGAAAAAACAAGGTTTGAAGTGAATGGAATTTCTAATTGTTGTTTAAGCATATCTAAGAATGTATAAAAGGCCTTTTCTGGAAGGATTGTTTAAAGTGAAAATATTTGTTGAGAAAGTTCAATTATCTGTTAAACATATATACTTTTGTGTTTTCTTAATAACATAAAACTTAAACGTTTTACCTCAAGAATCATTTATTACACACCCAAGTGTGAGGGATTCCACCCTGAGGCGGTTTACATATGCACAAATTTTCAGTGGATGAGCCGTAGCACCCTGTTGTGCTTTTCTATCTACAGGCCTTCTGACATCAGTATGTTACATCCAGCGACAAGATGTACAACCATTTCCAGCTCTGTTTTGCAGTATCTGCATTTGTATGTTTATCATTTTTTCCTATGCTGGATGTGACCCATCTTGTCCATAGTCTCCTGTCTTCTGCTGCAAATATCAATCTTTCATCCTGAAACATGATGGCAGAAAAAGGCCGTATGGCTCATCCAATCTGCCCCTCTGTCCAGTTAATTTAGCATTATCATCATTCTGTAGTAATATTTTTATTCTACTTTTTCAGGTGCTTTCAAAGTGGATTACATTCAGGCACTGTAAGGTATTTTCCTGTTCCCTAAGGGCTTACCACTTAAGTATGTACCTAAGGCAATGGAAGGTGAAGTGACTTGCCCAAGGTCACAAGGAGTAGCAGTGGGATTTGAACCCTGGCTTGACCTGATTTGTAGACTGCTGCTGTAACTTACTCCTCCCTTTCCTTGGAGAGCCACCATTTCCACTGGAAGGCTGTTCCACAGATCTGCCACCCTCTCTGAAAAGAAATATTTCCTAAGGTTACTCCTGAGTCCAAACCCTTTCACCCTCATCTCATGACCCTTTGTTCTAAAGCCTCTTTTCTGTTGACGGCGGCTCGCCTCCTGTGCATGGAAACCTTTGAGATATTTGAATGTCTCTATCATATCTCCCCTATCTTGCCTTTTCTCCAGTGTATACATGTTTAAATCTTTAAGTCTATCCCCATATGCTTTAGAAAGAAGATCACTGGCCATTTTAGTAGCCACCCTCTGGACCGTCTCCATCCTGTTTATATCCTTTTGAAGGTGCGATCTCCAGAACTGTGCACAGTATTCCAAGGGCCTATACAGGGGCAATATCGCCTTCCTTTTTCTGCTGACCATTCCTCTCCCTGTGCAGCCAAACATCTTTCTGGTTTTACCTTCGCTTTATCCACCTGTTTGGTTTGAGTTCACCTCTCCTTAACCACTGCTATGTCAAATCTTGAACTACATGGAATTTCTAAAGTAACTCTGTATTTCTCACTGTATTTGTGCTTCTGCTATTATCTTTCCATTGTTGGTCTGATTTTTTCTCTTGATTAGCATGAGCTGCTTCTGTCTCATGTCTCCTGAGCCCAGACTCTGCACGTACCACAGACCCATTCTGGTGTTTTCTCTTTGCACTCTGATAAGGTCCCTTTTTTTTTTTTTCTTCCAGGCACCAGCTACAGTTGTGCCTCTGAATATACTCCCAGAGGAAACTCCATGCAGCTGCTTTCCTCCTCAGCCCCAGTGCCGATACGAAGTAAAACAATATCAGTTCCCGCAGGAACCCACTTTACTGTGAGGCCAGTTTGTTGTTGTTGCTGCTGTCTACTTTGCAGCCTCAAGAAACCCTCCCCCTGCCAGCTGCTGAATCATAGCCTGGGAACTATTATAACTGTACCTGGGAACTTTTGATTTCCGGTCACCCTGAGATTTCTGTGGATTAGTGTGTGTGTGCATGTGTATGTGTGTGTGCGTGTGTGTATGTGTGTGTGTGTGCGCATGTGTGTGTGTGTATCTCTGTGTGAATGTGTGTGTGTGTGTGTGTGAGAATGTGTGTGTGTGTTTGTGTGAATGTGTGTGTGTGTGTGTGAGAATGTGTATGTGTGTGTGCGTGTGTGTATGTGTGTGTGTGTATGTGTGTGTGTGTGTGTGTGCATGAGCGTGTGTATGTGTGTATGTCTGTGTGAATGTGGGTGTGACTGTGTGTGAATGTGTGTGTGTGTGTGTCTGTGTGTGTGTGTGTGTGGGAGGGGAGCAGGAACTTTCTCCTTCCTCTCTCTCTCTCACACAAGTTCTTTCATGCTCATACATTTATTTATTTTTATTTATTTATTTAAAAACTTTTATATACCGACATTCATTTGCATGTCACATTGGTTTACAAAGAACAATAAATTTGGAGAGGAAAGTAAAAGTAACATGTGACAAGGAGATAAAGGAACAAGGCGGGGTATAAAAGGGAGAAAAAAAACGGAGGGTCAGGAGGACCAAGGACAGGCGTTTATAACTAAACTTGAAGGTATAAATAAATAAACCATTATGTTGTAGGGTAAGGTGGGGGAGGGGGGAAGGGTGGGAACTGGGTGGCTAGAACCAGAAGGAAGAGGGAGGCGAGGTGAGAGAGGCGAGATTATGTAAATGCCCATTTGAATAGCCAGGTTTTTAGTTTTTTTCTTAAAAGTCCTAGTGCAGTGTTCTTGGCATAAGTCAGGGGGCATAGAATTCCATATTGATGGTCCAGCTAAGGATAGCGCTCATTTGCGCTCACATACACACAGATGCTCTCATACATGATCTCTCATTCATACAAATGCTCTCACCCACACAACCCCTCTCACATTTCTCTTTCACACACATACACAATGCTCTCACACTTGTTCTTTCACACACACACAACACATGCCATCTCATACATACACATTTTCTCAGGCACACACATAGATGCTCTCTCTCTCACACACACACAGATGCTCTCTCATACATATATGTACACTTGCTTTCATCCACACACATATAGATGTTCACACACTCATATGCTCTCATACAGACATGTACACACATACAGATGCTCTCTCATACATATATGTACACTTGCTTTCATCCACACACATATAGATGTTCACACACTCATATGCTCTCATACAGACATGTACACACATACAGATGCTCTCTCATACATATATGTACACTTGCTTTCATCCACACACATATAGATGTTCACACACTCATATGCTCTCATACAGACATGTACACACATACAGATGCTCTCCCATACATACACATACAGATGCTCTCGCTCATGCAAACCCATACTCTATCACATACACACCAACACATGCTGTCCATCAGGCTCAATCTCCCCTTCTGTTGTGGCGGTGAGAGGGATGAGCTCAGCAGGCAGATAGGGGCCTCTTATTTTCTTCTGCTTCTGCTAGGCCTCTTCTTTCCTCCTGCCATCAGTGGGGGGGGGGGGGGGGGGGGGGCGGTGACAGTCTGAAAAAAGAAAGAAAAGGGATGTCCGTGGACCCCATCCTACCGGAGGCAAAGACAAAAAGAGGCCCATGATGATCCAACTGGGAGCAGGAGGGAGCCCGTTCAGCTGCTTCTGCTTCTTCTGTGCCAGACTTGCAATTTTTGAATACCGCGGGGCTAGCACTTTCTTTATTCTGATCTCATGATGCACAAGATCAGCATGAAGGAAGTGCTAGCTCCGAGAATTTGGAATACTGTAGGGCTGGAAAAGGAGAAGGAGGAGCAGATGAATAGGCTCCCTCCTACTCCCGGTTGGATCATGCACGAGCCTCTTCTTGCCTTCACTGTCGGTGGGATGGGGTCCACCGGCGGCCCTTGAGGCCTTTTTTCCTCCTACCGCTGGCAGCCATGAACCCTCTTCCTTCTGCTGCCTGCAGTGCGCGGGGGGTCTTCTCCCAGCAGGGGATGGGAATCTGCCATTTAGCTAAATATGTATCAGGAGGCAGGGGGAGGTGGCCATCGGGAGTTTTGGAGGGCACATTTTGCTGCTCCAAAATGTTGTGGCGTGTGGCTTCACCTTGCCACACTATAGAACCGCCCGGAGTTTTTGGGTGTTGATTTATTTATTTATTTAAAATATTTTCTATACCGTCGTTCAGTATATTACCGTCACAACGGTTTACATAGAGGCACATATAGTAAATTGTACATGCATCTGTTCTTATTATTAGTAATGGAGGTGCCTGATAAGCTCGGTAACATAGTTTCACAATAATGGGGCTATATGTTCAGTGTTGTCTAATCTGACCTGTGATTACAATAAAGGCGGTTAGATTATACATTCAATTAAGAGGTGTAGTAAACAAACCATGACGTACATACATAAAAAGTGCTAGTGCTGTATAAAGATTTTGTGTGTACAGCTTTAGCGTTTTTCTCCTTCTCGCTCGCTTTGTGAAAAAGCTTCTCTAAAGAGTCATGTCTTTAAGATCTTTTTGAAAGTTTTGAAATCTCTCTGTAGTCTTATCTCTATGGGCATGGTATTCCATAGTATCGGTCCGGCCAATGATAGTGCTCTTTCTCTGACTTGTGTTAGTTTTGCAGTTTTGACTGAGGGGATGGTTAGGAGGGCTTTGTTGGCGGATCTCAGGTTTCCGTTAGGGATGTGGACGCGGAGTGCTGTGTTTAGCCATTCAGCTTTTTCGTCGTGGATTAGTTTATGTATAGTGCAAAGGGTTTTATATTTTACCCTGTATTCAATTGGCAGCCAGTGTAGTTCAGCTAGCGTTTCAGTGATGTGATCTCTTTTTCTTTTGCCTGTCAAAATTCTTGCAGCCGAGTTTTGGAGTATTTGGGGTGGTCTTATTGTCGTGTATGGTAATCCTAATAGTAGGGCATCACAGTAGTCAGTGCTGGCAAATATTAAAGCTTGTAGCACAGTTCGGAAGTTCGTTTGATTTAGTAATGGTTTAAGTTTCCTGAGGACCATTAGTTTGGCATATCCTTCTTTGACTTTTAATGATATTTGTTGTTTGAGGCTGTGTTCTGTGTCTATTATTACACCGAGGTTCCGTACTTTCTCGGCTATTTCAATTTTCTGATTGTTTTTAGTAGTATTGGAGATTGGATGACTGTCATGTTTTTTCGTTCAAGGTGGAGGAATTCGGTTTTTTCTATGTTAAGGACGAGCTCCATTTGGTTTAGTAGTTGTTTTATGATGTCAAGGTACATGATTGCTAGGTTTAGTGTTTTTTCCAGTGAGTCTTCGATTGGTAGTAATATTTGAATATCATCGGGGTATATGTAGCGTATGATACCCAGGCCTGCTAGAAGATGGCACAGTGGAAGTAGGTAGATATTAAAGAGTGTAGCGGAGAGTGCTGATCCTTGTGGTACTCCGGTTGCTAGATTTATTTTCTCTGACAATGTGTTTTTTATTTGAACTTGATCTGTTACTTAGGTATGATCTGTTACTTAGGTATGATCTGAACCAGGCTTTAGTTTTTTCCTTTAATCCAATTTCGTCGAGTCTTTTTAGCAGTATGTCGTGATTTACTGTGTCAAAGGCAGAGGATAGGTCAAGCATTAGAAGGATGTAATGTTTACCATTGTCAAAACCTCTCATTATGCTGTCAGTCAATGAGAGAAGTAAGGTTTCAGTGCTGTAATGTTTGCAAAATCCGTGCTGTGAGGGGTATAGTATATTATTGTTGTCTAGATGTTCGGCTAATTGTTTCTGAACGATTTTTTCTATTAATTTTGCTATTAGTGGTAGATTTGATACTGGTCTGTAGTTACTCAGTATAAGTAGGTCACTGTTCTTTTTCTTTATTATTGGTTTAATTATTGCTCCTTTTAGGTTATCTGGAAGGGATCCTTCCTCTAAGGAGAGGTTTATGATTTTTGTTAATGTGGGGGAGACTATGTTGGCTAGTTTTTTTTATGTCGTTTGTCGGTATGGTGTCAATTATATGTGGGGCTGGGTTTATCTTTTTTAGTATGGTTTCAACTTCAGGTTCTGTTGTTTCCTCAAATGTGGACCAATGTGTACTGTCCCTTATGTGCATTTTGATTTCTTGTTTTGTTGTGTTTGGAATTTTGTTTTTAAGGTTTCTAATTTTGTCATCGAAGTATTGAGCTATTTCGTTACATTTGTTTTCAGGTAACTCTGTGGGAGCTTCTGTTGTGTCGTTGGTAAGGTTTTTGACTATGGTGAATAACGTTCTAGGATTATTTGAGAATTTTCAATTTTTGCTCTATAGTATTGTTTTTTGGCATCAAGGATTGTTTGTTTGTAGTAGGCTAGATGTTTCTATATCTAGTTAGGTTTTCATTGGTTTTGTGTTTTTTCCTGGAGACCGTGCAATTTGTTCAGAGTTCTGGAGTCTCCAGGCCAAATCTGGAGAGTTCCTGGGTATGATTTCCAGGGCCGGCGGAAGCATTAGGCACTAGGCAAACTAGGCCTGGGCCTAGGGCACCGAGCATTAGGGGGTGCGAGCAGTGGTATACTGAGGGGAGGTCAGGGGGAGCTGATGGCCGACATGGAGGCCCATGCTGCCATAGGTGGACCTCATCTCACCGGCGGGTGAGCAGCGAACTACTGCTGTGCTGAGTGCCAGACGCACACAGCAGGAAGATTGGTGGGGCCGTGGTGGAGCTTATCTCACCACGGCCTGAAGAAAAAGGTCATGTTCAAACCTGCAGGTGCTCCTCCTCCTTCCTGCCTGTGCGGCCCCGGAAGAAAAACATTGCCGGAGCCATGTGGGCAGGAAGGAAGAGGGGCATCAGCTGTGTACAGAAGAGTTGCTGCATATCCCACGTCACGGTGGCCCGAGAAGAGGAAGAAACCCGGTAGCAGGGCCACCATGGATTCCACTTTGCAGCGGTTCGAGAAAAGGAGGAGGCCTGGTAGCCGGGCCGCTGTGGATCCCACGTTACGGGCGGCCAGAGAAGATCAGGGCCTCCGCAGAGCCATCTTGTGGCAACCCGTGCAGAGGAGGCCCAGAAGGCCTGTAGAGTGTGTGTGTGTGTGTGTGTGTGTATGAGATGAGTTGAGAGATTGTGTGTGTGTGTGAGAGTGAGTTGAGAGACCGTGTGTGGGAATGAGGACCTGAATGTTTGGAGAGACAGCATGTGAGAGCCTCTATGTGGGAGGGACAGCATGTGACAGTGAGAGCCTGTGCTTGAGCAAGACAGCATGTGGGAGTGAGAGAGCCTGTGTGTGTGAGTGAGACAGCATGTGCACGAGAGAGACAGTGTGTATGTATGTATGTATGAGAGTGAGCATGTGAGAGTGAGAGCTGTGGATGCGTGACACTGTATGTGAGTGTGAGAGCCTATGTGTGTGTGTGTCTTTGTATGTGTGTATGTATATGTGACACTGCATGTGAGTGTGAGAGCCTGTGTGTTTGTGTACATGTGTGAGATAGACAGCGTGTGAGAATGAGAACCTGATTGTGTGTTTGAGGGAGAAGACAGATGGAGAGAAAAGAGATAGAAAAAAAAAGACCCTGTAAAAGGAATTGGCAAAAAAACAAGAAAGGGAAGGTGTAAAAAAAAGCCTGTGACCAATGGATTAGAAAACTAAGATCAGACAGCAAAGGTAAAAAAAAAAAATAAATTTACATTTTAGTGATTGGCATATGTTATCTTTGGGAATGTGCAAGAGCAGCACTTTTGTTATGCTGATCTCGCAATGTACGAGATCGGCATGGAGGAAGTGGAAGCCTGCAAATATTTAATACCGTGGGGCCTGCACAGAGGAGGCAGCAGAACGGGCTTCAGTGCCAGTAGCAGCAATCAGCAGCTCCCCAAATATCCACATGGCAGCAGTGACAGCAGTAGCAGAGGAATGAGAGAGGCTCTGAGGTTGCTGGCAAAAGAAAGAGAGGGGAGTCTGCCTTCAGTGTGTGCAAGTGTATGAATAGGAGTCTGCCTGGGGGTGTATGTGTGTGAATGTACGGGTGCCTGTCTGTGGCTGTATCTGTGTATGAGAACAAATGGGTGTCTTCTTGGGGTCTGTCTGTGTGAGAATAGGTGCCTGCCTGTGTGTGAGAATGAATTGGTGCCTGCTTGGGGGGGTCTGTGTGAGTGTGCGAGAATCAATGTGTGCATGCCTGGGGGGTGGGGAGTGAGCGGTGTGAGAATGAATAGGAGCTGCCTGGGGGTCGGTGTGGGTGTATATGGGTGTGTGTGTGTGTGTATGTGTGTGTATGTGAGAATGACTGGGAGCTTGCCTGGGTGTGTGTGTTTGTGTGTGTATGTGAGGGAGCCAGTGAGTGTGAGAGCATGAGTGTGTATGAGAGAATCCAGGGGAGTGAGAGCTTTTGTGTGGGTGGTATGGGGGGGGAGAGAGTATCTTAGAGCCTGAAAGTGTGTCAATGTCTGTGAGAGAGAGGGAGGTTATGATGGCTTTAAGAGCATGTATGTGTGTGTATGTGACAGTGTATGTGTGAGAGAGAATGAACATGTGAGTATGTGTGAGAGAGAGGATAAAGTTTGTGCGCTCCCCTAACCTAATCCTCGACTATTTCAGAGTGACTGGAAATCAAGAGTTCCCAGGTATGGACAGCAGGGGCTTTTAAAAATCCTTATTAGTTTTAATTACTGAGTGTTATTTGTTATGTATGCTGTTTTGAAATATATTATTGGTGCTTGGGAATTTAAAAAAAATGTATTTGATTTTAATTAATAGAAATTATTCTATTTATCAGTAGTTTTAAAATATTCTTTTATTAGAATGGTTTTACTATTATAATTGATGCTTTATGTTTCTTGATTTTATTTGTTTTATGAGGAATGGTGGTTCTGTTTTTCCATTGTTACACTCAGAATCTGGCTTCTTGGGGTCTCCATTTCAGTTTGTCTAATTTGTGATCCTTTATTCTGTCTAGCACCCCCTCAAGTATTATGCTGCCAAGGGAGAGGGGCTGCACAAGAAGAATAACCCCCACCTGCACCGTTGGGTATGAGTATCAGAGTGGGGGGTTGCGGGGTACGTTAACATCTCTGGGATAAATGATCCAAATGCCCCAACCCATCTCTTCTAGGAGCCTCTGTGGTTCTCACCCCTATTCTGGGAACAGTGTACAGCACAAAAATCACCACTTTACTGTAAACATTAACTTCTTTTACTGTTAACAGCAACATAGAACATTGCAGAAATGATAAAGCAAACGAAGTGAAAATAATTAGTAATAGCACGCATCCATAAGCCTATCAATCACAATTTGGCCAAATATTGTTCTGGTAAATTAATCAACTTGCCCAGTAAACCAGGGCTATGAGCAACTTGAATTTTCAGTAGCAGTCTGAGGATTCTACTGTTCAGACTGCCCTCTGGCAAACCTTATGGTTAACAATACATGGGCAATCTAATAGTCCTTTACCCAACACAAACCTATACCATCAAAAGGACATAAATATATACTCGTATTCACTCTAAATTTTCTCACGTATATAATTAGTTCATTTCATCAATATAACAGTATTATTTTTTGTAAATTACATAATTATATTCAACATACATTTTCTCAAAAATTCAACACATAACAAGTGTAAATATACATCAATATTATTTGAGACATATGTGTAATTTCTTTTAACATATGTGGATACCTAATATACCCAATTTCCCAGATTAATACAGCAACAATAAATAACCCAAATATAAAATCACACTACCATTCACTCATACACATTCATTCATCCAATTACCTAAAAATTTCCCCAACTCTATTGCACCTTCCCCAAAAGCATGTATTACAAACATGTATTAAATACACAGATTTTAAATACAGGGATACTGAGATACTTTTTTTACATACATTATATCTTCAATTCAATTTTTAATTGTCACCCAACATTAAGCGGGTTAATTTTAGAATCTCATGTATTCAATTATACATCAAGTTGATAATCCCCAAAAAGGACCTTGTTTCGCAAATTAGCTTCTTCAGGGGTTATCCTTCACAATATTATTAATACTTCTTGTCAACCTCACATAAGAACCTCAATATCCCGTAGTCCCAAATATTCCAACAATTGCTTCGGTATCCACACCTACATTCAGAATTCCATTAATATCCAATCATCTCGTATATGTGGGATATATCTCCAACCATCTCCACAATAATTACAATTAAAGTATAGCCTCGGACTCCGTCAGACAGGAAACTTCTCCAGCAGCCTATGTTTTTATCCTATATAGACAGTATACGAGACAACCCGCTATTTCCTCATACCGCCGCGACTCAACATCTCCTTATACCGCCGCAGCTCAACGCTGCCTCATAACGCCGTAGCTCATGAGCTACGGCGTTATGAGGCAGCGTTGAGCTGCGGCGGTATAAGTAATGTGGTCACTCAAAGGAGTCTCCCCATCAGCAAACGAGCTGCAGCATTCAACACAAATTGCAGTGCCCTTGCCTGACACTTAGGCAACCTACATATAGGGCATTGCAATAATCCAAGGCCAAAAAATCAAATGCATGGATTACCACTCTAAAATCTTTCTTATCTAGAATATATTTCAAGCGTCACAACTTTAGAGGCTTAAAAAATCCAGCCAGTACAACTGCAAGCAGCTGCTCCCTAAATGGGAAAACCCTATCCATCACTACCCCAAGATTCCTGAGGACAAAATAAGAATCATCATATCATCAAAATACAGCAGCAACGGGACGCCTTTCACATTCATCACATTCAATAATAAGTGATTTGCACACATCCACTCCCTCATCTTTCTCAAAACATTCTCAGCCTGTTTCAAAGTGATGTCTAACACTGGCCCCACAGGGAACGCAAGCTGAAAACCATCTGAATAGCTCATACAAAATACCCCCAGGACTTTGGAGCAGATGACAAAGAGAACTGGAGAAAAAAATGACCTTTGGGGGACACCTGTCTTCACTGAACCCCATCCGAACTAGAATCAGCAATATGCACCTGATACCACCGGTCCTCCAAAAAAGAACCAAACCACTGATGAACCACACCACCAATCCCAACCTCCTCCAACCTCTGCATAAAATCTTGTGGGATAGGATGTACAATAGTATCTTTATTTATTTATTTGTTGAGTTTTATATACCGTCATTCGGTGAAGCCATCACAACGGTTTACAAGAGTCAAATAGTAATTTTCTTAACAATTGTGAATTAAGGTATAACAGGATAAGTATTAAACAAAAAGTTAATCTCTTAGAGTCCAGAAGAAAACCATTTTTTTTTGAGTGAGGAGGGTTTGTTTGGTGCTGGTTGGAGATAAGTTATTTTTGTTAATTTGGTTGGTAGTTTCTTTGGGTGTTAGGATGCTGTGGAGTTTGAGAATTAGTGTAGACTTTGTAAAACAACCACGTTTTTATTTCCATCATATGTGTATCTATGATGCCTGTACCCCCATATCTTTAAGTATTTTTCTTATGGACTCAAAATGGGAAAACCCCTTTACTGCATAAGAACATAAGAACATGCCATGCTGAGTCAGACCAAAGGTCCATCAAGCCCAGCATTCTGTCTCAGACGGTGGCCGGTCTAGATCACAAGTTATCCAGCAGATCCCAAAATGGTTTATGGACTTTTCCTCCAGAAACGTATCCAAACCCTTTTAAACCCAGCTATGATCATGACCTCTGGCAGCAGTTTTACAGTTTGTGTGTTGAGTGAAAAAATACTTTCTTTGATTTTTTTTTTTTTAATCTGCTGTTAATTTCATGGAAAGTCCCCTAGTCTTAGTGTTATTTGAAAGGGTAAATAACCGTCCCCTATTTACCTGTTGTTCCACCCTCATGATTTTATAAACCTTTATCATATAGCCAGTAGCCACCCAGTCACCACCTCTCCAAGCTGTAGAGCTCTAATCAGTTTAGCCTCTCTTCATAAGGGAGCCATTCCATCCCCTTTATCATTTTTGTTGCCCCTCTCTGTACCTTTTCTAGTTCTAGTTGTCAGATGGTGACAACTAGAAAAACACACAGTTCTCAAGGTGCAGTCGTACCATAGATTGATGCAGAAGTATTATGCTATTTTCCACTTTATTTTCCATTCCTTTCTGAATCATTCTTAACATTCTATTTGCTTTTTTGATCGTCGCCATGCACTGAGCTGACTCCAATGTATTGTCCACAAGAAGCCCAGAGTTCTTTTCCTAGCTGGTAATTGCTAATGTGAAACCCAACATTATGTATCTAAAGCTAGGATTTGTTTTCTCTATGTGTATCACTTTGCACTTGTTCATAGTTCTTCACAATCTGCTGTTTTGACAAATTATTAATTTTATCAGCTGCAAATTTGATCACCTTACTTATTGTTCGCTTTTCCAGATTATTTAAGAATCAGTGGCATAGCCACAGGTGAGCTGTGGCCCATCTACTTTAAACTTGGGCCTACCAATTAGTGTTAACCGATGCTAAGAAAGGCACTGCCACAGGACCATTGTGGAGCTCATACCGCTCAGCCCGAGGAGACCCAATGCAGGACCGTCATGGAGCTCATCCCATGCAGCCTGAGGAGACCTGTTGCAGGCCACCACAGAACTCATACCATATGGCCCTAGAAGAAGCCCATCGCAGGCCATCATGGAGATCATCCCACATGACTTGAGGAGGCTCACTGCAGGTCTGCTGCAGAGCTCATCCTGTGTGGCCCCAAAAGAAGAGGCCTATCGCAGCAAGGAAGTCCAGAAGAGAGGGGGAACACTGATAGAGTGTGTGGGAATGAGAAGCCTGTATGTGTGAGACAGTGCATGGGAGTGAGAAGCCTGTGTGTGTCTGTGTGAGAGAGAGCATGGGAATGAGGTTGTATATGTGTGAGAGAGCATAGGAGGAGAAGCCCAGGTGTGTTGGTATGTGTGAGACAGCATGGGGGTGAGAAGCCTTTATGTGTGTGTATGAGAGAGCATGGGAGTGAGAAGCCTGTGTGTGTAAGTGTGAGAGACAGCATGGGATTGAAAAACCTATGTATGTGTATGTGTGAGAGAGAGAGCATGGGAGTGAGAAGCTTGTGTGTGAAAGAACATGGGAGTAGGAAGCTTGTGTATGTGAGAGAGCATGTGGGAGTGAAGATCCTGTACTTGTGTTTGAGAGAGAATGTGGACAGCCTATGTGGTTGTGAGAGAGGAGAGAGCACGAAGGAGTGCAGAGCCTATGTGGGTTTGAGAGAGAGAGTATGTGGGTGTGAGAGCGAGCATGAAGTACTGGGAGCCTGCGTGTGAGAGAGAACATGTAAGAGTGTGTGAGTGGGACCTGCGTGTGAGAGAGTATGAGAGTCTGCATGTGAGAGTGGGAGCCTGGGTAAAAGAGAGAGTGTGGGACTGGGGGCCTGTGTGTGTGTGAGAGAAAACATGAAAGGTTGGGAGACTGTGTGAGAGAAAGTATGTGTGTGAGAGCCTGAATGAGGAAGGAAAGAAGAAAGAAGGAGAGAGAAGAAACAGAAATAATAAAAGAGATGTTGAAAAAAGGATTAGGAAAAGACAGATAAGGGAAAAAGAGACTGGGACCAACCAATTAGAAAGCTAAGATCAGACAACAAAGGTAAAAAAAAACATTTTGACTTTGTGATTGGAGTATGCCATCTTTGAGATTATGCATTTCTTATACATTTGTATTTTTTTTAATTTCAGTATTCCACTGTTCAGAGTCTAGTTTCTTGGGCATTTCATTTCAGTGTTGTCTGTTTGTTTCTGTTTCTAATTTTGTAGTCCCTTATTCTGTATTAGGTAAGGGTCTGTCTCTATGCTGCGCATGTGTGACAGAGATGCAGTATTTTGGCTAATGTGTGGTTTCTCTGTAGCGATTTGAGCATTCTGGCCTGTTTGCCCAGGAGCTGGTGTATTATTTATTTATTTATTTAACTTTTTTATATACCAACATTCAAGACGGTGGTCCCATCATGCTGGTTCACAAGAAACAGGGGTGTAATTATAATAAACTTTAGCATTTAAACAATAGTGCAGAAAAGCAGTTACATATAACAAGGAAAACAATAACTTGGAATGAGAAGGGAAATGAAGATCAGATAGTTATATATATGTATAAATAACATTGTATGAGGTGGCTATTAACGCTAATACTAGTATTAGTATACTAATACTAATTAGTATTAGTATAATACTAGTATTAGTATACTAGTATTAGTGTTCTAGGGCCTGGTGTAATGTTTACTTTGCTGCCTTTTCATAAATAAGGTTGCTTCTGTTTGAGTTCTGAGTGTTACTGCTGTTATGGTATGGCAAGGTTCTAGGTGGTTGTTTTTTTTTAATTATTATATTTTTGTAGGGGTTTATGTTACTTCCCAAAGCACTTGGCTGTGGAGAGAGCTTGTTTTGCTGTTACTGAGGTGACACCAGAATCTGAATATATATTATTTGCATGTTGGGTTATAATATGAACAATCCTAATTCTGCTCTGCACTCTTTGCGAATCTTAAGTTCTTATGATTTTTGCTGTTTTATTGTAGTTATAATATAATCTGCATTTTTGGAGAGAGGATTCATAAAAGAATATATTTGTTTTATAACATGACAAGCTGTTAAGCCCGTCACAACGGGCTACATTACATTTTTGTTTTCGGTCCATTTTCGAACACAGCACCCTCCTACACTTTTTCTCCCTCATTCCCCCTTCCCCTCAGTCACTCACCCCCTTCCCACCCCTCAGTCTTACTCACCCTCTGTCTCCCACTGCCTCCTTCCCCTCACCTCTCTCCCCTTCCCTCAGTCACTCCCACCTCTCTCCCCTTCCCTCAGTCACTCCCCACCCTGTCTCAATCCCATCTCCCTCAGCCCTCCTCCACTCCCTTTTTCTCTGCTCCACAACTTCTTACCCTTCCACTTACTCACATCCCTGTCTCTCACCTCTCCCTCATTCTCCCTCTCCCCTCACTCTTCCCCACCCCCTACCTCCCTCCCTCCCAGTCCCTCCCCCCCTGAGTCCCTCCCTCCCACTCACTCAGTCGTCCCTCCCTCTCACTCAGTCCCTCCCTCCCTCTCTCTCTTCCCTCCCTCCCTCGCTACTGGCCGCCGCTGCCGCTGCTCCTCGTCGTCGTCGTTCGCCGCCGCCCGCTCGACACCGCCCGCTAGCGCCGCCTGACACCGCCGCTGCCACCCGACGCCGCCATGTTTTTTTTTTTCTGACGCTGGCTGAGACCGACGTCCTTGCCCGCACATGCGCAGTAGAGCTGTGCTCTACTGCGCATGTGCGGGCCGTCGGTCATGGCCCATTTATAAGGTAGATTGGATTGTCATGTTTGGCGGCTCGGACAGTCCCACAAGCTGCCACACTCACTCCCGACACCAACAAACTTTGCGGCAGGATGCAGCCATCACCCACCACTCTCAGCTGTTCTCCTAGGTGTGCGCCCGACACCTACACTTTTAAAGGGCCTGTGGTGGGAAGAGCTGCAGTGCCCACTAATAACCTCACCCGGCCTCAGCTCTTTTTAAGGCTCCTGGGATCCTTTCACCTTGCCTCAGCAACAAGTCCCCTGGTGTGCCTTCTGTTCCAGTGCATGTTGCTAGTTAGGTGGTGTTGTTCCCTTGTCTTCTCCATGCATCCATCGTGTCCTGTCTTGTCTGTTTGGTTGTCTGTTCCCTGTCCCCTCAGCTTGACCCTGGCCTGGACCTGGAGCTCTCTTGATCGTTGCCTGGACCTGACCCCTTGCTTTGCACTTGACCTTGCTTTGTCTGCCACCTGCCCTGACCTATGCTCAGCCTTGGACTCTTGCCTTTGGACTGTCCCTGGGACCCACCTAATACTTGCCAGCTGCCAGAACCCAAGGGCTCAATCTGCAGGGGAGGCAGCTGGTATAGACGAGGCTCCGATCAGGCCCAAAACAGGGCACCTCCAGCAACTGTCAGGGTGGCCTAATGGGCTTACTCACTAGGCAGTGCCAACCACAGCACTAAGGGTCCAATCTTCCAACGAGTATCACATGGATCTGATGTTTCTGGTGTTTTTTGTTTACTTTTTATATGATATTGTTGCATATTTATAAACTGAAATACGCATAAATACAAATCAATAAAATACTTTTAATGTTGGTAACTGCTTGAAACAATTTAAAACAAAATATATTTAAGTGACACTCGTGATGCATGATGGCTGTTGCAGTCTACTTAGAAATCTATTGTCAGGTGCACTCTAAGGCATTATTATTGATAAGAGTACAACTAGTAGGGCTCAAACCTATATGCCTACTGCCCACCCATGTTAACCTTGGGTCCCCCCGAAAAAATTCAGTTCTGGCTACGCCACTGTTATGAATATATTAAACAGCACAGGTCCAAGTACAGATCCCTGGAGCTCTCCACTGTTTACTCTCCCTCCGATGGACAAATTGACCATTTAGCCCTGTTTCCTTATAACTAGTTACCAATCTACAACAGGATATCGATTCCTATGCCATGACTTTTTAATTTCCTGAGGAGTCTCTCATGAGAGACTTTGTCAAATGCCTTCTGAAAATCCAGATAAACTAGCATAACTGGTCAACTTGATATAGTGTATCATGTGTCCTGATTTTGGAAAAGCTGACATATTGGATATACTGTAGTCCATGGCAACGGTAAATCAGTTTTGACTCAAGGCCCCTCATGGCACAATAAAAAGTCTGGTATTTATTTATTTGGATTTGTTATTCGCTTTTTTGAATACATAATTCATCCAAAGCATTCACCAAATAATAGCAGCATATGAGCAAAGGTCATCTGCAGCTTTACAATACTATGTGTGTATCAATTTAGATGGCTTGACAATGGGACCTGGTTTGTTAATTTTTAGCAGCTTGCTCTCAGTCCAGCATTGGGGCACTTTTAAAGTCCTTGTTTAACAGCTCAGAGAACTGGCAAGCATTCTGCTTTAGAGCAGTCCCTGAAAGGACTGTCTATCAGAGCCTGATTCAGAGCTCACCTTTCCAAAAGAAATAACGTTTGGTCCCAACACGTCACCTATTTTTAACCCAGCACCCCCCACCCCACCCCCAATGAAGCTTGGCATGCACGCTGTCAATCAGCTGTGGGACAACATACGCAGGGGATGTTGTTTATTTTCATTCAGAGTGGTATTGCTTTCATGGTAATATGATCATTTACCATATGGGGCATATAAACACGATAAAATACAATATGTGTGCTACAGTGCAGTGTTTTACTGCCGAGCGTCACAGATCCAGCCCGAAATGCCTCCAGGACTGCAGGGAAACTGGGGAAGAAGCTGCGTTTCCAAAGTGCGTCGGTGGAAGTCTGCTGGAAACTGAGCAGGAGCCAAGGCAGAGCGCCATGCAGTTTCCCGTGCTCTTTCGCAGAACCCACTTCACAGCTCCCAGCTGTCGCTGCTCAGCGAGCAGGATGTTAGTTCATGCACAAGTCGCACCTGCTTTTTTAAACGAAAACACAAGTGCACGTTTTGTTCTTCCCCAGGTACCGAAATGCGCCTGGAATTAAACAAGTAACAATAAACCAGTGAAAGCACTGGATTATTTATAAATTCAGTTCGCATCGCTGTTGCGTCCTTGAAATAATAACTTTGCTCCTCCACTGGTGGTAATTAGCAAATCAGTTTAAATAGGCTCTGTTCGAGCTTGTAAAACCCAAAACAAATCTCGGCATCTTTCTGTCAATATTCGCCCCCCAGGCTGCATTCCACATTGCCTTTCCTTTACATTACAACGACAGATAAAAGGCACTGAGGTGTCAAGCCATTGCCCTTCAGCCTTCCTTGCGCTTTCAGTCACAACTCTCAGCATGCCGTGCTTGTTACAGGCATATTTTCGCGGTAAACAGCACCACCGTCATCAGAGGCTTTGCACTGACTTTGACCCGCGGTGCTGATACTATTACGGATCTGCAGCCTTGCAAGTCACGCATTTATTTCCATTACCAACTCAGCTGTGTCGCCCTCCTGAAAGACACGGCGGCCTTGGCCTCCGATTGGCCAAGCAGCTGCAGCCCCAGCCCCGACACGACTGGTGCCGGAACTTCGGGGCTCACAAAGCTGAATCGCGCAGCCAGGTGGCACGAGAATAAGCAGCACGCGGGGTGCAAAAACCAAAACCAAATAACAAACCACAGAAGGCATTCATGTATTTAGTTATGCGCTTTGGGATCCGACAGAAGCTTCGCAGAGCAGGCATAACGCCCCCTGGTGGCAGCCTTTCGAGGGAATTCGTGAACCTCGGCTCGCGCCGTCGGCAGAGGTCACGTGACGGCGGAAGTCTCCCGGAAGACGGGGCTCTCGGCCAATCACAGGGCTGGAGGAGCTGCCTGGTAGGTAGGTGCAAGCCTCCTTTGAACAGCTGATGCACAAGCCCGTGCAAAGCTGCTCGCTTCCTTACCCGGTGATAACAGCAGGAGAAGCAGCTGTTCTCTGGGATACAACTGCAGCACGGCTTAAACATTAACCAGAATGGAAATCCAATAGATGGGGAAACATAGAACCTATGGTCGGTGTGCCATGCAGGAGTTACAGATGCAGCCTGAGATCTGTGGTTTAAAATAATGAAACAAAAAAAAATATATATTTTTAAAAAATTTAGATTATTAACTGGTTCTCAGAGACAATGTATACAGGGGCATATGAAAATCCTGGCATTCATTTCAAGTCTGCACTGAAATCAGTTTGGGTTCCTCTCAAAGCACTTGAACCATATAGTTTACACTGAGACAATTTTATTGACATGAACATTTTATGTGTGCTGCCAAATACATAAAATGATTTAAAATAAAATAGGAAACAATTACAAAATATTAATAAAACAGTAAAAATTAAATTAAAGAATACAGAAAAGACAACTACCAGGCTTTTGCGTTGGGCTGTATTGTCTCCGGTCAGATTTCTGGCCTGTTATTAGGATGCCGCATATTTTGCTGCTATATTAGCTACTGCTTTTCCTGCTCATTCTTTTGTGGGAAGTCTTTAATTTGTTTTGGGAAATGTGCATCTCTGATATTTTAGTATTTTGCACAGCAGAGGAGGAAATGCATTTCTGTCTTCTTGGGGTTTCCAGCAGGGGCATAGCAACATGCCACCACCTTACACATACCTCCCCATAAATCTACTCTCCTCAATACTACCAAAGAATGCACCCTGTTCATAGCAGGACCCTCAGCCTGGAACGCCATGCCCGCTGACATTCGGCAAGAACTCTGCCCAAAAAAATTCAAACAAAAGCTTAAAACCTAGCTTTTCAGACAAGTCTTCACCTGATCCTTCCCCCTTTCGATCACTCCCGCCTGTGGCCACTTGCCATATTCTTCCCTTGCTTCCACTTTCCATCTTTCGTTATATTAACATAAATATGATCAGTTTTATACCTATTTTACCAAACTATTGTAAACATGTACATATATCTTAACCCCTCTATTCCTCATCTCCCCCCCTCCTCCCCCCCTCTCGGTTTTCCACATCCCTTTTCCATTCTTATTGCTCCCTGCTCCTTTTGCTTTTGTATTATATTTGCAATATTGTTATCCTCCTTTTATTATATATTCATTATTGTTCCCAGTTACCATTACTCCCTGTTACATGTAAAGCACTATTGCTACCCTTGATGTTACCTGGAAACCGATATGATGTTACCTTACGAATGTCGGTATAAAAAAATCTCTAAATAAATATGTAGGTTGCGGAAGTCTGTGCCCCCTCCCCTAGCAGCTGGGTCATGCCACATATGAGTCAGCCCTTTAAAGGTGCAGCAGTTAGACAGCCTAGGGCAGGGGTCGGGAACCCATGGCTCGCGAGCCAGATATGGCTCTTTTGAGGGCTGCATCTGGCTCGCAGACAAGTGTCGCCATACTTCGCGGTTCCCCGCTGACCCAGCTGCTCCCCGGTCCTCCGCCGCCCGGGCTTAAAATGCTGTCAGCCCGGGCGGAACGCGGCAGGACAGCTGGAGTCAGCGGCACCGGCGTGCTCTCTTCTCCCCCCCCCCTGCGGCCCGGAAGAGGAAGTGGAGAGCATCGGGTGCCTGCGCGGGAAGAAGAGACCACACTAGCGTGGTCTCTTCTTCCGCGCAGGCACCCGATGCTCACCACTTCCTCTTCCGGGCCGCGGGGGGGAGGAGAAGAGAGCACGCCGACTGGAGTCATCCGGGTGCCTGCGCGGGAGTCATCGGGTGTCAGCCGGGTGGCCAGCGCTGGAGTCATCGGGTGCCTGCGCGGGTCTTCCCGCGCAGGCACCCGATGCTCTCCACTTCCTCTTCCGGGCCGCGGGAAGAAGAGAGCACGCCGGTGCTCTCTTCTTCCCGCGGCCCGGAAGAGGAAGTGGAGAGCATCGGGTGCCTGCGCGGGAAGACCCGCGCAGGCACGCTAGTGTCCAACGGGAAGAAGACTGCAGCGCGGCTCGGAGGAAAATGAAAATCTTCAACCGCGGCCGATGGGACTCCGCCTTCGCCTCCGCGAGGGCTGAAAATGAAGGAGGTTAGCGTTGGGAGGTGGCTGCTGCTGCCGCGCGTTCCCGGGGGGGGGGAAGGGGGAGAGAGAGAGTGAATGAATGAGCGAGCAAGCATGTGTGTTTGAGATCCTGTGTGTGTGAGTGAGAGATTGCATGTATGTGAATGATTGAGAGCCTGTATATGTGAAAGAGAGTATGTCTGTGATTGAGATCCTGCCTGTGAGAGAGAGAGCATGAATGTAAGTTTACCATTGGGAACCTGTATGTGTAAGTTTGTAATTGAAAACCTGTTTGTTTGAAAGAGTATGTGTGTATGATTGAGATCCTTTGTGTGTGAGAGAGATCATGTGTATGTATGATTAAGAGCCTGTGTGTATAAGTAAGAGAGAGATCATGTGTGTCTGTGTCTGATTGACAGCTGGTTTAGGTGATGGAGCATGTGAGTATGTGATTGAGAGCCTGTGTTTAAATGAGAGAGAGAGACCATGTGTGTCTGTGTGATTGAGAGCTGATTTAGGTGAGGGAGCATGTGAGTATGTGATTGAGAGCCTGTGTTTAAATGAGAGAGAGAGACCATGTGTGTATGTGTGTGATTGAGAGCTGATTTAGGTGAGGGAGCATGTGAGTATGTGATTGAGAGCCTGTGTGTAAATGAGAGAAAGAGAGGACATGTTTGTAAGCATGTGAATGAGAGTCTGTGTGTGAGAGAAAAAGACAGCATGTATTTATGTGATTGAAAGCCTGTGTGTGTGTAAGCGTGAAAAGATAGACAGCATGTGTGTAAATGTGTAATTAAGAGCCTATATAAGTGAGAGAGAAAAAACATTTGTATATGTGAGTGACTAAGAGCATGTGTGTATAGGTGTGTCATTGAGAGCCAGTGTGAGAGAGAGCGCTGGTATGTGACTGAGAGAGGAGAAAGTTCCAAGCAAACCACCCCACCTCCTGCTAATTCAGAACAATCTCAGGACACCTGGATATCAACGTTCCCAGGTATGCAGAGCAAAAAAATTTTTGTATCCTTATTATTTTTCATTACTGGATCTTTGTGTCTGCTATTTTGAAATATTTTGTTGGTATCTGGAAATGTTTTATATGAGTTTTTAATTATTGGATATTCCACTCATCAGCTGTTTCGAAATATGTTCTTTTTGTTAGTACAGTTTTACTGCTGATGATTTTATATTTCTTGATTTGTTTTATAAGGATGTGTGATGTTTCTTTTTTCCTTTGTTACACTGCATACAGAGACTCTGGCTTGTTGCAGTTTCCAATTCAGTTTTTGTCTGCATGCTTCTTGTTATGCGTTTTGGTCTCTTTATTCTATGTTAGGTGAGGGACAGCACGTGATTCAGGTGAGGTTTTCTGCTGGCGTGTAGTTTCTGTGTAGGACTCTATAGCAGCCTGACTTGGTCCGTTTTCCTAATAGGAGATGTATTGGTGTCTTAAGGCCTGGTGTAATATTTTCAGAGACTTATTGTACTTTAAAAGTGTGATCTTACATAAAATGCACACATTTACTTGTATTTAGTTTTAAACATATTGTATGGCTCTCATGGAATTACATTTTAAAATATGTGGCGTTTATGGCTCTCTCAGCCAAAAAGGTTCCTGACCCCTGGCCTAGGGCATTGGAATCACTGCCAGTCCATGATCCCCTCTCCTTTAAGGAAGCTAACTTAAACAGGGAAAAAAAAACACTGACCTTGGGCTATTACTGTAAAAGTCTGTTTACTTTTTTTAGGTAATTATCCCCCTTCTTTTCAGCACCTTAAAAGTTCAAGAATGCTTTGCTTCATTGGAAACATATTTACATAATTGCTGTTCAGCAGTTTGCATAAAGTAGCTGCCATAACCACAGAGGGAGACTGAGGGAGCTAGGGCAATGAGAGAGTGAAAAACAGAAGATTATAGAGTGTTGCCAGAAATTAAAATGTTTTGTAGCTACTGCCTTGAAGACCCACATAGGACTGGGTAAGGGATGTGTGCAGGAGCTAGCACAGTGCTCACCTATATTAACTTTGGGTTCTCCCGTCCCCCCAAATTCAGTTTTGACTATGCTCCTGGTTTCCAGTTCAGTTTATGTCTGCATATTTCCAAGGCTTAATTTGTGGGGGAACGGGGTGGAACGCAGTTCTGGCGCTTCTTTTCAGGCTTAAAAGACAGCAACAGGGTTATTCTGCTCCAGCCCTTTCCCTCCAGACAGCCTGTATGGAAGAGGAGAAAAGGGACTGAGTCTGAAGCACACAGAGAACAGAACAACTACTCTGCTCTCTGATCCAGCCCCTCCTCACTTGTTTCCCATCCCCCCCCCCCACACACACACACTTCTCCTGAATTGCTGGAAACAGAAGGCAAAGGGGTGATATTGAAGCAGACACTGTAGAGCAAAGAACAGACACAAAAAAGGTTGGAATTAGCACAAGTTTGAAAGTTGTGAGCAGTAATGCCAATTGTTAAGGCTTCAACCCTGGTCTTGATGAATGCCACTATTGCTCACAACTTTCAGACTTATGCTAATTCAACCCCTTTTTGGGTTCATTACCCAGGCTTAAGGTCTGGCAGAACAACCCAGAACCGAGAAAGCGGAGCAGAGCCAGCAGCATATTTCAATTCTGGCTCCCCTGAGGAAACAGAATAGACCCAATAGTTGCATGGATCACTTATGCCCCCACCACCCCCCCATCCCTTGGAGGAAGCAGAGCTGCTTACCCTGAGACAAGGCCAGTCACATGGCTTTGATTCGGGTATGTGTATGTATGTGTGTGTATGTGTGAGAGAGAGCGAGTTCACACCTGGCCCTGGTCCCACCTATCTCACCCCCTCCACAGTTCCATTTCCTTTCTGTCTACAAATTAAGCCCTGCATCTTTCTATTTCTATCCTGTGGTAACTAATTCAGTATTTGGTGAGGATCTGCCTGTGTTTTGCGTGTGTGACCGAGGTAAGGTACTCTGCTAACATCTAGCTTATTGCATTTGCCAACTTCTCAAAGGAGCTGGCTAATAAAATAATGGCAACAAGAATGGCATTCAAGAAGTAGAAAGGTTCCCAAAAGAGGAATACAGGGAAGAATGTCTGGTGAAGCTGAGGGAAACTTGGTAAGCAATCAGGAAAGCCAAAGGTCAAACAGAAGAAAGGATTGCTAAAGAGGTAAAGCAAAGTGACAAAACATTTTTCAGATATACTGTATTAGTGAAAGGAGGAGGACCCAAGGTGGTATAGTAAAATGGAAAGGAGACAAGGAGCAATGTGTGGAGAAAGATGATGACATAGAAATATCAAACAAATACTTCAGTTTGGAGTTCCCTAAAGAAGACCCTGGAGAAGGACCATTGCTGGTTGACAAGAGCATGGGTGGTTGTGGGGTAGATGCAACCCTGTTTACAGAAGAAAATGTATGGGAGGAGCTAGGAAAACCGAATGTAGACAAAGCCATGGAGCTCAATGGGGTACATCTCAGGATACTGGTAGAACTCAGAGATGGGCTGGTGGGTCCACTGAAAGATATGTTCAATAAACCCCTGGACATTGGAGTGATGCTGCAACAGTGGCGTAGCCACGGGTGGGCCTGGGTGGGCAGCTGCCCACCCAATTTAGACCCAGGCCCACCCAACTGACACCAGAACTGCAAGGCTGTCGCGGGATCCCATCCCCGCGACAGCGAAGAGGAGAACCCATGCTTGGCACGCCATCACGGCACACGTGGGGAAGCGTCCTACAACCATATGGCCGACCGATCTTCCTGTTTGCGGGGGGAGGGGGGGAGCGGAAGCACCGTGCACAGCTTCCACTTCCTCCCCCCAAAGCAGGAAGATCAGCTGGCCTCTCCTGCTATCTTCGGGCCGTATGGCCGACCGATCTTCCTGTTTGGGGGGGGGGGGGGAGGAGAGCGGAAGCGCCGCGCAGTTTCCGCTTCCTCCCCCCAGAGCAGGAAGATCAGCTGCCTCTCCTGCTGCCACTGGCCTCCTGCGTACAGCCGACCGATCTTCCTGTTGGGGGGGGGGGAGCGGAAGCTGTGCGCGGCGCTTCCGCTCTTCTTCCCCCCCCCCAACAGGAAGATCGGTCGGCCATACGGCTCGAAGATAGCAGGAGGCCAGTGGCAGCAGGAGAGGCAGCTGATCTTCCTGCTCTGGGGGGAGGAAGCGGAAACTGTGCGCGGCGCTTCCGCTCTCCTCCCCCCCCCCCCAACAGGAAGATCGGTCGGCCATACGGCCCGAAGATAGCAGGAGGCCGGTGGCAGCAGGAGAGGCAGCTGATCTTCCTGCTCTGGGGGAAGGAAGTGGAAACTGTGCACAGGCTTGAATGTGTATGTGAGGATGAGAATGGGAGCCTTGTGTGTGTGTGGGTGAAAATCGGACCCTGGGTGCGTATGGGAGTGAGAATGGAGTCTTGAATGTGTGTGGGTGATAATGGAAGCTTGAATATGTGGGTGAGGTTGGAAGCTTGAATGTGTGTATATATGGGTGAGAATGGGAGCCTGGGTTTGTGTGTGTGGGTGAGAATGGAAGCTTGAATATGTGGGTGAGAATGGAAGCTTGAATATGTGGGTGAGGATGGAAGCTTGAATGTGTATATATATGGGTGAGAATGGGAGCCTGGGTTTGTGTGTGAGGGTGAGAATGGAAGCTTGAATATGTGGGTAAGAATGGGTGCTTGAAAGTGTGTATGTGTGGGTGAGAATGGGAGAATGGGTTTGTGTGTGTGGATGAGAATGGGTGCCTGGATGTGCGTCTGTGTGTGCATAAGAATATAAGCCTGGGGAGGGGTGAGAAAGTGAGAGCTTGTATGTGTGTCTGCAGAGAATGTGAGCTGGGGGGGGGAGAGCATATGAGAGTGAGAGCCTGAGTGTGTGAGGGAGTCTGTGAGAGAAAGCATTTATGTATATATATGTGTGTGTGTGTGGAAGGGAAGAAGACAGTAGTAGAAAAGACACTGAAGAGGAATTAGGAAATGAGCGACAAGGGAAAAAATGGGAAAGAGAGACCAGGACCAACTGATTAGAAAAATACAAAGATCAGACAACAAAGGTAAAAAAAAATTATATATATATATATATATAGAGAGAGAGAGAGATGTTAGCAATTTAAATATGTCATCTTTGGGAATGTGCATTCTTATATTTTTGTATTTTGCTCTTTAAGTATTCCACTGTTCAGACATTTTAGTTTCTCAGGCTTTCTATTTTGGCTTTATCTACATGTTTCTGTTTCTAATTTATAGTCTCTTATTTCTATATTAGGTAAGGGTCGGTCTCAGTTTTGCCTGTTTGTGACAGAAATGAGTATTTCTAGCATATAGTTTCTCTGTAGTAGTAGTCCAGCCTGTTCTGTTATTCCCGTAGGTGATGTATTAATGTTCTAGGGCCTGGTGTAGTATTTGCATTGCTGCTTTTTCATAAGGTTGCTGTTTGAATCCTGAGAGTCAGTGCTGTGATTGTTTGGCAAGGTTCCAGATGCCTCTTTCTTTGCAAGAGTTTGTTACTTCACAAAATAGCAGTGGAGGGTTATTTTTTGCTGAGATTACACCAGAATTTGAATTTTTTTTTCATGTTACTTGTAATGTGAATTGCCGCAGCTTTGCGCTGCACCTGTTCTGATGATTAATTATATTTTATTGTATTTATGAAGATTTCTGGGTTTCTGCAAAGATGGTTCATGAAAGAATACATTAATTTTTGTTTTATTATATGATTGGATTTGATTGTTTTCTATACTTGAAATAATTGAAGTAAATTATTTTAAAGTTTCATACATGACACATAATGGCTGTTGCAAACTACTTAGAAAGCCATTCTAGGGTGCAGTATATGGCATTATTTATCAGTAAGAAAACAACTAGTAGACCTGCATGCCTTGTGCCCACCTATGTTAACCTTGTGCCCACCCAAAAAATCAATTCTGGCTACGCCACTGTGCTGCAAGATTGGAGAAGAGTGGTTGTGGTCCTGCTTCACTAGGGTGGTAGTAGAGAGGAGGTGGGAAACTAAAGACCAGTTAGCCTCACTTCGATGGTGGGGAAATTAATGGAGACTCTGCTGAAGGAGAGGATAGTGAACTATCTACAATCAAGTTGTTCTGGTTCTGGCTGCTGTGCAGCCTTCCCTCCACCAGGGGACCCTAGTGAGCATACTCTACAGGCTGGCCAAGCTCCTCCTTCCTGCTTGTACCATACCCAGACTCCAGCTCTACTTAACCCTGTCTGTCCCTTACCTCAATGCTTCTGCATCAAGTCTCCTTTGGCTCCCTGCTCTAGCCACTCTTGCCTTGTGGCCTTCTCAGGCCTATCCTCACTTTGCCTTCTGACCTCAGTATTGTCTTGCCTTGCCTCGTGGCCTTAAGGCCTACTGATTCCAGTCTTGCCTTGCCTTGTCTCTGGGCCTTCTGATCTCAGCCTTGCCTTGCCTTGTCCTATGGCCTCTCTAGGCCTCTCTTTGTCGTGCCCCCTGGTGCCTTCCTGTATTGCTGCCTTTGGGCTTTGTGCTCCATGTTCTGTATTGTCCTTGTCTTGCCTGTCTTGTCCTGACTTTGTCTGTTCCTGGTCAAGCCTCAGTTCCAGTCTTACCTGCATTCTGTTCCTGAGTTCCACTCTTACCTGCATTCCGTTCCAGAGTTCCAGTCTTATCAGCACGCTCTTTCTGAGTTCCAGCCTTGCCTGCTCACTGTTCCTGAGTTCTAGCCTTGCCTGCGCATTGTTCTTGAGTTCCAGTCCTATCTCCAGGCTGTTCTAGTCCAAGCCCTGGTTCCAGCATTGCCTGCACACGGTACCTGACAATCCAAGCCTTTCTCCAGCCTTACTGACTGGACTGCCCTAGCTTTGCTTCAGTCTCATCATGCTGTCCCGTGCCATTCTGGAGGTGGTGTCCCCATCGCTCTACCCGAACCATAATTTATTTATTTATTTATTTAAAAGTATTTATATACTGTTTTTTAAAATAAAATTTTGTCAAAATGGTTTACAGAAAATTAAAATAATAAGTAGGGCATGGATAAAAACTAAAATTGAGGGTAAAATGTACATACATTTAACTAAAATAGCTAGATAAATACTAGCTCAAACAAAAATTTATTTTTAAAATAAAAGAAATGGAGATATGCCATGGGTACTTTAAAAAATTAACAGAGGAAGGAAGGAAGGAGAGGGAAAAAGAGAATGTGGAGAGATTAACCAGATGAAAAAGTGGGAGACGGGGGTAAGAGTAGAAGAATGAATGTGACGAATGAGATGAATTGTCAAATGCATGTGTCGTGAAGATGAGAGTAAATATGGTGGTTGAAAATTGAGAACCTAAACCATATATATCAGATGGGTGAAGATGAAATAGTGAGAGTTTCGATTTTGGAAGAGGAATGATTAAATGGAATATTGAATGCGGATTGAAAAAGGTATGTTTTTAAAGCTTTTTTAAAGTGATGAGGATTTGATATTAAACAAAGAGGATTAGGTAATGAATTCCAAAGAGATGGTCCTGCTACCGAGAATGCTCTCTTTCTGGTAATGTCTAATCTGGCCTGTCGTGGTGATGGAACGTCTAAATGATTTTGAGTAAGTGATCTTAAATGTCGAGTGGGTTTGTAAATACGGAGTAAAGTGCATAGCCAGGTGGAGGTAGAATTGTGAATTAAATTGTGAATGACTGAGAGTACTTTATATTTTATCCTATATTTTATGGGTAACCAATGACGAGATTGTAGGGTGGGAGTAATGTGGTTGCGAAGAGGAATACCAGATAAGAAACGTGCTGTACTGTTTTGAACTAATTGTAATGAATGAATTGAAGAATCAGATAGACCTAAGTAAAGTGCATTGCAATAGTCTAAGCCAGAAAAAATTAGAGATTGAAGAACAGTTCTGAAATCACGGTAGAAAAGAAGAGGGCGGAGACGTTTTAGAAGTTGTAGTTTGTAAAATGATTTCTTTGTTAAAGAGGAGATTTGTTGTTTCATAGATAGATCTGTATTTATAATTACTCCCAGATTTGTGGCATAATTAGTTATTGGGATTGTTAAACCGTTAAATGTAAAATGTGATGGTGGACCTATAGAAGTGTCTGTAATGGATGTTAAATGTACTAGTTCAGTTTTTGATGGGTTCAGTTTTAGACGATTATGAGATAACCAAGAGTTAATAGTGGATAGGAAGAATGAGACCAATGATAGAGTATCAGACCAGGATGTTTTATAAGGGACAAGAAATTGAATATTGTCTGCATAAATTTTGAATTGTAGGTTGAGCGAGGATAAAATATGACAGAGAGGAAGGAGATATATATTGAATAATATGGGAGATAATGATGAACCTTGGGGAACGTCAGACGGAATTGTATATGAAGTGGAGGATTGATAGTTAATATTAACTTGTTGAGGGCGATTGGTGAGAAAGGATGAAAACCAATTTAATACTGTACCAGTGATGCCTATAGCTTGAAGACCTGAAATGAGGATTTGATGATCAACCATGTCGAATGCTGCTGAAATATCTAGAAATACTATGATGTAATCTGTATAAGAGTTGAATGCATGGAATAATGTGTCAAATGTGGATAGGAGAAGTGGGTTTCTGGACCCAAAGCAGCATGGATTCATTAGGAGAAGATCTTGTCAGACAAATCTGAATGTTTTGTTTTGATTGGGTAACTAGAGAATTGGATCAAGGAAGAGCACTCAGTGTGATTTACTTGGATTTCAGCAAAGCTTTTGATATGGTCCCACATAGGAGGCTCGTGAATAAAATAAGAAGGCTGGGTGTAGGCACCAAGGTGCTGGAGTGGATTACAAACTGGTTGTCTGACAGGAGATAACGTGTAATAGTTAATGGAACATGCTCTGATAAGAGAACGGTGTTAAGTGGAGTGCCTCAAGGTTTGGTTTTGGGACTGGTTCTGTTAAGTATCTTCTTTAGCGACATTGCGGAGGAGTTAGAAGGAAAGGTTTGCTGTTTTGCGGATGATACCAAGATATACAACAGAGTGGACATGCCTGAAGGAGTGGAGAGAATGAAAAGTGATTTAAGAAAACTTGAAGAATGGTTGATGATTTTGCAGCTGCGATTCAGTGCCAACAAGTGTAGTCATGCGTCTGGAGTGCAGTAATCCAAAAGAGCTGTATGTAAGAAAATGTCATACTGGGTCAGACCAAGGGTCCATCAAGCCCAGCATCCTGTTTCCAACAGTGGCCAATCCAGGCCATAAGAACCTGGCAAGTACCCAAAAACTAAGTCTATTCCATGTAACCATTGCTAGGGGGCGAAAGACTATTGTGCACGGACCAGGAGAGGGACCTTGGGATGATTGTGTCTGGTAATCCGAAGGCAGTGAAGCAATGTGACAAGGCAGTAGCTAAAGCCAGAAAGATGGTGGGTCGCACAGAGAGAGGAATAACCAGCAGGAAAAGGGACAAGATAATGCCCTTGTACAGGTCTTTGGTGAGGCCTCACCTGGAGTATTGTGTTCAGTTCAGTTCTGGAGAACATATCTCAAAATGGATAGTGATAGGATGGAAACAGTCCAGAACAAGGTGACCAAAATGTTGTGGGGTCTATTTCAGAAGACCTATGGGAAGAAAGTGAAGGATCTAGATATGTATACCCTAGAGGAGAGGAAATGTAGGGGAGATATGATACCGACCTTCAGATTCCTGACAGGTATTAGTGATCCACAAATTTCCAACTCTTTCTGTTGAAAAGGAAACAGTAGAACTAGGAATCATGATATGAAACTGCAAAGGGGACTCAGATCCAATATTAGGAAATATTTCTTCATAGAGAAGGTGATGGATGCCTGGAATGCTCTCCCAGAAGAGATGGTGAAGAAGAGAAAAGTAAATTAATTCAAAAGGGCATGAGTCAAACACTGTGGATCCCTAATGGCTTGAGGTTGGAAATGACGAAAGGGGGGTGGTGTAACATTTCCGCATGTAGATAACCTGCTTGGAGCAGCGGTTACTACCCATTGCATAGGGTTATCCTGCACAAAGCAGCAATTACTACTATAAGCAAATTGCTGGGCAGCCTGGATGGACCATTTGATCTTTATCTGCCGTCATTACTATGTTACTATCACTATGTTAAATTTCTTTCAAGCCGATACAGTAAAAACCGCGGGAGAGCCGGTGCTCCGAGGCGAGAGCCTGCTCTCCCGACGCACGCCCAGGCCACTCTCCTGGGCGCGCGATCAAGTATATAAATGAGGGCCCGCGGTAAAAGGAGGCGCTAGGGACACTAGCGCATCCCTAGCGCCTCCTTTTTGACAGAAGTGGTGGCTGTCAGCGGGTTTGACAGCCGACGCTCAATTTTACCGGCGGCGGTTCTCCAGCCTGCTGACAGCCACAGGTTCGGAAAACGGACGCCGGCTAAATTGAGCGTCCGTCTTCCGACCCAGGGGCCGTGGGCTGATTTAAAATTTTTTTTTTTATTTTTGGGGCCTTCGACTTAATATTGCTATGATATTAAGTCGGAGGGTGAACAGAAAAGCAGTTTTTACTGCTTTTCTGTACACTTTCCCGGTGCCGGCAGAAATTAACGCCTGCCTTTGGGTGCACATTTTACTTTCTGAATCGTGTGGGAATAACTAATAGGCCCATCAACATGCATTTGCATGTTGTGGGCACTATTCGTTTCGGGGGGGTTGGCCACGCGTTTTCAACGCGCTATTACCCCTTGCTGTATAAGGGGTAAAAATAGCGCGTCGAAAACGCGCGGCCAAACCGGGGCTAAAGGTGCGCTCAGCTGAGCACACCATACTGTATCGGCCTGTTTGTAGGGATTTGTAACAGTCCAGTTTATTGAGTTTCCCAATCTGCGCCTCCCAATAGGAGGTGTATTGGTGTTCTAGGGCATGTTGCAATGTTTGCATTGCTGTCTTTTTGTAGGCCTGGTTATTTGAGTTCTCGGTGTTAGTGCTAGGTTGGTATGGCAGGTTTGCTACATAGATACTATACTGAGTGTTTTTGGGTTTTTTTTGCAGGGATTTGTGCTGCATCTTCGAATTCCTGGTAGTGGAGGGGGTTTATGTCACTGTTATTGAGATGACACCAGAATTTGACATTTATTTCTGTTTTTTGCATGATAAGTAATAACTGAATATGTTATAATTCTGCGTTGCATCTTTTACTAGGGGTTTTTCTGCAAGTACAATGTATCTGCAGAACTGGAGGTGTAGGATTTCAGTTGGTGTTCTGTCTCGCTCTCCTTAGTTTGGGGGTTAATGATAGACCCAGACCTTTTTCCTATAAAAAAAGGATTGGGTAAATGATGTTGTGGACAAGAGAGAAAAAAATTATAGAAATTTTACCTGCTTGTGGGAGGGGACATCCATGCCTCTGAAGATGCCCTCTGGCTGGAGAAGGGCCCCAGGAACAGATTGGCAGTGAGGAGTAGCTTCCGGCTGCTTGAAGAGAAGCAGGAGGCTACCAGCAGCCGCGGGAGCCTTTTCTCTGGCTCCATTGGCACAGAGGTGAGGTCCAGCAGCCACGGGGAGGACCTTCCCAGCCTCCCGCGGCCAGAAGAGAGAACACCGGCAGCTGAGGGGTTGAACCTTTCCTATGCTTCCTACGATCCTTCAATGCCTATTGGAGGAAGGGGGACAGAGAACCAGTGCTGTGGATGCCTGCGGCTTCTCCAGTCAGTCACGGGAGTGACGGGAAGCTCCTGCTGCTTGGAAGCAGCATGGGGCCAGCAGGAAGGCAGGAGAAACGGCGGTGAGCCTTAGGCACACTCCTGCCATGTTGCAAAGGACGCGGCCAGGCCTGGGGCTGTCATGGTGGTGACGTCATCAGCACGCAAACTCTTAAAGGGGGGCTGGGTCTCAGCAGCACCATGGGGGCGGCACAAAAGAAAAAAATAAAGGGAAAAAAACCGAAACTAAATAAATTAAATGAAAACTGAGGGAGGAGGGGGCCACAGCAACCCCCCTGCTGCGAGGATAAGAGGCCCCACTGACCCAGGAGTGCCAGCTGTAAAGGGTATCGAGAGGGTGAGCTCTTTGCGCTGAGGCATAGTTGACGCAGCCTCGAGGGCGAACCCACGAGGCCTACCCTGGCAGCTGATGGACATGCTCTGTAGTGGGACAGTCTGGAGTTTCACCTTTACCAGCCGCCTCCCCCGCAGGTTGAACCCTTGGATTCTGGCGGCCGGCAGGACTTAGGCGGGTCCCTAAGGCGGTGAAGATAACAAAAGTCCAAAAGCACACCGGGGTCAGGGCAGGCAGCAGACTAAGGGAGTCAGAGACAAGCCAAGGTTGGGACAGGCAGCTAACAAGAGTGGTCAAGTCCAGGCAAGGGGGGTCAGGTCTAGGTGGCAAGCAGTCATAGGTCCAGGCAAGGGGGTCAGATACAGGCGGCAGGCAATTGTGGTCAGGTCCAAACGCGGTCAAGATCCAGAGAGTCAGGCCAAGGGAGGAAGTAGGCACACGGGAGACACTGGAAAAGACGGGCAGGGCAAGGCAAGGCTGGATGAGGATGACTGGAGAAGACAGGGCTGGACGAGACAAGGATGGAGGGCAAGGTTGGATGAGTCAAAGCTGAAGGGCAAGACAGGACAAGGCAAGGCTGGAAGACAAAGTGCAAGAATCAGGAACACTGGCAACATGTACTTCAATGGAGGAGACCCGTGCTGAGGTATTGGCATGCTGCCGGGACTTCACTTAAGTAGGCCAATGGGCCTGACGACATCAAGGAGTGCCAGTCAGTGGTTCCTGCCACGGGGTCCTTATCATGTGTGCTTATGCCCGTGTTCCTATGGGAGAGCAGTGGCCTCACAGGAGTGGTGGTGGTGGGTGGTGATGGTGGTGTTCTGCCACAGCATGAGAGCTCCAGCAGTGTCGGGCCATGCTGGGGTGAGTGATGTGGGTCACAGGCAGAACCCACAGCCAGCGAACATAACATCAGCATGCAATGGGGCACATACAGAGAATTTGATCAACAGCAAGGGGACATGGGTACGCCCTGCTGCCGTATATGGAGAGAGAGTTTGGGAAAAAGGTAAAACATGGGAGGAAAGCCAGCGCAGCCCCTGTGTGTCCATGGGAGGGAAACTATTTACAATTAATTGAATGGGCCAGGATTGAGTGATGGGGTGGCCAGTTCTAGCTCCCATCCCCTGTGTCAGGGTGGGTTAGACACATTTTTCTGACCCAGGAAAGCCACTGTGCTGGGGCTCCAGGTTTTCCTGCAGTTGTACTGTCTGGCTCCTGCAGCAACCCAAAAGCACAAGGCTTAGCCTCATTACTTTTGGAAGTGAGATGCCCAGTGTAAGAATATCAGGGGTGTAGAGTAACCCACCTCCTAGGAGTTTTTGGGACAGCACAGCTACATTAAAAATTATGGAAATTAAATCGAAGTGGCTGGCAGCTTTGCCATGGTTCAGAGAAGGTTTAGAGGTGCGTAACAACTTGGTATGATATCAGCGGAGCAAGGATCTGCTCTCTGGGGAAAAAGAGGTTTCATGTGGAGACTAGTGAGAAAGACAGGGGTGCTAGGAGAAAGCAGAAGTGCTGCTGACCAGCTTTGCCAGATTCCAGAGAAAACTTGGTGGAGACAGCCTGCACCAAAGGGGGACAGCCACAGGGACAAATAACATCTGTGTTACTGTGTGATAGCGAGAACTGAAAGAAGAAAAAGAGGAAAAAGTGAGTTTAATTTTGCGGGATTCCTTTGCCATGTGCCAGGATAAGGGGACAGGAGAGTTAATTGTAAAATTTGAATAGGAACATGGTTTAACTTTACCTGTTCTTGTTAGAGGGGTGTGGGAAAAATATTGTGAGAGAGTAAGTGCTGTTTCCCTTTTGGTTTAAGACAGGGAATTCTTGCTTATCATTTATTTTTTACAGTTAGTTGATCAGTTCACTTAGCCGTCAGAGCAGTAGCATAGCGACGTGAGGTAGGGGGAGCAAAGCGCCCGGGCACCAGGCTGTAGGGGGCACCTGGGGGCCTTTATGTGCAAAAACATCCGTGACTGCTGAGGGTTTCCACCCCGCCTAGCGACTCCAGTGCAAGAGGTCCACAGCTGCTGGGGGATCCCATCCGACCTGGCGGCCCGAGTGGAGGAAGCCTGCAGCTAAGTCCAAACTGGAGAAGCGTGAGTAAGCATGTATGTGTATCTGTGTCTGAGAGCGAGGGAGCCAGTGTGTGTCTGTCTGTGTGCTTGAGAGAGGGAGCCACTGTGTGTGTGTGTCTGAGAGAGGGAGCCAGCATGTGTGTGTGTGCTTGAGAGAGAGTGGGGGAACCAATATGTGTGAGTCTGAGAGAAAGGGAGCCAGAGTGTGTGGGTGTGTCTGTATGCTTGAGAGAGAGAGAGGGAGTTAACCAGCGTGTGTGCATGTTTCTGTGTGTCTGAGAGTGAGGGAGCCAATATGTGTGTGTGTCTGAAAGAGAGGGAGCAAGTGTGTATGTGCATCTGAGAGAGAGAGGGAGGGAGCCAGCATGTGTATGTCTGTAAGTGTGTGTGAGTTTTGAAAGAGTGTTTGTGTGTGTCTATGTAAGCATGAGGGTGAACGTCTGTGTATATGAGCGAGGAGAAAGTTTGTGCACCACCCTTCCCCTCCCACTAATCCAGAATAATCTCAGGATAACCGGAAATCAAAAGTTCCTAAATATGGAAAGTATGTGATTTTTTTTAATCCTTATTGATTTTAATTAATCTGATGTTATTTGATGTGTATGTTGTTTTGAAATATTTTATTGGTGTTTGAGAAATTAAAAAAATATATTATATGAGTGTTTAATTATTGGATATTATCTGTTCATCCACTGTTCTGAAATATTAATTCTTTTTATTAGTATGGTTTTACTATTCTGATTGATGCTTTATATTTCTTGATTTTATTGTTTGATGTTTTCTGAGGAATGGTGATGTTCTGTTTTTCCATTGGTGCACTACATGCAGAGCCTGACTTGTTTACAGTTCAGTTTATTTCTGCACGTTTCCATTTATACTTTATGTTCACTTTATTCTGTATTTGGTGAGGGTCTGTCCTTCTGCATGTGTAATTGAGATTAAATATTCTGCTAATGTGTCGTTTCTATGTAGGGATCTGTAGAAGCTTGGTTTGTTCTGTTTTTTAATAGGAGGTATATTGGTGTTTTAGGGTCTGGTGTAATGTTTGCAGGGTCACTTTTTCATAGGTAGGGTTGTAACTGAGTGCTGGCAGTTAGTGCTGTTTTGGAATGAGAGGTTTATTATATTGTAATTTAGTTTGCTCATGGCTTCCTGAGGACTAAGCCCACACCCAACATGTGTTACAATAATTTAATACCATACGTGTTCCAAGTGTCTTTTTGCCTTTCATGCAGGGTTTTCTGATTGACACCACGGGTGTGCATGTAAGTATAATATACTTACTAATATATATGTGATATTTTTATTTCAAAAGACGGTACTTTTTCATGTAAAATCTTTTATTATAAATGCATAATTTGAAATTGTGTATGGAGAGGGCCATGGTGGGGAGGAAAGGCCGGGCACAAAGCAGTAAGATTCACTTAGGGAACCTATTACCCTTGCCCTGAACCTGATTAGAAATGTTAAAAAAAACCAACCCAAACAAAACAGAATGAGGAGGGGCCAGCATAGTAATTGTTCACACGGGGCTGCAAAAATGTTAGCATTGGCCCTGCGCGGCAGCGCCCTGTGATGATGATGCACTGGCGGTGTTCCCACCCCTCCCAAGTGAAAAGAGATCCTACAAGGTGGCGCTGTGTGGCGATGGGCTGGCCTCTGCGTCAAACAAATCGCTCGCAAGATATTTAGATGGTGGAAAATTCTCTGGGCCAGGGAGGTTTTATTTTTTAATTTTGTACAGTCAGGCAGTAGATAGCCTGGAAGCGAGGTCGCTGATGAGGGAAGGATTAACAGCCCGGCATACCTGGGAACTCTCCGGATTTAGCCCGGAGACTCCGGAAACGTGGACAAATTTCCAGGTCTCCAGGCAGGACGCTAAAATCTCCGGGCCGCCGCTATTTCTGCATCTCTGATGCTGGAGCCAGGTAGTCGGCTTCAATCAAGGTAGGTGGGGGGGAGAGAGAGAGAGATTGAGAGAGAACTAATAAAGGTAAACATGATGACTATATATACACCATAGTAAGAGCACACTTTCAACTCAGGGTGGGTGGGTTGAGCAGGGTTTCATTGTTCTGCTTGATGAATTGATGATTAATATTAAATGTTGATACAGATTATATTGATTGAATAATAGTGAGAATTGGTGATTAAAACAATGCTTATGAATATATGAATGATAATTAACGATGGTAATAAATGGCCGCTCCCCCCCCCCCCCCAGCTAATCTTGAGAAATCTCAGGGTGAGAAGGATTCAAACGTTCCCAGGTATGACGCCCGGCGCATTTAGACTCAACGCCCTGAGGACATCCACTGCATCCAGAATCATCACCCAGGAGAGGTTTGCCACCACAGAGACATTGAATCAGAGCTCGGGGACACCTGTGGCACACTCACATCTGAGACATTACACACTAGGTCTGGCCAGACTAATTACACTTTGTTGAGCTCAATAATAATAAAGCAGAGGCTGAGAGAAAACCAACTGACACACACAGAGGGAAAGAAAAGACAAGAATACTTACCTCAAAGGGGCTCTCTGTTCCAGAAGAGCCTAAAAGAGAAAACAACACAAAGGATCAAAAATAGCACTCTGGAGTGCAGACGCAGTCAGAGTACAGCAAAAGGGGAAACGCAGAGACAATACTTATCTGACTCATTCTTGGTTTCAGCTTAAGGTTCTGCAAACGAGGACAAAATAATTGTTAAAATTGTTTTCAAAGTATTTCCATGCTAAAAAAACTAAGGAGTTTGAATCTAAATTTATCCCTTCTTTTCCTCCCCACCCCTGCAAGGCTTTGCTGGGTGGGTTCTGGACCCCTTTTGTGTACAGGAGACCCAATTGGGAAGACGGCAAACAGAAAACCCTGTGAGGTTCCAATTAGAGACCTTACATTATGGATGCACCTAAAGTCCCATCCACCTTGGCCACAACAGTAGGAAAGGTCTCTGGGGAAGTGCTGTTTAGGATACTATCAAAGCATTTTAATAGTTTTTTTTCTGGAAGGTTCTATTGTGCAGAGGTTTCTTTATTGTTTTTAGGGCTCTCAGACTTTTTTCTTGTAGTGTCTTTATAGCAATTTTAATTTTTCAGTTCAGACACAGATTAAGAAACATGTTAAAAAATCCCACCTCTTTAGGGAGAATATTTGCATGTTTTATGGACTTTACAAACGCCTTTGGTTCTATCTGGCGCCCTGGCTTCAACTTTAAACAACTGCAAACTGGAATTGGGTGGGTGGGACCTATGATACCATTAAATAATGTATTCATCCATTAACTGTAAAATAAAGATAAACATGCAGCTGGACAGCTTCAGCCAGGAACAAGGAGTGAGACAGGGGTATAGCCTGAGCAGCCCCCTCTTCAATATCTACATCAGTGATCTCCCCATAGCACTGTCTAGCACTGTCTGTCCCCTGCTGCTGGCAGAGAGACACCTGCTCAGACTCACCCACCCATGCACAATATATATCCTCATAATAATGTGCAGTTTTTTGAGGTACACATTTTCTGTATGTATTCACCAAGTGGAAAACCAGCTTACATTGTATATCAGGAAACTTTATTACAGTTAAGTTTTTAAAAACACCCCAAACCATTCAGTTCTTTTTCTGAAGGAAAAAAAACCCCTCCAGTGTGGGTAACTCTGCTAGTCCATCACTAAAATTCTGTATGCGTTTTGCATAATTCCTTGTGGTTTAAGGGCTGGCGGCACTTCCTGAATATGCTGGGGAATGATTTATGGAGTCTGACAAACAAGGGTGCTACTTTCACCAGTACATGGTGTATATAAAGATGAAAACCTTAACCAGGGCCAGGTTATAAATCATTTAAAATCTCCAGTTATGTGTACATAGGTTGTTCAAAAGCGCATATAAATGTTGTTCTCTGTCTGCGATATTTTTTCAGAATGATGAGAAAAAAATGAAAGGCATTTTTTTTTTTTTATAACTACAGCACAAAGATGATCTGGTGATAGAGACCACGTATGCTGTAACCAAAAACTAAAATATTGAGGAGTAAAGCTTTCTACACAAATGGGTTTGTCTGGGGCACAGCTTTGCTGCTGGAGAAACCATAAGATTTAACTTTAGCTTCTTCTATTTCAAACTCCTGCCTGTTTCCACCTAGCTTGCTGCTCTCTCAGGGGCCAATGTTATTAGCTGAGCATTAAAACTGTGAGCTGAAATTCAGCGCAGTTCTTAATGCATATGTTAATATTTTTAAAACTCTTATTGCAGTAAGCTATTGGTATGCTAATGCATCGGGAGTTAAAAAATGGGCACAGAGCAGAAAATGGGTGCAAAGAAAAGGCTTAGTGCACAGAAAACCATTATGCATATAAACAGGTTTATTTTAATGAATGCACTAAATCAGTGTATTCATTGTAGCACCCCCCCCCACCCCCCCAATGCAGAGAGGTGCGCTGGCTTAACTCATATTTTCTTAGCATTGGAAATTTAACTCCTGATCTGAGGTGGAGTAAAGTTTCCAGCACTAGTGTTAGTCTGGGGGTAGAAGCAAGAGTTCTGGTGCTGGGACCTATAGTTGGTATTTTATACATAGTAAACATGTTTTTCTGTGCATATAATATAATTTCTTTATTTGTAAACATAGATTTATACTTATTTTATTCCCACAGTTAATGTGTCTGAAATATGAACAGGATGGTACATGGCATGCAGCTGAGCAGGTTAAAAAAAAATTGCTGATCCAGTTTTTGTAATTTTTTTGGTAGGTATTTACTTCTCAGCAAACAAGGAAAACTGAATGGATGGTGCACAAATTGTGGTGCGCCCTGTTTGATGTTCCTGCTCCACTTATTGTAATTAATGGCCATACCTGGGAACTTTGAGTTGTGGTCACACTGAGATTTATTTATTTATTTATTTAAAGGCTTTTATATACCGAAGTTTAGCTAGATGCCTTCACTCCAGTTTACAGGCAACAACAACATATTACAATTTGGGAAGCAACTGTATAAACATTATATTACAAGTTATGGAACAACAGGTATTAAAACCACTGGTAGAGCAACGAAATACAAGATATGGAATGACTTTCAAGATAAGTAATAGCTAGTGAAACCGTGTAACAGGAAGGTGGAAAGTTATAATTGGATTATGACACCAGTAAGTAACGTCGTAGATTGAAAGTATAGTTAGGTGTTAGATATCAACATTTTAAATAATATTCAAGGGATAATCATCAACCGTCATGTAAACGTCAGAGAAAAATATACAGCAGTCAGTGGTTGATTATGTGGTGTGTAATTAGCCGATTCCGTCTTTGAAAGCTTGCCTGAAGAGCCATGTTTTGAGTTCTTTTTTAAATGATTTGGTATTGGTTTGAGAGCTTAGGTGTTCAGGTAGTGAGTTCCAAAGCTTAGGACCAGCAATGGAGATGGCTCTGTTTCTTATGTTGGATAGTTTGGCGTCCGATATTGATGGAACATCTAGTTGTAATTTGCTAGTGGTTCTTGTAATGCGTTGTGATCTGTGTTTTCGTATAATGTGGTTTAGGGAAGTGCTTTTGACGTTGTATATTGTGTTGTGTAAGATGGTAAGAGTTTTGAATTCAATTCTTTTCTCTATAGGTAGCCAGTGTAGACTTTTTAGTACCGGGGTTATGTGGTCAGATTTTCTTTTGCCAGTCAGGATTCTTGCTGCGGCGTTCTGCAGTAATTGGAGTGGTCATAATGTCGTTTTAGGTAGACCTGTCAGAAGTGAATTGCAGTAGTCGAAGCTGGAGAATATGAGTGATTGTAAGACGGCTCTGAAGTCTTGGTAGTGCAATAATGGTTTTAGTTGTTTGAGGATTTGCAGTTTGTGGAAGCCTTCTTTGATTTTCGTAGATATGTGCTTTTTGTAGTTGAGTTCAGGGTCTATCCATATTCCGAGGTCTTTCACGTTTTCCTTTAGGTTGATGCATAAGTTGTCAATTTGTAAGGAGTGGTTAATGTTTACTCCTGAGTTATTTTTCTCTAATAGTATGCACTCGGTTTTGCTCATGTTTAGACATAGTTTCATGTGTTTCTAATGGATTCGAGGTAGGAAGCCGCGAGTGTCATTGTATCCACGATGGTGGTTGTTATTGGTATGAGTAGTTGGATGTCGTCGGCATACATGTAGTATGTGACGCCGAGGCCTGAGATGAATTGGCATAGGGGAAGTAGGTAAATATTGAAGAGTGTGGCGGAGAGCGCGGATCCTTGGGGTACTCCGGTTTCAAGGGGAATGGCTTCTGAGGAGTGGTTGTTGAAGTGTACATTGAAATATCTGTTTTTGAGGAAGGATGTGAACCAATCAAGTGTTTTGCCTGAGAGACCGATGCTGGATAGTCTGGATATTAGACTTTTGTGGTCCACTGTGTCAAATGCAGCGGAGAGGTCTAGTAGTATGAGTATGTGACTTAGATTTTTGTCAAAACCTCTTAGTATGGTGTTTGATAGGTTGAGTAGCAGGATTTCCGTGCTGTGATTTTTTCTGAAACCATGTTGGGCGGGACGTAAGATGTTATTTATTTCAAGGTGTTCATTGAGTTGCTTCAAGGCCGCTTTCTCTGTCATTTTAGCGAGGAGAGGTAGATTTGAGATTGGGCGGTAGTTGTTCAGGTCATCAGGATTGAGGTTCTTTTTTTTTATTATTGGATTGATCGATGCAGTTTTTAGTTTGTCTGATAGCTCGCCTTCTTCGAGCGATTTATTTATAATTGCCGCAATGGTTGGGGCAATGATATGAGCTATTTCTTTTAGATCACGTGTTGGGATTGTGTCTAGTTCGTGGCGGGCTGGGTTGATTTTTCTTAAAAGTTTCTCTGTTTCAGTGGTTGAGATTGGATCAAAATTAGACCATGGAGTTATGTTTTTAAAGGATAACTGGTCATCTGTGATCTTGGATTTGTTGATGTTTCCTGTTAGTTTATTGATTTTGTTTTTGAAGAACAGGGCAAGGTCTTGGCTTAAATTTTTGGTTTGTGTTGTGGGATTGTTGTTGTTTTCTGATATGAGGTTGTTTACTATGTTGTATAGGGATTTGGCGTTGTTAGTGGAATTTTTGATTTTTTTACTATAGTAGTCTCGTTTGGTGTCATTGATCATTTTTTTATATATAGCAAGTTGAGTGCGGTACCTTTCAAGTGTCAGGGAGCATTTATTTTTTTGCCATTCCTTTTCATTTTTCCTTAGTTTGGATTTTGTGACCCTTAGTTGAGAGTTGAACCATGGATTGTTTTTATCTCTTTTGTTCTTTATCTGTCTTTCAGGGTTTATGTTGTTGGCGGTATCTTCCGTGAGTTGGAACCAAGAATGAATGGCGTTATTTATGTTGGAGAGATGGCAGTTGATTAGCTGGGATGGTGGGGGGAAGAGGAAAGAAGAGGGAAGAGGAAAGAATAATGTGTATCATACAAACCTGACAGTCTATCTAGTCTGCCCATCCACACCAACTGCTCAACTTTACAACCCCTACTGCTCCCTCAGAGATCCCCCCTGTTTATCCCATGACTTCTTGAATTCAAATACTGACCTTATCTCCACCATCTCCATGGGGAGGCTCTTCCATGCATCCAGTACCCTTTCTGTAAAGTAATATTTCCTAAAATTCTCCTGAGTCTATTCCTTTTGACACTCAACCCATTAACTTTCTGTGATCCACCTCCCTCCCTACTAATCCACACTCTCTCTCTCTCTTCACCACCACTACCACCACTTTTTCTCCCCTCCATGTCTTCATCAGCCTTGCCTGCTTCATCTAGCCTTCCTTGTTTGCTCCGGCCCGCCTCGTCCAGTCTTCTTTGTCTTTTCCAGCCTTGTCCAGCCTTGCCTGCCTCATCCTGCCTGGGTCTGACCACGTTTTGCCTGCCGCCCGGACCTTAGCCCACCTCCATTTCCGTCTGTCTGCTGCCAGCCCTGACCCCGGCATACCTTTAGACTCTCTCTCCATCCACCACCCTAGGGACCTGCCTAAGACCAGCCAGCCACCAGAACCCAAAGGCTCAACCTGTGGGGGAAGCGGCTGGTATAGATGAAGCTCCAATGTGTCCCGCTACTGGCACGTTTGCCTCATAGGTTTGACTACGAGTCTGCGTCAACTAGGCTGCAGCACCAAGGGCTCACACCCATGCCACCCTTTACAGACTCCAAAACATTGTGGCTGTGATTTCCTGCTAGGGTTTAGACAGAAAAAGTCCTCACAATGCCTCAAGCTTAGCTGTTTCGCTTGTCATTCTCAGAAAGCAAAGAGCTAAACAGACTGGTCAGTAGAAGAAGAATGGATTGTGGTAGCTTATAAAGAAGTAATGAGCCTTAAAAAACCAGGGGCATGTTTCAATGTGCCTAATTCCCACCCACCTCCATGCCCTTTTTCTTTTTTGAAGGAAGCAATGTCCTGCTTAGGGGAGGGAGAGAGGTTGTAATCTAGCTAGTATAATCTTGGCACATAAAATAAAAACCATGTGTTGAGGGGTTGAGATCCTTCCTTGCAGTGGTCTGTGGGTTAAATAGAAAAAATGTTTGAGTGGCTGGTGTAGCAGGCCAGGCTCCCAGGGGGGGCTTTTCTTAGTGATCCTCCTCACTGAGCAGAGAACTCTGTTTCCCTCTGTGGCTTGAATACACGTCCCCCTACTGGAAAACTGGCTAACGTTTCAGAGCTGACACTCTTTATAGGCCTCTTTCACCTCAGACGAACCCAAACCCTGGGACATCTAATGCTGAGATAAAAGATGAGACTTCCAAAGGATAGGCAGTTCTGTGTGGTGGTGGTGGTCCTCATAATTCATCCTAGAAGAGGTTTCCAAAAGAAGCTAGGAGAACAGAGTAAGATTTACTCTCTCTATGGAAAAAAAAAAAAAAAGTTGCCTTTCCTGCTCTCTGCACCAGAGAGCAAACACACAGTAGGCAGGCAAAAGTTTCCTAAGCAGGGAATGTGCAAAACAAAACTGAGCAACTCCCTTTCTGCAAGTCTCACCCTTAACACTAACAGATCTCTTCCTATGACATTGCCAATGCTTAAAGGCACAGCCTTCATTTTACATTCACCACCACTGAATCAGTGGCATCCCTTCCCTTTGCTTTAGTGAACATTAGGTAGTGGTTAAGTACATACCATACATATCTAAAAAGGCACAGGTTTTATACCAGGGTCACGCTAGTTATTTCTCACATGAAATACCTGGCACAAGGGCTATTATTGCTATTACATAACATACAATGAAGCATGTTAACACTGCATCAAAATCCTCCAATGGAATGCTTAACTGCAGGGCCTTTCATGAGTTTGTGGCCATGGAAAGAGCTGCAAAAACTTAACCTTTTGCTGTGGAATTCCCCCATCTGAGTGGAATCTCTGCAGAACTGGAAACCAGGAGCGTGAGGCGGCGGGCCAGGTACGCAACGTGCCCTTTAGCATCCCCTCCTGGCAGCAGGAGGAGGAGGAGAGCTGCAGGGCTTCACGCCACGACTGCTGCCTTCTGCCACCCAGTCCCAACTGGTGCTTTGAGCCGGACAGCACTACAGTGTCTCTCACTGTCAAACTACAAGTCTGGCCTGGGCAGCAGGAGGGTGCAGACATGGCTTGGAGCCACTGCTCTATTCTTCCTGATGGGAAGGGAACATGAGTGACTACTGCATGATAGGTTGGGTACTTAGGGTTGTCTGTCTAAAGGACAGTTTTAGTTTTCTCCCCCCCTCCCCCCTTTTTTTTGTTTGTTTCAGTTTATCTTTAAAAGCAACTCATATACATACATGCAAAACACATTCCAAGCAATATGGTAACCTTTAGCAGGAAGTTTGTGCATAAAGATTGCATCCCATCTTTCCAACTGCATCTTATCGATCATCGGTTGGTACCATGATTTCATAGAAGGTGGAATTTCTTTCACCCGGTTTTTCAAAATACAAAATTTGGCTATTAAAATAGCAAGCTAAGTGAATTTTTAAAAACCTTTAGAAGCCGTTTTTAGCCAATTCACAGATCCCAGTAGTAAGATTTTGCCCAAAAATGGAGGATGTAGAGAGATAGTATCCTGTAAAATAGAGAACATCATCCCAAAACTCATTATACTTTCAGATGATGATTTATCCTCTACCACCAAGTATGTCTCTCCAGGGCCGTGTGCCCAGCAGGGAAGGGTTAGGACGGCCGTTATAGTGAGCGGTTCAATAATTACGAAAATAGATAGCTAGGTGACTGGTGGGTATGAGGATACTAGCCTGCCTGCTGCAAAGGTAGTGGATCTCATGTACCACCTAGATATGATTTTAGGGAATGAGAGACTGCTGGGGAGGAGCTGACTGTCGTGGTATATATGGCTACCCTTGTAACCCTTTTCTTGAAAGTAGTATGTTCTTCCAGGGCACACAAAAAAGAATTTATAAATTGGGGCTCTTTCTCTTGCCACTTATTCCCTCCTAATGCTGGTACCCCAGGGGTGAGTCCTTTTTGTGGGGAGAAAGCTACTGCTTGTGGCCCAGGTTGTAAGGTGGAACCTTTTATCAGTGTGCAGCTGGTTAGGGTGGTGCTGGTGCTTGGCTGGGACAGATGACATAGGTCACAGAACTGGGTGTTCAAATAATAAACGTTTACTGATTTCTTTAAAAAGTAATCACTGTCCATGTGAAATAAACAACTTTACATATGCATGTCCTTTCCTCTCTGTGTATGTGCTGGTGACTCAGATTCCTAGCTCTCCTGAACTGAGAGTTTCAGAATCCCAGATGGAGATCCTACGTTGTGAGGGAATCCCCTTAGATGTTTACACAGTTCTACCTGAGATCCAGTAGACTTCAGACAGTTATCCAGTCTGTGCCTGTGTCCCAAGGGTTGAAGATCCTGTGGAGGGTCTTCTGATTTCTTCAGTGAAAGGAAGGAAGGGAAAAATATCTCCTCTCAACCGAAGAGACAAAAAATAACTTCAATAAGCTGTCTTTAAAACTTGATCTGGCAGTGCTGCTGTTATTGCAGCCCCTCTCTGATTTAGAAGGTAATTGGCAGGTCTTTAGTGTCTTGGCTTCTGGATACAGAGAACAGCCATCTCCAAAACCCCAGACTGCACACCAGAGAAAACTCACATAAATAGCAAAATTCTAAATAAAATCTCTTACTCTAAATAGAGGGGTTTATAATCTGGCATGGGGTACACAGAAAGGAACAACCTCAAACAGAAAGTACTTAGTGTGGGATAGGCCCACTCTGGAACAAGAGCTTTTCACTCTTCAAAATCTCAGTTCAAAAGCCCATACTATTTTAACTACTACTTATAGACAAGGTCCACCCATGTGGTATTCCTTCTAGCTGGTTATCATCTATAGGGACCTAGTGATATCTAGTGGCCAACCCGTAGAGGTGCCACACCAATGACATAGGAAGGTGCAAGTGGAAGGTTCTGGAGGCTCTTGGGCTGTTAGTAAGAAACTGAAATCCATAACCTCCAAGGTTGCATTCTCCGAAATGTCCCCCATTCCACGTGTAGTACCCCAGAGGCAGGCTGAGCTCTAGATCTCAATGTGTCGATGAGACAATAGTGCAGAGAAGAGGGTTTTAGATTTGTTAGGAACTGGCGAACATTCTGGGGAAAGAGGAACCTATTCCAGAGTGGAGACAGGCTACTGGCACTAACATTTAAAAAGGAGATAGAACAGCTTTTAAACTAGACCATGGGGGAAAGCCAACAGTCTCTCAGGTGCATATGGTTTGGAGGGATGTATCTTCCAAAAATACTTGCAAAACAGGGAAGTTAGAATATCCAAGTTGAGAAGTTGTATTTAAAGCTGAAGTAGCCCACACGGAGGTAGGCAAAGAGCATCTAGATGTGAATGACTCTAAATTACCTGTATCGTTTGCTAACAAGCAGGTTGTGAATACAAAAAGAATTGAAAGTACAAATAAAATGCATACTTCAACATGTCTGTATGCAAGTTTGATCAGTAAGACTGGTGAGTTAGAATGTATGGCATTATATGAGGATATAGACATTATAGGCATTTCAGAGATGTGGTGGAAGGAGGATAATCAATGCAACACTGTGATTCGAGTGTATAAATTATACCAATGTGCTGTGGAATCCTTATAAATAGAAATTCTATGTCTGATGGGTAAGAATATAATAGTGGGTATCTATTACTAGCCATCTGGCCAAAAAGAAGAAACAATGCAATAATAATGGGGGATTCTAGTTTACCCCGGTATTGATTGGGTCAATGTCTAGATGCCATAAATGACTGCTTCATGGAGCAGCGGATTCTATAACTGACAAGGGGGGACAGCTTTTTTGATCTAGTCCTGAATGGAAAGCACAATCTGATATGAGGGTCGCTAAGCGATAGTGATTATAATGCAGTCAAATCTGAGATAATCACTGGAGGGAAGACATTAGATAAAACTATTACAGTAGCATATAACTTTAAAAAGGGAGACTATGATAGAATAAAGCTGAAGTAAATGCTGCAGTTTACATTGGAGGAAATGCTTTGCTAGAAGGTCCCCTTGATTCAGGAAATTTAATAATCTGAAACGGACTGTATCAGGGAACATCTGCAATGTTGAAGCTAAGTTATATTTGAATGCTTTTCCTCTCTAAAAAAGTAAAAGGACATATTTATAATAAGGAACCCATGACTATATTCAGACATAAGCAAGCACAATATTTGTGACTACATGTTAATAAGTGTGGTACAAAGCCCTCTAATATGCTGGTCCTTTAATCTGTGAATGTATCAATATTACATTTCATTTTATGGCAGTCACAGAGAGGTGTGCTTTCATTTTTTGATACATTGTTTAAAAATACTATTTTGGAAGCCCAGATAAAATGAATTCCATGCATTTAAAAAGGTCAAAATAAAACCAAATACTGCCAGTGTGGTTTAATGGTGAGGTAAAGGGGACAGTTAAATCTGCAAGGACATCATTCAAAAAATGGTCAAATGATGAAAATAGGCAAGAGGATAAGCACTAGCAAGTTAGTTGTAAATCAGTAGTTAGACAAGCCAAGAGACTTTGAGAAAAAGCTTGCCAGTAAGGCAAATACTAATAAAATCTTTTCCAAGTTCATTCAAAGTAAAAAGCCTGTGAGGGAGTCAATCGGGCGACTAGATAATCTGTAGAGTATGGAGGCAAGGAACACACTTGAGACAGCTTTCATTGCAGGCAGGAAGAGAAGCAGAAGGGGTGAGCCCTCACGAGGCTCTTCCTTTTATTGTACATTCATACAAAGGCAGATAATGTGTCATTACATGATTGGCTACTTTCCCATAGCAACAGACGAGTCCCTACACTATTGGCTTTGGCTCAGGGGGTGTGCACGGATCATTTCATTGGCTGCTGAAATCTATACCTCCTGACTTTTGTCCTGCCTCTGACTAGGGAACACCCAGCCTTACTTTCAGGCTATCAGGATTAATTATAAACTAGAGAAATACATGACAGTCAGGTATCCTTTCCCAGGCAGAGACTTAAGCACAAGTGATGCTTTTATTCAGGCAAATGTCAGGGAGAAGGGAAGTTAGTGTTTAACCCTGATGAAATGGCTTGCTGGCAAAGCTTATATTTCCCACAATAATCGAGGAGCAAAAGGGGTGTGCAGGAAGGACAAGGAAATAGCAGAAAAACTGAATGAAATCTTTGCCTTGGTCTTTATGGAGGAGGATGTTGGGAACTTCACTGTAGCTGAAGCATTCTTTAATGGCAGAGATTCTGAACAACTAAAACAAATATCTGTGACAATGAAGGATGTAATAGAACAGACTGACAAACTAAAGAATAACAAATCACCGCAACCAGATAGCATCTATCCCAGAGTTCTAAAAGAACTAAAACATGAAATTGCTGTCCTGTTACTAGTAATCTGTAACCTATCATTTAAAACAGACATGATTCCTGAAGGCTGGAAGGTGGCCAATGTAATGCCAATTTTTAAAAAGGGCTCCAGGGGTAATCCAGGAAACTAGAGACTGCTGAGCTGTTCTTAAAATCAAAATTACTGTCCATATAGATAGGCATGGCTTAATTAAGAATAGTCAATATGGTTTTAGCAAGGGGAAGTCTTGTCTTACCAATCTTTTAGAATTTTTTGAAGGTGTAAATAAACATGTAGTTTAAGGTGAGCTGGTTGATATAGTGTATTTGGATTTTCAGAAGGCATTTGACAAAGTCCCCCATGAGAGACTCCTCAGGAAATTACAAAGTCATGGAATAGGAGGCGGTGTTCTATTGTGGACTAGTAACTGGTTACAAGGCTGGAAACAGAGGGGATTACTAAATGATCAGTTTTCCAAATGGAGAAGGGTCATTAGTGGAGTGACACAGGGATCGGTACTGAGACCAGTGATGTATAATATGTTCATAAACGATCTGGAAAAGGGAACAATGAGTGAGGTGATCAAATCTGCAGATGACACAAAATTATTCAAAGTTATTAAAATAGCAGCAGATTATGAGGAACCTCAGAAGAACCTTGTGAGACTAGGAGACTGGACAACTAAATGTCAGATGAAATTTAAAGAGGAAAAGTGCAAAGTGATGCATATAGAGAAAAATAATCTCAACTACATGTTTATGATGTTGGGTTTTATATGGGAGTAACTACCCAGGAAAGGATCCATGATGTCCTTGTGAAAATATGTTGAAATCCTCAGCTCAGTGTGTGGTGGCAGCCAAAAAACAATTAGAATGTTAGGAATGATCCGAAAAGGAATGGAGAATAAAACAGAAAATATCATATTGCCTCTGTATTGAGCCATGATGCGACCACACCTTAAGTACTGTGTGCACTTCTGGTTGCCCCCATCTCAAGAAAGACAGCAGAACTAGAAAAGGTGCAGAGGAGGGTGACAAAAATGATAAAAGGAATGGAACATCTCTCCTATGATGAGAGGCTACGCAGGCTAGAGCTCTTCAGCCTGGTAAATAAAGAACGGTTATTTACCTTTTCAAATAATAATAATAAAACAAGATAAGAAGACACTCCATGAAACTAACCAACAGGTTCAAAAAACAAATCATAGAAAGTACTTTTTCCCTCAGCACTCTGGAATCTGTTGCCAGAGGATGTGATCAAGGTCTAAAAGAGCATAGCAAGGTTTAAAAGAGGTTTGGAGAAGTTTCTGGATGAAAAGTCCATAACACGTTATTATTAGCCAGATAGACTAAAGAAAGCTATTGCTGTCCCTGGGAGTGAGTAACAGGAATTAGATCAACTTTCTGGGATCTGTCAGGTATGTGTGACCTGGATTGGTCACTGTCAGAGAGAGGATGCTGGGCTTGATGGATCTTGGTCTGACCCAGCATGGCCATTCTTAGGTTCTTATGCCTTTGACTCCATGGCCTCACAACTGACTTGTGGTGCAAGTCAGAATTCTTTAATGTACAGCCTTTCAGGCTATTGGGTGCGTACTCCACCAAACACTCAGTTACTTAGTTTCTTACATTGCAATGCAGTTAACTATTCAGTTTCATCTGTTGAAAAAGTCACTTTTTAAAGGAGCCAAATATTACGTCCATTAAAAATAAGTGACAGAGCTGATGCACAGTAAACGGACGGAGGAGAGAGGGGGGTTTGCCACTGTTTGATTACTGATTTCAGAAGAACCTTTGGATACTGCTGCAGCCCTATTATGTAATATTCATCATCTCATTGCCCTTTCATTTATTTTCATTGAGCTCAAGATGGACTGCAGTACATACAGATGGTCAGAGAGTTCCTGCTTTGTAAGAATGAGCTCCATGCTGTGATAATGTCATTTAACCTCCCTTTCCCTGGGGGTTACCTTCCCAGCCCTAGGGAGCACTGGGGATCGCTCTGCCAGGGTGGGGAACACACAGTCTCTGGACATGGGCTGGGGACAGGTTTCCCTGTAAGGCCAAACCGACTGAAGACACTCTCACATAACACAGTCCACAAACGCCAATGTTCACTCTGTACTTGTGCTCCCAAAAAATACAAGATTTATTTTAAAACACAAAAACAGCACTAGCAAAAACTTCTTCATTAAAATCACAGTCCATATTCATAGTCATGTCAATATTAATCTTGGTCAGATCACACAAAAAAAGCACAGCCCAATATTCTGTACTTTCCCTATGTTATACTTTTAATTTTCTTCACTATTCCCCAGAGCCTTTCTGGCTCCAGATCACTCTGCACAGTCTCTCCCCATAGCTTCTCCTCAGGGGGCAGTCTCTCTCACTTCCCACCCCACCAATTATCTCTTCTAAAGTCTCTCCCTTCTTGGACTCTAAGAGGGGGGTGGTCCTGATGTTTCCCTTCTCCCTCACAGAATTCACCAAATACTATGCTCACACTTCAGAAGCAGCTCACATTTCAGTCATTACACTCCAGGAGCAGTTAAGAACATAAGAACATAAGAAATTGCCATGCTGGGTCAGACCAAGGGTCCATCAAGCCCAGCATCCTGTTTCCAACAGAGGCCAAAACCAGGCCACAAGAACCTGGCAAGTACCCAAACACCAGGAAGATCCCATGCTACTGATGCAATTAATAGCAGTGGCTATTCCCTAAGTAAAATTGATTAATAGCCATTAATGGACTTCTCCTCCAAGAACTTATCCAAACCTTTTTTGAACCCAGCTACACTAACTGCATTAACCACATTCTCTGGCAACAAATTCCAGAGCTTTATTGTGCGTTGAGTGAAAAAGAATTTTCTCCGATTAGTCTTAAATGTGCTGCTTGCTAACTTCATGGAGTGCCCCCTAGTCCTTCTATTATTCGAAAGTGTAAATAGCTGAGTCACTTCTACTCGTTCAAGACCTCTCATGACCTTAAAGACCTCTATCATATCCCCCCTCAGCCGTCTCTTCTCCAAGCTGAACAGCCCTAACCAGGATAGTGAACCCCTGGTCCATTGGGTCAGTGCCAGTCCTGAGCTCTGTGATGAAATAACCGCCAGTACCTCTTCCTCTAGGTCCAGCCAGTCCTCTCCCCCCCCCCCCCCCCCCCCACCTCCCACCATAGTTCCTTTGTACAAATTCCAAACTTCAAATGTCTTCTCACTCTGGAACCCAACTTTTTCCAAATCACTCCTCTTTCACTAGGTGACTCTTCTCTTGGGGAAACCTGATGGGAGTTTTCAGATGTTTTTTTTACTCAACCAAGCTTGTATTGCACACTCAGCAATATGTAGCACCCCTGGATGAAGCTCTAGTTGTTCATCTCTACCACCCTTTGGCATCCTATACCACCTTCCAGAGCCTTCTGTTCTGACTCAATCTTCAGACAACCAGCTCCATGTCCATGTGCCACCCAAGCTTTTATACCAAACAGACTCACACTTTCATTGGCCCCAGAGTAACACTTGCCACTCATACCACACGCATATACCTACTACTGAGCTATTCTTTTATTCCACTCTGGAATTTTCTCAGTGTTAAAGCATATGTAAGTTTTTGATCTTTCTAAAATATTCCTACCCACTACCCAGAGGCAAGGGCTAAAACACACTCTTTCCATAATAGCCATTCCCAACTACTAGCTTTTGGCTTAACTCCTCAGAAACCAGCACAGTCCCAATGTAAAGCATAGAACTGGTGCGCCATCTAGTGTCGTCTGTGCCACAGTCAGGTCATTGGTGTCTACTGAATATTCAGAGCTGAATGACCAGAGCAAGCTCATGTCAAATATTACTTACTTAACCCCTGGGCAATACAGATCCTTTTACTTGTACCCAGGGGCACATAAGAGAAAGAAAAAACACAGACCCTTTCTGCACAACACTCCTTCAGTGTCCCTCAGTCTCTCCTTCACCCCATCAGATAGCTTTACTTTCTGAGTCCCATGATTCCTGAGTGGGGATGAACAAGACCAGCCCTTACTCCGTCCTCTGTACACAGCACTGATAATTAACACAGTCTCTGCATCCAATAAACACACATGAGCAGAATGGTGGTTTCCAACTTCTTTACTGATAGTTGATTAGATGACTGAGTAATATTTACAACTTCAATTTGATTTATTGGTTAAAGGCAATAAATCATAAAACAGCAGAAAGATTTAATAAACTTGTGACTCCACTTCTTTAGCAAAGTCTCTACCTTTCACTGGAAGCACTTTATTTACATTGAATTCCTTCTTTTCTCCACTTCCTTTAAATTTTTCAAGTTTCTCAGATTGAAATTAGTCAATCCTCCTCCAATCCCCAATTGAAAAGGGAAACTTTGATAAAACGAGGAACATAGAAAAAACTGAAAAGTGCAGCTGCAAAAGTTAAAAGTGTATAACAGGTGTGGACATTGTTTAAAAATACAATCCTAGTGTTACGTCGATCGGCCGCGGACCCCGTGACCGACCTTCCTCACCTCCCTGCCGGCGGTGGCTCCCAGATCCCCTACAAGTCAGGGGAAGCGCTCACAGCACTGCTCTCCCCTTCGTGGCCCTGCCCGCTGATGAACCTCGACTCACAGCGAGGCTGCCGCCGCCAATCCATACTCCGACTATGGGTTCCCCTAGGCGTGCGCGCGCCATCTGTGCTCTATTTAAAGGGCCTAGGGTGGGAACTCCTGGGCCGACCCCGACTGATGACATAATTTCCTGGAGACATTTAAGCACCTCCTCTGGCCTACACAAACTGACTTGGCAACAAGTTCCTTTGTCTGGTGCTTATTCCTGTCTCCTTGGACCCGTGGTTCCTGTATTGGATCTTACTGCTACTCTGGTCTCTGGCTCTGGTACCCACTCCTTGGCGGCCTGCCTGTGCTCCAGTCGGTGACTTCATCTCCAGGGCTTTCCCAGCTCCTCGGGCTAGCTCTGCATCTGTCAGAGCTCCTGCCTGCTGTCCTATCTACTCCTCAGGGTTGTCCCTCAGTACTGCCTTTCTGCTTAGGAGACTCAACTCTGCGCTCCCTGCTCCTCGGAGCAGTCACACCAGTGACTGTACCTGCACTTCCCCGCTTCTCGGGGCATATCCTTCACCAGTGACTGTACCTGTGCCTCCCTGTTCCTCGGGACAGTGCCCCCATTCTACACCAGTGACTATACCTGCGTCTCCAGTCCTACCTGTATACTGTGGGTTCTCTCTCTGCACTATGTCTCTTACCCCGCTCCTCGGGATCCTCCACAGTACTCTCTATCCCAGTTCCTGCTGCAGCTGACCTCACCTCTCGACAGTGAGGATCTGTGGGGCTCCTCCTTACAGGTGGTGTCAACCCTCACCTCGGGCCAAGGGTCCACAAAACCCATGAATCATAACAGGTTGTCAAGTCTATGGACCCGGCAGACCTGACCTTTCTCCAAGCCATTCCGGGCCTGGCCCTGAAGATCCAAGAGCAGCAGCGATTTCTGGAGGCATTGGCTACCTCTATAGAGCACCTAAATGCGTGACTGGATTCTCAACTGGTGGACTTGACTGCGCTCAAGTCCATCCCTGGCCTTGTCCAGAAACTCAGAAACTCCAGTCGACTTTAGAACTGGTAGTGGCAGACATAAACTGTGTTGCCACTTGTCAAGGCTTCCTGACCTAACTCAATGTCCCACCTCTGTCCCCTGTGGCCCCCGTACCAGCCTCCGATTCCAGTCGGGTGGTCATTCCTTTGCCAGCACTGCCTCGATACTCGGGAGACCCTAGACAGTGTCGGGGATTCTTAAACCAATGCCACATGCATATTATCCTTCAGTCAGTGCTTTCCAAATGACTTGGTCAAAATAACTTTTATTCTTTCCCTTTTGGATGGCAAGGCTTTGGCTTGGGCCTCTCCCTTGTGGGAGTGCTCCGACCCCTTTCTTTTGAACCTGCCCCACTTTGACTTGGCCTTTAAACAGGCGTTTGAAGAACCAGGCAGGCTTCCTGCCATGGACGCTGATTTTCTTCACCTGCGACAAGGGTCCCACTCCTTGAACGATTACACAATCGAATTCCAAACTTTGGGCACGGAATTGAACTGCAGGGGGACAGCCTTCACGCCATATTTCTGTATGGCCTAGCTCCCCAAATTAAAGATGAACTTGCGGCACGAGAACTTCTGACTTCCCTCGAAGGGCTCATCGATCTCTCAGGGAAGATCAATCGACGACTTCAAGAGCGGGCCCAGGAGAATCGCGCTACTCAGCAGGCTCATGCCAAGGACCCACTCTTTTTAGGCGATGACCATTCTGTGACCTTGCAGGAACCGATGCAACTGGCATGCATTCTTCCTTCGTTAATTGAAGAGTCACAGACTGAAATTTGTGAAGAATATTCAGAGTAGCTTAGCATCAATGGAACCTTGTAAGTTGTATTCAATTCCATCCCTTTTGATAAGTTTACATGCTGAAAAGGCTTTCAATAGGGTTCACTGGTTTTATCTGTTCTGTGCTCTTAAATATTTTGAGTTTCAAGTTTTTTTTCTTCAGGCTTTAACGGCATTGTATACTGTGCCTCTTGAGCAACTGTACGGGTTAATGGGATGTTGTCGGGGGAAATCAGGCTGTCTAGGGATACCAGTAAGGGGTGACTCCTCTCACTTTCTTTGTTTTTGTTATTTTTAGAGCCTTTGCTAATGGCTGTTAGGGTAGATAGGGACATTGTGGGAGTTTGTATGGACTTAAGTTTCAATATGGCAACTTTAGCTGATGATTTCCTGCTGTTTGTAACCAGATCCCAACAATCTGTACTGAAGGCTCTCCAGGTGATTACGCATTTTGCCTTTTTCTCTGGCTGGGTGAGGACAAATCTGAGGTGCTGCCCTTTACCTGAGGATCTTAGGACTGAATGCATTGGAGAGTTTCCACTACAGTGGGCCTCAGGCAAACTTAAATAGTTGGGCTTATTTATTCCTAATGATCTTAAAGAATTATATAGTGTAAAATCCCCTCTTTGCTTTTGGAGACTCAACTGCTGTTCAACAGATGGATCACTGTACATTTGTCTTTGTTAGGCTGTATTTTTCTTTTCAAAATGTTCCTTTTTCCTATGTCCTCTAGGTATTACCACTTGTAATGAAAAGAAAAGGTTTTTAAAATCATGAGAGGTCTAGAACGGGTAGATGTGAATTGGTTATTTACTCTTTCGGATAATAGAAAGACTAGGGGGCACTCCATGAAGTTAGCGTGTGGCACATTTAAAACTAATCGGAGAAAGTTCTTTTTCATTAACGCACAATTAAACTCTGGAATTTGTTGCCAGAGGATGTGTTTAAAAAAGGATTGGATAAGTTCTTGGAGGAGAAGTCCATTACCTGCTATTAATTGAGTTGACTTAGAAAATAGCCACTGCTATTACTAGCAATGGTAACATGGAATAGACTTAGTTTTTGGGTACTTGCCAGGTTCTTGTGGCCTGGATTGGCCACAGTTGGAAACAGGATGCTGGACTTGATGGACCCTTGGTCTGACCCAGTATGGCATGTTTTTATGTTCTTAAAAAAAACTGATTGTTGTTCATAGATGTCTAAGAAAATATTTATGGGGTGGTAAGAAATCAAGGCTACTGTTAGACTTGTGCAGTCAATGAAGCTTGGGCCTTCCTAGTCTGCAGTCATAATTTAGCATGTGTGGTATATCATCTAATAGACTAGCTTTTATGATCTGGCCCATCACACGCCAAGAAAAATGGAATGTTTTTTGTTCAAGCCTTTCCACTTAAAATATATTATTCATGCTGAATCCACTAAATTACCTCTATGGGTTAGAAATTGCTTTCTGGCTTTTTCCAATATGTAGAGTTCAGTTTAAGCAATTTGTGTGTGTCATATTACACTGTGATCCCTGTGAGTCAACTTTTCTCCAGATTAGAGGCAATGGCGATTTTTTTCCGGAGATAGAATGTGGTACTTTTATGGATTGGGACTCTAAAAGAATCTCTTTGCTTGCCCATCTGTTGGATGGGAAAGGCAAGTCTAAATCCCTTCAGGAATTACAAAATCAATTAAAAATACTGGATGAGTACTTCTTTGCATTTCTCCAAATTAAATTATATCTTTTCGCTGGTTTGTGATTCTGCAAGAACCATACACTAGTAAAATGGAAACTTTGTTGGGTTTCGGATGGTCAGGAAAGGCCTTTCTCACTATAGACTAATGATAGGCTAAAGGGAACATTTTTCTGATCTTCTTGATTCTGTACATAATTTATTTATTGACACATCTTTACTTTCTTCAGTGGAAAGTTTTGAACATAGTTTTCAAAACCTTTGGAAAATTATGGAAGATATAGCTTTAAGAGAAATTAACTATAAGTTTTGAAAAATAATTTATTATTTTCGTCACATTACTTATAAATCTAATATTATTCCCTCTTTTTATGAGAAATGCAATTCTTATATAGGCACTCTTAGTCATTTATTTTGGGAATGTGCTTCTGTCCAATCGTTTGGGTCTCTTGTTTGCATTTCTTGGCAGAAGCTACAGGGATGTCTATTCCATTTACTCCAGAAGTGATCCTCTTTAATATTTTTCCCAGTACATTTCAGTGTGGGAAAATTGTTAAATTTATTCTGAAGAAGGCTTTTCCTTTGGGGAAAACCTACATCTTGGCAAAGTGATGTTTGTTGGAATCTCCCTCTTATGAACACCGGAGAAATACAATGTTCACTTTAATGCAGATGTAAAAATTATCACTTAAAAGGAAGGGTTTTAAGGAAAGTGTAACGAGCAGCATGGAAGTGAGCCCTTTGCTGCGGCATGATTGACACAGCCTCGTAGGTGAATCTACAAGGCCCATGCCGGCAGCCAGCAAATGTCCCCTTCAGAGGGACAATCTGGAGTTTCATCTTTACCAGCTGCCTCCTCCACAGGTTGAACCCTTGGGTACTGGTAGCCATCAGGACTTAAGCGGGTCCCTGGGGCAGTGAAGAGAACAAGAGTCCAAGAGCCCTCTGTGGTCAGGGCAGGCAGCAAGCTGGAGATACAGAGACAGGCTAAGGATTGGGGCAGGCAGCAGGCAGATGTGGTCGGGTCCAAGGCAAGAGGTCGATACCAGATCAGACTGGAAGAGAGGAAGGCACATGAAGGTACTGGATGAAACGAGAAGATGGGGATGAGGCTGGAGAAGGCAAGACTGGATGAGGCAAAGCTGGACGAAGCAAGGCTCAGGAACCCAGGACAGACAGGAAAGCAGGAGCAACACACACTACTAGGTAGTAGAAGACCCGTTGCTGAGATGAGGTAGGAGGAACCGAGGAGCCCTTAAGTAGAACAGGGCTGCCGACATCATCCAAGGCTGCCATGGAGCTTTTCCTGTCACAGGCCCTTTAAAAGGCTCTGCCCACTGCGCACGCACTCCTAAGGAAGTCGCGGGGAGGAGCAGGAGCATGGTGGTGTGGGGCAACACAGGAGCCATCAAAATGACTGAGGTCGCGTCGGGGGTGAATGATGTGGCTTGCGGGGTCTTCTCGTGAGTTGCCGATCATAATAGGAAGAGCGCTATTCTTTCAAGTTTGGAAAGCTTATTTCCAGTCATTGCCCTCCAGAGCATGAAGTCAACTGTTTAACATTTTAAAATTTTTCTTTTTTTTTTTTTTTGAGATTTTGTTGATGTCTCCTGATTCCACCAATCTCTTTATTTATTTTCTTCTGGGGAAGAGATGGGTTAGGAAGATGGGGGCTTGGAGGATGATTTGTTTTTGTATTTTATTTTTTGGGGACAATGTAATAAGACCCATGCTGAAATTGGCTCTATTTTTCTGTGTGTATTTTTTTAGTGCGTGTGGCAAAAGCAGGCGCCTCCATGGGATGTAATAAGGGAACAACATGCAAATGAGATACACGCAAAAAAAGTCGCTAAATACCTAATACACCTACCAATATCTGCATAAAAGCCCCGATGCAAAAATCTGCAGGAAAAACAGGCACTAAAATAGGTGCTAATGGAAAAATGTTGCAGACTAATTTTGAAATATTTCAAGTTACTACTATTACTGCTTTGGCCCTTTTACTCCATTGCTGGCATTAGTGTGGTTGTGTGTCAATGCAGCCTTTTTCTTGCTGGGCGCTCAGAGCCGCTTTGCATGGATCAACCCCACCAGGAGAGAGCAGGAGCTGGGATGGACGGGCCGAAGATCTCTGGGGGCTGTAGACAAGTGCTGACATCACCCTGAGCCATAGAATTGCTGGGACTAGGACTGGGAACGAAAAGCCACCAAAGCAGTAGGCGTGATCATAATTATCAAGCCCCAGGTGCCACTAGTCAGGTATTTTCACGTAACTCCTGTCCTGACCCAGGCACTAAAAATCCTGCACCAACTGTTCTTCCTGCTAGTGTGGCTCCCTGCATAGCCCATGAATGGATAGTGGCCGTCTCTACACGCCATTTGCATACTCTTGTGCAAAACCTGCTACAGGTTTCTATTTTTTTTCCGCACTAAACGTGTAATTACATACACGCATAAGATAAGCACGGGAAAACCCGCATCAGGTTTTGCGCAGCTTATTATATCAGCCCCTGTGTGTCTCCAGTGAATAAAAGAGCCACGGTTTACTAGGAATGTAAACTCTATGTTATAAACGTCATCTGGATTTATATTGGGAACTGGATGGGAAGGGAGGGTTGAGAAGGGGCGGAGGTGAAAAATTGTTAAAAAAAAGATTTCTGATTTATTTGTGTCTGTATTCTCATACAGCCTTACCTGGAGTACTATGATCAGCTCTGGAGACTCTATCTAAAAAAGGATAGAGACAGGATAGAGGTGGTCCAGAGAAGGGTGACCAGAATGGTGTGAGGTCTTTATTAGAAGACTTATGAGAAGAGGCTGAAGGATCTAAATATGTATACCCTGGAGGAGAGGAGGTGCAGATGAGATGTGATACAGACTTTCAGATACTTGAAAGGTTTTAATGATGCACAAACGTCAAACCTTTACCATCGGAAAGAAAACAGTAGAACTAGGGGGTCATGAAATGAAACTCCAAGGGAGATAATTCAGAACCAACGTCAGGAAATATTTCTTCACAGAGAGCGTAATGGATGCTTGGAATGCCCTTCCGGAGAAGGTGCTGAAGAAGAAAACAGTCAAGGAATTCAAAGGGGCATGGGATAAAGACTGTGGATTCCTAAAGGCCAGATGATGAAAATGGAGAAGAGGGTGCATGTGGGTAATCTGCACAAAGCAGCAGTTACTACCCTTAACCAAAGCATGGAAATTACTATATTGTGTGTGCCGGCCTGCTCCAGTGCCTGGTTCTGCCTCTCTTGCGGCCGTGGGCAGCCGCCTCTGTGTCCGGGCCGCGTCCCATGTTCCCAACTATCAGCTCCGCGGAGGGCTTCCCTGAGTGGTCTGCGGGGAGATGCCGCCATCTCGTGCCGCACCCCTCCTTAGGTGCATGTGCACACATCGGCTTTGCTTTTAAAGGGGCTACAGCAGGATACCACCCCGCGGCCCCGGATGATGACGTTGCTGGGTCCCGGTACTTAAGGCCGGGTCCAGCCAGAGCTTCCTTTCCTTGGCAACAGGTCTCCACGCTTGTTGTGTGCTTAGTTGCTTGTTCCTGCGTTTCCTCCGGATTCCTAGTTCCTGGTTTGATCCTGCTTCATCTGTGTTCCTGTTCCTGATCCTGGTATCCGTTCCTGCTCCTGTGTTCCGTGTCCCCCTGCTTATCTACCTCTGACTGATACCTGGCTTGGCCTCTGCTTTGTCTGACCACACTTCTGATTGATTCCTGGCTTGACCTCTGCTTCGATAGACCACACTACTGATTGATATCCGACTTGACCTCCGCATCGTCTATGCTCCTGCCTGTCTCCTGGTTTGACCTTTGCCTTGCCTGACCATTCTCTATCTGACTCCTGGTTTGATCCTTGCTTGTCTTGCCACTCTTCCTTGCCTGCCACCTGCCCTGACTTCAGCCTGCTCTATGACGCTACCGTTGAACCTACTCTGGACTTGGCTTCTCAGGCTTTGCCCTGTTCTTACTCGGGCGCCCTCTGTCTATCTCCTGTTCTCATTGGTGCCCGGGTCTCTGGGACTCTGCCTTGTCCGGACCGGACCACCTACTTCTACCATCGCTGCTGGCCCCTGGCTGACTCCCTTGTCATCCCTAAGAAGACCTTGGACGGAGGCCCACCTAAGCCCAGCCGGCCCCGGTACCCAAGGGCTCAACCTGTGGGGAACAAGGGCTGGTATTGGAGAAGCTCCAGCCGGCTTCTGTCAATCAGCCAGCTCCACCTGCCAACAGTGGGGACCCGTAAGGCTTGCCCTGCGGGTAGTGTCAACCCCACCTCGACCAAAGGGTCCACCTCCTGCGCAACATACTACCCTCAGTGCCTTAATGTTTTTGACACAATTGCTCAAAACTGAGACCCAGAAAAAATATAGCAAGAAAAGGTCAATATAGATATATATGAAACTTGCTGCCTACAATTTCTCTATTGATCTAATGGTCTGCTGCTGTTTTTAAGAGCTCTGTCAATCATTAGGTGACCAGGTATTGTGCTCTTCTACTATCTGAGTCCAGGAAAATTGATCATTCAATCTAGTACTGATAGTACTTATCTTGAAATCCACTTGAAATGGTAGTTTATGCTGTCCGACAACGCGAGGTTTCGGGGTAAAGGAACCCCTTCTTCAAGGACCCAACTTCTGATGGAATACTCAGTGGATATAATATTTCTGTGAAACAATGCAGACCGCTATCGCTGAGATTTCTTGAAAGTTGCAAGTGCTTATGATTCCTGGAAGTTGCAAATACAACACAATTGCAACATTGCTCTCCACTTTGACGGCAGGGGAAGGGCGAAAGAAACTGGATACAGACAGCAATCAACTTGGGCTTTGACTTTTTAGGTGTGGGGTACTGATACACAGAAAAAGGGGGGAAAAGCACAGGATGACTTCTATGGCCAAATCCAAAGCAAAGAACATCAAGTAGCATTGTCTGAATTATCAAGAAGGCTCCTCACCCAGTAAAAATGTTGCTAGCAATAATTTATGGGTTTGACTGTTGCTTGGATTTGATTGATTGTAAATATTACACCTTTTATCATAAGGCTTGGAGGTAACTGTACAGAGCAGCAGTTACTACTCTTGAGAGAAACACGGGGTTTCTTAAATGGAGTGGCAGATTCTACCATAAGAAGCTTTCTGGGCAGACTGGATGGGCCATCTGGTCCTTTTCTGCCATCATTACTATGTTATGTGACTGTGTTACTATGTTCTTTGTACATTGCAGATTTGTTGTTGTTTGTACTTCTGCCGTGGTTTAATAAACAGATTTAAGTAAGATTTGTAGATTTGACGTTTAAGAAGGTGATATAGTTTAGAATAAATCCATGGAGAAGAATTATCAAGAAGGAGTGATTCTTTTCTTGTGACAGCACCACCTGCCATTGACAACAGGATCTTTTCAAATTCCCATCCGACATCTGCGCTACAGAGAGCTGCACCACTAACAAGTACCATTGTATTTAACTGGCTTTTTGCATATTTTTATTTCTCATCTGTCTGCAGTATACTAAATCAAGCAGCTCAGCATGACATGCAAGCAAGCAAGTGGAACTGCATATGAACAGCTTCAGGTCCCCGCTCTGCGTCTTTAAAAAAAAAAAAAAAAAAAGCACCAGACACTGCAAGGTCAATACTGAGTGGGCTGGTGAGCGGGAAAGCTACCCGGATAACTTTACTCTGATATTCAACCAAGCATAGCTGGAAAAGCGTTCTGCTGAATATACTTGGATAAATTATCCGGATAACTTTAGGACATCTAATCCCCACCCCTCCGAAATACGTCAGTGACTCTCCCGCAGGGTAGAAGTGGTGTCCGGTGACTTAAGGGGTTTCCGTTGTTATTCAAGGAGTCACTAAGTATGAACCTCAAGGGGGGAAAGAATAGAAGAAAAGGGTAAACTCCTCCCCACCGGGTCTCCTGTATAATGGAAAAAGGGGTCCAGAGCCCACCCATTAAGTCTCCTGGGGTAGGGAAGGAATGCAATATCCAATTAAATAAGACATTTTGTTATAATAATTAACAGATGAATCCACTTTAAGCAATGTAATCACTGCAGAAAGGATATATTTTATTAACAAACAAAAAGATGTATTTTCTTTAAGTAATAGTATAACACAACTTAATAAATATTGTTAGCGGCGTCGGCCATGGCAGGCCGCAACCGGGACCGGGTGTCATGGCCGCCGGCCGCGGTCGGCCGCGACTGAGGCAAGGCCGACGGCGCAGCTAATCGAACTCACCCAGATCGCCGGGTATGGTTGAGGATGCCTGCGGGGGCAGGCAGCCCTTCTTCTTTTCCCTCTCTTGGCCGCTGTCATCGCCCTGTCGGCAGCGTACTCCGACGATCCGGCTCCTCCTCCTCTGCCCCTTAGGGCCGCGCGCGCGGCTGAAGAGAATTCTTAAAGGAGCCATGACAGGAAGTGTCATGGCTCCCCCTGAAGCTCCTCCCCCGGTTTCCTGTACTTAAGGCAAGGGCTGAGCATTCAGTCCTTGCCTTGGTATTGAGGTTCCTGCCTGAGTGTGTTCCTGGCTCCTGGTTCTTGATTCTTCGTCCCGCTCTTCTCCCCTGCTCCGTGGATTGATTTTTGGCTGCTGACTTCTGGACTGGTGGATGTGTCTTCTCCTGGCTTGATCCCGGTACGGCTCTGGACCCTTCTCTGGCTTGACCCCGGTACGGCTTCGGACCCTTCTCCTGCTTTGACCCTGGACTGGACTCGGACCCCGCTGGTATATTGATTCCCGGACTGGCTTTGGACTCTTCCTCGATTCCATCCTCAGACTGTCACGCCAGCCGTCTGGAACCCACGACCTGCAGGAGGCGCCTGCATCCAGACCTTTCTACAGTCTTCAGAGGAGTCGCCTAAGTCCCAGCGGCCGGACCCCTACGGGCTCCTCCTGGGGGGGTCGCGTGCTTCCAGGGTGAAGTCTTCTAGCAAGTCTCTACGGTCCAAGAGGCCTCGCCCTTCGACGGTAGCCAACTACCTCGACACAAGGGTCCACTTTCATAACAAATATATTACCAGCTGTAAACTAATAACAGCTCTTTTCTATTTCTTATAGCTTACAAACTATTAGAACTGGTTCTGACTAAATATATATAAATACAGGCATCACACAAAAGAAGAACTTTGTACCTTACACTTTCAATTTTTTATTATGCAATCACAAATATTACAACTATCTAGACAATTAAAATCTGTCTAATGCATACATATCCCATACATTCATGGGGTATGAATGTATGGGGTAAGCGCAAATTCCAGACTTGTTATTCTTCATCTACTGTTTGTACAATTATTATTATTAATCTTGCTTATTATTCTTCTGCTTAATTCATTAGTTGGTGATCCATGAAACGAATCCTCCTCTACTTAATTCATTCACAAATTTGTTCATAAAACGAGTCCAGCTGTCAGATATATATTTTTAACAGTCCTTTCCTGGTGTTGACGTGACACTAGTTGTAGTAATTTTAATCATGTTCTTTCTCTTTTCTCTCTCTCTTTATCTGTGAGACTGTCTCTGCTATCTTTATTGCATGTGATAACCTGTTCTCTCCTCTTTATCCACTGTAAGAATAAATGGTTGCAAAACTAGCTAGCTTTGTGGTAGTTTTAGTGTTGTTGCGCACTTATCTGTATTTTTCCGAAGCAAATCTGGAATATGATGAACTGTGGTCCAGATGTTCTGTTCTTCGTCCTCTCACCACAGCTAGGGTTCGAATTATGGGGGGGGGGGGGGGGGGGACACGCTGTTAGCGTACGCAGCTTGATTAGCTGAGAGGCTCCATTGGTTTCTATCTTATTCCTGCATGTACCCTGATCTTCTCCTAGCTGTACTTTAAATAAATAAAAAAACAGGACTCCTAGCTACTCTAACCCGATAAAGTCTTCCGCAATATACACTATAGTGGAAACTCAGCGTGGTCCAGTTGGCTTGGTGACACTTTGGGGCTAACTAGGGCTTAACAAAAAAAAATAAAAAAAATTGAAACGTCCCTACTGCACTAAAATGATGAAAGGATCTCTGGCTGGCAGCTGCTGTTAGTAGTGGCTCAGACACTCATATAGTTCCAGACACTCTGACAGCTTTCAATCTCACTGTTAATGTAGAGATTCTCAGATAAAATTTTCAATATATATGACTTCCACTGTGTCAGCTGTTCTTGCTTATACAAGTGCAGCTTTACTATGCTGAGAGACTTCTACGCTCTAGCACTGCTGTCCTCCTGCGCTGCTTTCTTATGTCTTATGTGCTTTACATACACCCACAACACAGTTAAACTGTTCAGTATATGATAGTACCTTTCTATCTCCAGGACAGAGCGATTGTTTTAGGATTTAGACAATCACTTTTATTATTCTTGCTTTTTAAAATAACAGGAAGTTATAGCTTCACCTTTTATAAGCCAGCCCTGCTTTTCATTTCCAGGTTGGCTAACTGCTCTACACTGTTTTTTTTTACACTGCTTTATTCCACTCAGCAGATGAATTTTTTTTTATTTATTTATCTAGGACTGTAATATAAAAACAGTCTCTTTTTCTCAAATACCATTTTTCTTTCAGAGAAATTATTATACCTATCTTGTTACTCAGGATGGTATAAGGGCTTCAATATCTCAACAGATTTGAACCTGAAGGAATCTTCCCTTCACTCTGAAAAATATACTTGTCACTTTTTCAGACACTCCTTTTCAATCATCCACAACTCTTTATAAAACCAAGTAAAAATTCCGAGAACTTGGTAACAGTTTAAAATGACTCTGATCCTGCTCTGTGCTTACCTTACTGGAATCATTACAAGTTCCCTGTACGTACCCGGATCAGTCCAGACTCCTGGGTTTTGTCCCCGCACCAGCAGGTGGAGACAGAGAAAGTTCTGACAGCCTCTGCCCTATATATACCTAGGTGCCACCCACAGCCTGTCAGTATTACTCTGTCTCCAGCAGGTGGAGACAGAGAAAGATTGACAGCCTCTGCCCTATATATACCTAGGTGCCACCCACAGCCTGTCAGTATTACTCTGTCTCCAGCAGGTGGAGACAGAGAAAGTTCTGACAGCCTCTGCCCTATATATACCTAGGTGCCACCCACAGCCTGTCAGTATTACTCTGTCTCCAGCAGGTGGAGACAGAGAAAGATTGACAGCCTCTGCCCTATATATACCTAGGTGCCACCCACAGCCTGTCAGTATTACTCTGTCTCCAGCAGGTGGAGACAGAGAAAGATTGACAGCCTCTGCCCTATATATACCTAGGTGCCACCCACAGCCTGTCAGTATTACTCTGTCTCCAGCAGGTGCTAGGTGTGTTTACCCACAGTCTGTTTTTTTGGTTAAGGTAGTTAGTTTGGAGTTTTCCATTTCAATTTGGTCTATTCTTTTTATTCTTAATTGGTACAAAAAAAAAAGAACAGTGGCTTTCTTCAGCAAGGATCTCCTTAGCCTCCCAGGGGAAGAGCAGTCCCTCCTGGTTTCAGAGGCAGCTGCGGCTGTGGTTGAGGACCCGATAGCCTTCCTTTAGCAGCTGAGGGGTCGACACCGGGGAGCCCGGCTCACTCACTCAATCCTTTCGAGGACCTAGTGGCAGACCTCTTTCTGTACTGGGCAAGTAATTAATTTAAAAAAAACTCCTTTTTATTTGGTACTGTGACTCTCCCTTTCCTCTGCGGTTCTGTTTTCGGGGTCTCACGGTTTTTGCTCCCGATCGGCGCTTTCAAAAAAAAAAAAAAAAAGTTACAGTAAGTTTTATTTTCTTCTCATGGCCGACATGCCGTGGAGGTCGGCATGCAGAGCATGTGGCTCTGCGTGTGTTTGTTTGTCCGGGGACAATTTGTGCTCTGCTTGCATGCCGGGGGGGGGGGGGGGGGGGGGGTGAGGGTACCTCACAGCCTACCAGGGGGGCGTGCTGCGCGTCTCGTTGGTTATCTATGCGTTTGGGGAGATGCCGGTGATTTCTTCGGCCCCGTTTCTGCTGAGCGTGGAAACGTGCAACATCTTGGATAGTTTTGGCGCGACAGGGCCGGCCACATCGGGAGCTGTTTTTTTGCTGCAGCCTCGATCGCAGCAGTGTTTGCCTGTGGGGGGGGGGGGGGGGGGGGGGGGGGTCCTCCTTCGGCGAAACCGCTGCAGTCTGTGAGGGGGAAGTTCCCTACAGAGGAGGATGATTCCTCCTCATCTTCCTCATTTAATTCGGATTATGTGAAGTTTTTGCATAAGGCTTTCAGAGCCAAAAGAGCTGCGAAGAGACATGGCAGGGCTAGGAGTTCGTCTCCTTTACCCCCTAAGTCCAGTAAGAGGGCCAGGGTCTGATCAGATCAGGAGGCCCCCAAGCCCTGAGGCGCCCTTTAAAGTCCCGGGCGCCTCAGGGCGACTCTGTTTCATCCTCGGATGTCTCTCTGGATGCAGAAGAGCAGGACCTGGCCACCCCTCTCCCGAGGGGGGTAGAGGGTAAGGGGACCTGCAGCAGAGTGCTGCGTGGGAGTCCCATGGCATGGACGGAGATGACCCTAAGGTAGTCAGGTTGTTCCGTAGGGATGAACTTCCTCCTCTTATCCCGGCTATTTTGAAAGAGCTGGGCATTGAAGCGACGCAGGATCAGGCTTCCTTAGGGTCTATAGACCCGGTTTTATTGGGCCTGAGGGGCCCACCTACTGCCTTCCCTTTCCACTTTTCAGCGTCGGATTTGATTTACCAGGAATGGGACACCCTGGATATGGGACTCAAGGTTACGAAGGCTATGGATAAGCTCTATCCTCTGCCTGAGTAGGCTCTAGAGGTTCTCCGGGTTCCGAAGGTCGATGCCGATGTGGCTGTGGTTACGAGTAAGACAACTATCCCGGTTACGGGCAGAATGGCTCTCAAGGATTTTCAGGATCGTAAGCTGGAGTTGCAGCTGAAGAGGATCTTTGAAGTCTCGGCGCTGGGGGTCCGGGCAGCTATGTGTAGTAATTTCAGTTTGAGAGCTGGGCTTCGCTGGGTGCAGCAACTCCTGGCCATCGCGTCTGTCTCTGAGGAAGAAGCTCGGCAGGCCGGACACCTGGAAGCGTTGATAGCCTACAGTGCAGATGCTCTTTATGATCTTCTGCGGACTTCTGCCCGGTTCATGGTCTCAGCGGTTTCGGCGGTTTTGGCTAGACGTTTATTGTGGTTATTGTGGTTTATTGTGTTAGAGGGTTAGGATGGGACGTGGGTATTTTAAGGGGGGCACCCATTACTTTTATCCTGGGGGCATGGCCTAGTGGTTATTTTATAATAATTCAGGGGCTAAGTGGGGATGCAGGGAGAGAGGACTGTTTTTTACACCACTACCCCACCAGGCACATGTGCCCACATCCTGTGAGGTGGAAGGTATTTAAACATGCCACAAGCCCTTTATAATATGGCAACCTCGGCTGCCTTTGCATATTACTACTGTGACTGGAAAAGCGTAAAAAATTATTGCAGTATTTACTAAACTGTGGTACGCAGGTACCGCAGTTTAGTGAATCTTATAGTAAATTTCCTGTGGTAAAATGGTGCAATACATTTTGCAAATCTCAAGAAAAATAGCTATTATCCCAAAAGATTAAGACAGTATACCAGTGTCAATGCACAACATCATATTAAATTTTGTGATGAAAGACCTCATACAAGGCATACATTAACAATGCTAGTTAGCACATAGTATACCAACAGTATAATCATGGGTCTTGTGATATTACGTTCAACTTTTTTGGGGGGTTTTTTTATGCTCAAGTGAGTAAGTTGCATGGCCCATTTTAGACCCGTATTTCATTATGCAAAATTGCACTTAGCTTAATAGAATGGAGAAACGCCAAAGAACATGGTCGTGAGGTCATATCCAGTGCCAAGCCCGACACGGACCGCGTTTCGGCTTCAAAAGCCTTCTTCAAGGGCCGGAAATCTCTGTAAATACAAACAGCATCTTGTAACAACATTTTTTTTTTTTTTTTTTTTTTAAATTTAAGTTTTATTCGAGAAATGTAATACAAAGGATACAAATCATCAATAATCTGCATTGAAAGTACAATTAGAATATGGACAATAAAAGAAATACAATGAAAACTTTCAATCTGTCTCTGCGTTTCCCGTTTTTTAACCCCCCCCCCCCCCCCCCCCCCCCCACTCCCACCCCTCCCCCCAGCAATACATGGGATCTCAAAATGAAGGGAAAAATGTCAAAAGAGGTCCAGAGAAATGGGTCATGACTGCATCTGTTGTTGTTTCCATATTAAGTATGGAGTCCAAGTACGCTGATAGACTCCCATCTGCTTCCGCCTATGTGCGGTAATCTTGCTAAGGGCACATAATTTAGATACCCGGGATTGGACCTGCAGCAAAGTAGGAACCCCCTCTGCCTTCCAGTGAAATGCAATCCCACAGCGAGCTGAAATGACCACCAATCTAATGAAGCGGTGTAGCTCTGCATCGCCCTGAGCATACTCTGCATTAAGGAGAGCCACTGAGGGAGTCAGAGTGATAGGCTGATGTAGAATATCCGATAACCAAGTTTCTAGACTCTGCCACAACTTTGAGATAACCGCACAGTCCCACCACATATGGTAAAAAGATCCTCTTTCCCCACAGCCCCTCCAGCATCTATCGGAAGTAGTAGGGTAGATTTTATGCAGCTTAGAGGGGGTATAATGCCATCTATAAAGAAGCTTGTAGCTATTTTCCATAAACGAGGCCGAGATTACTCCCTTGCCGCCAGAGGCAAAGATGTTGTCCCAAAAATCCTCACCCTGGGGAGCCCCAAGATCGATCTCCCAGGAGGTAATAAAGGAGGGCTTTGTATGCATGCCCTGTATGAGTAGTCTATAAATTTTGGACATTAAGCTTGTAACTTTATCAGCGGACCTGCAGAAATTCTCAAATAGAGAGATCGGTTTCATCAAGTCCGGCGAAATATTGGAGGCTCGGGCATAGCTAGTTAACTGCAGATAGTGATATATTTCACCCTGTGGCAAATCATGTCTGGATTGCAAGGTTGAAAACTCCACCCACGAAGAATTCTCCCAGAGGTGACCATAGTTATATACACCCTTATCTAGCCAACCCTGGAACACCTGGTGAGCCTTTCCCTCCAGAAAAGTTCTGGAGTAAAAAGGAGAGAAGAGGATAGATCCTGTCTTATCCCCCACGACCAAAGGCTTCCATTGATGCCAAAGTTGTAGAGTACATTGTATGGGAGTAGGTAAACCCTCCAATTTAGGGCACAGGCAGCTAGGTTGCCATAGCAAGTTAGTCAACAGAAAGGGCCCCATCAATTCCTGCTCTAAAGTAATCCAGGGTTTGCGTGTGTTTATTCTGTGCCAATCTACTACCGCTCGAAGTTGAGCAGCCACATAATATCGTGTGAGGTTGGGTACTGCGAGGCCCCCCTTTACCTTTGGTGGATACAGAACCTTTTGAGCCACTCTCGGTTGCTTCCCCTGCCACAGAAACTTCATGATCCTGCGCTGCCACTTCAGGAGTGTCACAGCGGGGATCATACAAGGGATTGTTTGGAATAAGTAGCTTATCCTAGGCAGTAGATTCATTTTGAAGGTGGCTATACGGCCCAACCAGGAGATATGGTAACGGTTCCATTCTTCCATCTCCCGATATAATTTTGTAAGAAGAGGTGGATAATTGAGACTGAAAATATCCTTGCGTGCCCCTATATAGATACCAAGGTATTTAATTTTGTCTTTCGCCCACCTAAAGGCAAAGCGAGCTTTCAGGTCTCGGACATGTGCCTCCTGTAGAGTAATGTTTAAAATTTCAGTTTTGTCCCAATTAATTGAATACCCGGACACTTGGCTGTAAGATTTGATGATATCTACCACGGCTGGCAAAGATCTCACAGGGTCAGTTAAGGTCAGGATGACATCATCGGCAAACATGGCCAATTTGGAGGAGTATGAGCCCACATTTACCCCCGTAACCTCCCCGGAGTCTCGGATCCTCTGGGCCAATGGTTCAATATTCATTAGTTATATAGTTATATATCCAAAGGCCTTTGCTAGTGGAGTTCTGCTATGCGAATGCTTCAAGACGCAACATAAGAGATCATACAGCTCTTTATATGATCACATTATATTCTTAGTCGATATATAACTAATGAATTCAAGAAGATTATTGTAAGCCCCTGAGGCAGCCGTTTTGAAACGGCGAAACTCGGCCAGAGTCGGGCTACCCTTGTGTCTCCACTGCAATAAAGGATTGTTTTAAGACTACAGGCATCTATTTCTTTTCTTTCATCCTGACGGCTATTATAGATCGCCTTCCTTCGTGCTTTTTGGGTCCAATGGTTCAATAAACAGGGCAAAGAGCAGTGGTGAGAGCGGGCAACCCTGCCTGGTGCCCCGCCCCACATTAAAGAACGGGGAATAACCCCCATTAACTTTAATACAAGCCCGCGGCTTATCATATAATTTGCGGATCCATTGAATAAAAAAATTCCCAAAACCCATGTTACGCAGTACCTGAAATAAAAAGGGCCAATGTACCAAATCAAAAGCTTTTTCTGCGTCCATGGCCATAAACAGAAAAGGGATATTGTGACGTCTCACCCACCAGAGGGAATCCAATAACTTCCTGACATTGTCAGATGCCATACGGCCCGGGATAAAACCGGCCTGATCCGGGTGAATGATCTGTGCTATATAGCCATTAAGCCTGTTTGCCAAAATTTTGGCTAGGAGCTTGAGGTCTATATTCAACAATGATATAGGCCTATAGGAGCCACAATTGGTGGGGTCTCTCCCCGGCTTGGCGATAACCGTGATACCGGCCACATTAGAGTTGGGATTTAGGGTGCCCTCGGATCGGAGTGCATTAAACATATCAGTGAGTGGAGCGGTTAAATCAGTGACAAAACACTGATAAAATCTGGCCGTAAAGCCGTCTAACCCTGGTGATTTATTAACTTTAAGCTGCTTAATGGCATAGAGCACTTCAGCTTCCGAGATTTCTTGATCAAGTACCATACGAGCTGACTCTGATAAAGTGGGTAGGGGGATGCCCTGTAAAAAGGCCTGAATATCCCGTATGTCTATATCTTTGTTATGAGAGTATAACCCAGAGTAGAATTGAAGGAAACGCTCACGAATAGCATCGTTAGAGGTGAGCATAACGCCCTGGTCATCTGTAATTGTTGGGATAAGATTTTGTAAGCGCTTGGCTCTCAGCTTATTCGCGAGCAGTTTCCCAGCTTTATTGCCCCCCTCAAAGAAAACTTGCTGGGCTTGTTCCAACTCATGGGCAATTTTAGCCGCGTCCAACGCCCCAATTTGGGACCTGCAATCATCCACAGCCACTTTAAGAGATGCTGTAGGTGATTTCTTATGTTGTCGCTCTAACTCCAATAATTTGGTTGTTAAGGAGATACGCTCTCGCGTATCACGTTTTTTAACAAAGGCGGCACGAGCAATAAAGGTCCCCCTAATCACCGCTTTTAAGCAGTCCCAAAAAAGTATTGGAGATTGGTCTGGCATTTTATTATGTGTGGTATAGTCTGCAAGAACTTGTCTGCACTGCTCTACAAAAGGTTCACTGTCAAGAAGGCTATCATTTAATCTCCAAAAACGTTGGCCCTGGTCGTACTTAGGGAAGGAGATCTCAGCCCATACTGGCGAGTGATCAGACCACGTTATCGGGTCGATAACTCCTTTACGCACCTTGTGTAGTACCCCCTTATCAACAAAAATATAATCTATCCTTGTATATAAATTATGGGGGTTCGAAAAAAAGGTATAATCCTTTACCGTGGGATGCAGGAATCACCACGCATCTACCAACTGAAATTGTGAGAGGAATTTAAGCAAACTAGTACGATCTTTTTTTGAGGTGGAACTCCTACCGCCTGACGTATCTTGGGAAGAATCTAAAGGTAAATTACAATCACCCATGACTATTAGTTGACCTTCGTGTTTCGTTTGGACCAGCTCCGCTAGGGAGTCAAAGAATTTACCTTGGTGTACATTAGGTGCATAAAGATTAAGTAATGTATACTTTTCCCCTGCAATAGTAAGGAGAAGCATTAGGTATCTACCCATAGGATCAGCAATACATTCATGCAGCTCAAATGCAAAATCATTTTGGAACAGAATCCCCACACCTGCATATTTAGCCAATTTAGAACTAGGCGCCCAGAACTGGTGCGGATACAGATCAGAACGCATTAGATGTTCATAACGCCTCTTTAAGTGGGTCTCCTGTATAAAAGCAATGGCTATGCCAGCTCTTCTTAGATCTTTATAGAGCAACTTACGCTTACGCGGCGTGTTGAGCCCTTTAACATTAAAGGACATAACCTTAAAGGTAGCCATCAAGATAGGTGTAAATGAGGAAAAGTCCCCGGAACAGAGAGCATACACGGAGACTCCACTTAAATCTAAAGATAACCCTTACAGCCCCTTCCGATATATCCCAAATCAAAACACTCAAAGATATGAGATCCCCCATAAACCCCACTCCCACCCCCCTCCCCCCACCCCTATAGGAACCACAATCATCTCTTGGGTTCCGCCACCCAGCACGGGTAAATGATGACAGCTTTCCAGTCGCTATCCCACCCGGAAGCATCCATATAGTACAAGAAAACAACCTTTAACCAACCCTCCTGTTCTGCTGGATCAGCATAAAAGGAGAAACAAAAAGCAAGTCTGCGAAACATGAAGATCCAGATCAAGTAGGAGGTCCTTGCACGATTTCCGGGTCAGGGGTTCTCCTCAGTCTCTTGCCCCCCTTTCCCGTCCGCTGCCAACGTGGTTCCTCCCTGCGGTCGGCACGTGGAGAAGACGATGACGGCAGGTCCGCTACGCTATAGCCAAGGTCCTTGAGGATTCCAGCTGCTTCCTGCACCGATTGTGCCTTGTATGATTTCCCTTGCAGGGAAAAACTGATGCCAAATGGAAAAAGCCAGCGGTATCTGATGTTTTCCCTGATCAATACATTAGTAATGGGTTTCATGTCCAGGCGTTTTTTTAATTGTAATAGGAGAAATGTCAGCATACACTTGCACTTCATGCCCCTGCAGCTGCAGCTTCCCCCTCTTTCTTGCCAAAGATAAAACTTGCTCCTTCACAGGGAAGTCGTGGAAGCAGGCTATCACATCTTTAGATCTATTAAGGGCCCGCTGTCCCTGCACTCTGTGGGCCCTTTCCAGCTTTACCTTGGGGATCGCCCCAGCGCTATCAGTCTCCTTTTCAGGCTCTGGGTGCAGTAACTCAGTGCAAAGCGTGGTAATGACTTGCATACAGTCAGCAAACTCTGGAGACTCAGGGATACCCCTAAAACGAAGATTAGCTCTCCTGCTCCTATTTTCTAAGTCTTCCAGTTTTGAGGAGAGCTGTGTGATTTCAGTAGCCATTTCCTTCTGATTATGTTGGAGAGAGCACAGTTTATCAGTGTGAGCTTCTGTGAGTGTTTCATATTCAAAAATTCTCCTCCCCATGTCACTCAGCTCCTCTTTCATGTCTCCCACGATTTCTCTAATTTCTGTCTTAAAAGAGATGAGATCCCGGCTCAGGGCACCAAACCAGGCTTTGAACTCACCCCGGGAGGGTACCTCCGAATCAGGGAGCGCCTCCTGCTCAGTCGTGTCCTCCGACAGCATATCTCCCGTTGCGGTGGCCATTTTGTTTTTTACAGCTGAATCTTCCCGATCCAATTTCTTATAGGAAAACTGATGAAAATCGGGTTTTGAAGCCCGAATCGACATCTAAAGCCTGTAGGGAAGGTCTAGATATGCTTTTCGTTGTAAAAAAGAGGAGGATGGTTAAGATATTCAATGGATGCAAACCGGCATAGCCAGGAGCTCCGGGTTAGGCAGCCACTCGAGTCGCTGACGTCATCAGCCCCGTAACAAAATTTTTTAAACCAATTACCGACTTTAAACCACTGTGCAATATCGGTACTGACGTGATAGTGTGATAGCAGCATGCTAAAGCTAGTAATGTTTCTCCTCTACCAGAGGGGCCGCTTTCGCGCTCTTTTTCAAGACGTGATGGACCAATCAGGTGTAGAATACAACCAGGAAATGATGTCAGCTGTTGCTAGGTAATGACGTCAGCCGTTGCTAGGTAATTCATAACAGTGAATACCATTCTATGGCTGCATTGAGACCATCTGGATGCATGCTATTTAACTGAAAGATCCAGCGTTGTTCATAAAAATTAAGTATCTTCTGTGGATCACCCCCTCTTTTTGTCAATTGTATCCGATCGATAACCCGCCACCTCAAATCCCCAAAAAGGTGCTGCATGTCTAAACAATGTTGGACGATAGGGGCATTGATTTTGCCTGTGTTAAGGCAGCTCCGATGTTCGATAAGTCTCGTTTGGATGGAACGCTTTGTTCTCCCCACATAAAATTTGGTACAAGGACACACAATTAAATATATAACGTGGGAGGTAGTGCAATCTGAATGAAACCGGGCTGTGTGGATTAAGCCGGCGTTATCAGTCCACGTTGTTCCATCCAGGGATTGGGAGCACATTGTGCATTTACCACAAGCCCAATGTCCAAGCGGTTCTTCAGATTGTATAGGTATATCTGTGAGGGTCCAGGAGTTGGTTAATAGGTCCCGTAAGTTCTTGCCCCTGCTGTAAGCGATCAAAGGAGCATCTTTGAAGACTTTATGGGTATGAAGCACGTACCAATGATTACGTATAATTGCTGCGATATCCTGAGATTTGGTGGAAAATCTGATTGTACATACTAACGGTGGATCTGACAAGGCATCTGAGGATTCCAAGAGAAGCCATTCCCGCTGGGCATTGGAAGCACATTTTAAAGCCCTTTTGATGACTGAAATAGGGTAACCACGATGCAATAGTCTAGATGCTAGAAATTGGGCTTGTTTTAAAAATTCAGTTTTTTCCGAACACAATCGCCGTAGGCGTAGAAACTGTCCAGTGGGTAAGCTCTTCTTCAAACTGTACGCGTGGAAACTGGAAAAATGCAGGAGGGTGTTTCTGTCAGTGGGTTTCTTGTACAAAGTAGTGACGAAATGGTCTTCGATGAGCCTGTGAATGATGATATTGCATCGTGAAGGTAAGGTTGGAATCCAAAGTATTTAACCATTGTAAAAAATCCATTAGCAAAGGGACGTCATCATGCCACAAAAAGAGCGCGAAAGCGGCCCCTCTGGTAGAGGAGAAACATTACTAGCTTTAGCATACTGCTATCGCACTATCACGTCAGTACCGATATTGCACAGTGGTTTAAAGTCGGTAATTGGTTTAAAAATTTTTGTTACAAGATGCTGTTTGTATTTACAGAGATTTCCGGCCCTTGAAGAAGGCTTTTGAAGCCGAAACGCGGTCCGTGTCGGGCTTGGCACTGGATATGACCTCACGACCATGTTCTTTGGCGTTTCTCCATTCTATTAAGCTAAGTGCAATTTTGCATAATGAAATACAGGTCTAAAATGGGCCATGCAACTTACTCACTTGAGCATAAAACCCCCCCAAAAAAAGTTGAACGTAATATCACAAGACCCATGATTATACTGTTGGTATACTATGTGCTAACTAGCATTGTTAATGTATGCCTTGTATGAGGTCTTTCATCACAAAAAATTTAATATGATGTTGTGCATTGACACTGGTATACTGTCTTAATCTTTTGGGATAATAGCTATTTTTCTTGAGATTTGCTCGTGCCGCTATTCTCTTCCTATATAAGAGTGCTATAGGAATTAAGTATTTCTTTGTTGGCAATACATTTTGCACCAATATTTAAAGGGAAAGTATGTGCATACTTTGAAAATTATTCCAGAAAAAGTTATTGCATCAATTTATACCTGCTAATTTGTACAGGGAAAAATACACACTTACAGGATGATTATAAAAGTATTGCTCACGCAAAAATGCCCACATGTGCGCGTAAGTGGGCCATGCGTATGCAATATGGATTTTAAAAAGCCGCAAAATACACACATATGTACCCATGTGTGTGTGAGGAATAAGGGGGTGGGGCATGGGCAGGGCCAAAATTTACGTGCGCAACTACGAGTTTTAAAAACGAAGCCTGCAGTGCGCGTACGCTAGATAGCCGCATAACTTGACTGCTTTTCTTGATGATTTCACGTTTTAGGGCTCATAGCACAGGGTGAGGGATCCGGGTCAACTGGGCAGTGTGCAAGATAAAGAAGCAGAGGGGTCTGAAAGACCTCACTATTAACTGGACAAACTGGTGGACTAACTGGAAAACGGGGAATGTGGGTAAGTGCGAGCATGATTAAAAATTCTAGCGCATCCCTGCTTGAGCGCTGATACACGCATGTATGGGCGCACGTGCGCTCGTTTTAAAGTTGAGCTCATAGTTTTTAAAATTCCAAAGTATCGGGTGAATTTTAAAAGCCCTACGTGTGCCAAAGCCGGGAGATATGCGTGTATCGGCCCAGCATGCGCCGCATGGATTTTAAGAGGTGCCCGGGTATGTGCATGTCTCCCGGTATGAGAGTAACAGGTTTTTTTTTTCTTAAAAGGGGCAGGGAATGGGCGCGGTCTGGGTGGGCCCTGTTCCAGGAAATATGAATGAAACCAGTGCATATTTATGCACACCAGAGTGCACCGTGGGTCCCCATCCGTGTATCTTTACTTCTGCTATGGTCATGCACTTGTGCTCCTGCGTGCAGGTCTTAAAGTTCACCTTTATGTGTATAAGTGCAAACCCTTCCCCATCCCCGCTCACAGGAAGGCCTCTCCCACTGCCCGCAGTCTTCTGTGCATAAGTTAACCTGCATATTGGACAGGCAATTTTGTAAAAGGGCCACTTCTGTGGGTAAAGCACTTTTTCCCCCTGCAGAAATGGCTTTGAAAATTACCCTGTGTGTGCAATTGAGTATTTGATCAGACTATTTCTACATAATTTTAATCAAATGATAGCAACTACAGGAAAAATTGGTAATCTTTGCCATATGCCATATTTTTCAACAAAGAATATCCAAGCCTTCGGGAAGTGCAGAAAGCTGTAAGCCAGTGACAGCAGAATATGGAAATGAGAGCACTTAAGAGAGGAGGTCCTCTCCGGCCCGCCCACCTGCAGCGTTTGGAACGGTCTGGTAATGTCTTTTTTGTTAAAATAACAAAGAACAGTGTGAAATTACAAAATGGAAAAGTAGGTAATGTAGCTGAACTTGACCTGCAAATTAAAATAAAACAATTCAGATAGCTCTAAGAGCTTAATAGTTAATTTACCTTTCACTGCATTTGCCCTTTGGGAAGTTGCGTTATATTCCATGTGTCTTTATCAAAATCTGTCATGCGCAAGGAACAGGCAGATCCACTGCAGAAAATAGGCCTGAGAGGGAGAAAGTGCCGCCTTCCCAGGTGTCTGGTGGTGGGCTCCAAACCCCTTCCTGGTTACTGGGTTCTGTATAAATTGTGGTCCTAGCAATTCATGGAGTGGACTGGGCCCAAGGTGAATGGGATGTTGGAGCAGGTGAGCTAAATGGCTGAACTTAACGCTTGCCAACCGGAAACACACACTGTTAAGAGGAATTTCTCTTGTCCTCTCTCGAACCAGCTGCCCTGGCATTAAAAGGATTCAGTACCGATGCAGGTACTGCAGGCCAATTTATTTAGAAGTTACACTTAGTCCATTCAATAGGCTAGATAGTGAGACTTTTGGAGAACTTTGCTGTGATTCTCCTAGGCAGGTGCTTTGTTATAAGAATGAGCCTAGAGGTTATTTTGGCTGGCCAGAACACTCCATGCCAAAAAAAGCATAGGGGGTACATATTCAGAAGCCATTTAGACGGATAACTGAAAGTCAGAGGAATGAACTGCATTGCTGGGACTGTATTGTACAAATCAACTCCTCTTGTTGTACCTTTCATTGATTCAAATGATAGAAATTCTTCAGTGATATCAAATGTGTAGTAGTTAATTCCTCTGACTGTTTATGTAACACCAAACCCACCCTGAGCTGAATGTGCCCATCCTCTCTCTCTCTCTCTCTCTCTCTCTCGATAACGGCAATAATGTGCTGCCCATTTTTTTTTTTTTTTATGGCTTGTACTATTTCTACTATATTTATAGCATTTTGATGAATCTAGGGGTAAGTTAGCCAGCCTTGTGTGGCCGGATAACTTTACATTTAACAGGCTAAATTCAACAGAATATAGCCGGTTAAGTAGTAGCCTTGCAACGATTGTAGTAGTCTAGCAATGGCAGAAGTGCCGGGCCCGGATTGTAGTAGGATGCTACCACGGTCCGGGCTGAAGAAATGCTTCATATTAATGTATGGGGGGGGGGGGGGGGGGGTGGGAGTGGGGTAAGGGCATGAAATTGCTATGACTCGTGGCACTAATAGTTTTTATTAAACTTAGAGATGGGGCAGGGGTAGCAGATTCAGACTTGGAGCTCTTTCTGGAATTCAGGTGGGAGGGAGGCAGGGGAAAGGTTTGGGCCTATAGGCCCGCAATGTTTTGGGGGTTTTTTTTGTTTTTTTTTAAATCAGGAGAGCTACTTAATCAGCTATAACTTCAAAAGAATATCTGGTTCTGTTTACAGTTAGCCGGATAACTTGGGGTGCTTATGCTACTGAATATCCAGGACATGTTATCTGGCTAAACTTAGCAGGCAAAGCTTGTCCCCTGAATGTCCTACAGAATAAGGACTTCCTAGTGCAGAACCAGAAACAAGATATCCCTCTCTGTTTCTTCGCACAGCTCTCTCCAAGCCTTCCATTTTTTACAATCCAAGCCAATAACCACAAACCTCCCTCTAGAGGTTTTATCATAGTCTTTATATCGCGGGAATGGCATCAGCAGCCCATGGATTGAATTCTTAGGTAAGGGGGGGGCATTTAGGGGGCAGGAGTGAGGTTTTGGTGCCCCCTAAGGCACCAGGGTCTATTTCTATATAGAGGGGCTTGGGGGCCACTAGACTACTAGGAATTATGGTTAATATTGTGGGGTGTTCAGGGGGGACTGCTACTTGGGGGGGACAAGGGGGTCTTTGGTTGGGTGAGGGATACTTTTGACTAAAGGGGAGGGGTTTGGATAAGGCACAGGGAGTCAACACAAGATTATTTTTTACATTTTTTATTTTGGCCCTGCTGGATCACCTTGATGGGTGGCAGGGAGGTGGGTGGGGTCTAATTAGATCTCTGGGTTTCTTTTTTTTTTTTTTAACTCCTTGGGGGAAGGAGCTTCCAGGCTGCATAGCCCTTTAAGACGATTGCAGCCCCAGGTGTAGTGGGCCTTTCCCCATTATATTTTTTGCCGCAGATTTTTTCTGCGATAAAAAATATTGCAGGGAAACTGCTGCAATATTTCTTTGGGGAGGGGCAAAATATTGCAGGAATGCACCCCCCCCCCATAATATTTAATCCTTCCTGAGGTGAAATATCACGGCTTAATCTATCTTACTCTAAATTTTATGCAGCTAAGTTGGAGGCAGTCACTTAGCGGAAATTTTCAAATCCTGCTGTTTGTCCAGCTGAGTCCAAACTCACTGTGGCTCAAATGTACACTTGGAAAGGGAGGGATGGCTTGCTCTCTTGAAATTTTCAGGAAAGCCATAATAGCGGGGGCCTTTTCATTCCCCAAACCTGCTTCAGATATTGAGCCTGAGATGTGGGAATGGTTTGGTTTAGCATTCAGCCCCCTGTTCTCTGGAAGAAACTTATCCTCCCTGCAGGATCTGTTTTAGGATATTGATTGCTGATAATAACAAGCCCCAGGAGAAACTTGGAGCATAACTCAGCCCTCCAATTCCGTAAGCAGGCAGGGTTCTGCAAAAACTGATGGATCTCCTGCCTTCTGCAGTGCAGTAAATACTTCCAAGCAGCAATCTGTTATGTGCTTACACTGAACCTTGGGCATAAAAAGTTTGTTGTAAATCACGCCTCAAAGTACCTTTATAGATATATATACTAGGACCCAAAGAGCCACTTAACACAGACATTTTAAAAAAAGGCAAATCCATCTTAGACTTGTTGGTTGTTTTCTGCTTACTGAATGTGAAGTTTAATTTCTAGCATGGAGAATATTGTTTTTAAAGTCTTTTTATTTCACATAGTACTGTAACAACCCAAGAGAAAGAAAGAGCGACCATGCCTAAAAATAAATAAATACAACTTTAAAATAAAATAAAAATCTATCATTGAACCATGTATGAAAGTAATTCTTTTGAGACAGTTAGCACAGCAGTACCAGACTATTATAAATCAGAGTATTTCTAGTCCAGTGAATCCTATGTAATCCACCTCCCTCTCCCTTGGCAGGAGTGGATCAAAAAATGGAAGTGTGAGGAAAAATCAACAGTTCCAATATAAATCCAAACCCCTGTTTATTTATTTAAAAAAAATGTGGTGCCAAATAATACAGTAGTTCATAAATGTTGAAAAGAAATCATCAATGTGCAAATATATCCATAAGTATTGAATTAAAGAACAGGTACAATTAGTTCTCCCTGCAGTCCAGCACAGTACGAGTTACGTAACAAATCCAGCACAGTTTGGTCACCCAACATGGCTATGTTTCGCCAAGCGGCTTCTTTGGGTGGAGAGAACTCTGTTTTCCTACCAGCTCTTTGTTCCTAGGTGGGTCTCTCCAGCCGTGTCCCTCCCGAAGAAGCTGCTCGGCGAAACATGGCCGTGTTGGGGGACCGAACTCTGCTGGATTCAGTTTTTACTTATCTCGTACTATGCTGGACTGCAGGGAGACCTAATTGCGCTGGACTTACCTGTTATTTAATTCAGTACTGATGGATATGTTTGCACATTGACAACTTTTTCAACATTTATGAACTTCTGTATTATTTAGCACTACGTTTTTTAAATAAATAGTGTTTTGGATTTATATTGGAACTATTGATTTTTCCTCACACTGCTATTTTTTAAAGCTATATTCTTTAGAGTGAGGTTTTCTTACTATCCACCCTTTGGGCTTTGACTGCAGGAGTGGGAAAACACCTTTCTGCAGCCCCAGAACCTGGATTCAGTCCGATGGGGGGACAGCAATGCTGTAGGGCCCAAGGGGAGACTTACACCAACAATGAGAAAAAACAGTAGCCCACACCAAGAGAATTTGTTTACAAGAGTCCAAAAAATTAGCAGTCCATGCAGTTAGCAAGGAAATGACAGAATAGTTCAGGAAACCACAAGAAAGATCATTTAGCAGTTTCTCAATTCATTTCAAGATATTCTACAGATTACTCACAGATCGTTCACTAGTGAAAGTCCAAGGGTTTTTGGACCAAACTCTCTTTACAGCTCCCCAAGAAGATCTTCTAGTCTCCTGCAGACTCATTGAAGGCTAATCTCATATTCTACCCAGCAGCCTCCAGAAGAGGACTCCAGATAGTTTATAGTTTATAGTTTATTTGGTTTTATATACCGTTACATCAGTCGTTTGACCATCACAACGGTGTACATTGACATAATTCAATACATACAGTTAACTATATAATAAATTAAATACGTCATTTTAGTTAGTTTCCTAAACTCAATGACAACTTAAATTCTTTAAAAGCCTTAAAAATAATAAAACTTAAAACTTAATTACTATACTGTCAAAGAACAATAAAATTAAATAATATACTAAACTTAACTATGAGATAAAACATTGGTATAGAACAATAATAAATCTTAAAATATTATTGTGTCACGGATATAATAGTCGCATACTGTTTGGATCTCATGCTTCTGTGTATGCACACGTAAAGAGCCATGTCTTTAATTCTGCTTTAAATTTCTTAGGGGTAGATTTTCAGAGCCCTGCTCGCCTAAATCCGCCCAAAACCGGGCGGATTTAGGCGAGCAGGGCCCTGCGCGCCGGGAAGCCTATTTTACATAGGCCTCCCGGCGCGCGCAGAGCCCCGGGACTCGCGTAAGTCCCGGGGTTCTCGGAGGGGGGCGTGTCGGGGGCGTGTCGGGGGGCGGGCCCGGTCGTCGCGGCGTTCCGGGGGCGTGTCGGCAGCGTTTTGGGGGCGGGTACGGGGCGTGGCTACGGCCCGGGGGCGTGACCGCGCCCTCCGTACCCGCCCCCAGGTCGCGGCCCGGCGCGCAGCAGGCCCGCTGGCGCGCGGGGATTTACGTCTCCCTCCGGGAGGCGTAAATCCCCCGACAAAGGTAAGGGGGGGGTGTAGACAGGGCCGGGCGGGTGGGTTAGGTAGGGGAAGGGAGGGGAAGGTGAGGGGAGGGCAAAGGAAAGTTCCCTCCAAGGCCGCTCCGATTTCGGAGCGGCCTTGGAGGGAACGGGGGGAGGTAGCGCGGCTCGGCGCGCGCAGGCTATACAAAATCGATAGCCTTGCGCGCGCCGATCCAGGATTTTAGTGGATACGCGCGGCTCCGCGCGTATCTACTAAAATCCAGCGTACTTTTGTTTGCGCCTGGAGCGCAAACAAAAGTAGGCTGTTCGCGCTCGTCTGAAAATCTACCCCTTAGTGTCTGTCTGCTGTCTTAAAGTAGCTGGTAATGTATTCCACAATTTAGGACCCGCGATGGATATTGCTCTGTCCCGAACTGCACTGAGTTTTGCAGATTTAACAGTTGGAATAGATAGAAGACCTTTATTACTGGAACGGAGTTCTCTATGTGGTACATGTAAACATATTGAAGAGATCACAGCAAGCAATCCATGCTTCGATCTCCACAGCCAGAGGTCCCACATCAATTGCAGCAGAAGACTGGAAGACTCATCTGCATATTCTACCCAGAAGCCCCTGGGAGAGGACTCCAGAAGTCACAGCAAGCAATCCATGCTTTGATCTCCACAGCCCCAGCTTCCAGATACCCTGCAACCCTTGAACAGAAGAGGACCTTACTATACTCCATCCATTGACCTTGCTATACCTTATCTGTTTTTATTTGTTTTTTTATGTTTTGATTTTACTTGGTGATTGTGTTATCTGTTGCAGATTTTATACTTAATGAATCTAATTCAAAACAAGAGTTAATAAGTTAATAAGGAAGATACAGGTAGATTAACTGTAGTGTTTTGAGGGTCATTACCAGACACATATAAAATAAATCCATAGACTAAAAGTAGTTTAGGTTACCTTTACATCTCTGCTCCCTTAGACATTTTAAATCAATACAAATCAACAAAATTATGATGCATGAAGTAGTCCAGCAGCGAGAGGGAGGCTTTCCAGTCTTTTGCACTGAGTGCTACATGTATGATTATCTCCCAGCTGGTGAGAGGTCATATGTGTGCTAAGTGCAAAGAGCTCCAAGACCTCAGAGAACAAGTATGATCTTTGGAGGCTAGAGTGGAAGACCTGGAAGAGCTATGGGAGACAGAGAACTATATAGCGGAGACCTTCAGGGACATAGTAAAGAAGTCCCACCTCCAATCTGGTAGCCCCAGTGCTGCTTTGGAGGATAAAGGTCACCTGGAAGGAAAGCATCAGCTTGATGATGCAGGAAGCAATCCTGCAGCTAGGACCTGCCCTCAAGATGATGTAGTATCCTCTCACACCGAAGATAGGTCTCCATAGGCATGTGCTCAGGAGGGAAGGGTTAGGACAGCCATTATAGTTGGTGATTCAATTATTAGGAAGGTTGATAGCTGGGTGGCTGGTAGACCTGAGGATCACTTGGTAACTTGCCTGTCTGACTAGCAGACCTCATGCATCACATAGATAGGATTTTAGATAGTGCTGGGGAGGAGCCAGCTGTCTTGGTACATGTTAGAGATGTGAATCGGAACCGGAATCGGTTCCGATATTTTCAATCGTCCGAAGCCCGATTCACATCCCTAGTACATGTGGGCACCAATGACATAGGAAATTGCAGGAGGGAAGTTCTGAAAGCCAAATTTAGGGTTTTAGGTAGAAAGCTGAAATCCAGAACCTCTAGGGTAGCATTTTCAGAAATGCTCCCTGTTCTATGTGCAGGACCTCAGAGGCAGGCAGAGCTCCAAAGTCTCAATGCGTGGATGAGACGATGATGCACAGAAGAGGCTTTTAGACACTTGGAATGTTCACCCCTGGGGAGAGAGGAATATGGGACTCTCTCTGCCGAGATTTTACCACTTTTTGCCAGCTTGGAGGGGTTTTTTCTGCTCACACATGGATACCCTGCCTACTTGGAAACCTCATTTTTCTCATGCCCTGGAGGGTGAGTGTTTCCCCTGTCCTGGTAATAAGATCATAGAAACATAAAAATGATGGCAGAAAAGGACCAAATGGTCCATCCAGTCTGCCCAGCAAGCTTATGGTAGTATTTGCCGCGCCATGCAGGTTACCCCCATACTTATCAGTTTCCCAAACTGTAAAAGTCAGGGCCCTCTTTGGTTACTGTCTGAATCCAATTCTGTGTTACCCCTTGCATTTGAAGTAGAGAGCAATGATGGAGTTGCGTTAACAGTATGTAGGCTTATTGGCTAAGGGTAGTAACCGCTATATCAGCAAGTTCCCCCACGCTTATTTGTTTCACCAGACCGTAAAAGTCGCGGCCCTCATTGGTTGCTGTCTGAATCCCATTCCCCTTTTCTCCTCCTGTTGAAGCAGAGAGCACTGATGTAGCTGCATTAACAGTATGTAGGCTTATTGTTTAGTAACCGCCGCAACAGCAAGTTACCGCCATGCACTTTCTTCTTCACTTCCATCCTCTAGTTTTTAGGGAACAACAGTGTTTATACCATGTCCCTTTGAATTATTTCACTGTTTTCATCTTCACCACTTCCTCTGGAAGGGTATTACACCCTCTCCATGAAGAAATATTTCCTGCCATTGGTTCTAAGTCATCCTCCCTGAAGTTTCATTTTGTGACCCCTAGTTCTACTGATTTCTTTCCGACGGAAAAGGTTTGACAATTGTGCATCATTAAAACCTTTGAGGTATCTGAAGGTCTGTATCATATCTCCCCTGCACCTCCTCCCTTCCAGGGTATACATATTCAGATCCTTCAGCCTCTCCTCATAGGTCTTCTAATATAGACCCCGTACCATTTTGGTTGCTCTTCTCTGGACCGCCTCCATCCTGTCTTTATCCCCCTTCAGATACCGACTCCAGAACTGAACACAGTACTCCAGATGAAACCTCACCAAGGTCTTGTAAAAGGGCATCATCACCTCCTTTTTCTTACTGGTTATTCCTCTCTCTAGGGAGCCCAGCATTCTTCTGGCTTTAGCTATCGCCTTGTCACATTGCTTTGCCAACTTCAGATCGCCAGACACTATCATCCCAAGGTCCCTCTCTTGGTCCATACACATCAGTCTTTCACTGCCTATCACATATAGCTCTTTTGGATTGTTATACCCCAGATGCATGACTCTGCATTTCTTGGCATTGAATCCCAGCTACCAAGTATTCAATCACTCTTCAAGCTTTCTTAAATCACTTTCCATTCTCTCTACTCCTTCAGGCATGTCCAGTCTTTTGCAGATCTTAATATCATCCACAAACACACAAACTTTACCTTTGTGGTAAATTCAGGATTTCCAGCTTGAAATCCTTAGTTAGGTTATACCTAAGATCTCTCTTCTGGTCTATGCACATCATTTTTACATCTCCCATCACATACAGCACTTTTGGATTATCACACCCCACATTCATGTCTCTAAACTTCGTGGCATTGAATCCCAGCTGCCAAATCTTCGACCACTCTTCCAGCTTTCTTAAATCACTTTTCATTTTTTCTACTCCTTCAAGCGTGTCCTCAATAGGTCTCAATTTGATCTCCTATATAATATCTCAATCTCTCTCATTCTCTAGAATTCCATGATGGAAGAGATCCACATTGGAATAAACAGCTCTCGAGGGGGCGCAAAACTCTTCCTCCCTGTTCTTCTAACTAAAAAGTCTTTCTCCTCAAAACAGATCCAAATACCAGAAGGTGTCTGGTGTGGATAACCACCATTCTTCTTTCCTCCAGGAGTTTGCAGAGGGCAGGTCTTCCCTATCCTGGGCTCCTTAGGGAGAAGTTTCCCCGTGACCACTCTCCAGACAACACCCAGGGGGTCTGGCAGGTTTCTTACCACGAAAAATCTCAAAAATCCTAAAACAAACCTAGGAACAAATCCAGCCAACCAATGAGTAATCTGTGCTCTAAGATCCCAGACAGGGATTGCCTGAGTCCTCAGAGTAGGCCCAAAATCCAAATCAGAACCTCCCCCTGCACTTCCACTTAACTCCAAAACTTAAAAACACTGCCTCCAATCTCTCAGGAGAAAGCTGCTTTTATTACTTTACCAGGGGTTGGCCATCCCAGCTCCTTCAAAGGGAGGGGCTCTTCTGAATGTTACCTCCCCTCAGTCTCCACTTATCTGTCCCTAAAGGAGTTAAAACTAAGGGCACTATTAGTGGGTCATGACATATTCAGCTATCCTGAAAATTTTGTTGCTGTTGGTTGAACGGTTTGGGAGATAATGTGTTCACAGAAGTGAATACAGAAGCAATGTATTAATTAATCTATGCATTTATTTATTTATTTTTAGAAAAACAGTGCTAAAAAGTAAAGCCGGAGAAAAGCAGAGCTATAGAGCCAGACTGTGAAAAGCTGGTTTGTGCAATACAGGCACTTTATTTCTCAGACTTGCAACCAGCCCTGATGATAGCAGGCTAACTTCCAGTTTCTGCCTGCCATATTTGAGTGTTTTATTCAGGATGTCTGTCCACATGCTTGTGGCAATGTGATGCTTATGGTGCCTTGCATGCACACTTCTGCTCAATCCCACTCTCTCTCCAGGCTCGAACCTGACTAAAAGAGACTTCCATGGCAGCTGGGAATCCACATTCTTCTGTTTTACTTCCAATCCATATCACAATTATGGCAAGAGTTCACACTGAATACTTGCAAAAATGTGCAGCACCATACGAGGTATTACAATTTGCTGTGATGCTTCGTAACAGATTATGAGAGAAAAAGTCCATTACCTTCTTGGAGGAGAAGTCCATTACCTGCTATTAATTAAGTTGACAGCCACTGCTATTACTAGCAACGGTAACATGGAATAGACTTAGTTTTTGGGTACTTGCCAGGTTCTTATGGCCTGGATTGGCCACTGTTGGAAACAGGATGCTGGGCTTGATGGACCCTTGGTCTGACCCAGTATGGCATGTTCTTATGAGTTAATTATTTAGGAAATTTGCTTCACTCCACATTCTGAACTGCAATGTCTAGCAGAGACATTTTAGTAGGGAACAGTGTAGTTGTTTTAACGTGCTAGGAGAAAGGGCTACAAGGTACCTTGAATTTCTTGTTCCTGGTGAATCCTATGGCTGCACTGATGCTGGAAAACAATTATTTTTTTTAATACCTTGAAAACATTTGAAAAGTCTGATTAATTCTGATGCTGGCATATGTCTGTCTCCAAATGGAAGAATTATGATGGACTGGCAAGCTGGAGTCAGGGAGCATCCCCCACAGAGGTGGAACAGGGCTGCAGGACAGGACTGGAGTTGATCTTCTGCCTAAGCAACCCCCTCCCCCACTGGTTGAGCCCTTGGGTTCTGGGAGCTGGTTGGACTTTTCTTCTGTACAACATCAGGGCATGGACTGTTTGCTGAGTACAGGCTGGGAGCTGAGGTCTGGCGCTGGCTGAACAAGGCAAGGCTGGCTGGACAAGCTAGGGCAGGTACAGGCAAGGGCTGGATATAGGGCACAATGTGGGGGCAGGATACAGAGCAAGGTACTGACTGGGAGCTGGATACAGAGTACAGGCTGAGGCTGGATCCGAGCCAAAGGACATGGCAAAGGCCTGTGAAATAGAAGAGGGACTGAACTGGACTGGGCAGGGCAAGAACTGGACAAGGACAGGACTAGACAGACAACAGGAAACAAGAAAGCCCAATAGGGCACAAGACAGGGCAAGGTAATCCTAGTAGGTCCAGAAGCCGTGAGGCTAGGCAAGGAAGAAGGCCCTGAGGCATACCTGTGAACTTTTGATTTCTAGTCGCCTTGAGATTACCGTCAATGCTGGGGGGGGGGGGGGGGGGGGAGGCAAAACACTGGATGTTCACAAACTTACTCTCATACACTTATACATTAACTGTTCATGATCACTTTCACACACACACCTGCTCATTCTTACATGCTCTCATTCCTCATTCTCTGACGCATTCTTACATGCTATCTTACACCTTTACTCCTTTCATTTTCCCACATACATTCACTCTCACACACATGCTCATTCACTCACTTCTCTCTCTCTCTCTTCCATACACACATATGCCCACTTACTCTCACATCCATGCTCTTTCACACTTTCACTTCTCTTCCTCCTACACACACACACACACGCACACCCACTCTCAATACATGCTCTTTTACTCTCACAGACATGCTCTTCCCCTTCCCTTGAAAAACTCTCTCCCTCAAGCACACACCCATTCACATATATACCCCCACCACACACACACACACACACACATATATATATATATATATACACACACACACACATGCCCTCCTTCACATACTCAACCTACATGCCCCTTCACATATAAACACATACACACATTCCCCCCCTCACTACCTCTCCCCACCCCAAACTCACCAATAGCAGCAATCTCCTCCTGGGGTTGATGGGAGGACTCCACTTTCCAGCCAATAGCAGCATCAGCATCTTCTTCTGCTGCTGATGACATCAGCCTCCTTCCTTCTTCCTGTCTCCACAGGCCAATCAAAGGCCTCCTCCCTTCTTAAGAACATAAGAGCAAAAGAAATTGCCATGCTGGGTCCATCAAGCCTAGCATCCTGTTTCCAACAGAGGCCAAACCAGGTCACAAGAACCTGGCAAATACCCAAACACCAAGAAGATCCCATGCTACTGATGCAATTAATAGCAGTGGCTATTAGCTAAGTAAACTTGATTAATCGCAATTAATGGACTTCTCCTGCAAAAACTTATCCAAACCTTTTTTGAACCCAGCTACACTAACAGCTTCTTCCTGCCAACACAGTCAGGAAAAAGGGAGGAGGCATACCATTGGTCCGCAGGCACAGGAAGAAGAAAGGATTGGTCACAGGGCAGGGAAAAGAAAGGAGGCATTCAATTGGCCCATGTAGGCCAATCAGATACCTTCTAGTCTAGCTACTTCACTAGTGCAACAGGAGAAGGACACCTGGAGGTTATAGATGTTGGTCTGGAAACCTGGCAATTCCATTAGAATGCCAGAGGCTTCGGGTCAATACCGGAGAGTTCCTAGATATGCCCAGAGGCCTCAAGGCTAGGCAAGGCAGAATAGTGAGGTAAGAGTGGCCAGGTCAGACAGCCAATGAAGAGGTACTAAGGCACTGGACAGGCTGGATTAAGTAGGGCTGAGACTTGGGCATTGTGTAATCAGCGAGGTGTTAACTGGCAAGGTAGTGAGCAATGCTTGCTGAGGACCCCTGGTGGAGGGAAGACTGTGGAACAGGCTAAACCTTGGCATAGGAAGACAGCACAGCAGGCGAAACCATGATAAGAAGATTAGAAAGTGACAATGTCACAATAAACCTTTAATGAACCACTAGGTTTATCAATCTTATTTTCAGGAAGTTGTGATACTTTATTTCAGGCTAACATAAAGGTTGAGTGAGAATGTTATTATGGCCCTCCTGTTCTACTTTGGGAAGGATTTTAGAGATGTGGAAGTGGGGATTTATGGCCACAAGTTTTTATAGAGAGGAAAAGGGTGATCAGCATTGCTCTTTTTTTTTTTTTTACATATTCCAGTTCATTTTCAGTTTAAACCAGTTTTCACTGATAATTTGTGAGTTTTTGCAAAGTTAAAACAGATTTTCATTCTAATTTCAAAAACATATGCTTTCCAGCATCTCCTCCTCTAGAAGAGTGACAGTGGGGCATGCACAGGACTGTACATGCAGCAAAAATGTGCAGGATTAGTACGCAAACATGCCCACACAGGAGAAGGAAGAAGGAAGTTGCATGTGGAGGAGGGAGATTTAAGTCACGGCCAAATCTGGAGTAGCTGTTTGTGCTGCACCAGAGGCTGCAGCTGCTGGCAGGGAGGCTGCTGTAACCACTGGAAAGGAGTCTCAAGGTTGCCGTTGGGAAGGAAGGCCAAGTGTTCCATTGGAGCCACTTGAGAGGGAAGGCAAGGGAAACTGTATCCTTCTGGGAGAAGGGAGAAGAGAGAAGGGGACACTGGGAGGAGTAATGAAAAAAGGGAGATGCTGTGGCAGAGAGAAAAGGAAGAGGTAAGATCCTGGGTGAGGAGGAAGGAGACAGAGAAGATGCTGAGGGGAGAAGTGAAATGCTGGGAAGAAGGGAAACACTGGGGAGAAAGGAGAGATGCTGGAAGAGAGAAAGAATTGAGAGGAGATGCTGGGAGAGAAAAGGAGAGATACAGGGAGAAGAGATCGTTACAGTTTTCATCTAGCCCTGTAAATGATTTTGAAGTTATGTGGCCCTCTTCATAAAAAGGTTTGGGAATCCCTGTTCTAGGATCCTGACCTGCTTAATATATTTTTTATGGTCCTGGCTTCTGTCCACCAAAATAAAATCTGATATTTATTTTTATTCTCTGTCTCATGATCATATTTGCTGTAACTGATAAGCTCCCGATAATAAAATGAACACTATTTATTATTGTGATAGCTAAGGAAGAGGAGCAGGCCTAGGTGATAGAACTATATGTTCAGGGATTTACAATTTACATTGCTGACCCTGATGTGATCCCTGATGGGTGGAGAAGGTTTCCAGCCATGGAAAAGAAAAGCCCTGATTCCTGTCCAGAGCTACCTGGAGTGATGACATCAAGCAGGTGACTGCTGTGGCTGGTTCATGAATAAGTATTATCTTTTATTTGGAACTTGTTCAGTTTTGTGCTCTGTTGTGTTTTGACTCTGTTTTTTGTTTTGGTTGATCTGATGGGGGGGTACCTTATCCCCACCAAGATCAGTGGCAGGGCAATAGAATTCCTACTGTGTTTTTGAATAGATCCAGTGGGGTAACCTGTTCCAAGTGAGATCAGTGACAGGGTAATGGGGGATTCCTGCCAGGTTTTAGGGTTGACCCGGTGGGGCAAATTAGGTCCCATTGAGGTCAGTGGTCGGATGTTGTGGGTTCCCACCATTTTTAAAGCCCCGATAAGCCATAGAAGAGAGGGCATGGAGATTCTGCTAGAGTTATAGGGAAAGGTGATTGCGATATGCCTTTGGGCAGTGAGGATGCCATAAGGGCTCCTCTGTGGGCTCTATGCCAGGAGAGAAATGATAGAATTGAGAAACAGCTTGCTTGACTTAAGAGACAGACAGCTGAGGATAGCAAGTGCACTATACTAATGGGAAAAAAAATGAATTTGCTGATTAATATAGATCTTCCTGAGCTGTACAGACAATTATATCGATGAAGTTACTTAGAACAGAAATTGTCACTATAAGATACAGGGTAATGCTGGCAAACTTGGCAACAAATAGAAATTTATTCCTGAATATACAGTAATTTAGAACACTTCTCCCCATGTTTCCTTGATAAGTGCTTTGTAATGAGAATGCTTACCTACTATATAAGAAGAAAAATATCTGTATATGCAGTTTAACTGAAAACATGGGATGGCTTTGTGTAATCTAAGAGGAATAAAATGTCTTGGTTAAATATTTAATTTGTTTTTTTAGTTTGAAAGACAGAAAAACGTGTCAAGCAGTGCTTTGAAGTGTAGAGAGAGAAACAGAGTTCTGAAATGCATGGGGTAGGGAGAAAAGAAGACAATAACCGGTGTAAATGTTAAGGAAGCTCAGGAATTAGAACATTGATCTCAGACTGAATGGCACTTGAGTTCCATTAATCGGCATTTGTTAACCTCGAAAAGAGTTCACATGATTTTTCCCTACCATGATGCAGCTAGAAGACTAGCCTTCTGGAATATGTAGTTCTCTGTGTTTGCTCATAGTATAATTTCCTAGATTAGAGTAGACAGCTATCAAAACCTTCAAAGGAATATGTGTGAATTATGTGTGTGAATTATTTAGCTTGTCACAGTTTCAAAAAGCACTATTCTGGCACATGTCGAAGTACATTAATTAAATTTTATTTTCAGGCTACAGTTTCCATATACTGAATATCACGCTGTTGCCAGAGTCACTAGTTGAATGTGGATCAGTTAGTCCTACGAGATCTGCGGGTGTTTTTAACAATTAATGTGAATGAATGTAATCTGTAAATGATTGGGTGTCCAATGTGACTGCTATAGAAAAAAAATGTATTTGTTATAACTTCAAATGAATTAACTTGATTTAAGCTTTATTTTTTATAGGAATTCAAGACGCTGTGTATTTCATAATTTGTTCTCTTCCCCATCGGTTACATGAAAGAGGAGGCAGAGGACAGAGAAATAGTGTCTTGCAAAGAGCTGAAACCATTGTATTCCCTTGTGTGCCAATGCCTGTAAACTGTTAATATAATTGCACAATTAATCTGAGTTGTGTATTAAGTTTTGCTTTTCAGATGGAAAGGAGCTGTCTAAAAGTTTTCCATTCTGTGTGAAATTTAATTTTAAAAACTATTCCCCAGAGCTTCTTATAACTACAGATAAGAATTCTGGAGAGCTTAGGCCACTTCTTGGCCTCTTAAAAAATGACATCTACATCTATATCTATATATACATTTTGGGTATAATTTGTGCGCCTAATTTGTGCCGGCAAAGGTGTGAAGCAGGAGGTACTTCCATGTGAGATGGCTTAATGTATTTTCATTATGTCTCTACGTTTCTATTATTTGGCAACAGTTACTGAAATCAGTTACAAAAAATTGACAGCCAAGAAAATAATATACATGAGATAAGAAGTGACTAAGAAAAAATGTTTTGGGTAGTAACAGAAGTGTTAATATCTGTCTAAGAAAGCTTTCTGTACTGGAATCCCAGACAAATTAATTGTAGTTCGGAACTGAATTCCTTTGGGTTGGATGTCAGTCTAATTTTAGAAATAATTAACAGAGGTTAAGAAATCTCTTGTCATCAGGTTCCCTCTGTCACAATGTCATCAGAAATGTGTCTTACAGCAGCAGATGAATGGATTATGTTCTCAAGCTTCTAAAGTATATACTTTATTTATGGAACACCTGATTTGTGAATTAAAAAAAATGAGTGAAATAGAAGATGTGTTGACATTTTATGGACAGAAATATGCCAAAGTTTTGGGGGCCTGATCATGCCAAAGATAATTATTGCTAGAGATGATTATGAAAATAAAACCACAGTGACTTGGGATCTCTGCCAGGAAAATGACAGAGCACAATTTAGATGAAAAATTACTCAGAAAGAAAGAGCAAATGCAAAATAAGGTTAGAGAAAATTTAGAAGAAGGTAGAGAAAGATTATTATTGCTAAAAGAGCTGTAAGAATGCCATTTTGCTCTGATCAATAATTGAAATAATCAGAACTCAGGTGATGAGAGCAACCAAAATGACAAAGGGGATGGAATGGCCCCCCCTATGAGGGAAGGCTAAAAAGGTTAGGGCTCTTCAGCTGGGAGAAGAGATGGCTAAGGGGAGATATGATAGAGATCTATAAAATTATAAGTGTAGTGGAAGCGGTAAATGTAAATCTGTTCATGCTTTAAAAGATAAAAAAAAAGACTAGGGTATGCTCCATGAAGTTACTAAGTAGCACATTTAAAACAAATAGGAGAAAATTATACATTTTTTCACTCACTGCACAATTAAGCACCAGAATTCATTGCCGGAGGATATGGTAAGGACAGTGGGGTAGATTTTCAGAGGGTTACACGCGTAACCCCCGAAAACTTACCCCAAACCCCTCCTGCGCGCGCCGAGCCTATCATGCATAGGCTTCCGGCGTGTGCAAAGCCCCAGGATGCACGTAAGTCCCGGGGCTTTCCTGGGGGGGGGGGCGTGTTAGGGGCATGTCGCGACCGGCATGTCATCCGGGGGTGGGACCGCGGGCGTGGTTCCGGTCTGGGGGCATGGCGTGGCCTCCGGACCAGCCCCCGGACTGGAACATGGCACGCCGGCAGCCGGCCCGGCGCACGCAAGTTACGCCTGCCTTGAGCAGGTGTAACTTTCACGACAAAGGTAGGGGGGTGTAGATAGGGCCGGGGGGTGGGTGGGTTAGGTAGGGGAAGGGAGGGGAAGGTGGGGGAGGCCGAAGGAAAGTTCCCTCCGAGGCTGCTCCGATTTTGGAGCTGCCTCGGAGGGAACGGAAGCAGGCTGCGCGGCTCGGCGCGCACAGGCTGTCGATTTTGAGCAGCCTTGTGCCCGTCAACCCCGGATTTTAATGGATATGCGCAGCTACACGCGTATCTATTAAAATCCCGTGTACTCTTGTTCGCGCCTAGTGCACGAACAAAAGTACGCGTGTGCGCAACTTTATAAAATCTACTCCAGTTAGTGTAGCTGGGTTTAAAAAAGTTTTGGACAAGTTCCAATAGGAAAAGTCCATATTTATTTATTTAAAAACTTATATTCCATACATTTCCAAGTGTTCAAAGTGCATAAAAGCATGACAACATGATATAACATTACATAAATTAAACAATCATAAAATATTAACATATTAAACACATCTATAAAGTTAAAATATTAAAATACACCTATAAACAAAACATTTTATTTATTTGTTTAAAAATTATTTCTATTCCGCATATATTAGTCACCCATACTAGATGGATTACAACAAGCATGATCCATGTGCCACCAAAGACTGCCATCTACACTAATAATAAACAGAATATCTTGACTTCACAATAGTGTATGCACAAATCTGAAGTTCAAAATTTCTTGAATATACATTATCTGCATAGATCTTATAAAATTAAAAGAGTTACTGCGTATCATTACATGCTTTTTTTTAAATAGTGTGCTTTAACTGCCTTCTTGAAACCAGAGACACAAGTTAATGATCTAATTTCGTCGGGTAGTTCATTCCACAGATAAGGACCAAAACAAAAAAGCACACTCATGTGCCTCAAATAAATGGACAGTTCTAAAAGATGGGACTTCCAATAGGTTGCGATTAGCTGAATGCAATGTGCATGGGGGAACATAAAACTTTAAAATAGCATGCACCCAGAGAGAGACATTAAAATATAACAAGCAGACTTGGGGAAAGCCACTGCCTATCCCCGCGATAAGCAGCATGGGATCCTGCCAGGTACTTGTGGCCAGAAGTGACTACTATTGGGAATAAGATACTGGGCTTGATGAACCCTTGATCTGACCCAGTATGGCAGTTCTTATGGGATAATATTTGTGCTACTGTGTTTTTTATATTTTTAGCATGATTACTGAGAATTTCTGACCACCACAATACACACTTTATCCACGAAAGATTATGCAACACTACAGGACAATAATGTCCGCAGAGAGGATGCCTCTTGCTTAGCTGCATTAGGCCACAGCACAAGATTCTATTGAGGAAACAATATTAACTGATTTTCTTGTTATGAGTTTTAGTTGTTATTTTGAAATAATCTCTCCCATTTTGACATTGTTAATTGGAAGTTTTAAAGCAAGGGCTTTGGCTTCTTTCATATATGATTTATGTAATAAACCACAAAGGAACTACTGAGTTATACATTTTTAGGAAAGATTTAAATGTACTGCCTATCATCATAAATAATAAAATAAATATCACTGCTTGATGAAGATCCAAGATGTACAGAGGCTTGCTTTCATGCAGAAAAATGAAGTTAATACAACTGTCTTTGCATGTTATGCTGTTTTGTATCCACTACAGTTAAGGCCTAAGTGATTGGCAAGGATATCGGCTGTATGGTGCACTGTCCTTGTTAGGTTAATGTGACAGCATAGGTATTGAGACATATTAGGCTGCTATAAAAAAAACCAATTTCATTTTTGGAAATGTAATATAGAATTTTAATTGGCTTCAAAATTATATGGTACCTAAATCTTTTGTGGCTATAGGGCAGTGCCTTGCTATAGACATAATTTTTAGTGTCATGTAGAGACATCACTTTATGTAATAACTTAATTGTGGTTCTTCTGTGTACATTACTTTCATCTTTATTTTATGCTTAGTGTTTGGATAGCTATATTTCTTACACTATGCTCCTTCCCTTTTGACCTGAGGCTATTCTATGTATTGTTAGAAACAACATTTAGCCTAAGATCTTGTGTTGTGGCTTATGATTCTTAATGAGAGTTTATTTGATCTTTTTTCCAAACTGCCAATTATGGTTTTCAATTTTGTCATTTTCATTCTGATTGTTGTGTAAATTCTATTGTGTCTTGTTAAGTTTTAGGCCACACATTTCCTTTGTGTTTAGGAATAAATTGTTCTATATTACATGATCATTGCCCAAAATAGGGGTTTGTCTTACTATTATAGATTTCAGGTATATGGGGTGCATCTCCCATGTACCTTGAATTTATGAGATATTGAGTCTCTATTCTCTAATATGATTTAGCTTCTGACCTAGATTTCCTGTCTAGTAAGACCCTGCTGAACATAGTGTAGGTGAAGTCAATGATAACATGTGGCTCAAGTTGACTGATCATCTTCTAGATGAATCACTATCTGGTTCTGTTCATTGTCCAGTGGCTTCTTATTTTATAGTTGCTATATATCTGCTGTTTTCTCATTGACCTGAAGAAACCTCAGATTTCTGTGGCCAGGGTTGTGAAGCAGTGAAACATGAAGCTGATTTCTTGCAAATCCACACTGGATGGGGCAACATTGTATGAAGAGGGATAATCAGGTATCCCTGGGTCTCTTGTGCATGGCTGGTAGGTAGCCACCATATCCATGCTTTGTTTTGCTCTTGTGTTAAGATTAGGGAGAGTGGACTGGAAGATTATAGAGCTACGTGCAGGGACAAAATAGCCCCCACCAAAGAGTGAAACACTAAGAGTAGTAACTATGATTTATAGCTTGGGATTGCCTGAAAAAAAAAAACTTGAGCTGCACATGTCGGTGTATTACACAATATAAAATCCCCATCCCCAATCAATTGGAACAGATTTTATTTATTTATTTATTTATTTATTTATTTATTTATTTAAGGATTTTTATATACCGCAGTACGTAAAGATATTTATCACCGCGGTTTACATTTAACAGTAACTTAGCAACAGGCTTTACAATTGACATTCTTAGCAGTTATTAATTAGAAAAAAAATTACAATTAACAGGATTGACGGAAAACAGGCTGTACAGACCGTGGACCATCTATTAGTATTTAACATATAAATAATATATTGAAGTACTTAAATATAACTTTACAAAACAAACCCTACAACCATATAGCATATAATACAATAACGGTGCTGAGAAAGAAAACAAGATCTATATTGCACAGGGACATTTCTGTTATATAAAGCTAATTAAAATCAGATGGAAGACCGATAAAAGTAGATCTGTCCCCTGCATAGTTTTCTTTATCATTCCTGGAGGAGATTTCCTCAAACCTTATGCCAACTCCTTGCAGAGACAACACCAGCCTATTCTACTTGCCTGTTGGGAACTGGAACAAGGGACATGAGCCTATGTTTTAGTGTGTGTTATATTATTTTATCTCTTTTTCTTATTATTCAGTACATAAGTGCATTGTTAGCAATTATTTGTTTTTCTTCTTTTACCTTTCTATATGCACGTTTGCCATAGTCTCTGATATAATGCTTGTGTTACTTATTAGTATAACTTACTCCATCTTTATATATTTTCACTAGCACATATTTGTATTATACTACTGTTTTTATAAAGTAACCTTTCTACTGATCTCCTGTGTCTTTGTCTCCCCCCCATGACTCATGGTCATTACATTTGGCACTGTGAGCAGGATTCGGTAGACATGTTGGGAATAGATCAAAATGTTTCACTCTAAGAAAAGCAAAAACTCCCCAGATAGAGAGATTCTTATTCCCGGCTAGTCCAGATCTTATCCTTGGTTTGGGGTTGCACAATATTTGATTAAAACTAGAATATCTGATGAAAAGTGGACACAGTAATTAAAACCTAATCCTTCCTCCCTTCCTTGTTGCATTGGAGGTGGACCCTTCGGCCTAAGTGGAGTTGACGCAACTCGTAGGTAAGAACCTACGGGTCTCCACCATCGGCTGATACGCAGAGGCCGCTGGAGCTTCACCTATACCAGCCCTTGTTCCCCGTGGGTTGAGCCTTTAGGTGCTGGGGCCACCAGGACTTAGAGGGCCTCACTGTATAGTTGCAAGAGAAGTCAGTTCAGCCCAGAGACAGTAGGCGAGGGATGGTACAGTTCTACTCTAGACTGGATAATGTCCTGGAAACTTAGGCACCAATGGAATGAAGGCAGACAGAGGGCACTCGAGCAAAGGTAGGCCTAAGCCTGATGAATCCACGACCAGGGAGTAGATAGAGGAGAAGTCCAGTGGTAGGGCTGGAGGCAATCCAGAGGAAATGGCAAACAAGGCTAAGGTCTGGTCATGGAGATAGTCAATAGTGTAGTCAAGGCGAAGCTGAGGTATGATCATGGAGATAGTCAATAGCGTAGTCAAGGTGAAGCTGAGGTCTGATCACAGAGAAAGTCAATGGTGTAGTCAAGGCGAAGCTGAGGTCTGATCACAGAGATAGTCAATGGCGTAGTTGGACGAAGCAAAGGTCTGGGTTGCAGATAGGCTGTAGCGTGGTCGGGCAAAGCAAAGGTCCGGGTCTGGAGATAGGCTGAAGCTTAGTCAGGCGAAGCAAAGTCAAAGTCCGTGTAATCAATCCGAAGCATAAGCAGGACAGGAACAAGGGAACAGGAACCAAGAACAATGAGGAATCAGGAACGCAGGGAAGAGATGAATCTCTTAGCAACAACGAGTACTCGTTGCAAAGGCAATGCTATGGAGCGGAGCCTGAGTTTATATACTATAAATAGTTTGACGTCATTATCCGGGGCCGCGGCTAGGTTCCCGCCGCAGTCCCTACATAAGGATCAGCGATGCACACGTGCATGCCTGGGGGGGGGGGGGTGCAGCGCGCATGGTGGTGTCTCTCTGCAGGCCACGTGGAGAGGCCCAACAAGCAGTGGCATCGGGACCGGGAAAACCGGGGACTGTGGCTGGGCCAGAGGCACTGGAGGAGGCCCGAGGACAGAGCTGGTGGCCCCCTGCCGCCAGCGAGGAGCAACCAGAGGCTGCAGTCTTTGTGGAAAGGTGAGAGGACCATGCTGCGGGTCTGCCGTGGATGGCACGCGTAACATTCCTAAAGCTGTGGAACAGTGCCCACAGTTTGCGCTTGCTGGCTTTTATTGTTAGCTTGTAAAAGACTGAGTGCATCTGCCCATGATTTACAAACTCTCCTGGCAGACACCGAACAGAGGGTTGAGGAACTGACCTCCTAAGTACAAGAAAAAGATGTTTTAGTTAGTCTACATTGTGAAACAATTTAAGACTGCCATGTACGCATCTGCAGCAGAGAAACTTAAAAGTCTTATCCTCCAACCAGAGCATGGCTTGGTGCCTAGTGAAAAGAAAATCGCTGCCATAGTTAAAGTGGAATAGGCTGTTACTAATTTTGATTTATGGGCTTCTGATAGTGAGGATGATGGCAAGGATGGTCTTTTCTGTCAGTGTCTTATACATTATGCTGAGCTGAAAACTAACTCCAATTCCAGATTAGTGTATGGAATGTGGCAGGGCATCCATCTCAGGAGGAGGTTGGTTGCCCCTGGTATTAGAAGGAATTATTGCAGATGTATAAAACAATTTGTCAGGATGAGGGGGAAGTGGTGTTGGACTGGCTACTGAGGTTGATGGAGAATAGGGTGGGAGGAATGCTGTTTGACACCTCTGAGGTTAACCAACTGGGGAACCTATGTGAAGTCCACAGATTAGATTCCCAGATAAAGAATGAAACTACTAGGGCTGGCACAAACGGAGTCATACCCTCTTTTTCTCATGTCCTAGGTACCACCTGTGGGTTTGTATACCCTGAAACTTTCTTGTGGCCATCCCTTGTTGAAACACTGGTCCTCCTTGACAGAGGCTATCAAGGCAGTAAAGGTCTTGGCTCTGATGGACCAGGGTTCCCTTGGCGGTGATTTAGCTACAGTGTACACTTGCCTGGCTGACTATAACTTATTACACTGCCTCCCTCAAGCATCTCCCGAGTCACTGTGCCCCCTATGCATGATGGGCACCATACAGGTCCTTGGTGCCACTGCCCCAGCTAATACCTATAATGACATGATTGATACTTTCATGAGGTGGCAGGAGATGGAAACACCCCTCCAATTGATCCCCATGATGGGCATCTCCCACCTAGCAGGAAGCAGATTCGGGTGGTTGAGCACTGTACACAGCCCCCCCCCCCCCCCCCCCATCTAAGAAGGGCAGTATTCATAAGACTGCTCTCTTAGGAGGAAAGGTCTGGTGCCTCCTTGTGAAGGCTGGCATCCCCAGGGAGAAAAACTTACTGAAAGCCACTTGATCTCCTTAAAAGGCTTGTTGACATGTCAGATGTTGCCACAGATCATGCCTCTTTCTCCCAGGCTACGGCTCCTCCCCTCTCTGCCCAACCTGCATTGATGGCTTCAGCTGTGGCCCCGCCTAACTAACCACCCTACAAGCAATTAATAGCCATTTTAGAAAAATGGAAGGGCGAGCAGAGCATGCCATTCCCCCAGTAGGTATCAGGCCGTGCCGCAGGCCTTTTTTTCTCAGCATGTACTGGGATGAGCCGCCCTACCTGCCTCTCATGATTTAATGGAAAGGAAGCCATGATTTAATGGCTTTAGTGGATACTGGGGCAGAGGCCACTGTACTTTGGGGTAATCCAAATCATTTTCAGGGTAGACCATGCTCCCTTCAGGGATATGGGGGCCAAGAGATAAAGGGGTTAGAGACATGAATTACTTTACAGATGGGAGACCTCCCACCTGTACAGCACCCAGTCATTATTGCTCCGCAGAAGGAGATGATATTAGGGATTGACTTCAAGCGTTTCACAATGAATCTCAATCAAGGGTGCCTGGAATTGACCACAGGGGACTACAAAATGAATGCTGTCGAAGTGGGTTGTATCTTCTGGCCTCCTGTAAATGTGCCGCCGCCTACACAGTTTGTTCATATGTCTCAATATAAGAATTGGGGTGGTCTTTTTGCCTGTCTTATCAATATTTTACATCTAACTTGCCAATGCTTATGCTTTTTCCTATTTTCTTCAGTTGGATCCTTTTTTCAATTTTTGAAAGAAGTTCTTTTGGCTAAAATAGCCTCTTTCACCTCACCTTTTAACCATGCTGGCAGTCATTTGGCTTTCCTTCCACCTTTTCTAATGTAAGTGAGATGCTTGGTGAGACTCCCTTTCATTCATGGATCACAAATCATGGTAAACATTTACGTATTTTCTGTCAGAGGTTTCAGTCTCTCTTACACCTGCTGCTGCAAGGAGTCCACAAACATTAGAACTTAAACAAAGATTAAAACTGAACTGAAAAAATAAATAAATAAGTCAAAGGAAAAATAAAAACCATGAGAGTAAAAAATTAATTAATTAAAAATTGGACTACTGAGACATTGGGATTGACTTGGCCATACTACTTAATTAGATTTATGAAGGCCACGGCATGGAAAATATTAAAAAGCCATAAAAAGTGACAACTAATTATATGCATTTAAAAAGCTTATGGAATTCAACACAATAGCATTGCACTGAAGATTAATAAAAGCTATTAAAAAACTCTTTGAAAAAACTACCGCTCCATATCGCTTAAAGGTAAAAAGATTAAAAACAAAAAGTTACAGGCAAGCCAAACGCTCTTCAGAAACTTAAAAGAAATACAAAAATATGACTCTATTGGCAGTGCATAGACTGTATGGCCAAGTCAACCCCGATCTCAGTAGTCCAATTTTTAATTAATTAATTTTTTACTCTCATGGTTTTTATTTTTCCTTTGCTTTATTTATTTATTTTTTCAGTTCAGTTTTAATCTTTGTTTAAGTTCTAATGATAATATAGTCCTAGTCAGGTTTGTTCTTAAATTAATTTTTAATTTTATAATTTTAAATTTTATGCATTACCCACAGACCACCAGACTCCCAGAGATATTGTGAATTAATGTTATGAGAGCACACTCATACACATTAAGATTAACTGTATACAGGTAAAACCATATAATGTTACTGCGTCTCTTGCCCCCTTTTTCCACTCTTCTGTCATTGTTAATTCATTATACGTGGTTTTGATATGCTTCAGATTCTATTTGTTACCTTTTGATAAGTAATTTTGATTTTAAATAATTTCTTGTTATATGTCCTGTAATGTTCAGTTATATTTGTTATTTATGTGTTTTAGCCCCTGAGGCAGCCCCTACGTGGGGCGAAACTCGGCCTGAGTCGGGCATATATATAAAGATGACGTCTCTGTTCAAATAAAGCTCATATTCGGACTACCTTTTGGTGTCTAATCTTTTCTGCTATCCTTTCTGTAAGGTTATTCAGGACTGGAATCCCATGTTTCTTGGTACCCAGCCCCATAGCATCTCTCACTGCCAGGTGTAACCAATGCACATTGGTTACACCTGGCAGTGAGAGATGCCATGTTGGAAACAGGATGCTGGGCTTGATGGACCCTTGGTCTGTCCCAGCATGGCAATTTCTTATGTTCTTATGTAATGGATCCCCTGATTTGGGTACTTGCCAGGCACTTATATTCTGGATTGGCCACTGTTGGAAACAAGAAGCTGGGCTTGATGGACCCTCATTCTGACCCAGTATGGCAACTTATTATGTTGTTATGATAGTCCCATCTTTCACTGTCCTTATCATATCATATGTGTACACCTGTTTGTCACAGAAAAACCTGCATGAGCATTCCTTCCTTGGTTTAACTGCCAGCTCTCCAGTATCTTTCTTATGGCTGTTAGGATATTGCATACATAAGAGTGGTATCCATCACCTGACTATGCAGCATAGTTCACCTGCACCCTTATGCTCAGACCTTGCTAGAGCTATTGTCTGCCCTGAGTGCTGACAAGGGAGTGGTATGAATATGTACCATTCGTGTTGGCTCAAATGTAACTGGTGCAATGCATGCTACTCCCCTCTGCCTTGGCCGGTTGCACCTGCATGTGACTAAGGCACTGATTGTACAAGGTGGGGATAACCTGTCTACTGGAAGGCACTTCATAACTGGGGCTAAGAGGTGGAGCAGACACTTACAGCCCAGGTTCTCTGCTATCTGCTAGGGTTTCCAGAGTAATAATTTCTCCAGTGTGTTGCGGCACAGATCCGTACCTTGCAGTTGGGAGATTCCTCCCAACACGACGCGCTCATTCCCTGCTGGCATCATGGCTGCGCGCCACAGCACGGCGCACAAATCAGCTCACCAAGGCCCTTCCTCTCATGCTGATGTCTCCCGAAGGGCCCTGTGCCAGCACGGGAAAATGACTATTTAACCCAGTGTTTCAGCACCAGCAATGCCTCGGCTACAGGCTTGCTTGTGCTGGTGCTTTTCGTGTGGATTCTGCTTTTTTCTCGAGACCCGGACTGTTCTTTGGATCGTTTACCTGCTGCCTGCCTCTGACCTGGAATGTCTTTTGGATTGTTTGCCTGCCACCTACCTCCGACCTGAACTGATTATTGGATTGCTTTGCCTGCCGCTGATCTCCGACCCAGACTGACTATTGGATTGCTTTGCCTGCCGTCTGCCTCCAAGCTGGACTACGTAGAGGATTCTGTGTCTTGGCCACCTCGGCCGAACTTCGGTGCGGACCTAACTCAGGTAGGGCTGTTAGACTATCACATGTGTCCACAAATCGTAACACAATGTACCTCATCATATTTTGGATGCTGCCTGCTGCTTGCCCCAGGGCAGTGATACAGAACACCACCTCATTTTCTCTATGGTAATTTGCCATTATAGATGCATGGCAGGGGGCTGCTGGTCTGCCACCTGATTAGTGGATTGGGCCATGGGGTCAGTTTGGGGAAAGGACTTCCCCTTTTCAAACCCTTTTGGTATAGCTTCTGATTTGAGTGGCAGAGGGCCTCCACAGGCTAGTACTTCCACTCTCCCATGAAGCTAAAGTTAGAAGGTGGTGTTTCTGTAGGTGATGTTGCATTCTAGCATTTGCCAGTTGACCCAGAACCTTCCTTTGACTGATGGCCTTACTGCAGTGAATATACTGAGCAAAATGTGGGTCCTTTCTAACTTTAAAGTGCATCCATACAATGAATATCTTTCACAATCTCCTCTCTGCATCCTTGGAAACTGCTGCTGCTACTGGCATTGAAATTGAGGAAAAAGGCGAGGGGCATTCTCACGCTATGTTATGAACGCACTGCCCGAAGGTCTTCCCGCAAGCAGGCTCCGCTTACTCACCCCATGCTGCCTTTTATTCGTGGCACGATGCCGCCCATGTTGGCCCCCCCCGCACGCGGCAGGAGCCGCGGACTTTCCTTCCTCATGCGGCCCGGAGGCTGCCTGTGCTTCTCCTCTTCACTGCAGCCGGAGCCGTGGACTTTCCAGCCTTCTGTACGGCCCGGGACCGCCCCTGACGCTGATGCCATCTTCGCGGCGCTAGGCTGCAAGCCCCGGGATCCTCCTGGCGGCTGGAGCCACCCTCGGGGCTCCCTGCAGCGGCAGGAGCCGCTGCTGACATCAGGGCCTGCGTTTAGGCCCAGCCCTGCCTCTTCCCACGTCGACGTCAGTGCAGGTCGCTGTCCGCGGCCCTGCACAGCTTCCTGCTTGCTTCCCTTAGGTGCCGGCGCACGCCTTTCTGCAAGATTTAAAGGGCCAGGCACAGGAAGTGTGCTGGCCCCACCTTTGATGGGACTTCCTGCTTCAGCCCTATAAAGGGCTGCTTCGTCAGTCTGTTCTTCGCCTTGCATCGTGATGACTTCCCTCTGGAGGCTCCTGCCTGCCAGAGCCTTGTAAGGTCTTCTGTCTTCGCGGACCTTCTCATCTCGTCTCGTCTGCCTTCTTCCATGTCTTCATGTCTTGGTGTTCCGCCTGAGGTCCAGGTCCATGTTTTGATGTCTCGCTATGTTCCTCCTCGTCCTGATGTGTGTTCCTGCGTCTCATATTCTATGCTCCTGAGCCTTCTGGTCCTGTCGGTCGGACTCCCTCAGACGACATCTTTCCCGGGTTGGAGTGGCCTGCAGGTGGACTGGTGTCCTGCGCTCTCGAGCCGTCATGTCCTGAATCTTTCCTGCGCTGTCCCGTTCTCCTCATGGTCCGTGACCAGACTGCAAGGGCTGTGTAGGGCGCGCAGTGGGACAGGGTGGTCCGTGACTCAGTCCCGCGGGTGGCCTGAGTAGGGCGCCCTGAGAGACAGTGCCAATGTCCATGCCTTGTGTTTTGCCTATTTGGATGTAGTGTCTTCGTCATGGATGCCGTTGCATCAGCCATGTGTCTTCGTCCAAGGATGCCGTTGCATCAACCCAGTGTCTTCATCTAGATGCCGTCGCATCACTCATTGTCATGTCTTCGTGTCAAGGCCATCTGCCCTCAATCTCAGGCCAGGCCTGCTGCTCCATGCTGTTCGTAGCAGGTCCTAAAGGGCTCGGAATGGTCAGAGGACCATTCAACTTCCAACATCTATGGATGTTGGCCTTGGGAGCTTGCCGGTCTGGCAGAGGGTAAGACCGTCAGCCATGCGGAGCCACTGTCAACCCTTAGCTCGGCCCTGAAGGTCTGGGTCCGGGCTGAGGCCCTAGGGCACACCAAACACCCCAGTGTAACAGAATGCAAGGCCTTTCGAGGCCGTTCTCAACAGTCTACCTGCACTGCTCTTCAAGGGTGTTGCTCTCAAGACTGTCATTATTATCTACCTCTCCCACTTCCTTACAGAAAGCTAAGATGCTACTGACTAGAGCTCCAAAATTCTCTTTGGTTAACTAATTCTTCTACTAATTCAGGGAGTCCCAGACACAATTCTTCCTCAAAATCAGTTTTGAAAATATAGCCTCCATTACCTCAGAAGCAGCAATCATAGAGCGGTGCACTCTGGTTTTGGGTGTTGCACTTCTGCTGCTCCTGTCCAATCCCCTGCCCTGCTAATGTCAGCCTTGGATAGTTTTCCTGCATTTTTCTCTGCTCCAAAACAAGAGAGAAAGGAACAGATGGCAGTGGCACATGCTTTCTCAATTTTAATTTCTTATGGCTTGAGTTGGCTTCCATTCCTGGCTTTTTGCAGCTAAAATAAACTTCTTTTAAGTTTAGGGGCAAGACTCCATTTTTTCTCACACATACACACTGTATGTGTGTGTACACTGAAGACCGACTGCTTTTGCACAAAAAAAAACTTCCAGGAAGAGAATAAACTGAGAAGACTGGCAAGACTGTACTTTTCTTCACTGCAGTCACCTGTAGATAACCAATGCAGTGCACTGTGCAGATTCAGGCAGATACAAAAATGTCATTGCTGTGTTCACTACTTATATATCTTCAGTTGACTATCCTGCCCCAGTTAACAGACAGAAAGCAGTGCCTCTGCCTCTCTGTCATAGTGAGAATTCTGTGACTGCAGCAGTGAAGACAAGAAAGAAAACAAAATTCTTCTCCTTTTTTAAAACTGTTTTTCTTTTCTAAGAGCTTCTCAAAAGACAAGCTTTTTCTGCAAAATCCAATAGAGAAAATGGAGTTTCTTTGCACATACTCAGACCTTTCAGTGGGAGGCTATCAGGGTCACTTGATTCAAATACCAGCCATAGGCTAGTTAAAACAATGCTTCACCTTGATTGGTCCTCTGTCTTGTCTACTTACCTACTTCTCCTGTCTCAGTTCCGGTGTGGCTGCTACCTCACATAGGCAATGGTTGGTTGCTATAGTTGAGCAAAAATTCACACTTCAGGATGCTCAGAAACCCACACTGTGGTATAATACGAGATAGAATGTCATATAGCAAACTACTCACTGTTACACAAAAGTTTAAAAAATGTGGTACACTTCTAATCATCAATCTCTCTTGTATATCCATCTCTTATCACATACTATTTTTGAATTTTATAATGCAGATATGTTCATAGGTAACTGTCAAGCAATAATTTAACAAATTTTCCAAAATAATCTTTTGGTAACTATCCAGTGCATCTCCATTCAGTTTTTCATCCAGCAATTCTTGGTCTTGTACCCAACTCAAGACTTGCATTTCAATTTTTCTGCTTCAGAAGAAACATCAATATACTGATACTGAATGCAGCTCTGTTTTGGCATTCCTGCACAGTGATACAACATTTACCTTTAAATACCTAGTAACATACTGGTTGCTATAGTTACCAATCTCAGTGCAGCACTTTTCAATTTGTCATAGGCTTGAATGGGAAACATAAACAAATGAAACAAATATTTTTGTGTCAATTCATGGGCATCCCCCATTCATTTTGAGGATCCAAGAATAAAACAAAAATAGTTTCATTCATTGCATTTTACCCCTTTTATTTCAATTGAATGCACATCCACAGTCTGCACAAGTACAGGAAGAAAGCAGATCAGATAAGCCTTTGGTCTTTATCTGCCATCATATCCTATGTTTCTGGTTTTTTTTCTTTTTCCATTTTCCTCATAGAATTCTATGGAGTTGGACCATATAAGTACTTGTGAGCATATTTAAAAGAGGGAATGTGGTGATTGAAGTTTGGGCAAGTGTTTTTGGTTTCTTGTCTTTAGTGGGCCCGATGTAATAAAATGTGCTAAGCTTAAAACTGCTTTAATTTAGCATTAATTACTTCCCACGTAACAATGATTTTAGCGCACAAAAATTGTGCCCTAAATGGAAGTAAAAAGTGAGCTAATTTTAGCATACCTTCCATGCAAATGCATGATAATTGTTGCGACCGGAGTGGTGGACCCTTGGGCTGGCCTTGCGGAGATGAGAAAGAAGGTTGGAAGGACTCCGCGGAGAAGGAGGGGCCGGGAGGCGGCACGGAACCAGGCGACCAAGCAGGATCTTCACCCTGGAAGCCCGAGATCCCCCCGGGAGGAGCCCGTGAGGACCCAGGCCGCTGGGACGTAGGAGGTGTCTCTCGGGGCGATGGATCAGCAGTGTCAAGACGGTCCGAGTACTGGGCGGGCGGCAGCAAGAAGCACAGAGAAACGAGCCAGAGTCAAAAGCCAAGGAGACTAACAGAGCGAGAGGCAGGACTGGAACCTGGAACAGCAAACTGAAGAGAAGAGCCGGAGCTGGAACTGAAGTGGGAGCCGAAGCAGGAACAGGAACGGAGACTGAAGCAGGAACGGAGCAGGAACAGGAACGGAAGCTGGAGCAGGACTGGAGCAGAGGCGAAGGCAGGATCAAGCAGGAACAGCAACTAGTAACCCACAGCAGGAGAACCTTGTTGCAAGGCAATTCTTCTAGTCAGGCGCCCGGTTTAAATCCCTGCCGGCGTCTGATGTCATCTCCGAGGGCAGGCTGCGGTTTGGCGCCAAAAGCCCTTTAAAAGCTCCCCCCCTCGTGCGCGCGCACGCCTAGGAGGGGCGGAGCCAAGAGTCGGAGCTCGGCGACCGGGACCGCAACAATAATAGCCTGCTAATGGAATTGATTCCAGTGCAGCAAAGGGGGCTAAAAAATAGCTCAGATTTTTAATTCCCCTTTTAGCATTGATTTTTTTCTATTTCACCCTTTGAGGCATCAAGAAAGCCTGAGTCTAGGACCTCTCCAACCTGGGAAGCTTGAGTCTGGGACTCAGTAATGAAACCCCTACTCTAACCCAATCCCCTAAGCTCCTCTACCTACTAACCCCTCCTCAAGCTATTCCATTCACTAACTCACCCATCCCCACTCACCTACTCCCCCAGCCACACTCACTAACCCTCCTCCCACTCATCTATCTTCCCACTTACTGACCCATCCCCCACTCATCCACCTCCCCCACTCACTACCTACTTAGAATGGAAGGGTAGCTATAGGGGTTGGTGGGTTAGATGAGTGGTGGATGTATGTGGTAGAGTTGGCTAGTGTAGAGGTGAGGGGCATAGTGGGTAGGGGGTGGGTGGGCTATAGTAAGGGTGTGTGTGAGGCTGTCTGGTCCCAAGACTGAAAGTCTCTGCCTTGGAAGTCCTGGGTCAGAATCTCTATGGCTCAAGAGTTCCAGTCTAGAGTCTTCCTGGTTAGAGGGTTCCAGGCCAGAGTTTCTCTGGCCCAAGAGCCCCTGTCTCAGTACTGAACCAGACAGCCTCCACGTCAACATAAACATAATTCAATGGTTAGAGTTGTGAGTTCCACCTTTAACCTAATGAAGTTTAAACTGAAGTAAAGTTAACTTTTACTTCCATTTTCAGCACACATCTTAACGATTGTGCACTCTACATCTCATTACCTTGTTACATCGGAAGTAAAGTAAAAATGCATCAAGGTAGTTACAAAATCAGCAATAAAATATTAGCCTAACATTTTGCCGGGGTCTTATTGCATCAGCCTAAAAGTATGAGCTAAGATTGAACTTATGCATGCTCATTGTGCTTCTCCTGTTCAATTCTAGTTGCTAGTGATGTCAGGACACACTAAACAATAACCAACCTCGTTCCCTTTGTTCAAAAATTCTTCAACGCCAAACATCAAGGGAACCCCTTGATGTGTGGTTTGTGTGCGGTCACTGTTTTTAGAGCAACCACTCTGTGGCTGTCCTGTTTAACAGCTCCCGTATTTTATTCTTTAATTAACAACCTTTTATATGTTTTTTGTTTTGTCTGTGCTTTTGTTTTCCCGGTGCATGGTCCGTCTCACCTGTGAATTATTTTTCTTTTATTCGAGTACTTATCTTAAAAAAGCTGATTGCTGCCGCCCTGGGCAGGCGGATCCGAACCCATAAAAAGCAGCAGCAATCAGCTTTTTTAAGATAAGTACTCGAATAAGAGAAAAATAATTCACAGGTGGGTTGGACCATGTGCTGGGAAAACAAATGCACAGACAAAACAAAAAACATATAAAAGGTTGTTAATTAAAGAATAAAATATGGGAGCTGTTAAACAGGACAGCCACAGAGTAGTTGCTCTAAAAACAGCGACCGCACACAAACCACACACATCAAGGGGTTCCCTTGACGTTTGGCATTGAAGAGTGATGTCAGGACAGCAAATTTGAATATCCAAAAACAGATAATGAGATCCATGCATATTACAATGAGGATGATTATTGTTTATTATGTGATTCAGAGTGGGGAAAGTTTAAAACCTCACATAAAGAAGTTTATTTCATTTTCCTGTGATATGCAGCATTCCTGAGATACAGTACATGTCTTTTAAACATAGGATATGATTATTTTTATTCAGCGAAATCAACAAAACATTTTCAGGTGGAAATTTTTCCAAGTCCTGGATTTAGGGAAATTGAGCTAAAAATGCAGAGCCTACAATATGTAATAACATTGGTCAATTTTCTTTGAGTAGGCCACCTAACTGAGGCTGAGAGGGAGGGGGAGAGAGAGAGAGAGAGTGAGCACCTCTGTAAATGTTCACCAAACTCTTAACTATTTATATCAAGCTAGGTAGAGAGAACATGCTACAAATCTACTCTTCTTTCACCTTTCATCACTGCAAATCAGATAAAATCTTCCCTGTTGGTAACTGTGCTGTTCGTATCTCTGATTGTGCATGTAAAACTGCCCCCAAAACCCAACTCACCCCCCACAAACCTCATCCCGAGTTATTAGTGCCCCCTCTTATGGTGGTATAAAAAGTTAGAACATAAGACTTACCAAAGTGGGTCAGACCAAAGGCCCATCAAGCCCAGTATCCTGTTTCTAACAGTGGCCAAGCCAGGCCACAAGTATCTGGCAGGATCCCAAGGGTAGATAGATTCCATGCTGCTTATCCCAGGGATAAGAAGTGGATTTCTGCAACTCCATCTTGGTTTTCTTCCAGAAACTTGTCAAAACCTTTTCAGATATAAATGAGCCTCCACAGAGGCTCGCTCTCTCTCTCTCCCTCCCCCCTCTACCCCCATCTGGTGCTCAGATCCCTTGCAAAATTCAGGGGTGATGTACGTATATCTCTTGGCCCCATCCCTTTTCTGCTTCCTTATTCTTGATGCATGCACAGATGTATGTACATGCGTGCTTCGCGGCTTCTTAAAATGTGCATTGCTTGCACGTGGCCCACATATGCATTGTATGGGGCCGTTTCTTGCGTGAGCAACGCTTTTAAAATCTGCCTGTAAGTACTTAGAGATACTTTTCTTGGGGAAAGATGCTCAGTGATGGTGGCCATGATACTTACTCAGAAACCGACTCCTCTGTATTGTGTGTGATTGGCCACTGTTGGAAACAGGATGCTGGGCTTGATGGACCCTTGGTCCGACTCAGTATGGCATATCTTATGTTCTTACCCAATATGCTATTGTGTCTTCCCAGATTAACACTTAATTTCCACGTGGGCGTTTTCCATGAGCTGGCACATTGAAGAGCCGAGTCAGAAATGAGTTGTTCAGGGGCGCAGCACTAATCATGATCACGCAGCAGGTCTCTGTCATCAGTCCTATCCAATCTCATCCTCTTGGCTCTCTGCCCAGCTTCCAGGCTCTTTAGTTCCCTATTCTCCATTGGTTTTAGGTTGACAACTTTCTAAGACTGCCCCAGCCAGAGTCTGCAGGCATTAAAGATTAATCTCAAGTACACTGGAGGAAAAAAATTAAAATTGAACACATACACCAACAGAACATAAACCATCCTGCCAATTCTAAAAAGTGCTTCAATGCTGTGCTACTGTTTCTTTTCTATTACAGATGAAAACTCTTTTTGATGTTGCTATATTTGTAGAAATTTAGATTTAAATGGCTGTTCTCTGAGTTAGCATCCCTCTCCTTCCTTTTTTTTAATTCTTCTCTTATCCAGCTCAGCTGTTGCAATAACATACGCCAGGTCTTCTCAAGCAAATCCTGAGGTACCACCTCCTCCTCCAGCCAGTCTGGTTTTCAGGTTATCCACAATGAAAATACATGAGAGAGATTTCCATATAATGAAGGCAGTGCATGCAAATCTATCCTGAAAACCAAACTGAATAGGACTGGCTTGAGAAACTGATGTTAGCTGTGGCAGCCCCCAGAACCTGTCCACAAGGTGTTGTCAATGCTTAATAGCTGATACTCCCCAGGCTTTTACTGCCTGTGAAACACCTCCAATTCTGGATGGCCCAAGGATTACAAACCAGGCTTGGGAAGTGAACGCAGATCTCCTACATCGTAGTGCATACTAGCACTGCCACTGAACAATCCCTCTTCTTCAGCCGTTTTCCACGTTTGGATGGTTTTTGCAGTTCATGCTAAATTTGGTCTTGTGACTGTTTTTGAGTTTGAATTTCACTCTTCTGCTATTTTGCTGCAATCTACTGATTGGAAATCACAAAAAGCACTAATCAGCATAGAGGCAAATGATTAGTACTACAACTACTTCCTGGATTCAAAATCTGGCAAAAATATATCTTGCTTGAGACCAGAAGATGCAGGTAGTACGGAGCAGTTTCGCTTTGCTGAAGCTTCTTTTTGTGTTCTATCAATAATAAAACAAGTGTTTGTTTATATTTCTAGGTAATAGAGACAGCACCGACTTTGAATACAGGGTTATACTCATTATGTGGTGAAATCAGTAGCAGTGAAAATGGGAACAGAAAATATAAAATCAATTGCATAAGCAATGAATATAAAGCACCAGGGAGGTGTCAGATAATAAAATTGCTTGACTGGCTGACATGCTTCCTATCTCTAATCCTGTACAGTATCAGCATGGGCAATGAAATTACACTTAGACTGTTCCTCTGTGGACTGTTGGAATATGTTTCTCCTCACATTTTCAAATACACCCCCACCCCAATTTATTACAAAGTACCTACAAATGTAAAATTCATAATTCCTTCATAAGAATGTAGGGCCCTACTGGGAGTTCCCAGGGCTGGAATGAATGACTCACTTGTGCAAACTGTGTGCTCGCACAGAGCGGCAGCTCCAAGGGGGGCAGCATCACACAACTGAACCTGCATATGGCTTCTAAGCAGTGCAGAACCTGGCTTATTCTCTCCATGCAACACTGCACTCCTTCGCAGCTGTCAGCGATTGTGCTTAACACAGCTTCAGCTCCCTGTGCTGTGAGGGGCCAGCCTCATGGTAAGAGGCACAAGATCTATGGGATTCAGGCAGCTCCTACCGTGAGACTGGACCCACACAGCATAGGAAGTAAAGCGCAACTGAGCAGAGAGGAACGGGAGGAGGCCAGGCTGCACTGGCTTTCGCAGGACAGTGAGAATCCTGGGAAACTCGGGAGGAGATGTAAGAACCCCCTTTTTTTGGGGGGGGGGGGCAGAGGAATGTGAGGAGAGATTTCAGGTGAAGAAAGATAATGCATGGAGAATCTTCTGAGGCTGGGATGGGGACACAGGGAGAGCCTTCCAGAGGTGAGAGGAGGATGTGGGGGAGAGCTTTCCAAAGTTGGGAGGGGGATGTGGGAAGAGTTTTCTGAGGGTCAAGGGGAGTGAACGTGGGGAGAGCGCGCTAGGGATTGAGGAGAATGAAGAATAAACATAGGATGAAGGGTAGAGCGAGACAGAGGATATGGGGATTAAGGAGAGGAACAAAAGGAGCCAAGATGGAGGGAAGGAGAGAGAGGAAAGACTAGAGCCTGAAGATTGGGATGGGAGGCAGGGAGAACTGGGGACTGAGAGGGAAAGCAACCTGGCTAGGGAGGAATGTGAGGGAGAGAGGAATGAGGACGGAGGGAAAGGGACAGGGACAGGAGACTGGTTATTAGGTGGCGGGAGAGGTAGAAAGGACCCATCATGGGGGAGGAGAGAGAGGGCTGAGAATGGGGCTGATATAGAGAGGACTCTGGATTTGATGGGTGGGAGTGGGGATCTAGGAAGATAATGTGGAGAAAAGAATGGAGGAGACAGCATATGAAACAGAGGAGAGAAAAGAGGAGGAATGGGGAAAGGCAAGCAGGCAAGAAGAATCTGAAGAGGAGACGAGGAGGAGAAGAAAGAAGCAGGAGAGAGCAGAAAGAGAAAGAAGAAAAAGTATTAAAATATCCACTTTGAAGAAAAAAAGACAAAGAATGGAGAGAAATTAAACAGAAAAGATAAAAGGACACCAGAGAGGGAGAACAAAATAAGAAATAGAAACAAGAACAGATAATTTGTAAAAAATAAAGACCCGCTGAACAGAAAATTTAAGCCTGAGATTCCAGAGATGGAAAACTATTTTATTATCTGATAGAATATATTAATAACATCCGTTTAAAATATCCTGGGAGCAGTTCAACGTCTCTGATCTGGACATGTCCCTCACCCGGAATTTAAATGTTGATAACAGCTGGATTTTATCTGATTTGATTTGTTTTCTCATGCATAGTTAATTCTCCTGTATACAGGACATAGCCACTATCCCTAAGGATTTTGTACCGGGTTTGAAATATTTTGTGGTGACAACATTTAAAGAGTCGGCTTGTAGATATGTTTTGAGAGTAGGTTGCTACAATTATTTTAATAGGGACAGTCCAGAGAACCCTCCTCATGCCCAAATGAACTGCTTGATCACCACTGGCACTACCATGAAGCAAGTGTCCCAGATTCACCCATCAGAAGACTGGCCGTGTTACTCTAACCCCCGCACAACCATAAAAGGTGTTCAAACACTCAGAAAGTTATTGTTGGGGATTTTTCTGTTTAAAGTCTAAGGCAGAGGAGTATTTTTTCACTTCTCTTTCTATTTGGAGAAAACCTTAGGCCCAACGCAGTGGGCTAAGGATTTTGAGAGATTTGAGATACTTTCTAATTGATTCGGCTTTTGAGGTTAGAAAAGATTCTTCATTTTAGAACTTCACTTTAAAGGAGATTCTCCACCCTTTCGTTCTCCCTTTTTGTATGGGAACTTTGTTTATTTTCTCATCAGAACAGCTGATGAATAGCATATTGTATAATTAGCAACTCATAATATGTAAAAACATTTTTCCAGACATAAGCAAAATATTTCAGAACAGCAAACAGCATTAAATAATACCCAATCATTAAAATTAATAAGGGTAAAACTAATCCCCTGCTCTCCATACCTGGGAATTTAAGATTATTTTCAGTCACCCTGAGATTGTCGCTCAGTCCCCTCTCCCAAATCCCCAGCAATCTTGCTTTCAGCCCCTGCTCCTCCTCCCAAGTCTCCAGCAGTCTCTCTCTCAGCCCCTCTCCCAAATCCCAGCAATCTGACTCTCAAATCCTCTCTGAAGTCCCAGCAGTCTCTCTCTCAGCCCCTCTCCCAAGTCCCAGCAATCTGACTCTCAAATCCTCTCCCAAATCCCAGCAATCTGACTCTCAAATCCTCTCCCAAGTCCCAGCAGTCTCTCTCTCAGCCCCTCTCCCAAATCCCAGCAATCTGACTCTCAAAACCTCTCCCAAGTCCCAGCAATCTTACTCTCAAATCCTCACTCAAGTCCCCAGCAGTCTCTCTCTCAGCCCCTCTCCCAAGTCCCAGCAGTCTCTCTCTCAGCCCCTCTTCCAAATCCTCAGCAGTCTCTCTCAGCCCCTCTCCCAAATCCCCAGCAGTCTCTCTCTCAGCCCCTCTCCCAAGTCCCAGCAGTCTCTCTCTCAGCCCCTCTTCCAAATCCTCAGCAGTCTCTCTCAGCCCCTCTCCCAAATCCCCAGCAGTCTCTCTCTCAGCCCCTCTTCCAAATCCTCAGCAGTCTCTCTCAGCCCCTCTCCCAAATCCCCAGCAGTCTCTCTCTCAGCCCCTCTCCCAAATCCCCAGCAGTCTCTCTCTCAGCCCCAGAGTCTCGAGTTGAAAATGAGATTGCTGAGGTCTTTGTGAGCGGGGTTGAGAGTCTCTCAGTCCCCTCTCCCTCCTCCCAAGTCTCCTGCAGTGTCTCACCATACTGGGACCCCTTCTTCCCCCCAATTTCCCCAGTAGCAGCACCGCAGTGCCTTCTGCTGGATTTATCGAGCCTTGCCCGTATACCGATGATCCTGCCTAATGGCCTGGGAGGACAGGTGCTGATCCTGTCACTGCTGCCGCACTGCCATTTCTCTGATGCTTCCTAATAGCCTGAGAAAGCAAATGCCGTTCCTCCAAGCCTCTGCTGCCCCCACCCCTCTGATTCACCCTAACAGCCTGGGAGGAGAGATTCTGATCTGCTCCTGTCCTGCCTTCACCTCACTTCCACCTCCTCTTCCCTAGAGAACACTCGGCCTTCTCCTTGCTGCACTGCACCCGACTTGTCCCAGAACAGCACCGGGGCAAAGTCCTTCCTTCTGCCCTCTGCTGTGCTGCTGCCAGTAATGGGCCTGGGCACTGGAAATGTTGGCCCTGTTGGCCCTTGCTGGGGAAAAAAATATCTGGAAAAAAGAAAAGAAGTAACTTAATGCGGGGTATTGAGTGAATCCTTTGAAAGCCCTGACCGCCCGCCGCTGATACATAGAAAATGCAACACAGCCTGGACTTGTGCCTTCAAACTCCTCTATAAAACATTTCAATCTCTCTTTGATAAAGACACAAGAAAAAAAATCTATTGGCATTGCAGATAAATATTGGAAAAGGAGATCGGGGTATGTGAAACTTCCTCAAACTGACGACACTAGATGAGCGGGAAACTCTTTTAGGTTAACTGAAGGTTCATTGCTGAGCCTAAGAGGGAAGCTAATGGCAGGATTTTTGGACAACTGTACAGAAACTAAATCGGAAGAGAAGGAATCAGTAAAGGGAGCTGCAGACAAATAAGACTAGGGGAGGCAGGGTGGGTGGGTGGGTGTTGTATGGTTTTTTTGGCGCTTGGCAATAAAATACAGGTACATAATCTATTTGAAATGTTTCTTTCTCTTCCTGAAAAGAAAATTTAAAACTGAGGACCTCTGCATGTAGAATCTGTTGTTTTCCAGCTGTCAGCAAGGAGTGGGGCAGCTTGACCAACAGGAGAGATTGTGTCAAAATAAACTCTTTCTCTCTTTTGCTCTATAAAAATCCATGTGAGATACTTTAGAATAACCTTCACATATAGCTGCAAACAGTTATTCCCATCCTGCCTTCAGTAACCCAAACCTAAAAGGAATTGCTTGTCAATACATCAGCACTAAACTACATGGCAGATAAGGGAGTGCACCTTGGATCTCATGATGCTTTACTTACACATGCACACACGCACCCAGACACAGACACATGCACATACACGCACTCATATATACACACTTCTGATGCTTTACTTCCACATGCACACGCACACAGACACACACACACATATACACACGTCTGATGCTTTACTTACACATGCACACGCACACAGACACACTCACATATACACACGTCAGATGCTTTACTTACACATGCACACGCACACAGACACACACACACACTCACATATACACACGTCAGATGCTTTACTTACACATGCACACACACACACACACACACATATATACACGTCTGATGCTTTACTTACACATGCACACGCACACAAACACACACACACTCACATATACACACGTCAGATGCTTTACTTACACATGCACGCACACACACACACTCACATATACACACGTCAGATGCTTTACTTACACATGCACACGCACACAGACACACACACACACACACTCACATATACACACGTCTGATGCTTTACTTACATATGCACATGCACACAGACACACACACACACACTCACATATACACACGTCTGATGCTTTACTTACACATGCACACGCACACACAAACACACACACACACTCACATATACACACATCTGATGCTTTACTTACACCTGCACACGCACACAGACACACACACACACATATACACACATCTGATGCTTTACTTACACATGCACACACACACACATATACACACATCTGATGCTTTACTTACACATGCACACGCACACACACTCACATATACACACATCTGATGCTTTACTCACACATGCACACGCACACACACACACACATATATACACGTCTGATGCTTTACTTACACATGCACACGCACACAAACACACACACACTCACATATACACACGTCTGATGCTTTACTTACACCTGCACACGCACACAGACACACACACAGACACACACACACACACATATACACACATCTGATGCTTTACTTACACCTGCACACGCACACAGACACACACACACACACACATACACACATCTGATGCTTTACTTACACATGCACATGCACACAGACACACACACACTCACATGTTCACACGTCTGATGCTTTACTTACACATGCACATGCACACAGACAGACACACACACACACACATATACACACGTCTGATGCTTTACTTACACATGCACACGCACACAGACTCAGACACCCACACTCACATATACACACGTCTGATGCTTTACTTACACATGCACACGCACACAGATACACCCACATCCACACGCACGCCAGTCATCATAGCCCATATGATCATCATTTCGCCTACTCATTACATCACTCCAATTGTTAAACATCTACATTGGATGCCAATTTTTCACAGAATAACATATAAAGTCCTAACTCTGATCCACAAAGCTCTTTATAATAACAAAACAGAATGGATGAAGGACACACTTCTTTTTAAAGACTCACTTAGAAACCTACGTTCAACAAATACTGGTCTTCTCTTAACCTCTTCGCCAAGAATGACACATCATCAATTTACAAGAGACCGTGCTTTTTCCATCGCAGGACCAGCATTATGGAACACTCTACCCAGAAATGATTAAAACTTTCAAAAAAAAAAAAACTTGGCTATTCAAAAAAGCATTTATAACGCCTTAAGATCAGTCACCAATCTTTCAGTCATATCCTCTCCTTACTTCCCATTATCCTATCCCCTTTCCCTTTATTTTAACCTTCACTACATTCCTTAACGCATCCCTCTTATGACTCTCCCTCGTTTTAACCCTCCTTCATTCATTGATCACACTCCTATTTCTAACATATATGACATATATATCTTGTAACACATATCCCAATTTGTTCCCTCATTCGTTATACTTTGTTACATTGTAGCCTCTTTTTATTTTCAAATTGTTATACGTAAACCGACGTGATGGCATTTGCTGAATCTCGGTATATAAAAAGCAAATAAAATAAATAAAATAAATCTGTGATGTGTATTGTGTCCTTCTGCCATGGCACTTGCTTGTGCTGGGGAGAGACAACTGGCTTTCAAACTAGCCACTGGTGTTTGGTCCCTCTAGTGACCTTTCTTGATTACTTCCATCACCCTTGTTCATGACTCTCACAAATGTTAGAAGAATTCAGTCTTGGTCCCATTTCAGATCAATGAGGAATAGACATTGGGTACCATAAGTAGAAAAAGCAGATCGATATCTTGAAATTCTGTACAGGTTCTCATTCTGAGTGCGAAGACTCCCTTGTCTTTTAGCTTGGGGCTAGTAAATTGTGCTGTCGGACAAGTGCTATTAATTGAACACTTGCCTGCTGGCAGAGTGGAATGTAGCTGAGTTATTAAATCCCAGGTGGCTGTATGTGCATTACTCAGAGCGAGAGAAAGGGGATGAGATCAGGGACAGAGAATGGAGCCTTTCTCACTTATTGGGTGAGCTGCAAAGATTTTGTCCACTAATTAGAGGACAGACATGGGGCATTAGTACTCATTAAGCTGCATCACTCCCTCAGTGTGAAACTTCTGGTCCTCCCTAATTTAGAAGTGAAAAAGACCTTACAGTTGCATCGAGTCCTAGAGAATATAATTGAAATTATTTGCTGAGTAGCCCACATCACCAGATACCGAGTCCAGATTTTTTACATGTTGACATACTTTGCAAAATCTACAGAAACTGGAAAAAAGGTCTAATGTATTGCAAGTTTAATAATAGATTATAAATCTATGAAAATAGTATTTATTTATTTAGTATTTTAAAGTTTATTTGCATTTATTAATCACCTAACTGCCAAAACTCTAGGTGATTTACAATTTCAAACATACTGTAGCAGTTCTGTAACTGCCACTATCTAGTCAGCGTGTAAGTTAACAACCTTTTCTTACCGCTCACTTATAGCCTGGTGACAAGAGAATATACTGCTTAGGATGCATCATTTATCCATCTGATGGCAGAGTGCAAAACCTGGATGAAACCTAGGAAAAAAATAATAGGGACCAAATGGCCATTTTTCACATGGGAGGAAGGTAGCTAAACAGTGGAGCCTCACTAGGATCTGTGCTGGGTCCATGCTGTTCAATATATGCATATATGGAACAAGCACCGAGGCGGCAAGTTTGCAAAGGATGCAAAATTATTCTGGGTATTCAAAGTTGAAGCTGATGGCAAAATGCCACAAAGGGATTTTACTGAGTGAGTAGACAACAGATGATGTGTTAGATCAGTGGTCCCCCAACCCTGTCCTGGGGGCCCACCAGCCAGTCGGGTTTTGCGTGTTATGGAGGCAGAGCATGCTAATTTTCTCTCATGCATATTCATTGTGGATATCCTGAAAACCCGACTGGCTGGGGGGCCCCTAGGACAGGGTTGGGGACCACTGTGTTAGATGATGTGGGTCTGAGCAATCAGGAATAGCCAGAGAACAAACTTCAGGCTGGACTTCTTTATTGGTGAAAAGCAACAAACCAAATAACCTAATTGTTTCATGTAGTTCAACAAAACAAATGTAGCATTGCAACTTACAGTTCAGTTATATTTGCTTTCTTGAGGCTTCCTTTTTAATTCCCGGGTCTCTCTAATCCCTCTGGGCCCTGGTCTCTCATCCCAGTCTGTAGGGAGTCACTTTAGCCCAGAATCCCTTGCTGGGTTGGCACTTAAGGAGGATCAATACAGACAGCTGTGATTGGTCCTTTAAGGTGTTCTGAGGGAGTTTCTTGTATACTCCCTTACAGATGAACTTAAGAAAAGAAGACTTGTCTTACTGGATCAGACCAAGGGTCCATCGAGCCCAGTATCCTGTTTCCAACAGAGGCCAAACCAGGCCACAAGTACCTGGCAAGATCCTAAAGGGTAGATAGATTCCAAGCTGCTTATCCCAAGAATAAGCAGTGGATTTCTGCAACTCTACCTTAATAATGGTTAATAGACTTTTCTTTCAGGAACTTGTCTAAACATTTTTTAAAAGCAGCTACACTAATAGCTTTCACCACATCCTCTGGCAATGAATTCCAGAGCTTAATTATGCATCGATTAAAAATATATTTTCTCTTATTAGTTTTCAACATATTACCTAGCAGTTTTTGTACTTTTTGAAAGAGAAAACAACTGATTAACATATACTTGTTCCACTCCCCTCATTTTATACTCCTCTATCATATCTCCCCTCAGCCGTCTCTTCTCCAAGCTGAAGGGCCCAAGGCTAACCTCTTTAGCCTTCCTTCATAGAGGAATTGTTCCATCTCCTTTATCATTTTGGTTGCCCTTCTCTGTACCTTTTCTAATTCTGCTATATCTTTTTTGAGATGTCATGACCAGTACTGCACACAATACTCTAGATAATCCCTTCTCTGGAGGCGGTCCAGAGAAGGGTGACCAAAAAGGTGGAAGGTCTTCATCGAATGACTTATGAGGAGAGATTGAACAATCTAAATATGTACACCCTGGAGGAAAGGAGGAGCAGAGGTGACATGATACAGACTTTCAGATACTTGAAAGGTTTTAATGATCCAAAGACAACGACAAACTTTTTCCATCGGAAAAAAATCAGCAGAACCAGGGGTCACGATTTGAAGCTCCAGGGAGGAAGACTCAGAACCAATGTCAGGAAGTATTTCTTCATGGAGAGGGTGGTGGATGCCTGGAATGCCCTTCCGGAGGAAGTGGTGAAGACCAGAACTGTGAAGGACTTCAAAGGGGCGTGGGATAAACACCTTGGATCCATAAAGTCTAGAGGATGTGAAAGAAGAGTGGGTGGCTCGCGGGAATGACGGCTACTGCCTGGAGATAATACCCTTATTCAATAAACATACACACGGTTAATGTGACTCCAACATTGCTCTAAGCTTCAACGGCAAGAGGAAATGTGGAAAAATGGATTTGCACTCACAAAGCGGGGAGTAGCTGGCTTGTTACGGCGGTTACTACCCCAAACCAAATAAGCCTGATACTTCACTTTCAATGCATATCCAGCATAGCTCTCTGCTTCAACGGCAGGGGAGAAGAAAAACTGATACTTCACGCATATCCAGCATAGCTCTCTGCTTCAACAGCAGGAGAGAAGAAAAACTGATACTTCACGCATATCCAGCATAGCTCTCTGCTTCAACGGCAGGGGAGAAGAAAACCTGATACTTCACGCATATCCAGCGTAGCTCTCTGCTTCAACGGCAGGGGAAAAGAAAAACTGATACTTCACGCATATCCAGCATAGCTCTCTGCTTCTACGGCAGGGGAGAAGAAAACCTGATACTTCACGCATATCCAGCATAGCTCTCTGCTTCAACGGCAGGGGAGAAGAAAAACAACCAATAAGGGCTGAATAACATAGTCTGGGTAAAACAAATAAGCATGGGTGTAGCTTGCTTATTGCGGCGGTTACTACCCCTACTACCCCTAACTAATCAAGCTTGATATTTCACTTGGATGCAGCTCCATCACTGCTCTCTACATTAATGGTGGGGGTGGAAGGGAAATAGAACCAAAGAGCTAAGAGAAACAGATAAGTATGAGAAAAAAAATATGTGAAGCTTGCTGGGCAGACTGGATGGGCCGTTTGGTCTTCTTCTGCCATCATTTCTATGTTTCTATGTTTCTATAAGGTCACACCATGGAGCGATACAGAGGCATTATGATAGTCTGTTTTATTCTCCATTCCTTTCCTAATAATCCCTAGCATTCTATTTGCTTTCTTGGCTGCTGCTGCACAAATTTTAAAATATTTTCAATGATGATACCTAGATCTTTTTCCTGAGTGGTGACTCCTAATGTGAAGCCTTGCATTGTGTAGCCATAATTTGGGTTACTCTTCCCTAAGTGCATCACTTTGCAGTTGTCCACATTAAATTTCATTTGCCATTTGCATGCCCAGTCTCCCAGTTTTGCAATGTCCTCTTGTAATTTCTCAGAATCCTCTTGTGACTTAACAACTTTGAATAATTTTGTGTCATTGGCAAATTTGATCACCTCACTTGTTCCCATTTTCAGGTCATTTGTAAATATATTAAAAAGCAGAGGACCCAGAACAGATCCCTGGGGCATCCCAATATTTACCTCTCTCCATTGGGAAAATTTACCATTTAGCCCTACTCTCTGTTTTCTATCTTTTAACCAGTTGGCAATCCACAACAGGACACTGTCACCTATCCCATGACTTTTTTTAATTTCCTAAGAAGTCTCTCATGAGGGACTTTGTCAAATGCTTTCTAGAAATCCAGATACATTATATCAACTGGCTCACCTTTATCCATGTTTATTTATGCCCTCAAAAAATGTAGCAAATTTGTGAGGCAAGACTTCCCTTGACTAAATCCATGTTGGCTTTGTTCCTTTAAATTATGCTTATCCTTATATTCAGCAAAATTACTTTATGATAGTTTCTACCATTTATCTGGCACAGACATCAGACTCAGTGGTCTGTAGTTTTCTGGATCATATGGGAGAAAAACAATTCAATGTCTCATACACCATCATGGGTTTTAATTAGGCTATTACCACTCAGGAAAGAGGCTTTACAATCACTGTGGATAGTTTGATTTTTTAAAAGCATTGGTCAAATGTGCAAGCAGTCATAAAGGCTAATAAATTGTTAGTGTAACTGAGTTAAAAAATTATAATTTATTTTCTTAGGCCCTGCAAAAGCAGTCCTGGTGAAGAGGAAAGCAGAGGAGAGATCCTGTTTTGTTTTGTTTTTTTACTTAATTGCTGCTGACCTGAAGGGCTCCTGTAGGAAGGAAATGTAAACAGAAAGAGTGCAGAAGAAAAAAGTGAACAAAAAGCCTTTGAACTGAGCAATACTCATGCTTGCTGTTTTTCTCATGTGGCGGAGAAGGAACATTTTGGAGCCAGATTGCAGCGAGATCTAAAGAGGGTTAGAAGCATACTAAGGTGAATTTTAAAAGCCCAGTGCACACCAAAATCAGAAGATGTACACACGTGTCGGGCTGGCATGTACCTACCATATTTTAAAAGCCACCCAGATGCGATTGTATCTCTTGCTGAGCTTGTATCTCCCTGCTGCGCGCATATCTCACTCGATTTTATAAAGGGGTGTGGACTGGGTATGGTACAGTGGAGAGTGGGCATTTTGGGGTGTGGCCAAGAGATGTGTATGTAAATACTTACATGTCCTGGAGTACGCACAAGTCCACTGCCGCATAAAAGTTTACTTCTGATATGGAGGAGTTGTAAGTTTAAAAAAACAAACAAACCACAGAGGAGTTTAAAGGGGGGAGAGTACAGGCTATTAAACCAGGGGGGATTGGAGGACCTAGTGCAACAATGGATGAACTGGTAGATGAACTAGTGAAACTGGCCATGGCATGGATGCACGCATCGGTTACAAAATACCCTGACTTACCTTGTAGAAACAGAATTTATGCACCTAGGTGTGTGCCTACTTAAAATTAGGGGCGGAGATCACATGATGCAGTGAAGGGATCAGACACGTCTCTCCCTTCCCGGGTCCCTTGCCGCTTCGCATCTAGCCCCATCTCCTCTAATTGAAGCTCTGCATCCTACTCAATTAACTCGGGCTTGTGTGTGAGCTTTGTGGGTTTTTCTTGTGAGGTGAGATGGCATCCTGACTGCCAAAAAATAAAGAGAACGAGAAAGGCCGCCTAGCCGATGTGCGCGTTGATGTTGCCGACAAGACCCTAGAGACTGCGCAGCCGGTGGTTCTCGCGGATATTAAAACAGTGATGCAAGAAACTCTTCGGTCCGAGCTTATTACTATTTTGAATAAATTGACGGAGCTCTCCGCTGCAATCTCATCTTTTGAAACGCGGTTTACTGACATGGAACAATGGCTCTCAGATCTGCAAGACAGCCACCAGACCATGCTTCTCGACGTTGCCTCGCTGAAGTCCACCATGTCTAAGCACTCGGAGTGGCTTGAAGATCTGGAGAATAGATCTCGCCACTCCAATCTCAGGTTTGTTGGTCTTACTGAGGCCATAGTTGAATGGGAACTGGCCGGTTTCTTAGAGTCATGGCTCCCGAAGGTTCTGGAGCTCACGCTAACGTTGTGCCCACTGCGCATTGAGCGGACCCATCGCCTGGGTCAGAGGCAGGCATCTGACGAATGTCCTTGAGTAGTGATAGCAAAGATGCTGAACTTTAACCACAAGACTGCCATCGTGTCGGCTCTTCGTTCAGGGAAATCGCTGTTGTACGAAAACCAAAAGATTTTGGTTTTCCAAGATTTTTCCACGGCCATTGCCCAGCAGCGCAGAGCCATAGCACCCTACTGTACCAAACTATATACGTTGGGGGAGAAAGCGGCCCTGATTTATCCTGCTCGCTTACATGTTAACACTCCCACCGGGCCACAATGGTTTGCAGATCCGGCGGCTGTTCGGGAATATATTGCTAGTAGGGAAGCGCTACGTTCATCTGGCTCCGACCCTGCCTGATTGCCACTGATGCATCGTGAAAGCAAAGTATTTCTTGTTTCAGGAGAGTTCCCGCCCTGCACCCGGGCGCATCTCAGGGAATAGCTTTCAAATTTTCTCTGTGTTTAATGACTGTTCACTGCCTTGATCTAAGTAATGAATACTGTTCTTTGAGTTCCTTTTCTTTTCTGTGTTTCTCAGGTTGCAAGATTTTCAGGGGAGGGGGGTGGAGGTTGTTTTGCCCTTTCTGGAGGCCAATTGTGGCTTATATCCTCTGTTTATGTATGTTGGTGCAATAACCTGTTTTTTGAATCATCTCACAGCTTTTTTTTTGATTGGGGCTACTCATTCAATGTGTGGTTCTCTTCTTTCTCGATAACAATCCCCATGCACATTTCAGAGCTTGCATCTCAGCTTTTGGCACTTGCTGCCTCTGATGCAGCTTAAGGGTACCTTGCTGCCTGCCATGTTCATTATTTCTATTCATTGTTAATGTGGGCAGGCAGTCTTTGTTATGCTGCTAATTATGCTGAAAGCTCTTTTATATTACACAAAAAAAGGGTGGGGGGGGGAATAGGGAGCGGCGAGGAGCTTGGACTGCTCAGTAGTGATCTCCGTGAGTCCTTTTGGACTTTGAGGGGGGGGGGTTTGGAATTAGTAATGATGAATGGGGAGAGTATTGGGGGGGGGGGGGGAAGGTGCAGGGCATTGGGAAGGTGCATTGGAGTGGTGGTTTGTATTGTTGTCCTATGGCTTACTGGTGGGATGGTGTTTTGGTAATGGTTTGTCAAAGTATGATCTCTCATTCTGCACTGCAGATACTCTGGAATGGGGGCCTTGGCTGGGAGGGCCTCCACGCCTAAGGGGAAAATCATTCCTTTTATCTCATGTTGGTCCCTGGGCTAATACCTGATGGTTAACCGCGGGCTGCGATTATTCTCGTGGAATGTATGCGGTATTAATTCACCCATTAAAAAAACTAAAATTTTGTCATTCCTAAAGAAACATGTGGATGATATAGTTTATTTGCAGGAAACATATCTTAATGATCTGGAACATCCGAAATTGGCTAAGGCATGGGTGGAAGCCATCCATTTTGCCTTGGCCACTACTCAGTCCGCTGGAGTTGCGATATTGGTCCATAAGTCTCTCCCACTCCAGATAAACAAAGAAATTTTGGACCTCTTGGGCAGATATGTCATATTGGTCGCGGAACTAAACCACATCCCTGTTGTATTATGTAACATCTATGCCCCTAACAATCCACGGCTCGAGTTTTTTCAAAATCTATATGGGCATCTGGCTCCCTATTTGGAGCATGCCATAATACTAGGAGGTGATTTTAATAGTATTCAGAACCCACTCTTAGACAGGGTTGGTGTCCAAGCTAGGGGAGGGCAATCCGGGAAGGGGATACGCTTTCTGGAAAATGCATTGCACCTGGTGGATCCATGGCGCACCTTAAACCCGACTGCCAAGGACTTCACGCATATCTCCCGGGCCTATGCATCACAGTCTAGGATAGATTATATCCTAATTAGCACTAGTATTTTTTCTAAGATTGTTGCGCTGGGTATAGAAGAGATAGTAGTATCTGATCATGCCCTTTTTTGGATTGAACTGTCATGGAACCCTGACCCTCCTTGTCGTGGTTGGTGCTATCCTTATTATTTAAATGATTCTCAGTTCTAGGCTTACTTGCGGGATAAGTGGGCAGTTTACGCTCAGACCAACCAAGAACACTTGAGTAACCCAATTCTGTTTTGGTACGCTAGGAAGGCTTTTCTTAGGGGGGAGATTATATCCTATACTGCCCGCCAACGGAAAATAATGGATAAACAATTGTTGACTCTCAGTTCACAGTTGAGGTGAGTTAGAGGCTCCCTGCAACATTCTAACACCAATGCCAACTGAGCACATTATTTTGCCTTCAGAATACTATTAATACATTGCTTCATCAACAAGCCAAGAAAAGTATACTTTACCATACTTTACCATAAATTTTGCTTGTTTCAATTTGGTAATAAAGTGGGTAGAATGATGGCAAATTTGATTTGTTCCCAATGAGCCCCCAATCAGATACTGGCGTTAAAGGTCCATGGGGGGGGGGGGGGGGGAAATAACCTGAAATACCTCCGCTATTTTGTCCACATTTCGGGATTACTATGCTAGGCTGTATTCAGCTGGTCCTGTCTCTATGGCGGCTTGTGAGCAGTTCTGTCAAGGCCTTAATTTGCCTCGCTTAACCCCAGAGCAATTGGCTTGCTTAGATGCCTGGATTACTGTGTTACGACTGTCGCTGCCCGACGTCTCCACTCCGCCCTCCTTACCTCTTTGGCGACTCCTCCCGCGGTTGATGGATGTCTGGCTGCCGCGGCGTCTGCCTGCTGTCCTCTCCGGCGTCCCCGGTCCGGCTTGGGCACTGCATTCCACCATGTTTTTCAGCTGCCATAGGGCGTGCGCGCTGTGCGACCCTGCTTCTTATTCCTTCTTTGGCACGAACCTCAGGGGCGTCCCCCTGTGATGACGTCACGCATCCCGGATACAAAAGCCTACTCTGTTTGCTAGCTATTCAAGTTAGCATGGGACTCCTTACGGATGGGATTTGCTCTCCGTACCTAGCTACTCTGCCTCTCCTTTATTGGACTTACTCTATCGGGGTACCCGCTCCTCGGGGGCCTCTCTCTTTTCTTTCAGGTTGCTGTCTGGAACTGGTACTCGTTCCGCGAGGGCCCATGTTCCCGGACTCGCTGCTTGAGCCCACTTCTGCATGGAAGAATCCGCTGCCTACACCATCAGTGAGTTACCATCTACATTCTCTCAGAGCTGTTCTCTGGAACCAGGTACTCGCTTCTCGAGAGCCTGCCTCTATTCCAGCTTCTGTGTTACCTTCGGGAGAAACCGCTGTGTAAGTAATCAACCAACGAGATTCTTTACCAGAACCCTGTGTATGCTCCACTGTGCTCACTATTTCAGTTTCTATCCACTACAGCACAGCTATTGAGGGATCGCTGTTCCAGTGTCCTGAGGGACTACAAGCCCAGCCGGGCTTCATCTCTACTCACTTCTGCCACCTCTGGTGGCTTCTCAACTCTGTTTAATAAAAGATAATTCTGTGTTGTGTGTCCTAAGCTGAGCCTGACCTGTGGCCCCTCATGGGACTTCCCCCCATGGGTGTGGTCATCTGCCACAGCGTCCAAGGGTCCACCCAAAACCTTTCAAATAATAACATACTGAGGATGAGGTTCGCCTCGCCATTAAATAGGCTAAATGCTGTAAAGCCCCCAGACCTGATGGATATAATGCTGAATTCTATAAGGGCTTAATTGATATGGTTGCAATGCCCCTTACCCGTACCTTCAATTCCTTAATAGATTCTGGATCATTTCCTGCCCATATGAATGTGGCACATATTACTCTAATACCAAAACCCGGGAAGGACCCTATGCTCCCAGAGTCCTACCGACTGATTTCACTCCTGATGTTGACCACAAGCTTATGGCAAAAATTATGGCCAAGCACCTGGTGTGCCTAATGTCCTCTTTAATTCAACCAAGCCAGGTGGGCTTTGTATGTCAGTGGTATGTGCTTATGAACATTAGGAAGGTGATATCCGCGATGGCTTTATGCCAACAAGTGGGGGAACCGTACCTAGCCATCAGTTTTGATGCTGAAAAGGCTTTCAATCAGGTGTAATGGGACTACTTATTTTATATTTTACGTTCCATGGGCATTACGGGAGTTTTTTTTTAAGGCGATTCAACTCCTGTATCATGATCCTATAGCCATTTTACTCGCTAATACATCCCATTCTGCGCCCTTTCCCATATTCAGGGGCACACGTCAGGGCTGCCCTCTTTCCCCCTTGTTGTTCCTTTTGCAACTGGAACTTCTTCTATTGGCCATACAAGGGGATCGAGGGGTGAAAGGCGTACGGTTCTGCACAGAAACCTTTAAATATGCCGCCTTTGTGGATGATATCTTGGCCTTTTTAACCAAACCCCGTCAGTCTCTAAATACGCTGTAACGGTTGTTTCATAGATCTGGAGAATTCTTGGGGCTTAAATTAAACATTGGCAAGTCGGAGGCATTGGCCTTCCCTGACTCCATACGCGATCACTGGGGGGAATTGTTCCCATTAGCTTGGGCAGATGTTAAAATTAAGTACTTGGGGATCATCATCCCTTCCCATTTACCAAAGCTTTATGATGTGAATGTTCTCCCACTTCTGCAGACCTCTGTGACCCGTCTCGAAGCTTGGAGACATCTCCCATTATCGCTGATCGGGCGAGTTAACTTATATAAAATGGTTTTCCTTCCCAAGTGGCTATATCACTTTCAAAATTTATCCTTGGTACTTAAAGGGCGTGAGTTGAAGATCTTGGAGGGGACCTTACATTCCTTTCTGTGACATGGTAAGAAGTCACATATTGCACTTCGATACCTTCAGGTGCGCTGGGGGCAGGGCAGACTGAACGTGCCGGATTTTAAATTATATAATCTGGCTGGCAATTTACGGCTGGTGCGGGATTGGCTGCTGGGAGAGTCATCTTACATCAATCTGTTGACTGAGAAAACCTTAATGGGGTAGCTGGACCCACGATTTGTGTTGCAGACGGAGGGGTCTAATCTGCAGCTTCTTCCCTTATTAATGCTATTGCTAGCTCCGATTTGGCGGGCGTGGACGCTTGTTGCCCAGAAGCTCTCCCTCCTGGGACAATGTGCTTATTTTCTCCCTATCAAGGGCAATACAGATTTTCTACCCGGGTCTAGTACGGCGGGGTTCCAGGATTGGGCTTCCAAGGGCATTGTTTACTTAGGGCATGTATTAGATGCCGAGGGTCGGCTACTACCCTTCTCTTCTCTGTCCCTAAAATACCAACTATCACGGACCCTTCTATTTTCCTATTGACAGCTGCAGTACTACATTAACTCGCTGCCTGCTCCGGTAAAGCTCCCTCACACCTTTTTGAGTCTGGAAGAATTTTTTGCTCTCCCAAAGAAGCGGAGCCCTTGTCTCATTATTATAAAAAATTGACTAATCACAGGGGTGGCGAGATATTCACTTTATTACAGTTCTGTTGGAATAAAGAGGCCGAGCATTTAGTAACACTGGAGCAAATTAAGATGGGCTTCCGTTCCATATCAGCTGTATCCAATAGTGTCTATTATAGAGAATTACTGTTTAAATTCTTTTGGCGAACCTACATACTGCCTATCGTTGCGGTTCAGTACCGCCTCTCGGTATCTGCTCTCTGTGGGAAGTGTGGAATCATGGTGGGGACATTCGTGCATATTTTTTGGGATTGTCCTCTGGTCAAGTGCTATTGGGTGCACATTCTACAGTATTTGTCCTGAATATCAGATGTAAATCTAATACCTACTCCACAGCTGGTGCTTTTTGGACTTTTACCGGCCTTGGTGGTGCGAGGCTGGGGAGCCCGGGTGCTGGTCCGGAAGGCCCTATGTGTTGGGAAAAAAGTCATTCTTCTTTAGTGGAAACTCCCAAACCCCCTTCTTATTGGACATGGCGCAACCATCTTCATGGCATGTTACATATGGATAAAGAGTTGGCCAAGACTTCGTGTCAACACCGTCGGAGATTTTTGCAAACCTGGGACCCTTACATTCAAACTTTTCCGCATCAGCCCAGGAGTTTAATACTTAATAGTTAGAACCATATGTGCTGAGGGATCTTTTGTGCATCAATGTACTGTCTACGTGTTATTTTAGCTTAAGTAAGTAAGTCATGGGAGAATGGGGACTCAAAGGAGGGTTGCTTGGGGGGGGGGGGAGAATGGAGGGAGCCAAATAAAAAGGGGGTGTGGTAATGGGGGGAGGATGACTCCATTTTGTGGATAAAATGAGAGTATTTTTGTGTCTAGTTGTGCTTGCTCATGATAGATTGTCCACGGTTCATTTTCTGACTTCTCATGTGAGACGTCACTGCTGGACTGTTTAAATGTTACACTCAATAAAAATTGTTTGAATTAAAAAAAAAAAACCCAATTAGGGGCACATATTCCAATGTTCAGGCTATTTTATAACATGCATATGTGTGCACAAGTTATAGAATTTCTATGTCCCTGGGTGCGTGCCGATGCACATGCCAATGTGCGTTCGCTCGTGTACTGCTTTGAAAGTTACCATCCCTGTGTGTAGCTGCAGGCCAGGCAGAGAGGATAAGAAGGTTTTAGCTAGAGAACGTTGTCAACTATGGCAGAAGTGGGTTGCCTTTTTAACCCAGAGATACAGAGAACTTTTGAAGAGAGGGTAAGCAGAAAGACAAACTATTGTGGAAGGAAATTTAGTTTAAAGCTAAAGTTTACCAGCAGATACATGCAGCCTTAGTGATCTGCTGTAATTAAAAGCTTGTGTGAAGAAAGGCTTAACTGGAACTTTTTTGATTGTGAATTTGGACATTAATGCCAAAAAATGTCTTCAGTGATTGTCTGGTATTCAGCCCAGAAGCTGTAACTTCTGACTGAAGTAGAAATGCTGTGGCAGAGTTATCTTATTGCTGTTGGTTAAACAAGGCAGTTTTTCTGTGAGACCTACACAGTGAATGATTGAACTACATAAAAGCTGGAGAGCAATTTTAATGAAAACTCTTTTGTTAAACAACAATATAAAAACAAATCCCTCTCTATTAGAGCTGTATGCCATTAAGGCTGACAGACACAAAAGCTGAGAGAAAAGTAATGTGGAGCAGCAGATAGCAATTAGATAAGGTCACACTTGCTTTATAATTTATTCTTTTTTTTTTTTAAACACATTTTTCTTGAGAAGTTTCACAGAGACCAGCAGTAAACATAAACAGCAAAATACAATCACGAATCTCCCAAAAACAAACATGTCCACTGCTACTCATACCCATTTTCATACCTTCCCTCCCCTCCCCCTCCCTGCACCCATGGAGCTTTACACGGGAGATACCAGGATATTAATACAAGAATGAACCTCATCCATTTGGGTGGGAATAACCATAATTCCGAGAAGACAATTTCTAGGACTTCTATAAAATACAATCACATATAGTTGGCAAAGGCTGCCACGCAAAAAAAGCGCTCTAAAAATAAGGAGAACTCGAAAAAAAAAAAATTAACTCCCCGTCCCAAGAGGGATAGACTCTGCAAATAGTTTTGAGTCCCAGTTAAAGTGTGTCTTCAGTTCTTTCGGTGTCTATCTATTTCTTCATAGAAGACTGCAGCAGCGATCGCCACTCCAACATATCAATAGTAGGTCCCAAAAGCAGTTAACCAATTTAGCAAAAGTAATCATAGAGCAACCAAACATCCATTGGTCAGTAGAACTGTATGCATTGAACTATCATGTACCATTGGGTCTTTATGACCAAGTGAGCAAAAGGCTGAAAACCATATGGAAACAGGGATATTAGCAGATACAAAAAATAGTTTAACAGGCATCCAGTACTTTTGTACAACAACAGTCCTATAAACAATACAATAAAGAAGCCTGGGGTTGACCACATTTAAGACAGTGATTTGAGGTAGCTATCCCTGCAAGATAGGCCTTGCATGGCCAAAAAAATAATTCTATGCAGAATCTTAACAGTACATTGCACCCAACACCACTTTTCCCACCAGTTGGTCAGAATCATATAAATTGTCCTCACATAACATACATGGTAGGTCTTTTGACCATGGATCCACTAAATGGTATATTTAGAAGATGAATGTAAAAATTTGTAAGACTGGGAAATGGAAACTCGAGTTCTTGCATGCAAATGTACAAATCGTTGAAAGGATCATTGGTTAAGGATCTTATATCATCTACGGACATGGCTTTGAGATAGCTAACTATTTGCATATACATAAGATATTCAGAATTGGTAAAAGAAAGAGAGTGAAAGCAATAAGAAAAGGTTCTGACCTTTCCACCTTGTAGATTAATAAAAGGAGCTAAACTAGCAATTCCGTGTTGATAAAGTCTTGAAAAATTCTCATGATCCCACCCGGGCAAAAACTGTGGATTCCCCTACAAAGGCAAGAAAAAAGACAATTACCATGATAAGCCTAAGTGAAGCCGAAGGGCACGCCTACTTTTCTGCATAGAACTTATTAACAGAGAATTAGCAAGATAAGAAGACAAGGCCCCAGTTTTGGAATGAAGCAAGTACATTATACTGTAGGGTTTAGCAAAATCCTGCTCCAATCGAACCATTCAATTATCTTGTACAGTCTAATGTCTCAACCTGCAGGAGACACGCCAAATTATAAAATCTAAAATGTGCAAAACCCCAACCTCCTCCTGTTTTTGAGGCTACCAAAACAGAAAAACGAAGCCTTGCCCTCTTGAAACTCCAAAAGAATTGGGAACATGCCTTTTGAAGAAAATTTTTTGTTAGGAAGTGCGGTAGCATCTGAAGTAAATATAATAATTTGGGTATCAAAACCATTTTAACCAACACCATTCGACCTTGTAGTGATAAAGGAAAATGCTTCCTACTATACAATTGTTTTGAAACTCTTGAAGCAGCAGAAAGATATTACATTTGTACCACATATCCGGGAATCTAAATATTTAACAGTATCTTTTGCCCAGGCCAGCTAGAAATATGGCCAGGTATCAGTATCACAGAGATGACCACCAATATCCATAGCTTCAGATTTAGATAGGTTTAATTCTAAACCAGAGAAGGAGCCAAAGTTATGAATATGTCTCAGAAATAAAGGCAGAATAATCTGGGCGTTAGTCAACACCATCAACATGTCATCCGCAAAAAGCAGGAGTTTCAACTCATGGGGCCCAATAGGAATGCCAGTAGTATCTAAATCCTGTTTAATTTTGCACACCAATCGTTCTGATGACAAAACAAACAAGAGAGGTGACATCAGGCATCCCTTGCTAGTTCCTCTCTCCAAACTAATGGGCCAATACAATAAAGTCCGCGGGAGAGCGGGCATTTGCCCGCTCTCCTGTGTGCGCGAATGCCCGCTCTCCTGTGCGCGCGATTCTGTATTTAAATGAGGCCCAGCGGTAAAAACAGACAAAAGGAGGCGCTAGGGACACGAGCGCGTCCCTAGCGCCTCCTTTTGGACCGGAGCGGCGGCTGTCAGCGGATTTGACAGCCGAAGCTCAATTTTGCCAGCATCGGTTCTCGAGCCCGCTGACAGCCACGGGCTCGGAAACCGGACGCCGGCAAAATTGAGCGTCTGGTTTTTGACCCGACAGCTACGGGCCAACTTCAAATTTCTTTTTTTTTTTTTACCCTTCGGGACCTCCGACTTAATATCGCCATGATATTAAGTCGGAGGGTGCACAGAAAAGCAGTTTTTACCGCTTTTCTGTGCACTTTCCCGGTGCCCGAAGAAATTAGTGCCTACCTTTGGGTAATCAATCCTGGATTTGGTAGGGTGTGGTAGGGTGTGACCTTGCATAGTTTGTAAAGTCTCTTTCCTCTGGATGAAGTGACCTCCATACATCTAAAAATGAAAGAGAATCACAAATAAAGGGAATACCTTTCCAAGGACCCACATGGGAGACAGTGGAAGCAAAGCATCTGTCCAGTAAGGGGTCATGAAATCATCTCCTATAACAACAGGAGCTGACCCCAGGGTGGAAATATGGGTGATTAATTTAGTACCTATTTGGGGCATAGACAGATGCCAAAATAATAGGTTTACCAAACAGGGCTCATTTGACCGCCACAATCCTACCATCATCATTTTCCCATTTTTGGTCCAGAACAAAGGACACCTATTTGAGAATTAAGGTCACCACCTCACAATGCTTAGATGACCCTGAGGAAAAAAAAAATCTGATTATAACCTCTCTTATTCCATAATTTACCTTGCTCTTTATCTGTCATGTGAGATTACTGCAAAAATACAATCTCACCCTTTAATCAATGTATATGAGAAAGCAATTTTTCCCTTTTTATAGACAAATCTATGCCTGCTACCCTCCACATTATAAATGTGGTTGAAGAACCCATGAAGCATATGGAAAAATTACAGACAACCATATGACTGAGTATGGAAAATGAGCCCTATTTACTAGAACCCCACAATTCCTTAATAGGAAACTCACCACAGTTAACCCCCAGGCAATAAAAAAAACAACCCAGGAGACTGCATCATCATAAAATATGTCCCAGCATAAACTTGGCTTACTCACAGTATAAAACAGAAAATGAATAACCCACCAATAGTGCTCCTAATAACAACCAAGGTGTCAAGAACCATCCACCACCCCCTATTGTTCCCCCCCAAACCCCCCAAGACCACTAATCCTCTCCCTCCCCTTCTCCCCCCTTCCCCTTCAACCCACAAGAAAATCAGTAGGAAATAAACTCTTTGCCTAGAGAGCTAGAGACAGTACTGTGAGTGTTCTTGTGCCATCCCCCGAAACAATGTAAAGTAAGCCCAGAAAAGGCATAACTTAAAAGTCAAGGAAAATCTTTCTGTGGAGATTTCGGTCCGAGTAGCAACACGGACCGAAATCTCCACATTCAGGGCCCATCAGATTTCCTCACTATATTCCGTCTACAAAGTGCTGGGCATCCAGGAATGAGTCAAAAACATGTAAGGCACCTTCGCTCCATACCTTCAACTTAGTTGGAAACTACAATGTGAATTTAACTTGTTTGGCACCAGACGAGTACAAATTCCTTCCGTTTTGTGGCCACCTTGTAAGAAAAATCCTGAAAGATCTTAATAGCACCATTTCGAAATTGCAGGCCTTACATCCTTCGATAGGCTTGCCAAATCATCTGCTTCTGCTTGAAGTTTAGGAATTGAGCAATCACAATTCGAGATCACAGTTTTCCATCTTTGTTAGGGCCTAGCCTGTGAGCCTGTTTGATAACTAATGGCGCCATCTGATCAGCTAAACCCAGTGCCATCGGAAGCCAATCAATAAGGATCATGGCTAACTTATGCTCCTCAAGAGATTCGCAAAGCCCACAAACCTTAGATTGTTCTGCCAAGAGCAGTTCTCTAATTTGTTGATTTCTTTTCCTCAGAGGCCAAAACCAGCTTTTCCAGAGACTGCACTTTCCTTGTCGCAGCCAAGATATCATCTTCAACTACAGTCATATGGCCTTCTAGGTATTCCACCCTCAGGCTAAACTCCGTTAACGTAGACTTAATGTCAGCAATTTGTTCGGCAATTGGAGTAAGGTGTTCTGAGAATGCTGCCTTAACTGCTTCAGTAATCGCTTGCATAGCCGTTTCATTAATAGCACATTGAACCAGGTTGACGGTTGTGGCGGCCATTTTTTCTACACTCATCATCGGCTTTTCTCTCTCTCTTCTTACCCATTTGGCAGGCATTCCTGGAAGAGATTTCTGCATATAACGATCGATGTTCATATGCACTCACAGAATCAGTGTGTATTGCCCAAACTTTTGTGGTCCTGCCTTCAAAATTAGCAAAAATCAGGGGATGACACCAGGATCCAGCAGTAGTGCAACTGCTCTGAATCAACACATGATGTGACTGTATAGTTTATTCTTTATTCAGCTAGTTCACAATCCAGTAAAGAGGCTCCAGAATATGAGGTGTATGCATACCCAGTTTCTTTCAGACGATATCTCATGACCAGAGTAGAGAGTCTCTCTTTTTGATTTGGTATAGGTTAATAGATAGTATGGCCAGACGGGACCAGAGAACCTGATTGATTGAGGATTTCAAGAAGAAGAAAGGGGCGGATTTTCAAAGAGTTACGCACGCATATTACGCACATAACCCTGAAAACTCGCTCCTGCGCGCCATGAGCCTATTTTGCATAGGCCTGGCGACACGCGCAAGCCCCCGGAGGCAGGCACAACTTTGTCAACAAAGGTCAAGGGGGGTTTTAGATAGGGCTGGGGGATGGGTTAGGTAGGGGAAGGGAGGGGAAGGTGGGGAGCGGAAGGAAAGTTCCCTCCAAAGCCGCTCCGATTTCGGAGCGGCCTCGGAGGGAACAGGGAAAGCCATCAGGGCTCCCCTATTGCTCGGCATGCACACCGATCCTGGATTTTATAACATGCACACAGCTATGCGCGCATGTTATAAAATCGAGCGTAGATTTGTGCACGCCGGGTTGCATGCACAAATCTACGCACGCGCGTAGGTTTAAAAATCTGGCCCAAAGTGCGCCAATGCACTCCAGCAGCACCAGCAAAGACTGCAGAACTGTGAGCTATTTCTCACACACCTGTTAACAAAGACAATACATTTCTGGCCAGAAACACAGAGAAGTACAGACACAAAAGGAAAAATAAAACACAGAGAGATACTCCGTGACCCACAGAAAGTGGTACAAAGAATGGAACACAAAGAACTGTCAGTTATCTAGTGTCCTCACCTTTTGAATATAAAAGATAATTTATAATTACCTGGTTTTTTTTTTCGAAGTAAGAACCAAACCTTGCAAGAAACAGAAGGTGAATCCATTTTTGAGAAAAGAATCACAGACTCGGCCTAAGAAATGTTCACTTCAAGTTTGGGATTAGCTATTTTAATATAAATTTATCTATTTTGTTGTTGCTGGAATCATTGTACCTGCTGAATAGTTCACTGAAAGCTGTTAAAGTGTGTTTCCAGAGAGCATTTAAAGAAGTTTTTACTTGCTTCCAAAATAAGTTTTTCTTCAATTTGGGTTCTTTAAAAATAAATCTTCTTGAACATTTGAGTCAAGGTAGTTCTGACTGTGAACTAACAATCCTTGAGCCTTTCACCCAACCTTATGGCACTTACTTCTCTCCCCTATCTCCAGGGAAACCATTTGCATTGTTTGTGATTACAATACAGAGAAGAAGAGTTCTTTTATGTGTAACAGCTTTTGGAAGAAAAGTGAGGGAGAGAGGATTTTTCCTGCTTTGGCTCCGTGACAGGTACTGAAGTTCTCCTTTCTCTGTACTACCCAAGGAGGTTACCTTAAGCATTATAAGTGTGTATTTAGAAACAAATCCATGGTACAATCACATCTTGAACTGTGTGTGCAGTCCTGATTACCTTGTCTCAAAAAGTACATAGGACACTTAGGGTACAGGGAAGGGCAACAAAGATGATTAGGGTTATAGAGCAACATCCAAATAAGGAGAGACTTGAAAAACTGGGACTCTACAGATTGGAAAACAAACACCTGAAGGAAGAACATAAGAACATAAAGAAGTGCCATGCTGGGTCTGACCAAAGGTCCATCGAGTCCAACATCTTGTTTCCGACAGTAGACAATCCCTACAAGTAGATCGGATTTCTTGCTGCTCACTCACTAAGGAGTAGATTTTTTTAAAAACGCGCACACATCCACGTGTGCACGGTTCCTGGCGAATGCACATGGACGCGGCTATTTTATAAAATGTGTGCTTCGGTGCACACATGTTATGAAATAGGATTCCCACCTGCACATGCGTGCCGGATCTTAATATTCACTCACGCATGTGTGGGCGGGTTTCCTCTTCCACACGCAGGGGCAGTATTTTTTAATTTACATGAAGCGACGCGATTTCCATTTTTCTCAGTTCCCTACCCTAACCCTATTCTTCCTCCCTCTTCCCCTCTACTTCCCGTCCTCTAACCTACCCCTACCTATCCCCAATTTTTTAATTTTTCTACTTACTACTCCTCCGGAACAGAAATATCTTCCGTGCATAGGCCGGCTTCCGGTGCGTGCTTCCCTGGGACAGTGTCATTCTGAGGGCTTGGCATTTCAGCACATATCCGGGGTTTCACGTGTGGCCGTAGGTCCTGGCCATGCGCGTAACCCCCAATTTTTACGCGTGCGGGCCTTTTAAAATTGGCTCATATGTGTACAATTGATTTTTGGAGGGGGCAGATTTAACTGAAACCAAAAAATATGGAATCTAGACTGCTTTTCTGGGTTTGAGACCCCCCCCCAAAAAAAAACCTAGCTTTCAGAGGATTAGATAAACTCACAATAAGTGCACATCAAGAAATATTTTGGTCACTGATAATCTCAATTATTAAAAGCCTTCCCTCCTTACCCACCTACCTCAGAGGTTGCTCTTCTAATATAGTCTTGCTGGTAACAAGATAATTAGCTAATTCTTTATTAGGTTAAAGGAGTTCTCTATCAAATCAAGTGAACAAGATGACTATTATTCAATATAACATCGGTGGAGCCTTTATCTTCAAGCAAACCATCTGGAAGATTAGGGCATTCCCCATTTGTTTATAACTCTCCTCAATGAAAATGGAGTTAGCTCACCTTAAAGCTGAATTAGCTACAATAAAAAATGAATTAGCAACCATCAATGAAGCCTCACCCACTTTTCAGCATTCAGGAATCTTCCCCCCCACCCCCACCCCCACCAAGAAGATTCAAAAACTCAGACACAAATGGTTTACAGTTGGTTTAGGTAGGATGAGACCTGTGACCACAAAGACACCCACTTTTCACAATTGTGCAGCCTGGATGCCTTTCTCCCCTTGCACAGAGCATCCAAAAACCCTAGAATAAATGGATTAGAATGGGTTCTGGAAGGATAAGACCTGTGATGCAGAGACAACCACTCTCTCAATTGGCGCAAGTGCAAAATGCCTTCTCTGTATTGGAAAATGAAGAAGCTCTAGCAATGGAGACCTATGTGGGATCTGAAAGGAAAGAAGAAACACAATGTACACAGAAATTCCATAACACAATCAAAAACCATAAGACAAAGTTCGATGTGCTGGGAGACTCAGTCATCAGAGGCACTAATTTGGGAACTCTTTTTTGAGGGGAACACTATAGTTAAATGCCTTCCAGTATCCTCAGCTGGTAGAAATGCTAATCAGATACTCAATGGAATCAATGAAGAAAGTAAGAACTCTGAAGTTGACCTTATCATCTTTCTTGGAACCAACAACCTTCCTAGAAACAACATCCAAGCCTTAAAGAAAGATTTCCAGACTCTAGGGAAGCAGATTAGGCACATGGTGAAGATTACAGCCTTTTCAGAAATATTATCTGTTCATGGAAAGGGGAAGGAGAGGCTAAACCATAAAAATAATTTCAATGCATGGCTCAAAACCTGGTGTAAGAAAGAACGTTTATGATATATTGGGGGCTAGGGTCATATATGGAACAAAGATTGCTTACATCTGTCTGTAGCAGGAAAAAGGATCCTAAGTAAAACATTCAAAGATTGTACCATAAGGCACTTAAACTAGAGGACGGGAGTGGCAAAAGGAAATTGAAATATCATCCTTGACATCTCCAAGAAGTGGATGTAGAATTTAACAAAAATCAGCTGAATAGGATAGATGCCCATAATCTGGGCAATAAAATCCCAGACCTGCAGGCTCTAATGATAGAAGTGGATTTGGATATTGTTACTGTTACAGAGACCTGTTCACTGAGTCTCATGATCAGGATACGGCCATCCCTAGCTATAACTTGTTTAGGAAAGACAGAGAAAACAGAAAAGGTAGAGGAGTAGCTCTTTATGTCAGAAGCAATATCCAAGCACCAGAAATGCAAGGGACATGGAGTAGGGAAGAAGCATTATGGGCAGTTCTAAAAACAGAAGATGGTGCTTCCATTTACAACGGTGTGGTTTACAGGCCTCTGACTCAAACATAAGAACTGGATAGAGATCTGGTCGAAGACATCCAAAAGTTGGGAAAGAAGAGCAAAGTGTTGCTCATTGGAGATTTTAATCTGCCAGATGTGGACTGAAATATCCCTTCTGCAGAATCTATGAGAAGTAGAGAGATAGTGGATGCTTTTCAAGGGGCTCTGTTCAAACAAATGGTAATGGAACCCATGAGAGAGGGTGTGATATTTCACCTGGTGCTCAAAAATGGGGATAATGTCTCAAATGTCCAAGTAGGTGCCCACCTGAGCACCAATAATTATCAGATGGTATGGTTTGATATAGTAAACAGGATACAGAGAAGACACACAAAAACCCGAGTTTTGAATTTCACAAATACAGATTTTATCAAAATGGGAATGTTCCTAGAGGAAGAACTGGAAGACTGAGAGAAAATGGGTGAATTGAAACATCAGTGGGTGAAATTGAAAGGAGCTACTACAAAGGTAATAAATCTATATGTTAGAAAAATAAACAATAGTAAGAGGAAAAAGAAACCGATCTGGTTCTCAAAGGATGTAGCTGAAAAAATAAAGGCAAAAAGAACAGTGTTCAAGAAGTAAAAAGGATCCCAAAAAGAGGCACACAAAGAAGAATACCTGGTGAAACTGAGGGAGATGAAGAAAGAAATAAGGAAAGCAAAAGGTCAGACAGAAGAAAGGATTGCCAAAGAGGTAAAGCAAGGTGACAAAACATTTTTCAGATATAAAAGAGAAAGAAGGAAGGTCCGAAGCGGTGTAGTGAAATTGAAAGGTGACAAGGAACAATGTGTGGAGAGAACATAAGAACACAAGAACATAAGAAATTGCCATACTGAGTCAGACCAATGGTCCATCAAGCCCAGCATCCTGTTTCCAACAGTGGCCAATCCAGGCCACAAGAACCTGGCAAGTACCCATATACTAAGAAGATCCCATGCTACTGATGCTAGTAATAGCAGTGGCTATTTTCTAATTAATTAATAGCAGCTAATGGACTTCTCCAAGAACTTATCCAAACCTCCCCCAAACTCAGCTACACTAACTGCACCAACCACATCCCCTGGCAACAAATTCCAGAGTCTAACCGTGTGTTGAGTGATAAAGAACTTTCTCCGATTAGTTTTAAATGAGAGGGAAGAAGAAATGGTGGAAATATTAAACAAATACGTCAGTTCGGTGTTCATTAAAGAAGATCCTGGAGAAGGACCAATGCTGTTGACAAGATCATAGATGGGGATGGGGTAGACAATATTCTGTTTACAGAATAGAATGTATGGGAAGAGCTAGGTAAAGTGAAAATGAATAAGGCCATGAGGACAGATGAAGTACATCCCAAGATACTGAGGGAGCTCAGAGATGTACTGGCGGGTCCATTAAGGACAGGATTAAATTATGCCAAATAGCCAACTGATTTTTAGTCTTGAGAATTACCTCTGTAATGTTTAAGGTATATACATCTTGCAACTGCTGAGGAACAATGACTCCTAGATATTTTAGTTGGCCATTCATCCACCGAAAGGGGAATGGGCCTTGCCAGGTCTGCTGAAAAACATCGTCATTTGGAAGAGCTTCAGATTTCTCAAAATTAATTTTAAAACCTGCAAAGGTTTGAAATTGAGAAAAAATGTTAATAATAATGGGCATTTCTTTATCCACATCATTCAAAAATTACAAAATATCATCAGCAAACATGGCAAGTTTGACAGGGGATACCGCAAGTGGAAGTCTAGGTAGCGCCATACAATTTTGTATTTTAATGACCAAGGGTTCCACTGCTAACAAAACGAGAAGTGGAGAAAGAGAGGGCATCCCTGTCAAACCACTCCTAACAGGTCAAAACCTTCAGAAACTTGGCTGTTGATCAACATGTGCGCTCTAGGGTTAAAATAAAGAGCTTTGAGCCTTGCTAAGACATTTCCTTGGAAACCATACTGCATCAAAGCCCAAAAACATATACTCCCAAATAATGGAGTCAAAGGCCTTTTCTGCATCAAGACTCAATATCAATCCAGATTTTGTATTTTCTATCATTAAGGCTGCTATAAGCTTCTAGACATTTTGTACCCCATGACATTTTTTAACAAAGGCTGTTTGATCTGGAGCAACTAAACATAGAAGGACTGTATCAAGTCTGGAGGTTAAAATTGCAGCAAACAACTTAATATCTACATTTATAAGCAAAATAGGGCAATAGGACCCAGCCTGTTGGAGATCCCTGTTTTTTTTTGTAATACTATAATAAGGGATTGGTTCATTTCCTGAGAAAAATGTCTCAGCTGTAGAATATCATTCTTTAGTTTTGTCAATGGGCCAAGAAATCTAAATTTCAAAAATTTGTATTTTTATTTATTTATTTATAGATTTTTTTATACCGCGGTACGTATAGACATACATCACCTCGGTTTACAGTGAAACAATAAATTAGCAACAGGCTTTACATGTAACAGTTTAAAAAACAGTAAAACATTTGACAGCAACAGGCTTTACAGAAACAAAGGTTTTAAAGATAATATGCATACATCATTAAATATCAAACAATAAAATATAAATAACCATGTATTCGCAGGAGCAAATTAACTGTCAGCAGCGAGACCAATGTCACATTGCATACAATAGCCTAAATTGAGTAACAGTGGGGGGGGGGGCGGTATGGAATAGCAGAATGTAAATACAAAATGCGAGGAAAAGAACTTGGAGCCAGTGAGGAATAATAAGGGATAGCTGAATTTTTAGGTTAGATGAGATTCATAGAGTGAATGCTTGTTCAAACAACCATGTTTTAAGGTTTTGTTTGAAGGTTTTGTGACAGGATTCAAGACGCAGGTCCAACGGCATGTTGTTCCAGATTTTGATACCCGCTATGGAGAATGATCGGTCTATGGTGGAAACGTGTTTGATGTGTTTTAGTGGATGGATAGCTAATTTCGCTTGGTGAATATTTCTAATTGGTCTGTTGGAGGTGCGAAAAATGAGCTGATCAGAGAACCATTGCATCTCTTGGTTGTGAATTGATTTGTGGATGAGTGAGAGAACTTTAAAAGTAATTCTGAAGGATACGGGTAGCCAATGTAGGAACATGAGTGCTGGAGTAATATGTTCATGCCGTCGAGTATTAGTAATTAAACGAGCAGCGGCATTCTGCAACATCTGAAGAGGTTGAATTGTGCTTTTAGGGAGACCCAGTAGTAGTGCATTACAATAGTCAATCTTTGGTAGAATTGTGGCTTGTAACACAGTCCGGAAGTCCTGAGGATGTAATAACGGTTTAATTCTTTTCAAAGTATGTAACTTGAAGAAGCCACTCTTGATTGTGGTTGAGATGAAATTGTTCAAAGTAAGGTGATTATCAATAATGACCCCAAGGCTGCGGACCTGCTTTAGCTTGGTATGGTCTGTTGTTGAGGAGGGATCATGTTGCGTGTTGGTTGAGGTGTTCTTGTGTGGTGTTATAATGAGTAGTTCAGTCTTGTTGGTATTGATTGCAAGAAAGTTTTCCATGAGTAGATTTTTTATTTCAGTAAGTGCTGATTCCCAGGTTTCCATGGCCTTAGCAAGTGAATCCTTGATTGGAATAATGATCTGGACGTCGTCGGCGTATATGAAATGCCGGAGATCCAATTTCTTCAGTAGTTTACAGAGTGGAGATAGATATACATTGAAAAGAGTTGAGGAAAGTGAGGATCCTTGAGGGACACCTTGTGACAGATTTCTAGGTTTTGACGTATGGTGTCCCACTTTGACACTGTAAGTCCTATCTTTCAGGAATGATTGTATCCAGGATAAGGCAGTGCTGGTGATGCCAATTTGTGAAAGGAGAGAGAGGAGTGTATTGTGGTTCACCGTGTCAAATGCTGAGGAGATATCCAGAAGGGCCAGAATATAAGAGTTACCAGTATCAAGGGATTTTAGTATGGAGTCTGAAAGGGACACTAGTAGTGTTTCGGTGCTATGGTTCTTCCTAAATCCATATTGCGACGGGAAGAGTAAATGATTTTCCTCTAGATAGTCTGTTAGTTGTTTGTTTATGACCTTTTCTAGTATTTTTGATAATAACGGGAGGTTCGATACTGGTCGATAATTAGCCGGTTCAGATGGATCCAGGTCTGCTTTTTTAAGGGTAGGCTTTATTATAGCATGTTTGAGTTGTGTGGGAAAGACTCCCTCTGTTATAGAGGTGTTAATGATGTTGGAAATCGCCGGGGCTATTCTGGTAGGAATGGCTAGGAGCGTTTTTGTTGGCATAATGTCAACGGGGTGTAATGCTGGTTTGATTCTTTTTAGAATTGCTTCAGTCTCCGATACAGTAGATAATTCAAAATTTGAGAGTGTGGGTGAATCATTTTGGGAGCTTGTTAGTGCTGGAATTGTTGGCCGATATGGCGATGTAAAACGAGCCATGATATTTGATATCTTGTCCTGGAAATAGGCGGCTAATTTCTCACATTTATTTTTGGTCTCATCTTCGGGGTAGATGTTAATTGTGGGGGAGATTATATTAGAAACGTATCGGAAAAGGGCACGTGGATTAAACTGGTATTGATGAATTTTTGTTGAGTAATAGTTTTTTTTAGCTTCATCGGTTGATTTACGGTACTTGTGGAGTAGTGATTTGAATTTTTGTTGCTGAATCGAGTCATGGTTTTTGATCCATTTTTTTTCTAATTTACGAAGCTCTTGTTTCATCTTTCTGAGTTCAGTTGTGTACCAAGGTTTCTTGTCTTTCTTCTCAGAGTTGATCTCTTTAGTTATAAGTGGACAAAGACGATTGGCGATGTCACTGGTGATTTGATGCCAAGTCATACATGCTGAGTTGGCGTTCGAGAGATCTAATTTGTTGCTCTCCTCCGTTATAGCTTCTATAATGTCTTCCATTTTACATTTCTTCCTGAATTCAATAGTTTTGTGTTTCGGGTATGTCTGGCGAAGATTATTGTTCACGGTACATCTAGTGTCAACTCTGAAGTAAAATTCAGAGCTCAGGCCATCAAGTCCAGAGACTTTACCTAATTTTAGTTTCTGGATCACTCCAAAGACCTCTGCATCTTTTATAGGATGATTCAGAGTTTCCAGTTGTTCCAGGGAAAGTCTGGGCCAAACAAGATCTTTAAAGAAATTTACTTTTTCAGTCTCATCCACCTCTTTCCTCCCATATAGTTGCCGGAAATAATCAATGAAAATCTTAGATATGGCCATAGGGTGACGAGTAGTTTGACCTTGCTTATCCTTGAGACATGTTATATATGAGCGAGCTTCCTTATTTTTATTAAATTTGCCAGTAATCAGCTAGCTTTGTTGCTGTATCTATATAGTTATATTGATAGTACCGCATTGATTTTTTGGCCTTTTGATGTAAGAAATGGTTCAATGCGGATCGTGCCTGGACTAAAGCTATGTTCTCTTCCTCATGGAGGGAATAGTGATGGTCTTCCTGGGCCTTTTGTAGTTTTTTAGTCAATTTAATGATTTCCTCATTCCTCATTTTATTCTTTTTAGAGGTGTAGGCAAGAATAAACTCCCTCATTACTGCTTTGCCTATCTCCCAGAATGGTGCGGAAGAAATTGGTGATTTGTCATTGAATTTAGTGTATTCCTCCCAGCTGTCTATTAAATACTTTTAAAACTTTTCATTGTGTAAGAGATCTGGGCTCATTTTCCAGCTGAAGCTGGAAGGTTTAGAGTCACACAAAGCCAATTCAATGCTAACAGGGGCATGGTCTGAGATAACAATCTTAGATGTTCCAACTTTGGGAAATATAGCCTCTGAAATTAATAAGTAATTTATTCTGGAGTGGCTGTTATGTGGGTTAGAGTAAAAGGTAAAATCTACTTCCCCAGGGTGCATTACCCTCCATATATCTAATAAAACCAGTTCAGAGCACAACAGATTTACTTCCATCTTTGCTTCATTAGGTTTCCGTGGTTTGAGAGGCTTGCAATCAATACTGGAATCTGCTACCACAACTATCAATGAATAATCAGGCAATTTAAGGAGCCGTGCGATAATAGATTGAAAAAATTGTATAGAATAGACATTTGGGGCATTAAAGTTGACAGTGCCAGCTTTTGGTTATGTAAAGTTCCCAGAATCATTATATATCTCCCATTTTCATCTTGAAAATGTTTCTTCACTACAAAAGGAATTTATTTGTGGATTAGTATTGCCACTCCCCTTTGGCATTTAGAATAAGAGGAGGAAAAACACTGGCCCACCCAATCTTTTCTTAATTTAGCATGCTCTTCCTCATGTAAGTTTCCTGAAGAAATACTATGTCGGCTTTAGCCTGTTTAAAATAATCCAAATAATTGTTTCCTTTTAACCGGGGAATGGATCCCATCAACATTCAAAGTTAGAATATTAAGTTGGACCATCATACAAAATCAACATACTCAAATCTTGATCCGAGATCTCATCTCAAATCACAGATATCAAGATCTTCCGTGGGGTTTTTCCCAGCCTAAACCCCCACTAGCACATGAAGGCTCAGAAAATAAAAAGAACTAGATGCCTTCTTCTTCAAGTCCTCAATCTATAGGGCAACAGTACACTCTTGCGAATATTGAAGTTCTTCGGAGTGAGGAAATTCACCCAAAGATGAGATTTGTACAGTGTTCTCTCAACCTAGCTTGATGTTACCCAAGTAGAGAGTCCATCAAGCTAGGTTGAGAGAACACTGTACAAATCTCATCTTTGGGTGAGTTTCCTCACTCCAAAGGACCCCAAATCTTCACAAGAGTGTAATGTTCTGTACATACGTCTCACTCTGAATGTCAAAGTGGCCTCTAACCCCTACACTATTACCTAAACCTCACCTCGAGTTACTAGGTGGGCCTCCTATAGCATCATAAATAGCTAACTACTACAAAAACCTTGTAGTTAGTCTCTCTCTCTCTCTCTCTCTCTCTCTCTCTCTCTCTCTCTCTCTCTCTCTCTCTCTCTCTCTCTCTCTCTCTCTCTCTCTCTCTCTCTCTCTTGTGGCACTTAATGCAAAAATGTTATTGCACAAGGGAGCTGTTTAACTTTTCACTGAGTCCAAGAGGAGGCTGTAGTAATGCTCAGAGGGAAGAGAAAAGATTTTTGGATTCCCTAGCCTATTTTGTTTGCCTGAATAGGGAAGGAAGAATTTTTCTACCCTTTTCCTTCCCTAGGGCTGGAAGCTTTAAAAATTGTGTTCTAGCTAGAGGCCTTTCCTCCTGAAAAGCTGAATCTATCTGAATTGAAGAGGAATTTGAGGGAGAGAAGAGGAGAAGACCATCTGAAAGCCCCCTTCCCCAACAGAGTTTTCATCCCAGGAAGGCAGGACATGTTCAGGTTGGAGTCCGGGAGTACCCTCTGGACCTCAGGTGCTGTGGGGAAGGGGATGTCTGTCACGGTTAGAATACCCCAGCCACTTTGAGACAAAAGTCATTCTACCCCATAGATGATAAACAAGTTCCAAGCCCCAGTACTAAGAGACACTTCCATAGAGGTAGAGATACTTAAAACTTATACTCTCATGTGGATGAAGAACCTAGATGTAACTGGACACTTTATTATTTGCTCCTATTAATTCTTTCACAAACAATGACAATAAACATTATTTTGAACACGCATCTAGCAGTCCAGCCTGTTTTGTTGCTGTACCTACCCCAAAAAGCTGAAGATGACACACACGAGTGGTCCCCTCCTTATCCTAAGGTTATCCTTCCCCCCACCGGAAAGAACACATTCCTTGTGACAAGAAGAGGGGAAAAGAGCCTGAGCAGTTAGCCCCAAGAAATAAATGTTTTTATGGCCCTTTAAGATACAGTATATCCATGAATAAGGGGTTACAGTAAGAAAATGCTTACCCTATTCTATTTCTGTACATTGTGACTAGCTTGGAAAATGAGAAATAGAATTGAGAGTTTAGGTTTATGGGAGAGTGAATTGATTCTGTTTTTGATGCTTTATTTGTGCCAACATTGAGGGATAGTTATAAGGGCCATGGTTCTTCTTGACCAGTCGAGAGAACGTGAGCTACCCTGCTGTTTCTATCCAGGTCCACTTCACCATTTGCATGACTCATAAGTTGGAACCCACTAAATAAATTTGGGAATCTGACCTCTTTCGCCCAAACTCAGTACCTCTAATTTTTTTATGTGCCCTGGAGTGAGGTGTGTTTACATATTGCTAACAAACTAAGAAATAGTAAAAACACTAGAAATTTAAACCCTCCACTGACTTGTATTCCCCCTTACCCCCCACCCCCCTCTTTAGGAGACTATCAGCCAGGTGATAGAGTGTTGCTACTGTTGCCAAACTCTGAAAATAAACTGTTGGCAAACTGGCTGGGACCATTTGAGACTGTGGTTTAAGGCATCCTATGTGAAGGCAGGTAGGGGCAGATAGGGCACCTTTTCACACTGCCCCTAAATTCCCAATACTATTTTGACCTGATGTAAGTCTGTCTGAGCTACCAGGTCACCACAGCACTGGGAAAGTAGAATTCTACTTCTTCAGAGCACAATAAAGGTATGTTTTATCTTTATGGTCATTAATGCTGTTCATCATTTAGGTTGAAGGTAAAGTTCACATGAAAACATTTTGGTTTTCTGGGGGATGGATACATGTTTAGCAGATGTGTCTTGTCTGATTCAAGGCATTTTCTATACATGTCTGATTGCAGCTTTTCCCTCCTTTATACCTATGGAACTGGGCCAAATAAGTGTTGGAGAGAGTACACAAATGAGAGAGGGTTGCCACTGAAATGAGGGCAAAATTTTTTTTTTACTTGCCCTCAGTTCGTGCTGATGTCATTCGTCAAGCATACATTGTGTGCTTCTTCTACCTTTCTCTATAGGGGACCAACATCATGCCCAGAAAGGCATAATGAGGCTTCTGCATATTGTAAAGAGGCCAGTAGTACATTCTGCAGCTCTGAGCCTGGCCTGCTACAGATGGCTCAGTATATGCTCATTAGCCAGCTTTCTGCTGCTCTTAGGACTTCTGAGGTTAAACTTTCAAACTCAGAATTGTTTATTTTACTATTCAGCTGATGCACCAGAAAAGCTATTTGCTCTGGCCTCCTTTTCAGCCTCTAAATTGGTAAATCAAGCTCAAAGTGGATTGGGGTCCCTATTTCAATGAAAACTGCTGTATAATTACGATTTTATTTTACCATTATCATTATTCTTTCCTGAAACCCTTCAGTGCTTCATTTTGGCTGCGAGGCAGAAGATTTCTTACACGATGTTCTTAGAAGCCAATTCACACACTTATTAAAAGATTCATAATGTACTCAACCAGAACACAAGAGCAGCTAATGAATCACATATAGCTCACAGTACATCTTTTGCTGTGAACATCCACTGGGCACTTGCACTCTAGATTAATGATCCATCAAAATGCCTTTGATCTGCTCCCATTCTGTCAATGGAAAGGCTCTGAGGAAGTTGGGAGTGGATTCAAGAAGTTCTCTGTCCTGACAGATATCCGGTATGGGTGTAAGTAACACACAGTCACTGAATGTAAAATGTAGATTCGAGTTTTTCCAGCCAGGGCTTAGCTGTTGCGTGAGGTGCTTGAATAGGAGCTATTCAGGAAAGTGAAGGATTGACACTGTAAGCTGGTTCCAGTTTTCATGACATCTTTCTTCTAATTTTTCCCCAGCCTCCTACAAATCAGTGTCAAGGAAAAACATATTTTATCTAGTTCTGTTTCAGGCTAAAGAATTTATTGCCTGCTATAGACTACTGTGTCTTCATTAAATATAGCAAGTTTTCATAATCTCCAGTGTCTTCATTATCACTGGTTTTATTTCTTGACATACAAAATTAAATCTGACGAAAAGGTAAAGTGGGAGGGGGCAGCCTGTCTGGCAACCTGTGTCTCCTGGAGTCTCATATTTCTTGGTACACTTTTGATACTCCTCTGATGGCAGCTCAGATTTTGATTTTGACATTTTGTAGGTGTATAGTTCACTTAAATATTGCTGATTACCAAGGAGAATAGCTAAATACAGCATGCGTATATACAGGAATACATTTATTATGAAAATATTTCAATGGAAGGCAACGTATGAGCTTTACACATGCTACTGTAACATTTCTAGGTGCACAGAGTTCCTCTGACTATTGCAGAAGGAAAATCTGGTGGCTCATCCAAGGGTCAAAGTGCCTGGAAAGTAGTGGGACTCTGCAAAAAAAAAAAAAAAAAAGGTCCTGGTAAATGTCCTCCAAGAAAGTGTGTTTTTAATTTTTTAATTAATAATTGATTTTATTCAAAATGTTCATAACAACAAACTGTAGTTGTGATATTGCCCTCTGTGGGTAGGGGGAAAACCACAGCTATTCACAAGAAAGTGATTCTAAATGTGTAGGCTGATGTTTTTATTTTAAACAAAACAATGGCCTTAAACATAAAAGTCGTAACGCAGTAAACCTGTTCACTTCCCTGAGAAAGCTGAAATAGAAATGCATCTCTTCCAGTCCTGTGCAAAATACAAAGATTGTTGGAAACATGTCTCATGTCACTGTGCTGGGCTTTATTGGGTTAGCTAGTACCGAATCGTTTTGAGCTACAAGCACTTCACTACTGCTTTCTATGGGTGAGTTGAGTTGCTAGCTGCTTACAGCTACATTTTACCTTGTTAATAAAAGCAGCTTGTTTGTTTTACATTAGAAGGCATTCTCTTATCTAAACAAATGTTGTGCCACAAATCTCTAACAAAAAATGGGTTACAGGCCCATAACAAACATAAGCATACCTGAGAGCACTCCACATTTGGTCCGGAGACTGCAGAATTCTAAAGGAATTGCCGGGTCTCCAGACAAACACCGGAAAACTCTGGGTGCTGCTGCAGAAATGGTCTGTACGGGCCCCAGAAGAGGCAGGAAGTCACCTAGGTTTGCTTTGGAGGGGTGGGGGTGAAGAAAGAAGGCGAGGCAGTAGCAGACCCAGTGCTACAGGGTGTACACACCATGCAATTGCCCACGGCGGCACACCCAGGGGGTAGCAATGGAAGAGAGAAAGAGGCCTGGTATAACCTCCATGGCCCAACAAAGGAAGGAGAGAGAGAGAGAGAGTGAGAGAAAGGTTCACCAGTAGAACCCATCTTGCTGGTGCCTGAAGAAATAAGAGAGAGAGAGGACCAGGTGGTTGCCAGTGGATCCCATCCCACCAGCAGCTGAAGAAATAAGAAGAGAGAGAGGCCTGGGTGATATTTCTGTTTTTACATTGTTCCACTGCAAAAAGAGTTTGGCTTGTTGTGGTTGGAAGTTCAGTTTTTGTCTGCATGTTTCTATTTATACCTTATGGTCTCCTTATTCTATATTTGGTGAGGGCCTGTCTGTTTTCTGCACGTGTGACCAGACTGAGGTATTTTGCTAGTGTGTAGTTTCTGTGTAGGGAACTATATAGCAGAGCAGCCTGGATTATTTTGTTTTCCTAATAGGAAGTGTATTGGTGTTTTAGGGCCTGATGTAATATTTACAGTATTGCTTTTTCATAGGTAGGGTTATTACTATTTGAGTGCTGGCAGTTAGTGCAGTTTGTGCAGTTTTGGTAGGAAATGTTTACTATATTGTAATTATAGTTCAGATTACTCGTGATTTTCTGAGAGCCAAACTTGCACCCAACAAAAATTACAATAGACCTGACTTTTTTGTAGGGTTTCTAGTTGGTATTACAGTGATGCCTGTGAATATAATATACATGCTGTTGGTGACAGTTTTACCTCAGAAGACTAATTTATTTATCTTTATTTATGTGTGAGGAGGGCTGGAACCAGGGTGGGCGGTAGGCACAAGGCTGTAAGGTTTGCCTAGGACACCTAATACCCTTGCACTGGTCCTAATTGTTAAAACAATATAAATTAAGTGTAGAAAAAACAGAGTGAGGAGGGGGCAGCACAGTAATTGTTTGTACAAGGCAGCAAAAAAGCTAGGCACCAGCCCTGAGCATTAGCCAGAAAGCTGGAAAAAGCAGCATCAGCCGGTGCGGTTGGCAGAAGGAGTAGGGACAGCATCAGATTGCAGCTGGAAGAAAGACAAGGAGTCTCACTGGTTGCATGGGCCCAAAGGAGGAGGCTGCTGCTATTGGTGAGTTTGGTGAAAGAGTATATGTGTGTGTGTGAGTAAGGTAGAGAAGTGTGAGTGAGCATGGGTGTGAGAGGGAGTTAGTGTGAGTACGCATGTGTGTGATGTGAGAGAAATTGTGAGTGGGTATATGAGTATGAGAGTGTGTGAGTTTGAAAGTGTGTGAGAATGTGAGTGGCCATGTATGTGAGTGAGGGATAGTGTGCGTGGACTTGTTTATGAGTATGCATGTATGTGAGAGAGTGTGTGAATGGTCATATGTGTGTGTGTGCATAGGTATGTGGAAGAAGGAGAGAAGTATGTGAGTGAGCATGTGTGAAGAGAAAGAGTGTGTATGTGAGCATGAGAGGAGCGAGAGTAAATGACATGTGTATGAGTGAGAATGAACATTTAAGTAAGAGAGAGTGTGTGTGGAGGAAAATGAGAATAGTGTGACATATTTGGAGGCAGGCAGTGGTAAGTGGTAGGCAGCGGTCAAGTATATCCGATGGCAGGTAATGGTCAGCGGCAGGCAGCAGTTAAGCATTTCCGAGATCAGGCCAAGATCAAACCAGGTATCCATCTGATGGGAAAGGAGGGACGGATAGGCAGGGCAGGAAGGTGAGGAGAAGAACAGGTGGGCAATGAGGGAGAGGCTGAAGAACTGACAACCAGAATGCTGGAACCGAAGAACTGAAGACAAGGACATTGGAACTGAAAACTGAAGACAAGGATGCTGGAACTGAAGAACTGAAGACAAGGATGCAGGAGCTGAAGATACGGTCACTGGAAGCAACATGCTCTACTCAGGGTAGTAGGTCCTATTACTGAGGCAAGGAAGTGGAGGTCAGGATGGCCTTTTATAGGCCTGAACTGTGTGAGGTCATCGGGACGCACCGTGGGGCTTTTCCCACCATGCGCCCTTTAAGTTCTGCTGCGTTGGGCCTAAGAAGGAACATGATGGTAGGGTGTCGGCGGTGTCCATCCGTGAAGTACACTGGCAGCATCTTGCCATGAAGAAGAGCGGCGCCCTACCACGAAGGTGTGTCACCATGTCTGGGGCCTGGCTAGAGAGGTGAGGGTAGCGGTTCGCGAAGTTAGTCTGCGGACCGCCAAACACAACAGTTAAGGAGCAGCAGTTTGCATGATGTCCACGATAAGCTAGTTGATATTCCCTGCCTGGGAGATCACTCCTTTGGAGACAAACTCAGGGAAACAGTTGTTCAGATCAAGGAGCAGCTTGTAGCAATCTAGTACCTCTCAACAGACTGTGATCCACAGATTACTTTGAGGTAGCCCTATTTCACTGGCAATTCCAGCAGTACCATGCTCCTCTGTCTCTTCTGCAGCAACAGCAACTTCCGGCTGAGGCAGGCAGTGTGAACAGCACCAACCAAAAGAAACTCAACAGGTTCATCCAAAACCTGGGCCAAGTTTTTGACCAATCCCCAGGTTCAGCATTCTTCCCTTCTAATAGGGGCCGGGGGTAGAATTTGTCTCTACTTGGAGCAGTGGCACAAAATTACATAGGATCGTTGGGTACTCAAGATTGTGGAGTCTGGTTATCGCTTGCTTTTCTCTTGACTTCCCATACTTCTCCATTGCTCAGCCTTCAGTCTGGATCTATGTCACTTAGTGCAGCTCTGCATGGAGGTGGAGTCATTCCTCAAGGAATGGGCATTGAACCTATACCAACTAACCAACATGGCCAGGGGTTCTATTCTTGGTATTTTCTCATTCTCGAAAAATTCAGGGGATTGAGATTCATCCTGGATTTAAGAAGCCTCAACAATCATCTGTTACAGATGAAATTCAATATAAGAACATAAGAAGATGCCATACTGGGTCAGACCAAGGGTCCATCAAGCCTAGCATCCTGTTTCCAACAGTTGCCAATCCAGGCCATAAGAACCTGGCAAGTACCCAAAATCTAAGTCTATTCCATGATACCATTGCTAGTAATAGCGGTGGTTATTATCTAAGTCAACTTAATTAATAGCAGGTAATGGACTTCTCCAAGAAGAACTTATCCAATCCTTTTTTAAACACAGCTATACTAACTGCACTAACCACATCTTCTGGCAACAAATTCCAGAGTTTAATTGTGCGTTGAGTGAAAAAGAACTTTCTCCGATTAGTTTTAAATGTGCCACATGCTAACTTCATGGAGTGCCCCCTAGTCTTTCTATTATCTGAAAGAGTAAAAAACCAATTCACATCTACCCATTCTAGACCTCTCATGATTTTAAACACCTCTATCATACCCCCCTCAGCCGTCTCTTCTCCAAGCTGAAAAGTCCTAACCTCTTTAGTCTTTCCTCATAGGGGAGCTGTTCCATTCCCTTTATCATTTTGGTCGCCCTTCTCTGTACCTTCTCCATTGCAATTATATCTTTTTTGAGATGCGGCGACCAGAACTGTACACAGTATTCAAGGTGCGCTCTCACCATGGAGCGATACAGAGGCATTATGACAGTTTCCATTTTAATCACCATTCCCTTTCTAATAATTCCCAACATTCTGTTTGCTTTTTTGACTGCCGCAGCACACTGAACCGATGATTTCAATGTGTTATCCACTATGATGCCTAGATCTCTTTCTTGGGTAGTAGCACCTAATATGGAACCTAACATTGTGTAATTATGAACTCCTTATGCACCATTTTGCCCTTCATCCAGTCTGAGGAATGTATGTGTGTTGTGGATTTGAAGGATGCTTATGCCCACATTCCCATCAATCCCTCCCTCCCATTGGTACTATTTTCACTTTGTGATAGGATCCTTTCTGTTGCGCCCCCCGCGGTTCCGCGGACAGGGCCTTACCTTTGCAGCCCTGTGTCGCCACCGATGCTGCTCTTCGCGGCCCTGGGAGGCCGCCGATGAGGCCTGACCTCATGGCCCGGGCCGCCGCCTGTGCCTGCTCTCCCACGGCTTGAAGGCCACCACTGACTCCTCTGTTCTTCACGCCCTGGGAGCTGCTGCCTACGCCATCTTCGGCAGGCCTGGAGGCCTGCTCCTCAGCGGCATGGATGCCGCAGACGTCGCCTGCCTCTGGGTCCTCCTCCTGCGTGGCTGAGATGCCACAGACGTGGCCTGCCTCTTCCTGTTCAGCAGGGCCGCTGTCCAGGGTCCTGCAAGCCTACCTCTGGCCTTACTTAGGCGCCGGCGCGCACCTCTTCAATCCTTTTAAATGGCCAGTGGAAGGAAGTGGCCACGGTCCCATTGAAGCCTCAGTCTCCGCCTACTTCCTGGATCAGCCCTATAAAAGGGCTTCGCTCCATTCTTCCAGCTTCTTCACATCTATCCAGATGCTTCGGAAGATGTCTCTTAAGTCCGGATGTCCGTGAGTCCAGATCCTGATGCTGTTCCAAGTCCGGATGTCCAGATTCTGATGTCTGTTCCAGCCCGGATGTCCGTGAGTCTAGATCCTGATGTCTGTTCCAAGTCCGGATGTCCGTGAGTCCAGATCCTGATGCTGTTCCAAGTCCGGATGTCCATGAGTCCAGATCCCGATGCTGTTGAAAGTCCGGATGTCCATGAGGCCATATCCTGATGCTGTTGAAAGTCCGGATGTCCGTGAGTCCAGATCCTGATGTCTGTTCCAAGTCCGGATGTCCGTGAGTCCAGATCCTGATGTCACTTCCAAGATGTTCCATGTTCCAAGTTCTGCAGTCTGTTCCAAGTCCTGCAGTCTGTTCCAAGATGTTCCTAGTTCCAAGATGTTCCTAGTTCCAAAATGTCTGTGAGTCATAGTCCAGAGATGTTCCTAGTCCTCTTCCTGATGTTGTTCCAGTCCTGATGCTCCAGGTCCAGAAGAACCCATTCCTCCGGAGAGTTCTTGCTTTTAAAGTCTGAGGTTCGGTCCTCAAGTGCTACGTGCCAAGTTTTATCTCCTTGTATCCAGTTCCGACTCCAGAGGCTCCGAGGGTTTGCTTCGCTGCTGTGCTTTGAGACTTCCTGAGCTCGCCCCGCTCCCCTTGTGGTTCGCGACCAGCCTCCCGGCTGTGTAGGGCACGAGGGGACAGTGTGGTCTGCGAGACTGAGAGTTATGAGCACACAATAGAATTAGCATTCAGAGTCCCAAGTAGAATAGGAGAACTCCGAGACAGGGAGAGCAGGCCCTCGAGGAGCGAGTACCTGATCCCTTAGAGCAGAGAAACTCGGTAGCGTTATACTCACTAGCAGTAGCATAGATTCCACTAGACAAGAAGTCTGGCACCGAAGCAGGGGGCAGGCCCTCAAGGAGCGAGTACCTGATTCCGGCGAAGCAGTGCTGTAGAGAGAAATGTTATCTGTACTCACTGATGGTGACTGTAATTAGTTCTTCCAAGTAGAAGGTAGAGGTTGCAGGCAGCGACACAGGGAACATGGGCTGTCGAGGAGTGAGTACTGGTTTCCTGATAGCACCTGAAAGAAGCAGAGAGGCCCCCGAGGAGCGGGTACCCCGTTAGTGACCCCGAAGGGTAGTAAGAGTTCCAGTTAGAGCTGAAGTGGCAGAGTAGCTTAGGAACGGAGAGCGAATCCCATCCGTACGAATCTCGTTGCTAACTCAACGAGCTAGCAAATGTAGTAGGCAAATATACCCTGGAGTCGTGACGTCAGAATAGGGGGACGCCCCTAAGGTGCACGCCAATGTGGAAATAAAGATGAGGGCAGCGTGCGTGCGCGCTCCCTAGAGGTACCTTGAAGGAGAATGGCGGGAGGCAGCACCAAAGCCGTTCCGGGGTCACCGGATTTTTTAAATCCCTATTAGTTTTAATTGTTGGATGATATTTGATATGTCTGCTGTTTTAAATGTTTATTGATGTAATATTTGCAGTGGTGCTCTTTCCTGGATAGGGTTGTTGCTGTTTAAGTTCTAGAAATTAGTGTTGTTTTTGATATAGACGGTTTGTTTCTCGGGTTAAACTGTATTCTTGACAGGCTGTGTAGGCTTTTATTGGAGCTAAGTATTATCCCAAAATACTTTATGTGAGCTATTGAGATAATATAGGACCTGCCTTTAGATGTGAATATCTCTGATCTGACATCTGAAGAACGGAGAACGGGGCCTATGTAGTTTTAAAAGCTCTTTTTGAATATTTTTAGGTAAAGATATTTATTTTGCAGGCATTTTTAGGTAGCCTGGCTTGTTCTGTTTACCTGATAGGTGGTGTCTTAGGGTCTGATGTAATATTTGCATTGTTGCCTTTATATATGTAAAGTTTTTACTATTTGAGTACTGGCAGTTAGTGCTGTTTCAGTATAAGAGGCTAACTATATTTTAATTGTTTATTCATGGTTTTCTGAGGGCCCACACCCAACGTATATTACAAAAAGCCTAATGCCATATGGATTCCAACTGTCTTCTGTATGTTGGGGAAAGGGGACAGAAGGCGCGAGACTGCTGAAGGGCTGGGGACGGAGGTGTGGGAGATTAGAGGGAATGGAGGGAACAAGATTGTTGGTGATTCAGGAGTTGGGGGGGAGTTGGAAGTGGAAAGGGGGCTGAGGGAGAGAGACTGAATCCCTAACTATAAATGGCACTGCACACCACTGAAACCCACCCCAAACTTCTGCCAAAAGTGATCTCAACTTTTCATATAAATCTAATTATTGTGTTGTCCGTGTTCTTTTGAAGTCCACATGCACATGAAGGGGGAAAAGCCCTTTATACATTGGACTGTAAAAGTGCTTTGGCTTAATACCAAAAGAGGACTCAATCACATTTTTAGGCCTTGTAACTATTCATGTCTTACAATTCTAACCATATGTACATTGTCCAGTCAGCTAGCAGACTGTATCGTACACTGTTATGTGTTAGCTGGCCTCCAGATTATAGAATCTATTAAGGCTCATCAAATGAGAGCCATGGCTGCATCAGGGGTTCATCTGCGAGTTGTGCCTATCAAAGACATCTGCAAAGCTGCAATTTGATCTTCAGTACACACCTTCATTTCCCATTACTGTGTGGACAAGCTATGAAGAAGTGACAGTATATTTGGACAAGCAGTTCTGTGGAACCTTTTAACCCAGTAGTCTACTTTGTATGGTGGGGTCCAGCAGTGACATAGCCATGAGGGGGCCTGGGTGGGCCATGGCCCACCCACTTCAGGCTCAGGCCCACCCAATCAGGGCTGTCTGACACCGGAAGAGGGCCAGAGCAGCAATGTCGTCATGGGATCCCATCACTGCAACAGTGAAGAAGAGGACCAGAGCTGCAATGCCGTTGCGGGATCCCATCCCTGCGATGGCAAAGATGAGGGTCGGAGCAGTAAGGCCATCGCGGGATCCAATCCCTGTAGCAGTGGAAGTAGGAATTTGGCTGTACCCAATGAAAAGGCCCTGTGTGTGTGTGGGTGAGAATGGGAGCTTGAATGTGTGTATGTAGAAGAGAATGGGAGCCTGGGTATGTGTGTGTGTGTGTGTATGAGAATGGGAGCCTGAGGGTGTGTATGGATTAGAATGGGAACCTGGGGGTGTGTGGGAGTGAGAATAGGAGCCTGGGCATGCATGTATGTGAGTGAGAATGGGAGCCCAAGTGTGTGGGTGAGAATGGGAGCCTGAGTGTGCATCTATGTATGTTTAAGAATAGGAACCTGGGTATGCATCTGTGTGTGTGTGAGAATGGGAGCTTGGGGGGTGTTGAAACATAGAAATGACGGCAGAAGAAGACCAAACGGCCCATCCAGTCTGCCGAGAAAGCTTTCACATTTTTTTTTCTCATACTTATCTGTTACTCTTGGCCCTTAGTAACCTTTTGGTTCTATTTCCCTTCCACCCTCGCCATTAATGTAGAGAGCAGTGTTGGAACTGCATCTAAGTGAAATAGCTTAATTAGTTAGGGGCATTAACTGCCGCAATAAGCAAGCTACATCCATGCTTATTTGTTTATCCAGACTATGTAATTCAGTCCTTGTTGGTTGTTGTCTGTATATAGATCCCCCTTTCTTCATTCCCCCCTGCCGTTGAAGCAGAGAGCTATGCTGGATATGCATTGAAAGTGAAGAATCAGCTGGATATTCGTGAAATATCAGACTTTCTCCCCTGCCGTTGAAGCAGAGACCTATGCTGGATAAGCAGAGAGCTATGTTGAGAGAGGGAGAACTTGTGTGTGTGTTATGGTAGAGCATGTGAGAGTGACAGCTTGTGTGTGTATATTGTATAGCATATTAGAGTGAGAGTTTGTGTATTTATGTGTGTGTGTGTGTGTGTGTGTGTGTGTGTAGATAATGTGAGAGTGAAAGCTTTTGTGTGGTAGGAGAGTATATGAGAGTGAGAGCTTGTGTTTGTGTTTGTGGTAGGGCATGTGAGAGTGACAGCCTCTATGTGTGTGTGTGTAGAGAATGTGATAGTGACAGCTTGGGAGGGAGAGCATATGAGAGTGAGAGCTTGTATGTGTGAAGTAATCTGTGAGAGAAAGCACAAGCCTCTGTGTATGTGTATGTGTGTGTGCGTGTGCCTGTGTGTGTGTGTGTGTGAGGGAGGAAGGGAAGAATTCAGTAGAAGAAACAGAATGAGAAGAAAGACGCTAAAAAGGAATTAGGACCAATAAGGGAAAAGTGGGAAAAAAGAGACTGGGACCAACTGATTAGAAATATACAAAGATCAGACAACAAAGGTAAAAAAAAATTATTTTGAGATTTTAGCAATTGGAATATGCCATCTAAGAGAATGTGCATTTCTTATATTTTTGTATTTTGCTCTTTCTTCAGTATTCCACTATTCAAAGTCTAGTTTCTCAGGCTTTCAATTATGGGTTTGTTTGCATGTTTCTGTTTCTAATTTGTTGTCTCTGATTTCTATATTAGGTAAGGGTCGGTCTCTGTTTTGCTAGCGTGTAGTTGTCTGTAGTAGTCCAGCTTGTTCTGTTACTCCAGTAGGTGATGTATTAATGTTCTAGGGTCTAGTGCAGTATTTGCATTGCTGCTTTTTCATAAGGTTACTGTTATTTGAGTCCTGAGAGTCAGTGCTCTGACTGTATGGTATGGCAAGGTTCTAGATGCCTCTTTTTTTTCAGGAGTTTGTGTTACTTCACAAAATGTTTAGCAGTGGAAGGATATTTTTTACTGAGGTGACACCAGAATTTAAATATTTTTTTTCCTTTTGGTTGTAATGTGAATTGTCCTAGCTCTGCTCTGCACCTATTCTGATGATTAATGATATTTATTGTAGTTATGATGATTTCTGGCTTTTTGCAAAGAGGATTCATGATAGAATACATTGATTTTTGTTTTATTACATGATTGGATCTGTTTTCTTTGCTTTATATATGATATACTTGTGCATATAGTTGCATCACCAGTATGACCTGGTTGAGACCTTTTTTCAGCTAGAGAAAGAGAGAAAGAGAATAGGATAGAGTGAAGGGAGGATTCATTCAATTACAGCCCTTCCTTCTGCAGGGTCTGGAATGGCCAGCCCACTTGAAGCAATATATAACCGAGCCCTTGCTACATCTTGGAAGGCAGTCCTTTAGGTTTTTCAGAGAGTAAGGAACTAGAGAGACTTTAACTTTTGTTGTTGTTCAGGCCCATTCAGTAAAGGCAGGCTAACCCAGGCTGTTGGTCCTGACCAGGGTTGGGAAGGATTTCCTCTTTCAGTACACAGCCTGCTGGTTGAGTTCCCTCTGGGTCTAAGTTTAGGGATTTTTGAGACTTTTATTTAGGAGCCTCACTGGACACCTGGGCCTATCTTGCACATAGAGATTGGGGAACCCTGCGTGTGAGCCGCCCAGGGATCGGGAAGATACACCCCTGACGTGGTGGTGACCTGCTGCGAGGAGGGGACTCAGCTGTTAATTTCTGTTCCTTTTTGGAGAAAGAACACTTTTGTTAGAAGATCCAGGAGGAAGGTTTTTAGCTGCCCCTTCCTTCCTGCTAGAGGCAAGAGAACCGTTTGTTTCAAGGAGGGTCCTTTCCATCGAGGATGAAGAGAGAGTACTAAAGAGACTGTGTAAGATCAAGGAGATCCTGAAGAGCTGCTAACCATGAGTAAAGGAAATTAACACCACTGGGGACTCCCATCTGGTATTCTCTGTGCCATAGACTTTGCTATTTTTATCAGCCTGGAAGGGGTTTTGTCCATCCTAAAGACCCTGCCCATCTGGGAGCTCCACTTCATGTTAAACCAAGAGTGGATGTTTTCCCTGCCCTGACATAAGCGAATCCTGCACAGATAGAGGGAAGAGACTGTAAAGCATTGAAGACAGATTTCTGTGGTTCTGCAGTTTGAATTTTGTGATATTCGCCATCAGTGCTTAACAGTAAAGCCTTTTATTTTGGACACTAACCAAGTGGCTCCAGAGTATTTATTTCTGCACTCACTGCAGGGACCAACATCCTCCCCAGGGGAAACACAAGGGAATGTGTAAGAAAACCAGCCCTGTCACATCGGGACCTGAGAGGACTCCTTTCTTCTTCCCAGTCCAGAGAATCCACACCTTGGAAGGTAAAGGAGGTACAAGAGCTAGTCAGGGTTCCTGCCCTGAAGAGTATAAATAACTTTATGGCCTCATCCATGCTAGACCGGCACACCGGGGTGGGGTTACATTTATAAATTGCAATAAATCTACAATAAATTAATTATGATTAATAGGGAATTTTTGATGCTAGTATGTTGTTGAAATAATTGAGGTAAAATGTTTTAAATAATAGCTGTTGCAAATTACTTACAGGCCGATACAGTAAAGTCCGCGGAATAGCAAGCGAATGCCCGCTCTCCCGGCGCGCGCACCGGCCACTCGCCGGCGCGTGCGATTCAGTATTTAAATTAGGCCCGGCGGTAAAAACGGGCAAAAAAGAGGCGCTAGGGACACTAGCGCGTCCCTAGCGCCTCCTTTTTGACAGGAGCGGCGGCTGTCAGCGGGATTGACAGCCAACGCTCAATTTTGCCGGCGTCGGTTCTCGAGCCCGCTGACAGCCACAGGCTTGGAAACCGGACGCCGGCAAAATTGAGCATCTAGTTTTCTGCCCGACAGCTGCGGGCCGAATTCAAATGTTATTTTTTTTAACTTTTTTTACTCTTCGGGACCTCCGACTTAATATCGCCATGATATTAAGTCAGAGGGTGCACAGAAAAGCAGTTTTTACTGCTAATTTCTGAAAGTAAAATGTGCGGCTTGGCTGCACATTTTACTTTCTGTATCGTGCGGGAATACCTAATAGGGCCATCAACATGCATTGGCATGTTGAGGACGCTATTAGGTGCCGCGGGTTGGACGCACGTTTTCCTCCCCTTACTGAATAAGGGTAAGGGAAAACGAGCGTCTAAGAGGAGGCTAACAGTGCGCTCCGTCGGAGCGCACTGTACTGTATCGGCCTGTTAGAAAGCTATTGTAGGGTGCAGTTTGCGGCATTATTTATCAGTAAGAATACAACTAGTAGGTCTCAGACCTGCATGCCTACAGCCCACCCATGTTAAACTTGTGCCCACCCAAAAATCCAGTTCTGGCTACACCTCTGGGGTCCAGGTTGCTTTTCAGTAAGTACTCCGCTATAATCCTCATCTTGAAACTCCCCATGTGTCATGGCTAATACAGCCCTGCTTGTCGACAGAGAAAGCAAGTTTGCTTACCATAAATGGTGCTCTCTGAGGACAGCAGGATGACTATGCAATGCCAGATCTCACCCACCTGGAGAGTCAACTACCTAGCCATACTATTATTTTGAAAACGGTTGTGGGTACAATGGTCACATGGTTGCCTGCACCTGCTTTTTGTGCAGGTATAATCTTGCTTGAAAAGTAGGCACGTAGATTTGAAAATGCCTTCTATGCGTGCACACTTCCTGCCCTCACCAAACACACTGACAGGAACATCTCTGTGTAGCTAAATGTCAGATTCTTAGTAGTACTGAGAGAAGGCAATTTCCAGGCAACTGATTTATGCAAGGAAGAACGCTTTATGCCCAGCTAATCACTTTGAAAATTGACTTCTATGGAGCAGTTTTCAGATTTCTTACATTGGTGTGAAGTCCATGGGCACTTTTTATCCACAGGCTTTTCCCCAGTTTTCAAAATGAAAGTATGTGCATATTTTCACTTTGAGAATTATCCCGGGAAAACTACCTACATACATCCAGTACCTTCTAATTTGTATGGGTAGTTTTCCTGAGAAAACCTTCAAAAGTATGTGCAACGTGCTAACCCTTCCCCCACCCTTGGAAGGCCTCCCCTTACTGTAGAAAAAGTTACGTGTGCAGTGTTACCATGCATGAGAGTTTACCCACACGCAGGCAGGGCAGTTTTCTAAAAGCCCATTTCCATGGATAAAGGTCTGTTCCACCTGCAGAAATGACTTTTAAAATTACTCTCTATATGTTTGCAATGCTGTGTTTCAACATTAGGCAGTATCAGAGTGGAAAAGGACCTTGGAGTCATTGTGGACAATACATTGTAATCTGCAGCTCGGTGCGTAGCAGCAGTCAAAAAAACAAACCAAACATTAGGAATTAAGGATTCAAGGCAGATTAAAGCAGGATTCAGGAGAATAGCCAAAATGAGAAGCAATCTAAGAAAGCTTGAGGAGTAGTAGAGTGCTTGGTAGTTGAGATTCAATGCAAAAAACAACTGGGAAACATTACCTCTTACTGCCAGAAGCTGGGAATCAACACCAGGGAATGGTTCTTATTATTAAAATCTTCTGGGTACTTCTTCCATGTGATCTAGATTAGGCCTACGGTGCTAGGCTTGATAGGACATTGGTCTGACCCAGTGTGGCACTTCTTTTGTTCTAAATTTATGTTCTAACATAACCAATGAATCCAGCAAAGGTGAGCATGCTTGAAAAATGTCCAGCACACAAGGACCAGGCTCTTCTACAGTTTATAAGAAGAAATGCATCTTCGATCAGAAACAAAACAAATACCTGAAAGGTGCAAAAGACGAGAAAGTCTCTCTTTCAATGCTGTGAGCTACATAAAGATGGCAGTATCAAACATTGGACATAAGGATAATTTGCCATTGTCAGCAGAGATGTTGTTGCTGAAAAAAGGTCACTGTCACCTGTCATGCTACTGTGCCTACACAAAAGAGGAGGCTGCTTGCAACAGTGCTGTACAAACAGAAGATAGTAGCACAGACAAGGACGACCTTCTGTATGATGCACAGCCAATGACGTGTACAGTTAGCTCTTTTCATTCACAAGGAATGAACATTTCAACGGGCCCCCAAGTGATGTGCATGACTGATCCGACCTTGAGGCTGATTGTTTCCATCAAGTCTACAGGTGTCGACATTGTGAAAGATTTAATCAAGAAGAGCATTCATCATACTTTGGAAAAATGAGTTTCCTGAAGTCATACATATACTTCCTAATGACAAAGGCTTTTACCAAAATAAAATAGATGCCTTGTTTGAAAATCGTCCCCTTCAGAGAGGTTGAAAGTGCACATGGGCTTTCAGAACAGGCATTCTTTTAATCTAGGTTGAAAATAGGTGTTTCCGGGGGCATGTTTAGGTTTGAGGAGTAAATAGAAAATGTATGCATGCTGTTTTATCTCTGATTGGCTACCTACAGAAATAGCAGGTGCAATTACCTGTACTAGTAGCTGATTTTCAGAAAATAAGCTACAAGCTACTTGCAAATTAAAGTGTGTGTGCAGTTAACTGGGCTACTCAAAATTGCCGACTATATGGACAGATTTGTGGTTAAATCTGATAGCACAATGGCATCCAAAATTGTTTTTTTAAAGACAGTGTAACAAGCTACTATGAACTAGGCTCCTGCTCCCATGAGCTTATAATGTGTTGGAACCTTACAATGTGGCTCAAGCTGCATCTGGATCTGAGTGATATGTTTTGGACTTGTCAAAAAGGGATTTTCAACCCCGCAGAGTCTGCAAACCACTGCAACCAAGGTGAAGGAATATAAAAATAAATCAAAAACCCCTTATTCTCTCCTGTGAATGACAAATGTTCTGCAAGAACCAGTATTGAGCACTCACAGTGTTAACAAGTTGGGAAAAGGGCTGTACTGTTTAACCTGCTCAGAGAATAGCACTATATAGCCAGCAGAAGAGGAAGCCAAAGGAATACTGAGAGACCATTTAAGGTAGAAAAGTTGCAATTTGGCTGGATCTGTCTGTGTGCATGGGGCAGGGATAGCCAGGATTTGGAGCGAAGAGTCAGGAAGAGAAGAGTGCATCTGGCAGCCCTGCAATCAGATCTCCTGAAGAGCTAATTATCAAGAGGGAGAGACAGACAGCTATTCTTGATTTTTAGCCGAGCTACATGTAAAATTTCAACAAGGAACACAAGGGACAGAGGAGCCAGGAACTGAGAGACTGAGTTAAGTAATCTAAACTTTGCACAGAGAGTATCTTAGCAGAGGAGGGAGAAGGTTTATTTCTTTGCCTTTGGTCACAAATTCAGTATCTCATCTTAAACCCTTGCTGGGAAAGAGAAACTGGTGGATAGTGGTCTTTCTGTGCCCTCGTTCCCTGTGGGTTGAGCCTTTGGGTACTGGGGCCGGCTGTGCTTAGGTGGGCCTCCATATGTTGTCGTCGATGGAAGGATAAGGAAGTCAGCCCAGAGGCAGCAACAGTAGAATGAAGAAGTCTGTACTGGACGAGGCAGAGTCCCGGAGACCTGGGTGCCAATAGAATCAAAGTCAGACAGGTTGCACCTGAGCAACAACAGGCCGAATCCTGAAAAGGCCAAGTCCAGGACGTAGACAGAAGGAGCATCGTGGGGCAAGCTGGAGTCAGGGCCAGCGGCAATCAGGAAGTAGTGGTAAGACAAGGCTGAGGTATGGACAAGGAGGAAGTCAATAGCGTAGTCAGACGATGCAAAGATCTGGGCTTGGAGAGAATCAACGACGTGGTCAGGCAATGCAGAGGTCCAGGCTGGAGAGAATCAATGACGTGGTCAGGAATGCAGAGTTTTGGGCTTGGAGAGAGTCAAGAGCATAGTCAGGTAAAGCAGAGGTCGTGTCTGAGAAGGCAGTCCAAGGGTAGGATAGGAATCAGGAATGCAGGAACAAGAGGAACCGGAACAGAAGACAAGGAGGATCAGGAAACAGGAATGTAGGAGAATCACCAGGAAGCAACGAGTACATGCCCAGCGTGTAGACCTGTTGCAAAGGCAATCCCTAGGAGTGGAGCCCGGCCTTAAGTATCGGAGGTCCGCTGACGTCATCATCCGGGGTCGTGGCCAGGTTTCCGCCACGGGCCCTTCATAAGACTGGAGGATGTGTGCGCGTGCGCCTAGGGAGGGGCACGGCACTGGACAGTGGCGTCTCTTCACGGAGCACAGGGATCAGCAGCTGAGCCAGGGGCACCGGAGGCGGCTCGAGGACAGAACTGGTGGCCCACTGCTGCCAGGGACAAGGAACAAGGCACTGGATTTGTCTGAGAGAGGTTAGGGAGCCAGGCCGTGGGTCTGCCATGGCCGGCACACATAACAGTACCCCCCCCCCCCTTTACGCCCTCCCCTTGGAGATCCTGGTTTTCCCAGATGGGCACGATGGAATTGGAGGAGGAGGTTTTTATCCAGGATGTTACAAGCTGGTTCCCACGAATTCTGTTCGGGGTCGTAACCCTCCCAGGAAAGGAGGTATTCCCACTGGCAGCCCCTACGGTGATCATCAAGGACTTCGTGAACCTTGTAGGTAGTGTCGGTCTCTGCAACCAACTGAGATGGTTCAGGAGCTTTACATGAAGGCCAAGATAAGACTACTGGCTTCAAAAGTGATACGTGGAATATATTATGGATTCTCAATGTTGGTGGCAACCAAAGCTGGCATGTAATTGGTCCAACATGACGAATGATCGGAAAAGGTCCAATGTACCTTGGTGCAAACCTTTGGGAAGGTATCTTATGCCAAATATACCGAGTACTCAACCAGACTTTCTGGCCAGGGAGGAACTCAGGAGCCAAGCATCAATGCATGTCCACAGACTTCTTGGCCTGGGAAGCGGCTTGGCGTAAGCGAAGATTCATCTGATTCCAGAGTGCCTTGAGGGCATCAGCAATAGCTTGTGCAGCAGGAGAGGGCACTGATAACGGTATAGGTAGTGGTGGTCGTGGTTGCTTCCCATAAACGATAGAAAATGGTGATGTACCTGTGGCAGCAGCAATATGGGAGTTGTGGGAGAACTCCGCCCAAGGAAGGAATTCGGACCAGTTGTCTTGACGGTCATTTATATAGGCGTGGAGGAATGCTTTTTAGGAGCGGTTCATTCGCTCAGCTTATCCATTGGCTTGTGGGTGGTATGCTGTTGTTAAGCTGATGTTAATGCCAAATTTACTACAAAGACTGCGCCAATATCGGGCAACAAATTGTGGGCCCCTGTTGGAGACAGTGTCCTTGGGCAAGCCATGTAATCGAAATATGTGAAGAAAGAACACGCGTGCCAATTTGGGAGCAGATGGTAGGTCTGGTAGTGGAACAAAATGGGCCATTTTAGAAAATCTATTTATAGTAACCCATATGGCCATGTGACCCTTCGATGGCAGTAAGTCCACGATGAAATCAGTGGAGATATATGTCCACGGTTCTTTGGGAGCTGGAAGAGACTAGAGCAGACCCCATGCTCGACTAACCGGGGCTTTCTGTTGAGCGCAAATATTGCAGGAATCGACGTACACTTTAGCATCAGAGACCATAGTGGGCCGCCAGAAGAACCACTGGAGCAATGCTAGGGTTTGCGATTGGCCTGGGTGACTGGCAAACTTTGAGTCATGTGCCCACTGGAGGACTCTTTCACGGAGTCCACTGGGCACAACAGTCTTCCCAGTTGAAACTGGGTGAGTCTCAGACAAACAAAAACAAGCCGGGTCAATGATGTGACTAGGTTCTTCAGGCGTATCTTCCGGTTCAAAGGAACGTGACAAGGCATCTGCCTGAAGATTTTTCCCAGCTGGTCGTTAGCGAAGTTAGAAGTTGAACCTTGAAAAGAACAAGGCCCATCAAGCTTGACGGGCATTAAGACGTTGGGCATGGGTCAGGTGTTCCAGATTCTTATGAGCGTCCTCTAGCCATGGGCACCATTCTTCTATAGCCAATTTAATGGTGAGCAATTCGTGATCTCTAATGCTGTAGTTTTGTTCTGCTGAAGAGAATTTGCGAGAGTAGAATGAGCATGGGACGAGGGATCCAGAAGCAGAACATTGACTTAAGACTGCCCCGGCCCCGATAGCAAAGGCATCCACCTCGACCTGGAAGGGACCGTTTGGGTCTGGATGGTGAAGACAAGATCCAGCTAAAAAGGCCTCTTTGAGGAGGTGAAAGGCTGTAATAGCTTCCAGGGTTCAGTTCCGGGTATCTTGGCTTTTACGGGTCAACATGGTGAGAGGAGCTGCCAGTGTGGAGTAATGAGGAATGAAATGGCAGTATTAATTCGTGAATCCTAGAAATCGTTGTAGAGCTTTAAGACCCAATCTTGGATTCTTTTGAGTTTTCCAGGGTCCACAGAGAATCCTTGTTGTGAAATTATATACCCAATAAAGGGCAGACTGGATTTTTCAAACAGGCACTTATCCAATTTCGCAAAGAGATGTTTTTCACGGAGATGTTCAAGAACCGTTCGGACATCGGTGCGGTGTGTAGCCAGATCTTTGGAGAAGACAAGAATGTCATCAAGATATGCCACAACCTTAACATATAATAGATCTCAGAAGATTTCATTAATCATTCGTAGAAATATTGCGGGAGCATTACAGAGACCAATGGGCATCACCAGATATTCATAATGCCCGTCTCTGATGTTGAAAGCTGTCTTCCAGATGTCATCAGGGCGGATTCGCACCAAGTTGTAAGCTCCACGTAGATCCAATTTGGTGAAAATAGAGGCTCTGTGTAGTCGATCAAATAATTCAGAGATTAGAGGCAACGGATATTTATCTTTGCGGGTGATGGCATTTAAGCTGCGGTAATCGATACACGGCCTTAGGGATCCGTCTTTCTTCATAATGAAGAAAAATCCTGCACCGACAGGGGATGTTGAGGGATGAATGAACCCTTTAGCTAGGTTCTCTTGGATATACTCCATCATACCCTTGGTCTCAGGAAGGGACAGAGGATAAGTATGCCTTTGAGGAGGCGTGGTCTCAGGCAGAAGTTCGATAGGGCAATCAAACCTCCGAAGAGGTGGTAGAAGGTCCGCCTTTTGCTTTGAAAAAACATCTTCAAAGTCTGCATAGGGAGCAGGTATGCCTGAGGAGGTGGTGGCCAACAAAATCACAGGGGGTGGCACCACCCTTCGTAGACAAGTCTGATGGCAGGTGGAACCCCATTCCACCAGCTGGAGTGACCCCCAATCAAATTGGGGGGAATGACGTTGGAGTCCTAAGACTACCGGGTGGATAGATTTCTCGAATACCAACAGTTCGATTTCTTCAGTATGAAGGGCACCAGTAAGAAGTTGAACTGGCTCAGTGGTCAGGGAAATTCGACCAGGTAATGATTCTCTGTAAATTGAAGCAATGCACAAGGAAGTGGCCAAAGGACGGGTAGTTATACCCAGAAGTTGAACTAGATCCTTGAGGATAAAGTTCCATCCTGCTCCGGAGTCCACCAGAGCAAGAACTGGAAAGGACCGAGAGTCCCAAATCAAGGTGACTGGCAAGGACAGTTGAGGGGCCAGTGACATAGCGCCCAAGTTCAGGACCCTTACTGAATTTAGGCCGGGTAGTTTCCTGGACGGACTGGGCAGGCCTGTAGATAATGGCCAGGTGCTCCGCAATACAAACACAAGCCGGTTTGTCTCCGCTGGAGGTGCTCTTCCGGGGACAGCCGCCCACGGCTCAACTGCATGGGTTCTTTCATCTTAGCCACAATGGAGACCCTACCGGAGGCAGGGCTAGTGGCTGGTGGCAAGTGGGAGCGAACCCAAGAGGGCTTCTTGGGCATCCGATTCTCCTGATGGCGCTTTTGGAGACGATGATCAATTTGGCTGGTTAGATCGCTGAGATCCTCAAGTGAGGAAGGGAGCTCCTGAGCTTCCAATTCATCCTTCAGCTGCGGGGAAAGTCCATCCAGGTAGATAGCTCGTAGGCAGTCTTCCTGCCAGGAGAGTTCTGAAACTAGGGTCCGAAATTCAATCGTATAATGAAGAGGCTTCTTTGGCCTTGTCGGAGGTGTAACAAATTGGTGCTTGCCACTGTGTGCTGCCCAAGATTGTCAAAAGTCCGCCGAAACACAGCCACGAATTGAGACAGTTAGTGTAGGAGCGAATCCGATCGCTCCCATAAGGGCGAAGCCCAAGCCAATGCTTTCCCTTCTAAGCAAGACAAGATCTTGAAAGATGGAGGGCTGCAGAGAAAACTGCATGTAGCTTTGGCTGATGAACCCTCTGCAGAGCTTGGAGTCACCGTCGAAATGAGGCGGAGCTGGTAGGGCCAGCAAGGCTCTAGGAGTAGAGGGAGACGGCTGTTGGTTAGAGGAAGCTGGTACTAGAACTGGGTTACAGGACAGGGCATCGAGCCGGGCATGAAGACGCTCAAGTGAGGAGGCCAGTGCCTCGAGAAACTGTTGCTGTTCTTGTACCTTTGTAGCCAGGACAGGTATAGCCTGGAGGGCACACGGCTCCGCCGAGTCCATGGCCTTTGCAACCTGTTGCACCAGAGGTGGACCCTTGGGCCGAGGTGAGGTTGATGCTACCTGTAGGAGGGATCCTACGGGTCCCCACCATCGGCAGGTGGAGTGGGCTGAAGGTCAGAGGCCGGCTGGACTTAGGTGGCTTCACCAATACTAGCCCTTGTTCCCCGCGGGTTGAGCCTATGGGTGTTGGGGCCGGCTGGACTTAGGTGGGCCTCTATATGTTGTCATCGATGGAAGGATCGAGAATTTAGCCCAGAGGCAGCAACAGTATAATGGAGAAGTCTGTACTGGACGAGGCGGAGTCCCGGAGACCTGGGCGCCAATAGAACCAAAGTCAGACAGGGGGCACCCGAGCAAGAACAGGCCGTAGCCTGAATAGGCCTAGTCCAGGACTTGGAGAGAAGGAGCGTCGTGGGGCAAGCTGGAGTCAGGGCCGGCGGCAATCAGGAAGTAGTGGCAACACAAGGCTGAAGTCTGGACGAGGAGAAAGTCAATAGCGTAGTTAGGCAATGCAGAGGTCTGGGCTTGGAGAGAGTCAATAGCATAGTCAGGCGATGCAAAGGTCCAGGCTTGGAGAGAATCAACGATGTGGTCAGGCAATGCAGAGGTCCGGGCTGGAGAGAATCAACGATGTGGTCAGGCAATGCAGAGGTCTGGGCTGGAGAGAATCAATGATGTGGTCAGGCAATGCAGAGGTCCGGGCTTGGAGAGAGTCAAGAGCGTAGTCAGGTAATGCAGAGCTTGTGTCCGAGAAGGCAGTCCAAGGGTAGGTTAGGAATCAGGTATGCAGGAACAAGGGTAACTGGAACAGGAGACAAAGAGGATCAGGAACCAGGAATGTAGGAGAATCACCAGGAAGCAACGAGTACATGACCAGCGTGGAGACATGTTGCAAAGGCAATCCTTAGGAGTGGAGCCCGGCCTTAAGTACTGGAGCTCCGCTGATGTCATCATCCAGGGCTGTGGCCAGGTTCCCGCCGCGGGACCTTCATAAGACTGGAGGATGCGTGCATGCGTGCCTAGGGAGGGGTGCGGCGCTGGTCGGCGGCATCTCTCAGTGGGCCACGCGGAGAGGCCTGACGCGGAGCACAGGGATCAGCAGCTGAGCCAGGGGCTCCAGGGTCGGCACAAGGATGGAGCTGGCGGCCCACCGCCACCAGGGATGAGGAACCAGGCACTGGATTCATCTGAGAGAGGTGAGGGGGCCAGGCCGCGGGTCTGCTGCGGCCGGCACGCTTAACAATACAATTTAAATGTGCTCAAGGAAATGGAAGTTAGTTGACCTTTCAAACACCTCCGAGAGTTGTTAATGCTAGAGTCTTAACTTTAAAGAGATCATATAACATCTCCTCTCCTTCACTGTGTAATAAATATAACATACTTTGCCTTTTCCTTTTGTTCAATGACCAATAGGCAAATTCTGCTTTGCTTGTTAGATTCTCTTTTTTTGGATTCTTGCTTCCTGCACTAGCTAAGTCAGCAGGGAGGCAAGTGCTACTGCTTAGCCTTACCAAGCAGTTTTTTCCTGGCATCCAGGTACAAAGTAAGGAATTGTTGGCAGCCTGGTTCAGTAAACAGTCCTTCTGAATCCAGGATGTAACATCAGCATGGATGATAATAAATAAGTCAGCTCAACAGGGACCCGAAAAATTATTCATGCTGTACCTTCACTGAAGCAAATGTCATCTAAGAAAAAGCCTGTAGAATAGCAAAGAGACAAGACACAAGATTTCTGGATCAGAATCACTGCCCACTATTGACGCAGCATATTGACTATATCAGTAAATAACTGTTTGCATGTGATGATCATCCCACAGTTGTACTCTGTTAAACTAAAAGGAATAAACCAGATAGCTAAAGTGGATGTCAGTGATTGTGTTGTAAGCAGAGAAAACCACATACAGAAGTTGGAACTTTTGAAGAACAGCATGTGATAGATTATGGTGCATGAATTGTACATAAATTAAGGAACAGGATTTTGGAATGCATGCAAGCTTTGAGGATGCCTTTGAATGGAAAACTTAAGGACTTTGATAATGCAAAAGAATACTTTATGAGTTATGAAGAGACTCTTGCACTGTTTTTAATTGTCAATGATTCAAGTGCAGAAAAGCATATTGCAGTATTTTTGAGTATATGAAAGGTTTACAGGTCCATTCAAATATGTGGGGATTATAAAATGACTATGAACCAGTGTTTTGTAGGGATGTGCAGAGCAAAATTTTATGTTCATATTTTTTATGTCCGAAAGGGGGTCCCACTTGCGGCCAATATGGACATAAAAAAAATCCAATGAGTTGGGTATATGTACATATGTGCAAAAAAAAAAATTAAACCCCCTCACCCTCCTTAATCCCCCCCCCAGACTTACCACAACTCCCTGGTGATCGAGCGAGGAGTGAGGACGTCATTTCTGCAATCCTTGGCGAGAAGCATGTGACGTCGGTGGCACGTCGAGTGACGCGGCGTCACGTGATTCCCGGCTCGTTCGCGCCGGACGGCTCGTTCGGCCCAAAAAGAACTTTTGGCCAGCTTGTTCGATATGTGGGAAATCCGATCGTTTATGTCGAATCAATTTTTTAAGTAAAAAAAAAATATGAGTTGCGTTTTACTAATGCGGTCAATTCGAATGCACACCCCTAGTGTTTTGATGTTAATAAACATCCTCTGCCCAATCCTCAGGATCTCTGCAGTGTTAGCAGATAGTAAACAGGTTCAAATGTGGACTTTTTATAAGCATAATGACACATGTTGGTTGATAAAGACTAAATAATATTTAGCCATAAATGCTAAGGACATTTTGTGTATGATCATTTTCCTTTTGGCACTACAAATGTACCAGCAATCTTTCAATAAGCAATGCAACAAGTTCTGCAAGGGTTCTTTGGTATCTTGAGCTTACTGAATAATATTCTTAACATAAATACTTAAGAACATAATAAATTGCCATACTGATTCAGACCCAGGGTCCATCAAGCCCAGCATCCTGTTTCCAACAATGACCAATTCATGTCACAAGTACTTGGCAAGATCCCAAACAGTAAATAGATCCCATGTTGCTATCGTACAATGATAAGTAGTGGCTATTTTTTTTTTAAGCCTACTTGATTAATAACAATTTATTGACTTTACCAGGAACCTATCTAAACCTTTTTTAAATCCAGCTATGCTAACTGCCTTAACCACATCCTTCAGCAATAAATTCCAGAGCTTAATTGTGCATTGAGTGAAAAATAATTTTCTCAGATTTCTTTTGAATGTGTTACTTACTAACTTCATGCAGTGCCCCCTAGTCTATGTATTTTTTGAAAGAGTAAATAATTAACTTACATTTACCTGTTCAATTCCATTTGTTATTCTTGTTATTTGTAGGAATCAAGTTCAGCACTGGGAAGGACATAATGCCATTCTACAATGACTGGAAAACTATAGACTTCAAGTAAAGTTATAAATATACTAATTCATGCCATCTCAGTTAAAATACACCTTATAACGCTATACAAATATTTAATAGTAGTAGTAATATTAACATAGAAACATAGAAATGACCATCATTCTGTCCTACATAATTCTTAGAGAAGAACTAGGGGGTGAGACAGGGATCCAAGATGGTGCCGTAGTGAAGCGAGGGGTAGTGTCTCTTTATCCAATTTCTAATTTGCCTACGAATGCCTCATTCAGCCCACAAGAGAAGGATGAGAGAGCGGTTGGTTTCGGTCGCCCTCTCTCCTACTCTACCAGTCGGTCCTAAGGATGCTCACGTTTGTCGGACGGCAGAGAGACCGGGAGTTTCCTTGCTGGCCGGGGATCGGGGGGAAGAGGAGCCCGAACCTGACCTTGAACTGGTAACATCATTATCCCCGGAACAGAGGGCCCCACCCACTAACCCCGCTGAGAAACATACCCAGCAACCGCGTCGAGATGCGGAGGCATTGGAGAACATTGCCTTCATTGAATCTCTTCCAGAGCTCGCAGCGCTGAGGGAAAGCCTTTCAGCCCCGATTGTGACCTCTGGGGATTCTGGGGAGGTTGCTGCAGGAGCCAGTATACAACAAGTGGTTGAGAGCTCAGCTGGACACCCACTCTCTCAAATTTTCGATTTGGTAAGACCTCAGTCTTTCAACTTTGAGACAATTTGGGAAGCTATTCATACTCTGAATTTAAATGTTACTGTTCAGTTTAAATCTATTACTGCTACCACTAAAGACCTGGATACTCGGTTAAAGATTCTTGAAAAGGACACAGGAGAACAGAAAGTTGTGTTGAATTCTTTTAAAACCAACTTGGACAGTAATTCCAATACTCAACATGCTTTAATAAAGGAAAACCAAACACTCCAGTTAAAACTGGAGTATTTGGAGAATCAAATTAGAACAAAACATTTACGTTGTATTCTTTCCTAAAGCTCCAATCCTTTTTTAAACACAGCTATACTAACTGCACTAACCACATCCTCTGGCAACAAATTCAAGAGCTTAATTGTGCGTTGAGTGAAAAAGAACTTTCTCTGATTAGTTTTAAATGTGCCCCATGCTAACTTCATGGAGTGCCCCCTAGTCTTTCTATTATCTGAAAGAGTAAATAACCGATTCACATCTACCCGTTCTAGACCTCTCATGATTTTAAACGTCTCTATCATATCCCCCCTCAGCCGTCTCTTCTCCAAGCTGAAAAGTCCTAACCTCTTTAGTCTTTCCTCATAGGGGAGCTGTTCCATTCCCCTTATCATTTTGGTAGCTCTTCTCTGTACCTTCTCTATCACAATTATATCTTTTTTGAGATGCGGCGACCAGAATTGTACACAGTATTCAAGGTGCGGTCTCACCATGGAGCGATACAGAGGCATTATGACATTTTCCGTTTTATTCACCATTCCCTTCCTAATAATTCCTAACATTCTGTTTGCTTTTTTGACTGCCGCAGCACACTGAACCATCAATTTCAATGTGTTATCCACTATGACGCCTAGATCTCTTTCTTGGGTTGTAGCACCTAATATGGAACCTAACATTCAGGCCGATACAGTACAGTGCGCTCCGTTGGTTTCCAAGCCCATGGCTGTCAGCGGGCTTGAAAACCGACGCCAGCAAAATTGAGCGTCGGCTGTCAAACCTGCTGACAGCCGCTGCTCCAGTCCAAAGGTGGCGCTAGGGATGCGCTAGTGTCCCTAGCGCCTCCTTTTACCTGGTTTTACCGCCAGGCCTAATTAGCATACTGAATCACGCGCACAGGAGAGTGGCCTGTGCGCGCTGGGAGAGCGGGCGTTCACTCGCTCTCCCGCGGACTTTACTGAATCGGCTCGATTGTGTAACTATAGCATGGGTTATTTTTCCCTATATGCATCACCTTGCACTTATCCACATTAAATTTCATCTGCCATTTGGATGCCCAATTTTCTAGTCTCACCAGGTCTTCCTGCAATTTATCACAATCTGCTTGTGATTTAACTACTCTGAACAATTTTGTATCATCTGCAAATTTGATTATCTCACTCGTCGTATTTCCTTCCAGATCATTTATAAATATATTGAAAAGTAAGGGTCCCAATATAGATCCCTGAGGCACTCCACTGCCCACTCCCTTCCACTGAGAAAATTGTCCATTTAATCCTACTCTCTGTTTCCTGTCTTTTAGCCAGTTTGCAATCCACGAAAGGACATCACCACCTATCCCATGACTTTTTACTTTTCCTAGAAGCCTCTGATGAGGAACTTTGTCAAATGCCTTCTGAAAATCCAAGTATACCACATCTACTGGTTCACCTTTATCCACATGTTTATTAACTCCTTCAAAAAAGTGAAGCAGATTTGTGAGGAAAGACTTGCCTTGGGTAAAGCCATGCTGACTTTGTTCCATTAAACCATGTCTTTCTATATGTTCTTGTGATTTTGATTTTAGAACACTTTCCACTATTTTTCCTGGCACTGAAGTCAGGCTAACTGGTCTGTAGTTTCCCGGATCGCCCCTGGAGCCCTTTTTAAATATTGGGGTTACATTAGCTATCCTCCAGTCTTCAGGTACAATGGATGATTTTAATGATAGGTTACAAATTTTTACTAATAGGTCTGAAATTTCATTTTTTAGTTCCTTCAGAACTCTGGGGTGTATACCATCCGGTCCAGGTGATTTACTACTCTTCAGTTTGTCAATCAGGTCTACCACATCTTCTAGGTTCACCGTGATTTGATTCAGTCCATCTGAATCATTACCCATGAAAATCTTCTCCAGTACGGGTACCTCCCCAACATCCTCTATATTGACAGTATATTAAACATCTCTTCTTGCTCAACTGTAGAAAGTGCTAAATAGCATTGTTACAGGAGAAGATTACAGATCCCTGGGGCACTGCACAATCTACCATCCTCTATTGAGAGAACTGACCAGTTAGACTTACTTTCTGTTTTCTGATTTTAAACAGTTCAGAACCCAGACAGAACTGGAGAAAGTGCAGAGAAGGGCTACCAAAATGATATGGGGCATGGAACAGCTGCCCTATGAGGAAAGGCTAAAGAAGTTAGGATTGTTCAGTTTGGAGAAGAAATGACTGAGGAGGGATATGATAGAAGTCTACAAAATCATGAAAGGGCTTGAACAAGTTAATGTAAATTGGTTATTTACTTTCTCAGATAATAAAAGGACTAGGGGTACTCCATGAAGTTAGCAAGTAGCTCATTTAAAACAAATCGAAGAAAATTATTTTTCACTCAGCGCATAGTTAAACTCTGGAATTCATTGCCAGGGGATGTGGTTTCAGTAGTTAGTGTTACTGGGTTTAAAAAAGGTTTGGATAAGTTTCTAGAGGTTAAAACCATAAATTGCTATGATGGTAATTAATAAGCAATAGTAGCTTGTGATCTATCTAATGTTTGGGTATTTGCCAGGTTCTTATGGCCTGGATTGGCCACTGTTGGAAACAGGATGCTGGGCTTGATGGACCCTTGGTCTGACCAAGTATGGCATTTCTTATGTTTTTATGTTATGTAACAGTGGCATAGCCCACTTAGGGCTCAAGCTCACACAATCAGGGCTGCTCAACACCAGAAGAAGAGGCCTGTAGGATGGCTGCTGTGGTTCCCATCCCATGGCAGCCAAAGAAGGAGAGGTCCTCTGCAGGACCCATTCTGCGATGACCAAAGAAGGAGAGTGCATCAATGGACAACATCCTGCATTGGCTACAGAAGGTATCTGGCGATGCCTGAAGAAAAAACCCTGTGTGTGTGTGTTAAGTGTGTGAGTGGGGAGTGTGTGTGTGTGTGTATGTGTGTATGTGTGCATAAGGCCTTGTATGTGTGCATATGTGTGTGTGGGAGCCTGTGTGTGTATATGTGTGAGTGGAAGCCTCTGTGTGTATATGTGTGGGGGAGAGCCTGTGTGAATGTATGTGTGTGCCTATCTGTGTGTGCCTGCCTGCCTGAGCCTGTGTGTGGGAGCCTGAGAGATAGGGCGTTGTAGTCAGAGCATATGCTTGGATTGTCTGGTTTACAACTGATGTACAAAACCAAACAAAAGTGGAAACGATAAATAGTCATTTAATATATTAACAAATTAAGAGAAGAGCCTCTGTGTGTGTATTTGTGTGTGTGTGTGTGTGTGTGTGTGCCTGAGAGACAGGAATTTACAGACAGAGCATATTGGCTTTGCACAGTGCATCTTTCACCATTCAAGGTGCCACCTGGTGGCCACAGACAGACATGGCAGTGAGTGACCATCACAAACCTGTTATTAGATAGATAGATAGATAGATAGACAGATATGAAGCAAAGTTTAACATTTAAAGTATTATGTCCAAGAATAATTATCTTCAGATTCTTCCTGCTAGAGTTCATAGTTCTGTGGTGAATGATTTCAATATATGATATTTATATCAATCTAAACCAGCAATGGACATGGCAACAAATGTAAACCCCCACCTATGGGAGGGACCATATAAATAACACCATCTTTCAACTGTATGTTATACAACTACACAACCAAAGGTTCTCCCAGGGATGAAGAGGAGAGGCTGGAGCAGAAAATAACATGAAGTAAACACACAATATTACTACTATTGCAAATCATATAAGCAAAATAAGTAGTGGCACATTAATATAACATATTTAAGTTCTTATAGATTATAGGAAAAAGAAGCACATGACATTATGGTAAAGGAAGAATTTATTAGCATTGGAAAATTAAGACATTTAGCTTTTTGTAGGTTATAATAGAAAAGCCACAAAGCCCACCCTTTCTCTCTCTCTGTTCCAATTCAAGCAAATTAAGAATGAGTTTCCAAAGTTCCTACCTAAATTCTGGCTAGAATATTATTTATTTATTTATTTATTTCATTCTTTTCTATACCAACGTTCATGACGAAAGTCATATCACATCGGTTTACATCGAACATGGGTGAGTTACATCGAACGGGGGGGGGGGGGGGGGGTAATAACGTTAACTTAATCATTAAGCGGGGGGGGAGATTAACAAGGGAAGAGGGTTACTCGAGCATGGAAGAAATGGGAGGTAGGGGAGTAGAAGGAAGGAACAACTAAATGACAAAGGTTATAAGATTGATATACATATGCAGTAATTACCGTAAAGGAGGGTGACTAGAGCTAGGGAGATAAGAAGAAGGGGGTGGAGTTTAATCTCACATGATGGTTGAATACTTTAGACAAACTTCTCTGAAGTTCAGATGGTTGATGAAACAGTGGCTGATGCTTGGGAAATCTGTGACTTTTTTTGCGCTTCAGTGGGTCTGGTGATCAACCTGCCTCATGGAGAAAATGTCTGAACTCACACAAAATGAAATAATATTCCCTCTCTATTCTAAATAAAATTTCTGAAATTGCCTGCAACTAAAATATCTTAATTTGAATAGTGTGTAAGCAACTTTGTAGGACAGTGAAGCTAACTGGAAAATAAACAAAACAAAATGTATCTTAAAAAATAATTTCAATTGCTCTTATTAAAAATAATTACAAAGGAGCCATGCTGGTTTCTGCCTTTTGAATAGGAGGACACAAAAACTCCTTTACTTTTTTCCCTTAGTCTGTAGCAAGTTACACGTAACACCTCACCAAATGGCTATCTTTCTCTCCTTCTCTACTTTTTATATTTAATTTAAAAGGTTCATAAGCATTCCGTTCTTTGCTTTTTATTGGCTACTAGGAATGCATTAAGATGTGAATCATTTTTATAATGAATTGAAATATCGTATGATAGTTCTTTATTCGTTATATATCGGCTAAAACATGAAACAATCTTTTTTTCCTCTGAATTTTTGTGAAAATCGTTTTTCGGGTTAGTGCGCGCTAACAAAAAATGTTTACTTTTGTTATTTTTTGCTATTTTTGTTATTTTTTGTTAGTGCGCGCTAACGGGAGTTAGCGCGCACTAAGCCGAAAACTGATCTTTCACAAAAAAAAGGCAATCCGCGGGAAAACGAGATTTTCCCGTGGCCACACGAACCCGAAAGCGGGAACGATCGGGCACTCGATGCACATCCCTAGAATGCATAAGTAATTTATCACTTACCTAAGCATTGATGCAAAAGATATATCATTTGTCAGTTCAATATGACCAGTATTTCATAGGCTGACCAAGAAAAGTTAATTATAATAAATTCTAGTATCCCTCTTTTCAGTAATATCCATTTGGTGTCAGTGTAGTCTACAAAATAGTGTAGCATGGGCTTCCAGCCAACATGACCCCCTCCTGTGTCACAGAAGGATTTCCCAGTGACATCAAAATAAGGTAATAACCAATGTAAGGAAGTTGTTGTGGCTGGAGGTGGACCCTTGTTCTGGAGCAGGGTTGGTAGGCTCCCTGGTCGGGCCCAGGAAGTGCCTGCCACCAGGAAGCGGAGCACAGGAGGAGACAGAGGCTAGCTGGAGCTTCACCACTGGAAGCCCGGGCTGCTTGGACTTAGGTGGGCCTCGCAGGGTCTCCCAGAAAGGAATTTCAGTGGTGTGCCTACCAGGATCAAGGGTGTGCAGTTCACGTCAAGGCTAGGGGTCCGAGGGACCAGAGAAGGCCAGAACAGTGTCTTTGATGACAAGGCTAGGATCAAGGCCAGAATCAAGGAAGCAAGGTCAGTAGTAGCAGAGATCAAGTTTCAAAGGTCAGTCTGAGAGTAGTCAGCCAAAGCAGAGGTCAAGTTCCAAAGGTCAGACGTGGTTGAGTAGACAGGCAGGGGTCGGTATCCGGGCGATGATCAACGTAGTCAAGAACAGGCAGAGGTCAGTACCAGAGAGTCAGCCCAATAGGTACTACCTGGGGAGACATAGGAACAGAAAGACGCTGGAACAGAAGGATGTGGAACAGGAGGATGCTGGAACAGGACTTGGAACAGGACTGGAGCAGGACTGGAACAAGATTGGAACAAGACTGGAACAAGCGATAAGACATGGAGGCAAACTAGCACACACTTGGCGTCGACCCGATTGCCAAGGCAAGGAAATACAGGCTGGCAGTTCCTCTTGTACTGCATTCAATCAGGGCATACCACGGAGCTAGGATCCGCCCCTGGCCCTTTAAGGGACCGGTCGGTCTGCACACGCCTAGGGGCGCGGCCGACACCACGGAGGATGCCGAGCCCCGCCGTGAGGCCTGGTGCACTCAGGAAGGCCTGGCGACCGCTGCCGCGGGACGCAGAGGCCTGGAGGAGCTTGCGGCTGCTGCTGGTCAGGCCGACCCGGGACCTGCGGAGGAGTTGGAGAGGTGAGCAGGCCCGTGAGCGGGCCGAGCACAGACGGGGCGCGCAACAGAAGTATTAATGACTTTTCTGTCATCTTTCAAAAGGAACATTTGCTGTGTTAACTATTTTGCATTCTTGACTTTAAAAAGAATTGAAAAACAACTGTTACATGTCCATTTGTCCTTTGAAGTCAGCTTTACTGAACAAAAGAAACAATTTTGAATTTATAAATGCATCTGAAAAGTCACTTACATAAAATTCATGAGTAACTTTTATGATCAAATCTTTTTATTATAAAATGTATTACAAACAGCATTATACAAGTTGACTCTTCCATGCATCATGTGATTCAATACCAAACTTGTTAATCTTAACCTACTCCCCACCTCCCCCCACCATAAACCCTCACCAAACAGCGTATATAATAGATAGACAAATATAGTCAAAAGCAACAGACTAGCCAGAACAGTATTTCAACTAAATTACAAAATAATAATATTAATAATAATTTAATATCATACTCTTCACTTTCTGGGGTATCAACACGTTGCATCAATTTTCAAAAGGAAATTAAGTGCACTTTGAAACATGCTGCAGTATAAATTACTCACAGACATTTGTACTTTCTTTTTGTGGGTGCTTTTTCATGGAAAATAATGCGCATAGACTTGAAAATGCAATTTACATTCGTACTTTTCCTTTGCTAGCGTAAACACATCCCCAAGGATGTCTTCTCTAAATGCAGCTAAAAGTACAAATATTGTGGAATAACGCATAGAGTTTTAACTGTATTGAGGGAGGGCAGTTTTCAGAGAATCAATTTATGCACATACATCGCTATTTACCCATGTAAAATGGCTTTGAAAATTTCCTCCTTGGGTGCAATTCTCATTAGCCTGGGATGTACAGACAAGATACAAGCGCTGAATTCACATGAGTCTACCAAACAGCCTAGCCTTTCAGAACAGGAGGTGTTGGAGTGATTCCCCAGGTCTAGACAGGAACAAGAATAGGCTGAAATTTTGATGTGCTTGTCTACTCATGTTGCTATGGATAAAGGGGAGACAATGAAAAAAAGAGAAACTTGAACGGTATCTACATTTTGAGTTGAACGATGGGATCCTCTTTCAGGTTACCATATCCCTGTATCACAAAGCTGTGGAGTCCCAGAGCTGTGATTCCAATTATCCCGAGAGACCGGGTTTTGATAAAGCTGGATAGTGAAAAATCCAGAGATATGTAGAGAAAAAGACCTTGCACACAGTTACCTTTGATGGCTAGGTTTAGATAAAGAAATAACAGGCCATTCTGAATTGCCAAGCCTGTCTTTCCTGAAACTAGTTATCTGCAGGTCTATTTCAAATCTGGAAATGAGCAGCCAGGCTCCCAGAGCAAGTACATATCGATTTTGCTAAAATGGATAACAAACAGGTCTTTACAATCTTTAATGCTCATATGACAGCGCTTGCAGGCCTCTGTACAGATGATGTGAAAGAGAAGCTTCAGGGAGAATGTAAATAAAGGAAAGAATGGCAGGTGCCAATGCAGAGTCTGATAGGGTCCCTGAATGCAGGAAGCCAGGAATGAGAGTGGAACCAAGGTACCTCCTGGTCACAATGAGGGGGCAGGATGTGGCTAATCAGGAGGTTTAAACCCCAGCTAGCAAGCTTCCAAGGGAAAAGGCTGGATGTGGTCAAACAGAGAGCTGGCTGTACGCAGGTGTAACCTACCTTTGGTGAAAGATGGTAAATAGAGGTAAACTATTACTTAACTCTGTAGGACTGCAATCAATGTACTATCTCTTTAAGGGCTGCTAGAATTGTGGGATTTCAGGATGGTGCAGAGGGCGAGGTAGGGCAAACTGTTGGAGACAACCTCTACAGCAACAGGCAGTTTGCTTTTGCCCTGCCACTGGAAACTAATTGAATATGTTTACTACCAAGGGGGGGTCAATTTTAAAAGTGATGCTCATGCTAAAATGTCCACATATACGAATATCTGGGCCGTGCGCACGCGACATTATTTTAAAAGCCAGAAATTATGCGCGTATATAAGTGTGCGCGAGTAAAAAAAAAAAAAAAAAGGCGAAAAGGGGCAGAGTTGGGGCGGGGCCAACAATTACGCGTGCAACTCCATATTTTAATACTGGAGGCCGCAGCGCACGGCGTCTTGTTAGCTGTGTAACTTTACTACTGCTCCTGATGAGGATCAAGTCTGTGGATCTCATGTTTTTGGGCTTGCGCGACAGAATAAGGACTCTGAGTCAACTGGGGGGTGTGCGGGATGAAGAAACAGAGGGGTCTGGATGACCTCGAGATTTTTGGGCAAACTGGTGGACTATTTGGAAAAACTGGGAATGTTCCTTGCACGAGCGTGTTTTGAAATCCACTTACATATGCGCATTCAAGCTGGCAAAGTCCTATGGGAGTTATGTGAAGAAGGTTTGCTTGAGTGACCTCCTAAAATTAGGAGCATACTTACGTGTGGTAGGTGTATTTATGTGCACAAGGGCGCGCATGATTTAAAATCCAAGCACCGGTACGCGCACTTATGGGCGCACATGTGCTTATTTTAAAATTAGCCTGTAGGTGAGCAGCGTCTTATTTTTCTGTCCTCGGCATTGTGTTGAGATTAGCTATGAAGTGATTTGTAACATTCCATTACTATTAATTCATGCATCAGTACAGAGTTGTTTTGATTTGTAGTTGTGTTAGATAGAGGTGTGAATCGTGTACTCGATCGCCTTAACGATCGATTTTGGCTGGGGGGGAGGGAAATCTGATTGTCAAGTTTTGTTTTTTCTAAAAATCGTTAAAAATTGTAAATCGGGGGAGGGCGGGAAAACCGGCACGCCAAAAAAACCCTAAAACCCACCCGAACCTTTAAAACAAATCCCCCACCCTCCCAAACCCCCCCAAAATGTTTTAAATTACCTGGGGTTCAGTGGGGGGGTCCCAACGCGATCTCCTCCCGTCGCCCGTATGACATAGTGAGGGCAACGGTAGCGCCGGCGCCATTTTGAAGATTGGCAATACGGCCCACGTGCAGGAGGTCGCTCCCGGACCCCCGCTGGACTTTTGGCAAGTCTTGTGGGGGTCAGGAGGCCCCCCCCAAGCTGGCCAAAAGTCCCTGGGGGTCCAGCGGGGGTCCTGGGGTGATCTCCCGCACGCGTGACGTCGGGAGCCAGGAAACAAAATGGCGCCGGCGCTACCTTTGCCCTGTCACATGATAAGGGCAAAGGGCCACCGGCGCCATTTCTCAACGCAGCGGTGGCCAGAGAGCGGGAGGAGATCGCGTCAGGACCCCCCCACTGGACCCCAGGTAATTTAAAACATTTTGGGGGGGGGGGTTCGGGAGGGTGGGGGATTTGTTTTAAAGGTTCGGGTGGGTTTTAGGGGTTTTTTGGTGTGCCGGTTTTCCCGCGCCCTATTTAACGATACAATACAAATGCCCCTGACGATAAATCAGGGGCATTTGTATTGTATCGCGTATCTAACGATTTTGGACGATTTTAAAATTATCTGACGATAATTTTAATCGTTCAAAAATGATTCACATCCCTAGTTTAGCCAATATATAATTAACCTGAGACAATGAATTTGCTTTTGTAAAGATGTGATCTTAAAATGGGAGTACATAGGATGGCGGGATTGGAAAGGATTTAAAGAAACTAGTGAACCACACAAGTTGGACTTTTATGTTCTTTATTATGCACCACTGATTCAAAATAGTAAATTGTTTATATATCGATGTTATATTAAATACCTGGGTGAAAAGGTAAATTAAAGAGTTAGTTTGTCAGTAGGATTATGATACTTATTGTAATTTTGCTGAGTCTTAGTGCCCAATGTTCTATCTCTCTGCATTGGAGGTATTGCTGAGCTTGAAATGAGCTGTATAGCGTGCTTTAGACGTGCATTTGTACATTGTGGTCGCTAATAAATTTCTAGTTATCAAAAAGAAAGAAGTATCATTACACTGAAGATACTCTTCCCATTTACTCATACCTCCATATTCTGCAGTAGGACCAGAATGAATCCCAGGTCCCCAGCAGGGCCTTCTAGAGCTTTTGGTTAGTGACTGTAATCAGAATGAAGAGAATCACCGCAGGTGAGGATGAGACCAGACAGGGTCTGTTTCCCTCTCTTCGTGTGCTATTGCCCAACTTTACCTGTAAACAAGCACTTTCTGTTATGTGTCATATGGAGACTTAGACTAAAGGACTTTAAATAATCATATGGGGATATTTTCCTATATCTATCCTTCTTCATTGCTGTAAAAATGTCATACTCTCAGTTTTATCTGACAGATGGTGGATTCAGGAACAAGACTGAGAGGCAGCAAATGCATGATGGGCAGCAGAGGGATAAATGGAGACACAAAGACCCTTCCAGAGCCAGCTCAGATAGTGACTGTGAAGGAGTTATTAGTTGTGTAACACCACTGAAGCTGGAAGAAAAAGCCCAAAAATGAAAGAGAAATTCCGACCAATGCCCAAATGTTGTACTCGGTGAAGGAGAGAGACCAATTAAAAGAGCTGATGCTTGGGAACATTTCACCACAAACTCACATTCTGTTGAGCGCCAAGAAAAGGCTGAATGTGGGAACAAGTTCACTGAGAGGTCAAGTCATACATCTATCCAAGAATATCATGGAGGGGAGAAAAAATGTACAGATCCTGAAGGAGAGAAAAAAGCCTATATGAAAACAAAACTTAAGGCACATAAAAAAGCTCATATGCAAGAGAAACCTTTCAAATGTAATGAGTGTGAAAAATGCTTTGCTGACAGAGCTGAGCTGGAACAACATGTAAGAATTCACTCAGAAGGAAGATCGTTTCAGTGTACTGAATGTGAGGAAAGGTTTACAAGGAAGTTAGACTTGAAAAAGCATACAAAACTTCACAGAAAAGACAAGCCTTACAAGGGTACTGAATGTGAAAAATGTTTTATATACAGGTCACGATTTAAAGTTCATCAGCAAGTTCACAAAGGTCAGACCCCATTTAAATGTAAAGACAGACTGCAATAAATGTTTCAGTTTGGAATGCAATCTGCAACTGCATAAAAATGGCCCACATGAGAGAGAAGCTAATTAAATGTTCTGTATGTGATAAATGCTTCATGTATAAATCTAAATTAGAAGTCCATGAGAGAACTCACACTGGAGAAAAACCATTTAAGTGTTGTAAATGTCATAAATGTTTCCATCACATATGTGAACTAAGAATGCATGAAAGAAACCACAGTGCAGAGAAACTATTTAAATGTTCCCAGTGTGATAAAACCTTACAATTCAAATCTGGCCTAAGAATGCATGAAAGAATTTACACTGGAGAGAATCATTTTAAATGTTCTGAATGTGATAAATGTTTCTGTCAGAAATGCCACTTGCAAAAGCATAAAATGACTCACTTATGAGTGAAGCCATTTAAATGTTCTGAATGCAATAGATATTTCAGTGTAAAGTTTAACCTGAGAATGCATGAAGTGATCCACACTGAATGACTCAAGATTGCAAATTGTATATAAATATCTAGAAATAGAGAGAAAAGATCATCAAATAGTACTGTAGGAGACTGAAATTGGTTTTAAATGTTTTAAAGACTAAACTTTTGTGGGTGGGAAAAAGTTCTTGGACAATGGATAAGGCAACAATAACTTTTGAAGGAGTGGAGTTACCAATATTATTGGAAATAAAAAGCTTAGGAGTGTATTTGGATTCTCAGCTTAGTATAAAAGCTCATATAAAGCATATAGCAAAAACAGCATTTTATAAGTTGAAGATGCTTAGACTAATGAAATATATAATAACAATAGATATGTTCCGAAAGGTACTTCAGGCCCTTGTTTTGGGGCATGTTGATTATTGCACCATGATTTATAAAGGTTTACCTGCAATTAATTCAGAATGCTGTGGCCCGTCTTTTGTTAGGATTGCATAAATATGACCACATTAGCCCAGGGTTGCAGACTCTACATTGGTTGCCAGTAATGTATAGGGCACAGTTTCGCTTATTGGTTACAGTGTTTAAATTGTTGCATGTTGAGATGCCTTGCATTTTACAAAAAAACCCTAAAATGATATAGTCCACTATGTGTGCTTCATTCTACAAATATGTATTTATTGCAAGTACCCTCAAATAGAGATTATAAATCTAAAAACAAACAAACCAAGTACATGATAATAAAGGAAAAGAAAATGTATGCATGAGGCAGACCATTGGAGACAACCTCTAGAGCAACAAGCTGCTTGCTTTTGCCCTGGCACTGGAAACTAATTGAGTCTATTTACTACCAAGGGACTTGCACTGTGGATAGACAAGTGACTGAACTCGTGGATGCAGAGGGACCTTGATTGTGAGTCTTGCATCGCAGACAAGGCAGTCATTTAACCTGGAGAGCAGCAACAGACTTTCCCGCCACTCAGGACATTCAAATCTGCAGCACAGTAGGACATTAGGTGGGCCTGTTATTGATTGCAGTGCAGAAACTTGCAAAGCACTGAGACTACTGTCACCCAGCCTGGATTGCTTTGCTCATTATCAGTTAGATAATTCACTTGCATATTACAAATTGTATGGTATTTGTAAAATCTAACTGATTAAGTTAGATTTTACAGGGTTGTCCAACTCTGGTCCTCAAGAGCCACAAACCAGTCTGGTTTTTAGGATATCTCTAATGAATATACATGAGACAGATCTGCATACAATTGAGGCAGTGCATGTCAATTTATCTCATGCTTACTCATTAGGGTTACTCTGAAAATCAGATCGGTTTGCAGCCCTCAGGGACTGGAGTTGGATACCCATGACTTAAGGGTTTTTCCCATAGACACAAAATGTGAGAAAAGCCTTAATGAATCTAGCCCTAAGTTTGATTAATTCTTGGTGTAAACTGTTATGGTGTTATGGCCAATGTAACCCCAATATTTAAAAAAGAGTTCCAGGGGTGATCTGGGAAACTATGGTGAGCCTGGCTTCAGTGCCAGGAAAAATTGTGGAAACTGTTATAAAGAATAAAATCACAAAACATGTAGATAGACATGGTTTAATGGGACACAGCCAGCATGGGTTTACCCAAGGGAAGTCTTGACTCACAAATCTCCTACATTTTTTTGAAGGAGTGAAAAAAACATGTGGACAAAGGTGTACTGGTAGATGTAGTGTATTTGGATTTTCAGAAGGCGTTTGACAAAGTCCCTCGTGAGAGGCTTCTAAGAAAAATAAAAAGTTATGGGATAGGAGGCGATGTCCTTTTGTGGATTGCAAGTTGGTTAAAAGACAGGAAATAGAGAGTAGGATTAAATGGTCAGTTTTCACAGTGGAAAAAAGGTAAACAGTGGAGTGCCTCAGGGATCTGTACTTGGACCGGTGCTTTTTAATATATTTATAAATGATCTGGAAAGGGGTACAACAAGGGAGATGATCAAATTTGCAGATGACACAAAATTATGCAGAGTACTTAAATCACAGTTGGATAGTGATAAATTGCAGAAGGACCTTGCGTGACTGGAAGATCGGGCTTCCAAATGGCAGATGAAATTTAATGTGGACAAGTGCAAGATGATACATGTAGGGAAAAATAACCCTTGCTGCAGTGAGACTGCACCTTGAATACTGTGTGCAATTCTGGTCGCTGCATCTCAAAAAAGATATAGTTGCATTGGAGAAAGTGCAGAGAAGGGTGGCCAAAATGATAAAGGGGATGGAACAGCTCCCCTAGGAGGAAAGGCTAAAGAGATTAGGGCTGTTCAGCTTGGAGAAGAGACGACTGAGGGAGGATATGATAGAGATGTTTAAAATCATGAAAGGACTTGAACAGGATAAAGTAAATCAATTATTTATGCTCTCAGATAATAGAAGGAATAGGGAACACTCCATGAATTTAGCAAGTAGCTCATTTAAAACAAATTGAAAAAAATTATTTTTCACTCAGCGCATAGTTAAGCTCTGGAATTCATTGCCAGAAGATGTGGTTATGGCAGTTAGTGGAACTGGGTTTAAAAAAGGTTTGGATAAGCTCCTAGAGGAAAAATACATAAACTGCTATTGATCAATAAGGAACAGTAGCTTGAGAATATTTGGGTACTTGCCAGGTACTTGTGACTTGGAATGGCCACTGTTGGAAACAGGATGCTGGGCTTGATGGATCCTTAGTCTCACCCAGTATGGCATATCTTATGTTCTTATGTTCTTATACTCTTGAGTTGTGGTCTCCTTATTGGTGCTGGTTTAACTGCAGAGCTGCATTGCCCCTAGTGATTGCATTCCACAAGCTGAAAACAGCATTGCATGAAGTAAAACTGAAATATATACATATATATATATATACAGTATCAGAAAGGTTACACAGGTAAGGAGAACCAAATGAACAGAAAGTTTAGTGCAAGCCAAGGAAAACCATCACTGCTGGTGAGATAAGGAATTTAGGAAACCCCAAAAGTGTACACAGGTTACTAGAAGTTTCAGAACCTCAGCTAGAAAGCTAAGCAACTCACTGGGGACTGGTATACAAACAGGGACGGTGCTAGTTTCTGTGCCGCCCTGTGCATAGAGTCCCTGCCGCCGCCCCCACACCGCTGCAGCCCCCCCACTCCACGCCTCCCCCATGCTGCCGCAGGGAAGAAACAGAGGATATGAGCTCTCCTCTTCCGGCGGCTGAAGAAACAGAGGGCTGCCCGCGCTGCTGTGGACCCGCATGGCCCTCTCTCCATCCTCCGCCACCACTGACCCACCAGCCCGCCGCCTCCATGGCTGTGCCGCTCTGTGCAATTGCATGGTTTGCACACTCGGTCACGTTGGGCCTGTGTACAAACCGCTGGGAACAGTGGATTTAGAATTTCTGTTAAAGCCAGGCCCAAAGTCAATTCTGTGATGCACATTGACAAGAAAGCTGGGGCTGGGGCTGGGGCTTATCTGTCTGTCACTGAACCCTGTAGTTCAGTCTCCCAGCAAGCCATTTGTCTAAGGTGTGTAGTGTTAGAAGAAGGTAATACTCTTTTACAATTGCAACACGTTTTCTTTGCAAAATGAAACTGCTTAATTGTGGATAATTGTTGTAGCCTCACATCTGCCTGCTCATTTTCCTTTCCTGAATTAATCCCACCACCTCTCCCCTCCCCCCTCCTTTTGTAAGTAAAAGTTCCTCTGAATTCCCTTGGGAAACAATCCACATACGTTTACCTGCACCGAAAACTACCCTTGTTCTCACTGGGATTGAATATTGTAATTCCTTTTAGATTGGCATCCCAGCAAACACTTTCAGAGCACTACAGATAGTCCAGAACTCTGCAGTGCGTGTTTTAACGGGTTCTAGTATATGGGAACACATTACCCCAATCATCCATTCTTTCCATTGGCTTCCAGTCCAATGGAGAATTATATTTAAAGTACCTTTGCTTATTAATAAACTTCTAAATAACAGCTCATGTCCTTAGATCAATCTCATCTTACATATCTACATTCCTACACGGTTGCTAACATCCACTCATCACAGCCTTCTAAAGGTGTCTTATTGACAGTCTGCTCATTTAGTTGAAACATGTGCAGTCCTCAGAACACAATCTCTAGCTTGTGTTCCTAGACAAGTTAACCTTTTCCCGAGCTTCAGGTACCAGATAAATTCAGTTCTTGATTACCAAAACATTTATTAGCATGAACAATTCAACACTCACTGTGGGGCTGATGCAATACAGTGCGCTCAGCTGACGCACTGTAAAGGACGCACATTTTAATGATTAGAAATTAACGCCTGCTTGGAACAGGCATTTATTGCTGAGTGCTACTAAAACTTGTACAGAAAAGCAGAAAAAAATTGCTTTTCTGTACTGCCTCCTACTTAATATCGTTGGGATATTAAGTAGGAGGAACAACTCTTTAAAAAAATAATTAAAAAAAAAGTTTAAAAATAGCGCTGGCAGTCAGGTACAGGAAGCAAATGCTCAGTTGGCAAGCGTCCGTTTCCTGCACCCTGGCACATGCATGGGTTAGGAAAATGGACGCTGATAAATTTAGCGCCCATTCTCCCAACCTGACTACCAGCGCCAGAAGGATGTATAAATCAATATTAAAGTGTTGGGCACTTAATATTAATTTATTCACTCCTTCACTTATTGCCCATTGGTCCTTTTCACTGACATTTGTCAGTGAAAGGACCAATCCCCTTTCAGGACAGCCTTCTGAAAGGTGATTGGTCCTTTCACTGACATGTGACAGTGAAGGGACCAATTGGCAAAAAGTAAAGGAGTGAATAAATTAATATTAACTGCTCGACACTTTAATATTGATTTATACATCCTTCTGGTGCCGGTAGTCAGGTTGGGAGAATGGGCGCTGAATTTATCAGCATCCAATTTCCTAACCTGTGCATGTGCGCTGGTTAGGAAAACGGAAGCTGATAAATTCAGTGTCGGTTTTCTTAACCGGGGAATAGCCGCCAATAGCGGACCTCTCTCCAGTGCAGGCTGTCAAGGAGGTGCTAGGGGTGCGCAATCGTCCCTAGAGCCTCCTCAACAGCGCAAGCCCTAATTTAAATATTGCATCATGCCCACAGGAGAGGTGCCTGGGGGTGCGTTAGGAAAGCAGGTGCTGAACACATAGCGCCCGCTTTCAGCGCAACCTTTTTTTTGCATCGGCCCCTGTGAATGGGAAAGCACCAAGAGTAGCCACACAAATTGAAAACATTGATATAAGTGTGATAAGTTTTTCTGGAAGCTCACTTAGTTAGAGAGAGGCAAACTGCAGCTATGATAGAAGCTGTGAATGAATGAGTAATAAAACAAAATGATGCTTTCTTAGGAGTTTATGGACAAGGATTCAGAATGAACTGTAGCTTGCAAGAGCCAACTCAAAAACCCTCTAGGCAATAAATTGTCCCAGGTTATTTTGGGTCAAGGACACAATGGAAGGGCCGGAGGAGCGGAGTCTGGAAGGCCTGTGGTAATGTGGGTGCCAAGCTGTCTCCTCCGACCGGATTTGCATGGGGTTGGCATGTGGGGAGGGGGTGGAGGCCGTGGCAGGATGGTTAGCACCTTCCCCTTGGGCCCCCCCACACATTTGGGATTTGTTCAAGGGTGCATTGGGGCCACCCCCTTTGGTGACACGGCAGGGTCTGGTTGGCTGGCCCCGATGCATCCAGGGAAAAGGCTGGCTTTTCAATGGGGAGTATTAGGGGCAGTACCCTGTCGCTCCGCCTCTTTTTTCCTTCTGTGCAGCTTGCGATCACCTCCCTCCCTCCCTGAATTTGTTGTTATGGGGTGTGTAATGTTGTTGCAACTTGGGGGGGTTTCGGCGGAGTACCAGAGTTATGACTAATTTGTGGGCGGGGTTTAGAGAAAGGAACCGCTAGGTGGCGGGTCTCCTTGTCTCTGGCTTGTGTCATGTGTCTGAGGTCAGTCACATGGACAGGACCACTTGCTGGGGCTGTGGTGGGGTCCCCGTTTAGGGGTGGGATGCCGCTGGATATTGCAGATCTGGAGGCCTGTGGAGGACTCATCGTGCTGGGGCATGGCAGATGGGTCCTAGGGGTGGAAAAATAATGGTTGCTGATAAGTGGCTCTGGTGGTTGTGCTATGGATGTTGCTAGGGAGTTAGCAATCTGTTATGCATTGGTTCCTGTGGAAGAAGGAGTTAGCAATCTGATATGCTCAGCTCCTTTAGAGGGAGTAGTTAGCAATCTGTTACGGTATAGACTGCGAAGTTGCAATCTGTTATGAATCTGTTGCTGAAGACTCCTGATGGGGAAGGAGTAGTAATCTGTTACCAGCGGAGTGCTTGGAGAGGGCACTCGGCTGTAAAGGAATGTAGATAGGTGGATCTTTGGGCCGATGGCAGATGACTGCATCCCCAGGAGGATATCCTGAGAGGGGCCACCGGCTAGGCTTGGGTATGGAGACAGACACAGATAGCTCTTTTATTAGACAGGTTAGTAGAACCACCAGAGGTGGCAGTAGTGAGCTGATATGCCCGGCAGGGCTGAAGTTCCTCAGGAACTGGAGCAGCAATCCCAGGGTTGCTGAGCTGTAGAGAAACTATAGATAGTGAGTAGACAGGGTATGCTGTGTTCAAGGCCAGAACTAGATGACAAAACTCACATAAGGTTTTAAGGAGGCTCAGTAGCTGGAAAAGGTTAGGCCCTCGAGGGGCGAGTACCTGGTTCCAGGGAAAGCTCTGAGAGAGGGATGGTAACTCACAATGTCTGTATCTACGATAGCTTCCAGGCAGTAGAGAATCTTCAGAGTGTACAGGAACATGGGCCCTCGAGGAGCGAGTACCGGTTCCTATCTGTAATCTGAAATAAAGAAAAGAGAGCGAGGCCCCCGAGGAGCGGGGTACCCCTGGTAAGTCCGAGGAGGCAGAGTAGCTTGGAACGAATCCCTTTTGCGTTTCCTTGCTAACTCAATTCGTTAGCAAATACTGAGACTAGGGGGACGCCCCCGAGGTTCGCGCCCTTGCTGGTACATCAATTGGAGCGCGCGTGCCCTACGTCATCAGGCAACATGGCGGATCCGCAGCGTCGTGCTGGTCCGGGGACGCTGGAGGGAGATGGCAAGAAGAAGCCGCGACAGTTAACCATCCATCAGACCCAGAGGGAGTTGCCACAGAGGTAAAAAGGATGGAGTGAGGGCATCGAGCAGCAATGGACGCAACAGTACCCCCTTTTAAAGGGCGATCTCCTCTTCGGGTACCAGGCTTAGGTTTCAAAGGATGCATGAGGTGAAACTGATGAAGCATCTCTTTATCCAAGATAAAGAAGCCTACCGCTGAAGGATCTCCTCAACCATCACTGACTCTCATTCTCCCACCCCTCCCTAATCCCTACCCCCCCTCTTTTCCCTCTCCCCTTCCCCCCCACCCAACCTCACCCTTTCCTTCTCCCACTGGACATACCATGCTAATAACTGCCTAGGATAAATCTATGTTTACGTATCTTATAGTTTTTGTTGATTATATATTTATCTCTCTCTAATTGTTTCTTAGTTTAAATTCTGCACTGTCTTCCATTGCCCAGGTTTTACGCTCCCTGTTTAATGTAACTTTACTTTTACTTTCTACCTTGATGTTAATTGGTTTCCCCTCAGTTACATTGTAAACCGGTACGATAAGACCTAGTCTTGAGCATCGGTATAGTAAAAGAAATTAAATAAATAAATAAATAAATATTGGTCTGAGGCTCCCAAGTGATCAAATCAGGGCCGAAGCCTTCCCAGATCAGAAGATATTCAAAAGTCTTGCCTCTGTTGCGAACATCCAGAATCTCTTTGATCTTGATTTCTAATACGTCTTCTGCAATGGTGACAGATGGATCCTGAGATTTGGAAGAATCTTTCAGAGTGTTATTGATGATATCAGCAGCAATGGGTAGAGCTGCTGTGGACGTCACTGAGGAAGTCAGTGGAAGTGGTGATATTGAAGAATATCCAAAATCCACTTCTGAAGATAATTCTCCAGTAGATGATGCTGGATAAGAGATGGTAGCATCACCAGTGGAAACAGACTGGCTGGTAGCTAGAGATATCTTCTTCGGATCTATTATGTGCTGTGGTTCATCAGACACATCTTCCGAGTGAAATGAGCGTGACAGAGATACTCTAGGGTTAATGATCCATGAATACGGTTCTTGAGATATTGAAGAACATTCATTAAGTATTGTATCATCTTCGTCTCGAGATATAGAAGAATATTCACTAGGTATAGTATCATCTTCATCTAGAGATATTGAAGAACATTCACTAAATATTGTATCGTCTTCGTCTCGAGATATTGAAGAACATTCACTGGGTATAGTATCGTCTTCTATTTCCCCAAAGCAAAAGTCTGCACCAGCTGACGACCCTAATGGTAGGGAAAAGCCCTTCTGGAGATTCTCTTCCATGCCTTCCGAAGTTGCTCCATTCTCAAAAGCTGAGAGAGGGTACATCCTACCCTTCGGTGGCTCAGTGCTGGGTCTCAGTCTTATGGCACAGTCATAGGGCTGCAGTGGAGGAAGAACATCAACTTCTTCTTTGGAAAATATATCCCCAAAGGGGGTGTACTGGAACGGCAACCCCGGTACTGCTGGGGTCGCAGGCGTGCCTATAACAGGAGATATCTCCTTAAGGCATCTCCCATGACATTCTTTGCCCCAGTGGGAGAGATCCAGAGATGCCCAGTCGAACTGGGGTTGGTGTACTTGCAACCAAGGTAACCCCAGGACGATAGGGTGCACAGCCTTATCCAGTATAAAGAAGGATAGCGACTCCGTATGGAGAACTCTGGTGTGGAGAGTAACTGATTCGATTTGACAAGTCACGTCTCCCAGTAAGGGCTCTCCATGAATGGAGGATAACTGTAGTGGATCTTTCAACTTGATGAGAGGGATCCTCAAATATTCCACTAGTCATCTGAGAATGAAGTTGCCTCCTGCCCCCGAGTCCACCAGGGCAGGAGTCTGAACCGTGACTAGTCCGTAGGTCAAGGAGACTGGGAGAGAGAGCATATGAGAAAGCGCAGTGAGGCCTAAGAACAGTCCTCCTGCAGGACTTAAATCCGTCCGTTTCCTGGACAAAATGGGACATGTAGAGACATCATGGCCGGGCTGACCACAGTACATGCACAGGCCGCGTTTCTTCAGAAATCTTCTCTCCTTTGAGGTCAAGTGACCATGACCAAATTGCATCGGTTCTTCTTTATCAATGGCAGGAATTACTGGACCCATCCGAGATGCAGGGGTACTGGCCTATTTCAACCCAGTTAACACCTTAGGCCAGAGTTCCTTCACCTTGTCTCAGAGCCAACAATCAATCCGAGTAGCTAAGGTTATCAATTCTTCCAGCAAGTCAGGTATCTGGTGAGCACCCAGCTCGTCTTTCAAGCAGGTATCCAGGCCTCTGCAGAAGAGAGTCTTGAGACATCTGGGGTCCCAGCAAAGTTCCGCTGCAAGAGTCTTAAATTCTATGGCAAATTCAGCCAATGATCTGCTGCCTTGCTTCAAGTCCACTAAAGCAAACCCGGCAACAGACATACGAGCAGAGTCATCAAAAACGGAATTAAACTAAATCCTTCTATGTTCTGCAAAATAGGGTCCTTGCATTCCCACAAGGTAGATGCCCACGAGAAGGCTCTCCCATCCAAGTATGACAGGATGTAGGTGGTCTTAGAGAGGCCTGTGGGAAATAATGAAGGCTGTAAAGTGAAATGCATGCTGCACTGGTTCAAAAAGCCCCGCGTTTTCTGGAGTTCTCTGGAGAAGCGAATAGGAGCAGCCAGTGGAACAGCAGTTTTTAAAGTTACTTCCTGTAACTGACCTTCTTGTGTAGAAGTTGTGCCTTGTATCTTCTGTGTGTGAAGCTGATAGAATGCTGCAGTACGTTTCTCCAAGGTTTCTTGCTGTTCTGAGATGTGTTGAGCCAGGCCCAGTATAGCCTGCAAAGCAGAGAGGTGTGCCGGGTCCATGGGGTTACTGACATCCCATACCTTAAGCTGGATTCCCAGGAGTACTGCTTCTCCAATTTAAAGCCGGATCTACTGGAGTTAGCAATCTGTTATGGATGTTGCTAGAGAGTTAGCAATCTGTTAGGGTTCTCCATGAGGAGTTAGCAATCTGTTATGCATCGACACCTGTAGAGGGTGGAGTTAGCAATCTGTTACGCTCTACTCCTCAAGAAGGGAGGAGTTAGCAATCTGTTATGAATTGGCTCCTGTGGAAGGAGGAGTTAGCAATCTGATATGCTCAACTCCTGTAGAGGGAGTGGTTAGCAATCTGTTAAGGTATAGACTGCAGAGTTGCAATCTGTTATGAATCTGTTGCTGAAGACTCCTGATGGGGAAGAAGTAGCAATCTGTTACCAGCGGAGTGCTTAGAGAGGGCACTCAGCTGTAGAGGAATGTAGATAGGTGGATCCTTGGGCTGATGGCAGATGACTGCGCCCCAAGGAGGATATCCTGAGAGGGGCCACCGGCTAGGCTTGGGTATGGAGACAGACACAGATAATTCTTTTATAAGACAGGTTAGTAGAACCACCAGAGGTGGCAGTAGTGAGCTGATATGCCCGGCAGGGCTGAAGTCCCTCAGGCACTGGAACAGCGATCCCAGGGTTGCTGAGCTGTAGACAAACTATAGATAGTGAATAGACAGGGTATGCTGTGTTCATAGCCAGAACTAGATGACAAAACTCACATAAGGTCTTAAGGAGGCTCAGTAGCTGGAAAGGGTTAGGCCCTCGATGAGCGAGTACCTGGTTCCAGGGAAAGCTCTGAGACAGCGATGGTAACTCACAATGTCTGTATCTGCGATAGCTTCCAGGCAGTAGAGAATCTTCAGAGTATACAGGAACATGGGCTCTCGAGGAGTGAGTACCGGTTCCTATCTGTAATCTGAAATAAAGAAAAGAGAGCGAGGCCCCCGAGGAGCGGGGTACCCCTGGTAAGTCCGAGGAGGCAGAGTAGCTTGGAACGAATCCCTTTTGCGTTTCCTTGCTAACTCGATTCGTTAGCAAATACTGAGTCCTTTTATATTGGAAGCGGATGATGTCATCCCAGGGGGATGCCCCTGAGGTTCGCGCCCTTGCTGGTACATCAATCGGAGCGCGCGCACATGCGCGCCCTACATCATCAGACAACATGGCGGATCTGCAGCGGATCTGCAGAGTCATGCTGGTCCGGGGACGCCGGAGGGACGCCGGAGGGAGACGGCAAGAAGACGACGTCCGTTGCTGCTCGATGCCCTCACTCCGCCCTTTTTACTCCCTCCGGGTCCGACTTGCCACAGAAGTAAAAAGGGCGGAGTGAGGGCATCGAGCAGCGACGGATGCAACAGGTTGTTGATGGATGTTGTCAATAAAGCTGCGGCCTTGTTTAAATTCCAATCAGTTTGAGTGTTATTTATTGATATCGTTTATGAGTGTTATTTATTTGATATGGTGATACTGTAAGAGCCGGGGGGGGGGAGGGGACATTGGTCCTGGCTGCACATATTATAGAAAGGGAAGAAGAACAAAGAGAGATAAAGGGAAGAACAAGAACAGATCCAATTATGAAGTTCAAAACATTAAAATAGCAGCTAATAACAACTAATCAGAGTATAAGACTTATACCCTGCAGAAAATCTAAGTTAAGTGATATCACAAGATGACCCAGTGTGTCAGTGTAAAAAGAAACATAAATACACTGTGGAGACAGAACAAAACACATGACTAGGCCTTCTCAATGGCAGGGCCATTATTCTGAAATACCCTATGTTACTAAAGCAATTGTGGATATGAATTGTTTTTGATCTTTTAAAAAGTCTCCGAAAGCTTTGTTATTTAAGCAGGCCTTTGACTTGAATATATAACATAAAGAAACGTGTTCCCTTTAGACTTGTAGAGAAATAATAGTTTGAGATTGCATTTTTATGTCAGCACTGAAGTCTACATTTGTTTACAATTAAGGTGTTGATATCAGGAATGGAAATGTCAAGTCAATCATATTAATATCTAATGTTTTTGGCTTAGAACCACATTGCTGTAGCGGTTGTTATCTGAAATCTGTTGCTATTTATGTTTTTTAGTATGTAAGGAGTCTTTATTTATTTTTGTGTTTGTAAAACATGTTATTTTGTAGAGATGTGAATTGTGTGATCGATCGTCTTAACGATCGATTTCGGCTGGGGGGGGGAGGAAATTGGATCGTCGCGGTTTTGTTTTTGTAAATATCGTGTAAATCGTAAATCGGGGGAGGGCGGGAAAACCGGCACACTAAAACATCCCTAAAACCCACCCCGACCCTTTAAAATAAATATTCCCCCTCCCGAACCCCCCCAAAATGCCTTAAATTACCTGGGGTCCAGAGCGGGGGTCCCGGTGTGATCTTTTACTCTCGGGCCTGCGGTGCGTTGTAGAAATGGCACCGGCGCTACTTTTGACCTGTTTTTTGTCCTCCGACGTCAGGAGCGTAGAAGATCGCTCCCGGACCCCCGCTGGACCCCCAGGGACTTTTGGCCAGCTTGGGGGGGCCTCCTGACCCCCACAAGACTTGCCAAAAGTCCAGTGGGGGTCCGGGAGCGACCTCCTGCACTCGAATCGTGTTGCCCTACGGCCGGCGCCATTTTGCGCAAAATGGCGCTACCTTTGCCCTGTCATATGACAGGGCAAAGGTAGCGCCGGCGCCATTTCTACAACGCACCACAGGCCCGAGAGTAAAAGATCACACCGGGACCCCCGCTCTGGACCCCAGGTAATTTAAGGCATTTTGGAAGGGTTCGGGAGGGTGGGGGATTTATTTTAAAGGGTCGGGGTGGGTTTTAGGGTTGTTTTAGTGTGCCGGTTTTTCCGCCCTCCCCCTTCCCCCGATTTACGATTTTTGACGATAAATCGGGGGAATTCCTATTGTATCGCGCTTCTAACGATTTTTGACAATTTAAAATATATCGGACGATATTTTAAATCGTCAAAAAACGATTCACATCCCTATTATTTTGTGCTTGTTATGCTGCAACTTGCCTCAAATTATGCATGAGAACGAGATATATGTGATTTACTGTACAATTTCTGCTGTTATTGAACATGTTTATTTTATGTGGTTTATTATACAAAACTTAGTTGTGTTGGAGCTGGTGAGATGTAATCCACTTTGTTCAAGTCTTTTTTTTTTGTAAAATGCGGAATATAAATGCTCACATTAAATTAATGACCAAAATAACTAATAAATTGTAATCACTCTTGGAAATTGTGGTTGGTAGTGTTGCACGGCTGGGATCATCGGTGCAAAACAACTCTATGTGGCTTGACAAGTTAATGATGAAGGTACACGAACTTGAGGACTCCCTCACCGCTGCGGTGTTAAAAAAGACGACATTGAAAATCTCTCTTTCAGAAACAACCTACGGAAAACAGTGTTCCCAGAAAAGGTGCCTTCCCTGCACAGTGGATTCCTGCCTTACTGGAGATGGAGTGAGGAAAATAGTGCAGTTAAAATAGAAAGAGCAAACAGGGCCCTGGCACTTGCTCCATGGCAGGATGCCGAGAACCATGATCCTACATTTGCACAATTTTGGAGATAAATGGTGATTTTAAAGGCGTCAATGTCTGCGGGAGACGTATCATACTAGGGAGGTGGAATTCACTTTTTTCAAGACTTTTTGGCTGATCTTTCAAGGCGCCAAGCATGAGGTAAAGCAGCAGGAGGTTCAATACGCAATGTTATATCCTCTGAAGCTGCAAGTCTTTCATGAAAGCAAAGTGTCTATTTTTTGTTCTGTTAAGTCAGCAGAGTAATTCATAAAACATCTAGTGATGACTTTAAGACAGGGCAGGCTCGTGAGCAAATGGTATCCTGGGCAAAAATTGACTCTCCTTCAGCTCTTCAGCCTAACAGGCAATGCTCCTCTGCTCATAGCGCCCTGGCACACCCTACCCAAAGGCCGGCTAGCTCTACAAGCACTTCTGCAGCATTAAGCTATAATTCATTCAGTTGCACTAAATACAACAGGAAATGCAACTGTCTTCACCACTGCTAAAAGTGAAAACGTATGACCTATAAAAAGATATGCAATAATACAACAAACAAAAAAACTACAATTTATATCCTGTGAGCAAACAAATCAGCATAACCAGAATCTATTAAGCCAAAACATGGGACTGTCAAACTGCTCCTCCTCTCTAGGCAGTCCAGGGGAGCCTAAAGTATAACACTTCTGGCAGAGGGAGTCAATTATAAGGTGAGCATCAAGTTTTAGAAGAAAAAATAAGGGAAAAAAGCACCCCCATAGCCCTATAATTAGGCAAAAACAGTAACACTAAAAATAAAAAGATACAAAACAATCAACCCAGACATATAAAAATGTATTTATTTGTGTATCACAAGGATTTGTTTCTCACTTATCCACCAGATTATCAGAGCGAGGTACAGGGTTACCAAATAATTTACCAGTGTGAGAAAAAGGCATGCATCAGTAGGGACAAGATGAAGTTGCAGGTATAGAAACTGTTCAAGAGTAGTCACCCATCCGTAGGGTTACATATTTGAATCAGTGTACAGGGAAGGCATCGACATAATTTAAGACTGTGTGCCAGCAGTAAAACAACAGAGCCAGAGGATATAAGATGAATAATGACACAGTACTATCAAGGACCAAAATGATCAATCTAAGAAAATGTAATGAAGGACGGAAATTTCCCTCTGGGGAGGACGGGTGCTGCCATTCTTTTGGGAAGAGTTGGAATAGTTCTCGGAGCATTGTTTTGTTGGAAGCTGCAGAATCTTAAGTACTTAAAATAAATAAATAAATGATGCCTAGATAGACGTTTGAGAAGCACGTGTGAGCACCTTTCTGTGTCCTAGGAATGAACCTGACAGATAATGTACTAAATGTTTTTCTTTATATTTGTATACCAACAATACTATGGCCCTAGGCAGTGAACAATAAAATATAAACAATTTAAATGGTCTCATATATATCTCTTTTATGGTTTTTTTGTACAGCGCTGCGTACATCGAGTAGTGCTATAGAAGTGTTAAGTAGTAGTAATTGTAGTAGTTTTTTTTCCAATGAAGAGAGGGTAACGGTGGCGAGCTCCAGGGATCAGTACTGTAACCAGTGTTGCTTAACTTACTTATTAATGATCTGGGAAAGAGCAAAAGAGTGATCTCATTTGCAGATTCAAAGTGCTTAAAGCACGAGCAGTCTATGAGGAATTGCAGGAAAATCTTGTGAAACGGGTAACTGGGCATCTAAATGGCAGATGAAATTTAATATGAACATGTGCAAGGTGAAGCGAATAGGAAAAAGAATCCTAACAAGATTCAGTAAAAGCTCCATTGACCAGCACTGTACCATCCAGAATGCACTGCTAGCCAGCATCATTTGGTGGAGGCGGGGGGATGATAGGAGGAGAGGGGTAGGATTAGAAGCAGAGCGACCCTTCTTTGGTCTGCTCTGTCCACTCCAGCCTTACCCCATCCCCTCCTGTTCTCTGCACATTGCTACCTAGGAGGAGATGGTCTGGTGCAGGAGGCAGAGAGTGCTCAAATAATCAGCACCCTCCATTCCCCTTGGATGCTGGATAATAGCACATTTAGTGTAACACTCAATGCCGGGGGTCCATATTAGGAGTCACCACTCAGGAAAAGGACCTTGGAGTCATTGCGGAAGATACATTGAAATCCTCAACTCATGTGCAGCAGTGGTCAAAAAAGGCAAACATAATTTTAGGAAATGTTTGGAAAGGAATGAAAAAACAAAACCCATGAATATCATGCTTGAGTTTTGTGTGCACCTTGAGCATTGTGGCACCTCCATCTGTAAAAGGATATTGCAGAGCTAGAAAACGTACAGAGAAGGGCAACCAAAAACAATAAAGAGTTTAGAAAGGGCATGGAATGGCTCCCTTATGAAGAAAAGCTTGGTAGATTAGGGCTTTACAGCTTGGAGAAGAGACGACTGAGAGGCGATATAAAAGAGGTTACGGAGACAGATTTAGGATTTTCTTGCCCTTAGGCTCTCTTGGTGCTTTCAACACCCCTCTTTCAGTAAGAGTCTGTTACAGGGTAGCAGAGCTGGCAGGCAGCAAATCTTACTCAGCCTGCTGCCCCTAAATGTTTGCCACCCTAGGCACAGGCATGATGGGTGCCTATTGAGAAATCCAGGGCTGGGTTTATAAAATTACGAGTAGTATGTAAGAAGTTAACAAAGAACAGCTATTTACCCTTTCAAATACTTCTAGGTGTAGGGGACGCTCCATAAATCTAACTGGTAGCAATTATAACACAAATTAAAGAAATTATTTTTTCAGTCAATACACAAGTAATTTGTTACCGGAAGGATGTGATCAAGGCAAATTGTATAGTTGGGGTTGAAAAGGTTTGGATTTGTTCCTGAAAGACAGGCCCATCAACAATTACTAGCCAGGTAGGTGTGAGGTTTTGCACCCCTTAGTTCTGGGAGTGAGCAGCACTAAATGGATCTTTGTGATCTGCCGGGTGCTCCCAAGTGATGCAGATTGGCCATTGTTGGAGACAAGATGCTGGGTTTGATGGATCACTGGTCTGACCCAGCATGACATGTCTTATGTTCCTACAATCTTATGACCCAAATATAACATGAGGGTGGCCTGGGTTAGCATTCCCTACATTAGAGGAGGTCATACACTTTTTCAGCAGAACATGAAATGGGGTAGTGCATGAGAACATTTTTCTATATAAAACCATGTGAAATACTAAAAGTCATAGGGATAGGCCCATGTTTGTGTGTGTGTGTGTGTGTATGAGATTTCCTCTGTCTTTCTCAGATACTGTAAGTATTTAAAGTTCACAGATAGGAGGACTTTTGATATTGCTCCAATTAAAATGAACTTTCAACAGGCCCTGCTGAGGGCTTCATTCAGTGGGATGAGCTCAGAACACAGTCATTTCTGGCTAGGCCCTCAACGTTCACAGCAGCTGGGAACTCGGTAAACAGTTCAGTTTTATGACTGGCAAAGAGATATGGAAACAGATGCGAAGCTCATCAGAGAAGAGAGGGCACAGAAACGGAGAGCACGAAAGGGAAAGTGACCGACGGGGGGAACAAATCGATTAACGGTGAAGCTGGAAATAAGTTTGTGGCTTTTATCTGATATTTGCCCGTCAGTTGTGTACAGAGCCACCTCTCTGCAGAGCTCAAGCTGGAGCCTGTGTGGAGTGCATGGCTCCCCACTGTTGGGTCGCAGGGCGTGCACGATGGTCCTCAGATGAGTGTCTGCAGGAGGAAATGAAAGGGAAAAGAAAGGGGCACAATGCACTTTTCTGTAGTACCTTTCAGGCAAACTGAAGCTCAAAGCCAAACCACAACACAGACATGTTGAAATGCAGCCACCTCCGCGACGGAAACTTGAGCAGTTGAAATTATATATGTGTCGGCACACCCACCATGAATGGGGAAGGGGAGAGGGAAGAAATTTGGGAGAGCTCAGAGGGAAAATGTTATGTGCATGGAAGTCAAGACTTCTTAGATTCATACAATCAGGGTATGATAGTGAGAATCTAAGCTGTGTCGGCTTCTGCGCTCTGTTCCTGTGCTGCTGTGTCCCAGCCATCGATGAAATTTAATAGCATTACAGAAAAACCTGGTTCTGTCGCTCCTTTCTTTAAAAAAAAAAGTCTCCATTTCGTCTATAGGGTCCGACCTATCCTGCAACAGAATTCGTGTTAAATTTTTCAAAATACACATTTTTCCTCACTGGCTCAGTGCTGGTAGGATCTGCTATTGTGAACTGTCTCCATGCCATAAAGAAAAGGGAGACTGACAATGTATGCATACATGCAGTAGGGTAAAGTCAAGGCTGGATGCACTTATTCCTTATGACATGGTGCACTGACAACCCTGTGAGCACCTCATCAAACAGGAATTATCAGAATTTGTATTCCTTTCTAAGTAAGGAGTAACTCTTTCAGCAATGGTTGAAGACAGTGTTTTAAAACAGTAGCTGAGTATGAAAATATTAGGAAATATATTGCCTGGTTTAGGTTTCACTACAAGGCTGATTTGGCCCCCTGGATAAAATAGCATGGTTGGCATCTTACTCTGTTTTGATCTGAGGGAGTATTAGCTTCTGAAAACCAGTCAAGAAATGTATTAAATTACTCTAATAAAAAGGTATCATCTTATATGTATGGAAGACTGGACAATGCTGAATAGGAGGATCACCGTTTAATGCAACCTCACTCAGAACTTGTAGAGCAAGAAAACCTTCTTTGCTGAATTTAAGTTATACGGGAGTCCCCATAAGAGCAAAGAAATGGCACCACTAGCCATGCTATCAAGGAAACGCAAAAAAAGAAGAAACCTTTGAGCGTGCTAAAAGACAAGAGTGCTCTACAAGTTCTGGGTGAGGTTGCATTAAACAGTGATCCTCCTATTCAGCATTGTCCAGTCTTCCAGCTGCCTGCTAGGCTGGAATTTTTTCAGGTGCCATCTTTGGTTCTCACTATCTTTAAGTTGATCAGGCTCTTCCTGTTCATTAAGACTGGAAGTAACCTTTTACAGAACTCAGATTTTCACTCTATTTTGTGCCAGGTGTCCACCCTGAGGAAGCCTTCATCGGCGAAACAAGGGCCTTGCTGGGAATTTTCTACCAGACCCAGGAAATGACACATTACAGTTTACAAAAGGGGATTTTCTAAAAGAACAGGAAATGATACACTATAGCTTACAAAAAGAATGTTCACTGTGTGTGGCATCACAGTGTACACAACAGTTTGTTCATTATGTGAATGATAATGTGTGAATGTAATTGTGCATTTAAGTTAGTGAGTGTTTGTGACCACATTAGTGAGAACTTGTACTCAGTGAGATATTCAAGCATATAAAAAATGTATAAAAAATGTATATTCAAGATACTCATGTACAATTGTATGATACATAAAAAGGAGCCATCATGACTCTATGTATCTAACCGTTGTTCATATTCATACTCATGGAATTTGATCTTTGTAACCATTTATAGTTGTAGAGTTTTAGTATATAGTCATGTATTAAGGGATAGACTATTAACTCATTAAGAAACTGCTCATTTATTTTAAACATTGTTTACTAATAAAAATTATTTTAATGTGAACATCCAACATTAGTGCATATATATAATATATTTTGTTTACTAAACTTTATTCTCAGCCCAGTCTCAGACCTAGCCTGTTACTGTTGCTAATAAAGCCTGTGCTGTATTGAATGTGACCTCTGATGTGGTTTGTTTGGCCTTTACCACTACAAACAGCGTACACAGTTCTCCAAACATGGCCATTCATAAAGCAGATCTTCAGGCCTAACATGCTGATAAAAAAATACAGCATATTTTTTAAACCGAAGGGGGGGCAGAGGATAGGAGATGTGTTTTCCTCAAGTATATTGTGGCTGAGAAAGTATTTGGAAGAAATTCAAAATTCTTGCGCTCTCTTCTTTCTAATGCTATTTAATTCCTGTCCAGATAGTGTTTTGAATACCCGGCAGTGATCAGAAGCTGTTTCAAGGGACAGATATAATTTCTTTGCCTTGGCTAACCCACACTATAGATTATATAAATATTAAGTAAGGAAAGCATGAGAAATATGTAAGTAATGTTAAACAACTTCTAACATGCATTGTTTTTCTACTTTTGGAAGACTTCTGGTGCTTTTCAGACTCTGATCCTGTTAATGCAGGCCTCCAAAGCCATATTAAAGATGATCAGTAATCACAATCCTAAACCCCTGCTTCCAATCCAGGGGTTCACCTGTGGGCGGGATTTACTGGAGTTCCATCACTGATTGTCATAATCCCAGGGGGCATTATGACAAGTCCAGAACTTGATATTTATGCCCATTTCTAATGGACTTAAAATGGAATGTCTAAACCCATTCATTTTTAGACTTTCAAAATTCTATGTCCTGAAAGAGGTTATGCCGGAAGCCTGGAAAAGCCACATGAAGGTCTCCAACCTTAGGCTGAAAACATTGTTTCGACCAACCTTGACCCTCTGCTGTTACTGTAGGTGACTCCCAGTTTATCTTCAGTTAGCCACGCTTGCCTCAGTGCTGGAAGTGCTGGATAAGGAAGAGGGCTTTGGATTTATTGGGTACAGGGGCTCCACCCAGAGGGATATAAGACTTTCTTTTTAGTAGTGATGACCTGGAGTTGTTTGAGAGGGGAACATGGTCCTAGGTGAAAGTTCAAACCATACATCAACAAGAGTTTAAATTAGATGAGGAAGGTGGCAAATGGATACAGGTTGAATTAGGCTATTACCCCAGCAAATAAATGAGGTGTAGCCTTTGTGTTCCCATGTTCTTGAAATGGCTGTGTGAGTTCATAGTATATATGTGGTCAAGCAGCTGGGGTAGAGGACCACAAGTGGCAAAGAAGAATAAATTACACAGTCCTCAGGGCAAAGTTGTACTTCATCCTATTATTCTAAACACAGACCATACAGCTATTGTTCTCCCAAACTGGCTGTCTTATTAACAAAATTAATTAGGTTTTAGACAGGATTCAGTACTTTCATCTTTCTTTGGCTATGAATTCCATCCAAACACCATATAATATTCACAGTAAGTCATATTTCCTTGTTTGCAAGGAGGAATCAGACTCCCGTCATGTGAAGCAACTTCAGGGATACTTTCACAACCTCTACAAATAACAGTACTAATATCATTCGCTAGTTTCTTGTTGTACCGGAGGTGGACCCTTGGGCCGAGGTGGGGTTGACACTACCCGTAGGAGGGATCCTATGGGTCTCCACTGTTGGCAGGTGGAGAGGGCTGATGGACGGAGGCTGGCTGGCGCTTTACCAATATCAGCCCTTGTTCCCCATGGGTTGAGCCTTTGGGTGCCGGGGTCGGCTGGACTTAGGTGGGCCTCTGTATATCATCGTCAATAGATGGATCGAAGTCAGCCCAGAGGCAGCAACTGGTGTGGGTATCAGTCTGTTTTGGATGAGGCGGAGTTCCGGGCGCCAATAGGAACACAATGTGACAGAGGGCGCCCGAGCAAGAGCAGGCCAAAGCCTGAATGAACCATGTCCAGGACAAAGGCTGAAGAGGCATCTTTAAGCAAGCTGGGTTCAAGACTGGCGGCAGGCTGGAAGCAGTGGCAAGCAAGGCTGAGGTCTGGATGAGGAGAGAGTCAAAGGATGGTCAGACGAAGCAGAAGTCCAGGGCTGGAGAGAAGCAGTGGTGTGGTCAGGCGATGCAGAGGTCCGGGGCTGGAGAGAGGCAACAGAGTAGTCAGGCAATGCAGAGGTCTGGGGCTGGAGAGAGGCAACAGAGTAGTCAGGCAATGCAGAGGTCTGGGGCTGGAGAGAGGCAACAGAGTAGTCAGGCAATGCAGAGGTCTGGGGCTGGAGAGAGGCAACAGAGTAGTCAGGCAATGCAGAGGTCTGGGGCTGGAGAGAGGCAATGGAGTAGCCAGGCAATGCAGAGGTCAAACCAGGTTAGCAATCTGAAGGAGAGACAACGGAACAGGAACACCGGAACAAGGAAAAAGGAACGAAGACAATCAGGATCAGGAACCAGGAACAGTAGAAGCAACGAGCACTCGACTAGCAAGGGGACCTGTTGCGAAGGCGATTTGAGAGAACTGAGCCCGGGCTTATATACCGGAGCTCTGCCGACGTCATCATCCGGGGCCGCGGCCAGGTTCCCACCGCGGGCCCTATGAAAGGATCAACTGTCACGCACGCGTGCTAGGGAGGGGTGCAGTGCTGGTTGGAACAACGTCTCTCCGCAGGCCACGTGGAGAGGCCCGGCACGGACCATCAGGAACTGCAGCAGAGCCGGAGGCCCCAGGGGTGGCCCGAGGATGGAGCTGGCGGCTCACAACCACCAGAGATGAGGGACCAGGTAATGGATCACTTTGAAAGAGGTGAGAGGGCCGAGCCACGGGTCTGCTGCGTCAGGCGCGCGTAACAGTTCTCCTCATGCTCTTTGACTAGACCTTGGCTTCTTCACACATTAATAGCAGTACTGAAGTTTTCTAAGGTCTCCCCAGGCTCTTTAACCAGACCATGGCTTCTCCCTCTGCAACAGCAGTCCTGAAGCTCTCCAGGTTTTCCTTAGGTGTTTTGTCTATCATTTGGCTTCCTTGTCAAACAATATTGCTTATGCTCTCTAGGTTTACCTTAGGCATTCTGCCCAAACCTTGGATTCTTTCTCAACAATTCCTTCCAGCTTTAAGGGTGAAGGAGTCCCTCTGTAGACATCTGAGAGGATTAACTGCAATTATAAAGGGAAGATAAATGAAATTATAATTCAGAAATGGACTAGCCGGCTAAATTATGCAGAGGAGTCAAAAACCTTCAGCGGGCCAAAAACCTTCAGTAAATACATATTGAGTTACCTTGGTTTTGAGAAGTCTCAGTTCACTCTGACATGAGATTAAAACTTTAGGTTATGTGTTCATGTATGTGACCAAGGCTCTAATTCTGGTCCTATGCCATTAATAACAAGTTCTTTTATTTAAGTCAAATTTTGTCACTTAAACTCTACTTTTGGTTAATTTGTGATTTGTGTTGATTACATAAGAGTATGGCATGTCTTAGCTATTTCTTTAATTAAGGGTATTGGAGAGGACCTCTAGGGGGAGTGAACTCTGTGTTGACTATAAGCCTATGCATAGAGTTGCAAGTTTTTTTTCTCACTCCCTTCTGTAGTAAGCCTTGATAGATTTATGGTGTTCAGCATTGATGCCTAGTGGGTCTGCTGGTTCACTCAGTACAGCAGGGCCATTCCACCATAGAAACAAGAGAACCATCATTAGGCTTATAGGCAATGTCCTGTGTGTTGTGATGGAGGAAATCCGGAAGTGGATCCTTAGGACGACTGACCCGAGGGATCAGTCGGTAGGCAGAACTCCCACTGGGCAATTGGAGCTTCACCTGGAAACCCGTGACTCCCCCAGAGGAGCTGTGGGAGCCCGGGTCGCTAGGACTTAGGAGTCTTCGCCCTGGAAGTCCGAGGTCCCCCCAGGAGGAGCCCGTAGGGACCCGGACCGCTGGGACTTAGGCGAGGACGAAGAAACCCAGGAGTGGAATACGAACCGGAGTCGAGGCAGGCTGAAGACAAGCAGGAGTCGGAGTCACGGACCGGAGTCGAGGCAGGCTGAAGACAAGCAGGAGTCGGAGTCACGGATCGGAGTCGAGGCAGGCTGAAGACAAGCAGGAGTCGGAGTCACGGACCGGAGTCGAGGCAGGCTGAAGACAAGCAGGAGTCGGAGTCACGGACCGGAGTCGAGGCAGGCTGAAGACAAGCAGGAGTCGGAGTCACGGACCGGAGTCAAGGCAGGCTGAAGACAAGCAGTGGGGAACAGGAACGACGGCAACTAGCTCTTTGGGTGAAGGAACCTCGTTGCAAGGCACTTTGGAGACGAAAGTGCCTCGTTTAAATCCCCCGGTTGGCGTCTGACGTCACGGGGAGGCGTGTCAGCACATCCGGGTGCTGACAGCAGAAAAGCCCGACCCTCGCGCGCGCGCGTTCCCCCGAGGGGGAGGAGTCTCCCGCGAAGGTTGGCGGCGTCCCGCACGGGGAAAGGCCTCCCCCACGCGGCCTGACCGAGCCCCGAGTCCGCGGATCGCGGCAAGGCCCCGGGACCCGGAGAGGAGGTAAGGGCTCGAGCGCCACCGTGGCGACCGAGACCGCAACAGTACCCCCTCTTACGCCCCCTCCGCCGAGGACCGGGTTTCCCGGGATTGTCCAGGTGGAATTGAGTTAGCAATGATTTGTCCAAGATGTTCCGAGCTGGTTCCCATGAGTCTTCTTCGGGGCCGCACCCTTCCCATGCCAGCAGGTATTCCCAGCGACGGGCATGGAAGCGAACGTCCAAGACCTCCCGTACCTGATACGTATTCTCCCCAGATGTAGGTGAAGATAGTGCGTCCGTGGAAGGATGGTGGAATCGGGAAAGTACCACCGGTTTCAACAAGGAGACGTGGAAAACGTTATGGATGCGGAGTGAAGACGGGAGGCGAAGTCTGTAGGATACTGTTCCTATACGCTCCGCAACTTGAAAAGGCCCGCAGTATCTGGGAGCCAACTTACGAGAACGGTTAGGTAGTTGGAGGTTCCGGGTGCTTAACCACACCTTGGTACCCGGCAGGAAGACTGGCGCTGGACGTCGATGACGATTAGCGAACTGCTGAGACTTTTTCGCTGCAGTGGTCAGTCTGTGTTGAATCCCCTTCCAGAGATGATGCACTTGACGTGCTGCTGTTAAGGCAGCTGGTGATGGAATGGAAATAGGAACCGGTATCGGAGGCCTTGGGTGCCGACCAAACACAATCTGGAAAGGTGTTTGTCCCGTGACCGCATGGGTATGATTGTTGTAGGCGAACTCTGCCCAAGGCAGAAGAGAAACCCAGTTAGTTCCCTTTTCAGAGATGAAACTACGGAGGAAGGTTTTAAGAGTGTGATTCGTGCGCTCCATCTGACCATTGGTCTGGGGGTGAAACGCAGTGGACAAATTTAACTGTACCCCAAATTTCTTACAAAGGGCACGCCAGAAACGGGCTGTAAACTGTGGTCCTCTATCAGATACGATACTCTGTGGTAGTCCATGAGCCCGGAAGATGTGTTGAGTAAACAAGAGTGCGAGTTCAGGCGCAGAGGGCAGCTTAGGCAAGGGTACCAGGTGAATCATTTTTGAAAAGCGGTCTACGGTTACCCAAATCACCGTATTACCTTCCGAGGGTGGCAGATCCACTACAAAGTCCGTGGCTATGTGGGACCATGGTTCCGCGGGAACGGGCAGCGGCTGCAGAAGCCCCCAGGGCTGGCCACTAGATGGTTTTTGCCGGGCACATACTGGACACGAATCCACATATAACCGTACATCTTGACGAATTCGAGGCCACCAGTAATAGCGGTTTAGCAGATCGAGCGTCCTCTCCCTGCCGGCATGACCCCCCGAGAGGGAGTCGTGGGCCCAGGCTAACACCCTCCTGCGATCTCTGCGAGAAACCACAACTCGTCCTAGAGTGGAAACTGTGGTACTGGCTATCTGGATTCTAGCGGGATCAATGATGTGTTGTGGGAGGTCTTCCTTTCCCTTCTGGATTTCACAACGAGAGAGCGCATCAGCCCGTACATTCTTCGAGGCGGGACGATACTTTAGTATGAAATCAAAACGGTTAAAGAAAAGGGACCAACGTGCTTGTCTGGGATTAAGTCGTTGGGCCTGGTTGAGAAACTCCAGGTTTTTATGATCTGTATAAATCGTGACCGGATGAAGAGAGCCCTCCAACCACTGTCTCCATTCTTCCAGCGCAAGTTTGACAGCCAGCAACTCCTTATCCCCAATGCCGTAATTACACTCGGCTGATGAGAATTTTTTGGAAAAGTAGGAGCAGGGTAGGAGATGTCCGGAAGTAGAGGCTTGCGAGAGGACCGCCCCCACAGCAATATTAGAAGCATCGACCTCGACAAAGAATGGCCGCGTGGGATCCGGGTGACGTAAACAAGTATCCCGGAGAAACGCCTCCTTTAATTGTTCAAAAGCCTCACAAGCCCCCTTAGGCCAAAGACGGTTGTTTGCCCCTTTCCGAGTTAGAGCGGTTAAAGGTGCCACCAATCGAGAGTACTGGGGAATAAAGTGTCTATAGAAGTTAGCAAACCCCAAAAAACGTTGCAACGCTTTAAGCCCCTCAGGACGGGGCCACTTCCTGATGGCGGACACTTTACTGGGGTCCATTCGGAAACCAGTAGAGGACACAATATACCCTAAGAAGGGTAACGACTCCTGCTCAAAGAGACATTTTTCAAACTTTGCATACAAATGATGGTCTCGTAAGATCTGGAGTACTTGTCTCACATGTTGCCGATGGGAGGTAAGATCCGGGGAATGTATGAGAACGTCGTCCAAATAGACGATTACGCAAGAGTGCAATAATTCTCGCAGAATCTCGTTCATTAAGTGCTGGAATACGGCGGGAGCATTGCACAGTCCAAACGGCATCACTAGGTATTCATAATGGCCGTCCCGGGTGTTGAACGCTGTCTTCCATTCATCCCCAGGACGGATTCGGACCAGGTTGTATGCGCCGCGGAGGTCCAATTTAGTGAAAACTTGGGCCCCTTGGAGTCTATCCAACAATTCCGGAATGAGAGGAAGCGGGTACCGGTTCTTCTTGGTGATAGCATTGAGCCCACGGTAATCTATGCAAGGTCGCAAGGCTCCGTCCTTCTTTGCAACAAAAAAGAAACCTGCTCCCGCGGGAGACTTTGAAAGGCGGATGAAGCCCTTAGCCAGATTCTCGGTGATGTATTCTGACATAGCCCGGGTCTCTGGCTGAGACAACGGGTATACCCGTCCCCGAGGGGGAGTAGTACCCGGGAGCAACTCTATCGCACAGTCAAAAGGCCGGTGTTGCGGTAACAATTCTGCTTTCTCTTTGGAAAAGACATCCATAAAATCTGCATATGGAGCCGGTAATGCCGGAGTGATGAGAGCCAGCGGAATCCGTTGGAATTTTTTCGCTTGGAGGCAGGATTGGAAACACTCAGAACTCCACCGAGTGATCTGAAAGTCCTTCCAGCGAATCACAGGAGAGTGTTTTTGGAGCCAGGGTAAACCAAGGACCACCGGATGTACAGCTTTCTCCAAAACCAACAACGAAATCTCCTCTGTGTGCAATAAGCCCGTCTGCAAAATCAGCGGTAAGGTCTCTGTGGAAATGCACCCAGACAGAGGAGTACCCTGAATAGAGGTTACCCGTAAGGCAGGAGTCCTAGATCGTGTAGGAAGACTCAACTGTTGCACCAGATCCTTAGTAATGAAGTTGCCTCCTGCCCCGGAGTCGACTAGGGCTTGCGTGAGGAAGGAACCACCGGGATATTCCAAGGTTACCGGTATGGTACATTGAGGAGCAGCGCTAAGGCAGCCTAGGGGACACTCCTCCCTTACACCTAGGCGCGGGAGTTTTCCGCTCGTTCCTTACACTGTGCAAGGTAGTGACCCTTACCGCCACAGTACAGGCACAGCCTCAAGTCGCGGCGTCGCTGCCTTTCTTCGGGCGACAATGACGAGCGACCCAGTTGCATGGGCTCGTCTGAGGAAGCTGCTGGTGAAGTTGTAGTTCCTCGTGACCCCGAATTCGGGATTTTAGGAGTCACAGACGTCAAGCGTCGAAAAGGGCGCCCCTCTTTCGCCCTCTGCTGCAAACGCCGATCAATTCGACCCGCCAAGTCAATAAGGGAGCTAAGGGTCTCCGGCAGATCCCGAGCCGCTAGCTCGTCCTTAATACGACCGGCTAAGCCCTCCAGGAACACGCCCCAAAGAGCTTCATCCTGCCAGCCTACCTCGTGGGCGAGCGTGCGGAATTCCAACGCGTAGTCCGCTAAAGTCCGCGTTCCTTGCCGGAGCTGGAGTAACTCTGAGGTAGCGGAAGCCTGTCGTGCTGGCTCATCAAAAGCCGCTTTGAACTCTTCCACAAAACGGTTCAAATCCCCCAGCGCTGGATCATTATTCTCCCACATGGGGGAAGCCCAGTTCAGGGCCCGTCCGTCCAAAAGGGAAAAAATGTACGCCACCTTGGCGCCATCTGTAGGAAACTGGTTAGGCAGTAGTGCAAAGCGCACATAACATTGGTTTAAGAACCCTCGACACGCCTTGGCATCCCCGGAATAGCGAGATGGCGCTGGAAGCAGCGTAGGGGACTGGAGGGTTACCAGTGGTACTGGAGCGGGTACTGGTACCGGAACAGGTGCGGGCGGCTCGGCATCCATGCGAGCGGCCAGCCGCTCTACTGTTGCAGCCAGGGAGTCCAGGACCTGCTGTTGCTGAACTAAACGCTGGGCCAAACCCGGAATAGCCTGTAGCCCGGCAAGGTCTGCCGGATCCATGGCCTTGCAAGCTGTTGCGATGGAGGAAATCCGGAAGTGGATCCTTAGGACGACTGACCCGAGGGATCAGTCGGTAGGCAGAACTCCCACTGGGCAATTGGAGCTTCACCTGGAAACCCGTGACTCCCCCAGAGGAGCTGTGGGAGCCCGGGTCGCTAGGACTTAGGAGTCTTCGCCCTGGAAGTCCGAGGTCCCCCCAGGAGGAGCCCGTAGGGACCCGGACCGCTGGGACTTAGGCGAGGACGAAGAAACCCAGGAGTGGAATACGAACCGGAGTCGAGGCAGGCTGAAGACAAGCAGGAGTCGGAGTCACGGACCGGAGTCGAGGCAGGCTGAAGACAAGCAGGAGTCGGAGTCACGGATCGGAGTCGAGGCAGGCTGAAGACAAGCAGGAGTCGGAGTCACGGACCGGAGTCGAGGCAGGCTGAAGACAAGCAGGAGTCGGAGTCACGGACCGGAGTCAAGGCAGGCTGAAGACAAGCAGGAGTCGGAGTCACGGACCGGAGTCAAGGCAGGCTGAAGACAAGCAGTGGGGAACAGGAACGACGGCAACTAGCTCTTCGGGTGAAGGAACCTCGTTGCAAGGCACTTTGGAGACGAAAGTGCCTCGTTTAAATCCCCCGGTTGGCGTCTGACGTCACGGGGAGGCGTGTCAGCACATCCGGGTGCTGACAGCAGAAAAGTCCGACCCTCGCGCGCGCGCGTTCCCCCGAGGGGGAGGAGTCTCCCGCGAAGGTTGGCGGCGTCCCGCACGGGGAAAGGCCTCCCCCACGCGGCCTGACCGAGCCCCGAGTCCGTGGATCGCGGCAAGGCCCCGGGACCCGGAGAGGAGGTAAGGGCTCGAGCGCCACCGTGGCGACCGAGACCGCAACACTGTGGCACTCATAGACCACAACTACCTTGTGGGAATTGCTGAAGATATCCTGAGAAGTACTGCTGAGAATTCTGAGAAGGGATGTGAGTGCTAATGGGATCTTGTCTGAAGACAAACAAGGATATTTGAGAACCAAATTAAAATCTAAATCTATGGTAAAGGAATTAGAAGTTGAAATATATTTGTTTTGCTCTGTTGTTTATCTCTACTGTGAATCCTGTGTCTCATCTTTTTGTCATGGTTGGTGAGCTCCTTGAACTGAGACATGGTTGATTCAACCTAGCAGGCAAACCCACTAAGCCTATGCCATCAGTAGGCGGACATACTCAGGGACAAGATCTAGACTTCACCTTTACCAACCCCTTTCCCCACAGATTGAGCCCAGCAGGACTTAGACATGATCTGAATGAGTGAAGGGAGTCCAGGGACAGGCCAAAGGTTAGGGCAGGCAGCGTACTGGCAGAATCATGTTCTGGCAGAAGTAGGGACAGGCAGCATTCAGGGAGAGACAAATACCAAGCAGTGGTCAGGGCCTTCAGCATTCAGGAAGAGTCAGATAACAGGCAAACAAGCATGAGAAATCAATCTGGAGGAAAACAAGAGTCAAGGCATGGAGAAAGAATGAGAGAGGGCAAGGCTGGAGGCAGGAACTGGAACAAGCAAAGTGGAGAGAGGGATGGGGCCAGGAAATGGAGGCAAGAGCAGGAACTAGGGCAGAAGGCAAAGCTGGGTCAGGAGGCAAGGCTGAAACAGGAACTGAAGGCAATATGAGGTCAAGAGCTGGAGAAACACAGAGGAATAGGAACTAGAAGCAAAGGCAGGATCAGGAGAAGCAACACGTACTGCAGAGCAGGAGGACCTGTTCCTGAGGCAGTGGCTTGTTGCAAAGGCCTTCCTTATATAGCTATGCAGGGTATGATGTCAACAGCCAGTGCCACAGGATGTAGTGGCTGGAGGACCTATAAAAGGAGTTCAGAGCTTTATGACATTTAGCAATGGGAGCACTGAGAGGAAAAGATCATCTTGCTGGTGGCTGAAGAGGATCGGTAAGTATTGCATTGAGAAATTTTAGAACTTAAAGAGTTTTGGGGAGATGTAAACTATTGGGGTATTTTCTTTAGTATGTCTGTGTATATTTGTTATAAAAGGTAGGTAATAGCTAAGAGTTTGTGTACTTGTTATAAAAAGCAAGGCAAATGGAGGGTAATAGCTTAGAGTTTGTGTGTTTGTTATAAAAAGTAAGCCAAAAAATAGGTAATAGCTTAGAGTTTGTGTGTGTTTGTCTTTTCCTCCCTCCCACCTACCCCTACTCATCCTTTGATTTGTAGTCAAGTGACACTTTCACATTAAAAATCAATCAGCCTTTTATAAAAAATACAGGATTTTCCTAGCCCCTATCAAAAGTTTAATTATCCAGTTGCAGGTCACTACCAGATTAATAGTGAATATACCAATAAATTGAAAGGGCTTTTAGCTACACATTCCTACTCCCTTAGCAACCTAAACTTAAGTAAGAACTCAACAAAATTAAGATGAAGGTAGCAATCCAGCAGCAAGAAGGGGAGCCTTTTGGTCTTCTGCATTGAGAGTTATATGTAGGAATTTTTACCGACCAGTGAGAGATTGTATGTATGCACCAGCTGCAAAGAGCTCTTTGCTCTCAGAGAACGAGTCCGATTTCTGGAGTCTAGAGTGGTAGACCTGGAAGAGCTGAGGCATACAGAGAGGTACATAGATGAGACCTTCAGGAACATAGTAGTCAACTCCTAACTCCAGTCTGGCAACCCTGGTGGTCAGATATCATCATCCTGGTGCAGCAGGAAGTGATTCTATAGCAAGAGGTGATGCATTGTCCTCTCACACTGAGGATGTGTCTCCCAGGGCTACTGCCCAGGAGGAAAGCGTTAGGTCAGTCATCATTGGTTATTCAATTATTAGGAATGTAGAGAGCTGGGTGTTTGGTGGCTGTGAGGATTGTCTGATAACATGCTTGCCAGGTGCAAAGGTGAAAAGCCTCACACATCACCTAGATAGGATTTTAGACAGTGCTGGGGAGAAGCACCAATGACACAGAAAAATTTGAGAAGGAGATTCTGGAAGCTAAATTTAGGATTTTAGGTAGAAACCTGAAATCCAGAACTTCCAGGGTAGCATCGTCTGAAATGCTCTATGTTACACGCACAGGTCCAGAGGCAAGCAAAGCTCTGGAATCTCAATGTGTGGATGAGATGATAGTGCAAGGAAGAGGGATTCAGTTTTGACAGGAACTGGAGAAACTTTTAGGGAAGGGGGAATCTTTTCTGAAGGGATGGGCTCCACCTTAACCAGGGTAGAATTAGGCTGCTGGCACTAACCTCTAAAAAGGAGAGAAAGCAGCTTTTAAACTAGAACAAAGGGGAAAGCTGACAGTGGCTCAGCAGTGCACATGGTTCAGAGGGATGTATCTTCAAAAGATACTAATGAAGCAGGAGAGTTAGGCATCCCAACAGAGAGGTTCCAATAAAAGCCAAAGTAGTCCATTTGCCTATAAGTAAAGGATCACCTGAGCTAAAAGATTCCAAATTATCTCTGTCAGCTGAAAAGTAGGTTGTTAATACAAACAAACTACACACTTTGAAATGTCTGTATGTCAGTGCCAGAAGTCTAAGCAGTAAGATGGGAGAGTTAGAGTGTATAGCAGTGAATGATGAGATAGACTTAATTGGCATCTCAGAGACATGGTGGAAGGAGGATAACCAATAGGATAGTGCTATACCTGGATACAATTTATATCGTAATGTTAGGGAAGAGAAACTTGGTTGGGGGGGGGGGGAGGGGTGGCACGTTATGTCTGGGATGGTATAGAGTCCAATAGGATAAAGATCCTGCAAAAGACTAAGTGCTCAATAGATATTTATGGGTAGAAATACCATGTGTGTTGGGGAAGAGTATAGTGATAGGAGTATACTACCATCCGCCTGGTCAAGATGATGAGAGGGATGGTGAAATGCTAAGAGAAATTAGGGAAGCTAACCAAATTGGTAGTGCAGTAATAATGGGAGATTTCAATTACCCAATATTGACTGCGTAAATGTAACATCAGGACATGCTAGAGAAATAAAGTTCCTGGATGGAATAAATGACAGCTTTATGGAGCAATTAGTTCAGGGACTAACAAAAGAGGGAGCTATTTTCGATCTAAATCTTAGTGGTGTGCAGGATTTGGTGAAAGAAGTAAACGAGGTGGGACTGCTTGGCAATAGTGATTATAACATGATCAAATTTGAATTAATGACTCGAAGGGGGATAATAAGTAAATCCATGGCTCTAGCACTAAACTTTTAAAAGGGAAACTTAGATAAATTGAGAAAAATAGGAAAAAACCGAACAGTGCAGCTACAAAGGTTAAGAGTGAATAACAGGCGTAAACATTGTTAAAAAATACTATCTTGGAAGTGTTACGCTGGGAGTGGACCCCTGGCCTGGGGCAGGATTGGTACGGCCCTCCGGTCGGACAAGGAGAGCGCCTGCCATGAGGAGGCGGAGCACAGGAGGAGACAGAGGCTAGCTGGAGCTTCACCAGTAGCAACCTGGGATTCCCTCAGTTTGAGTCCTTGGCTACCCGGGCTGCCTGGTCTTAGGTGGGCCTCGCAGGGTCTCCTAGAGAGCAAGTTCAAGGGAATGTCCACCATGAACAATGGTGCGCTGGCAGTGTTCAGACAAGGAAGTCCAGAGGTCGCAGGAGGCCAGAATAGAGTGTCCGAGTGTATAGCGAGAAGTAAGGCCAGAGTCTTAGTGCAGAATGGTCAGCCAGGCAGGGTTGGTAATGGAGGTCAATCCAGGTGTAGTCAGGTCAAGCAGGAGGTCAGGTTCCAGGTGGCAGACAAGAATAGTCAAAGTTCCAGGCGGAGGTCAGGTCAGGCAGCAATCAAAGAGTAGTCAGAGTTCCAGGCAGAGGTCAGGACAGGCAGCAATCCAACAGTAGTCAGAGTTCCAGGTAGAGGTCAGGGCAGGCAGCAATCAGACAGTGGTCAAGAACAGGCAAGGGTCAGTACCGTGAGATCTGTCCGAAGGGTACTACCAGGGATGGAGAGACAAAGGAGCAGGAGATGCTGGAACAGGAGCCACAGGAGATGCTGGAACTGGAGACACAGGAGACACTGGAACGGGAGATGCTGAAACAGAGAGACTGAAACAGGACACACAGGAGCAAGACACTGGAACGCAGGAAGGCAAACTAGAGACACCGGAGTGTACGACCCAATTGCCAAGGCCCCGAGCTAGGGACCGGGCTGATGTATATATACCAAGCCTACGTGACGTCAGGATCGGGCGCTGCCCAGGGTTTTCCCGTGCTAGGGTCTTTAAATGTGTGAGAGTTCTGTGCGCGCGTGCGCCAGGAGGCAGAGCCAACGCCGAGGAGGACGCCGAGTCACGGTGCGAGGAGGGCTGCAAGGGAGTAGGTCGTGGAGAGTCTGGGGGCGCTCGTCGGAGCTGAGGCCAAGCGGAGCTGGGAATCAGAAAGGAGCTGGTAGACGGTCATGCCAGGTGAGCGGGCCAGGCCCGCGGAGCAGCCAGGCCCGTGGAGCAGCCAGGAAGCGCAACAGTACCCCCCCCCCCCCTTCTAGGCCTCCCCCTTACTGGCCTGGGCTTTTCAGGATGAGCCCGATGGAACTCGGAGAGAAGTTTCTTGTTGTAGATGTGGAGGGAGGGCTCCTAGGAGTTCTCCGATCTGAAGCCCTCCCATGACAGTAGGTACTCCCAATGGCCTTTGTGTCGACGGACGTCGAGGACCTCTTTGACTTGCATCACATCTTCTGGTTCAGCCTTGAGTTGAGTGAGAGCAGGGGATCTTCGAGAAGGCCAGGATAACACCATCGGCTTTAGCAGGGAGATGTGGAAGGTGTTGTGGATGCCCATGGATTCTGGAAGTCGTAGCTGATAGGTCACAGCACCAATGCGTCAAATGATAGGGAATGGTCCAATAAACCTGGGGGCGAGTCATTGAGAGGGAAGTCTCAGTCTGATGTGCTTGGTGCTTAACCAGACCTTTTGGCCTGGTCGGAACAAGGGTGCGGTGCGACGATGAGCGTCGGTAGAGCATAAAGCTCGCTCAGCGACCTAGCCCAGCCTTTCCTTGTCTTGGTTCCATAACCGTCTTATTGTCTGAGCCGTCGACTGGGCAGAAGGTTAAGGCACTGAGAGTGGAACTGGTAAAGGCAGACGTGGTTGGCGGCTGTTGCACACATATGGGACAGGAGTCAACATAGTTGCAGGAGTCCTTGATCATGCTAGGCCACCAATAGTATCTCCATAGCATTTCAAGGGTCCGAGCCCGGCTGGGATGGACAGCCAACTTCGAGTCATGGGCCCAGCAAAGGTTGCGTTCGCGGAGGCGGCGTGGAACAACCGTTTTCCTTGCTGGCACAGTATTGGTGACTGCGAGGGTTATGCAAGCTGGTTCAATGATATGCCTGGGGGTGTCAGGCATATCCTCTGGTTCAAGAGAGCAGGAGAGGGCATCCGCTCGAGTGTTCTTGGCTGCAGGATGGTAACGAAGTTCGAAATGAAAGCGTTGAACCCCAGACAGGTCCAACGGACCTGTCTGGGGTTCAACAATTGGGCTTCCTTCAAATGTTCAAGATTTTTATGATCCATAAAGATCGTAAATTTATTCTGTGCACCTTCTAACCAAGGACGCCATTCTTGGAGTGCTAACTTTACTGCTAGGAGCTCACGATCCCCGATCGTATAATTTTGCTCTGCAGGGAAAAATTTGTGCGGATAGAAGGAGCAGGGTACTAGGACTCCTTTGGAGGAAAACTGGCTCAGGACTGCCCCTGCCCCAATGGCGGAAGCATCGACTTCGACACTGAAGGGGCAGTTAGGATCTGAGTGACGTAGACAAGGTCCAGTGCAGTAGGCCTCTTTCAAGGAATGGAAGGCGGCTTGAGCCTTGGGACTTCATTCCTTGTGGTTACTGCCTTTCCTGGTCATGGCAGTGAGTGGAGCAGCTAATGTGGAGTAATTGGTGATGAGGTTCCTGTAATAGTTTGTGAATCCAAGGAACCTTTGTAGGGCGCGGAGACCTACAGGTTGAGGCCAGTCTCAGATCCCTTGGAGCTTTTCAGGGTCCATAGTAAAACCACGATTGGAAATGATATACCCCAGAAATGGAAGACGAGTCTGTTCGAAGATACATTTTTCTAGTTTTGCATAGAGACAATTGTCCCGGAGACATTGAAGGATATCTGAACATGCAAACGATGGTTTTTTAGATCCTTAGAAAAGATCAGTATCTCGTCTAGATACACGACGACAAACGAGTATAGTAGGTCCCGGAAGATCTCGTTCATCAAGCTTTGAAAGACCACAGGGGCATTACAAAGTCCGAAGGGCATCACTACGTACTCATAGTAGCCATCCCTGGTATTGAAAGCGGTCTTCCAAATGTCCTCTGGCTGGATCCTGACGAGATTGTATGCCCCTCAGAGATCTAATTTTGTAAAGATCTGGGCTCCTTGGAGTCGATCAAAGAGTTCGCTGATGAGTGGCAAAGGATAACGATCCTTGTGGGTTACAGCGTTTAGCCCCCAGTAGTCGATGCAAGGGCGTAGACTGCCATCTTTCTTCTTCACAAAGAAGAAACTGGCTCCTGCCAGAGAGTCGGAGGGTCTTATGAATCCCTTGTCTAGATTCTCTTTAATGTACTCAGACATTGCCTTAGTCTCAGGTAGCAAGAGATGGTAGGTCCTGCCTTTGGGAGGCATGGTACCTGGTAGGAGCTCAATGGGGCAATTAAACCTCCGGAGTGGAGGTAAGATGTCAGCATCTGTTTAGAGAATACATCTTGGAAGTCTGTATACAGAGCAGGCAACCCAGTTAGGGTCGTAGAGTTCAACGCGGTGACTGCTGGAGACACTTGATGTAAGCAGCGGTGTTGGCACTGGGGTCCCCACTGGATTAGTTGTAGGGATTGCCAGTCAAATTGTGGACCATGCACCTGGAGCCAAGGAAGTCCGAGAATTACTGGGTGTGTGGAATGCTTCAGGACGTATAGTGATATCTCTTTTTCATGGGGGGTTCCCACAGAGAGGTGGAAGGCTATGGTGTGATGAGTGATGTGTCCAGGAAGGTGCTCTCCCTGGATGGACGCAATCCTGAGAGAAATGTCCAAAGGCTGGGGCGGGATTTGGAGGAGCATGACAATATCATCCAAGATGAAATTGCCACTCGCCCCGGTGTCCACAAGGGCTGTGGTGGCGAAGGATCGTGACTCTCAGGAGAGAGACACAGGAAGTAGTAATTGGGGGCCAGTAACAGTGGCGCCCAAGCTCAGGACCCCCACCAGGCTCAGGCTTTGTAGTTTCCTGGACGAACTGAGCAGGCTTGTAAGAGATGTCTGGAGCCGCCGCAGTACAGGCAAAGGTCCTCCTTCTTACGTCGATGGTGTTCTTCAGGGGACAAGCATCCACGGTTGATCTGCATTGGCTCCTCTGTTGAAGGAGGAGACACCGGTAAGGCCTTAACTGAGGACTGGTAGCCCGAGCTGAGCATACCGCAGAGGGTCGAGAGGCTCTTACCTCCTGATGTAGCTGACGTAGGCGGTGATCGATCTTGCCAACCAAGGAGATGATATCATTTAGAGATGTGGGAATCTCACGGATAGCCAACTCATCCTTGAGGGCAGGAGATAAGCCATCCAGATAGATTGCCCGTAAACAGTCCTCTTGCCATCCCAGTTCTGTGGCTAATGTCAGGAATTCTACTGTGAAGTCAGTGAGCGAATGAGAATCTTGACGGAGATGAAGGAGCTGGTGACCTGCAACCACCTGTTGGCCAGGGGTCCTGGAAGGTCTGCTTGAACATGGAGATGAAGTGGGAGAGATGACATAGGATGTCATCCGAACGTTCCCAAAGTGGGGAAGCCCATACCAGAGCCTTCCCTTCAAGGCGTGAGAGGATGAAAGTGATTTTGGGATTTTCACTTGGAAACAGCTCAGGCTGTAATGCGAATTGCATGAAACATTGGTTGAGGAAACCTTGACAGAGGCACAGATCTCCATTTAAGCGGGGTGGAGCAGGAAGGGCCATAGATGCCCATGAGGGTGCTGGTTGGGCCCAGCCCCTCGGGTTGGCCTTAAGACACTCTTCAAGTTTAGACCGTAGTCTCTCCACAGACAAAGTCAATGCTTCTAGGGTCCGCTGTTGCTCTCGGACGTGAGCTGCTAGGCCAGGGATGGCCTGCAAGGTGGGAGACTCCGCCGAGTCCATGGCCTTGGCAATCTGTTGCACTGGGAGTGGACCCTTGGCCTGGTGCAGGATTGGTACGGCCCTCCGGTCGGACCCGGAGAGTGCCTGCCACCAGGAGGCAGAGCACAGGAGGAGACAGAGGCTAGCTGGAGCTTCACCAACAGCAACCTTGGGTTCCCTCAGGTTGAGCCCTTGGTTACCCGAGCTGCCTGGTCATAGGTGGGCCTCGCAGGGTCTCCTAGAGAGAAAGTTCAAGGGAGTGCCCACCATGAACAAGGATGTGCGGTCAGTGTTCAGACAAGGAAGTCCAGAGGTCGCAGGAGGCCAGAATAGAGTGTCCGAGTGTATAGCGAGAAGTAAGGCCAAAGTCTTGGTGCAGAATGGTCAGCCAGGCAGGGTTGGTAATGGAGGTCAAACCGGGTGTAGTCAGGTCAAGCAGGAGGTCAGGTTCCAGGTGGCAGACAAGTGTAGTCAAAGTTCCAGGCAGAGGTCAGGACAGGCAGCAATCAAAGAGTAGTCAGAGTTCCAGGCAGAGGTCAGGGCAGGCAGCAATCAGAGAGTGGTCAAGAACAAGCAAAGGTCAGTACCGTGAGATCAGTCTGAAGAGTACTACCAGGGATGGAGAGACAAAGAAGCAGGAGACGCTGGAATAGGAGACACAGGAGATACTGGAACTGGAGACACAGGAGACGCTGAAACGGGAGACAGAAGAGACGCTGGAACGGGCAACGCTGGAACAGAGAGACTGGAACAGGAGACACAGGAGCAAGACACTGGAACGCAGGAAGGCAAACTAGAGACACCAGAGTGTACGACCCAATTGCCAAGACTCCGAGCTAGGGGCCGGGCTGATGTATATATAACAAGCCTATGTGACGTCAGGATCGGGAACCACCTGGGGTTTTTCCACGCTAGGGTCTTTAAATGCGCAAGAGTTCCGCGCGTGCACGCCAGTGGGCAGGGCCGACGCTGAGGAGGACATCGAGCCCCGGCGTGAGGAAAGCTGCGAGGAAGTAGGCCGTGGAGAGTCCGGAGGTGCTCATCGGAGCTGTAGCCGAGCGGAACTGGGAGTCAGGGAGGAGCTGGTTGACGGTCATGCCAGGTGAGCGGGCCCGACCGCGGAGCCAACGCAACCAGGAAGTGCAACAGGAAGCATAGTGCAAATGTATTCCATGCATTAAGAAAGGTGGAAAGAAGGCCAAACAATTGCTGGTATGCTTAAAAGGTGAGGAAAAAGAGGCTATTTTAGCCAAAAGATCTTCTTTAAAAAATTGGAAGAAGGATCCATCTGAAGAAAATAGGAAAAAGCGTAAGCAAGCTAAAAGTTGGCCATAGAGGCAAAAACTCATAATAAAAGCTTTTTTAAATACATCTGAATCAGGAAGCATATGAGGGAATCGGTTGGAATGTTAGATGATTGAGGGGTTAAAGGAGCACTTAGTGAAGATAAGGCCATTGCGGAAAGACTAAATTAATTCTTTGCTTCTGTGTTTACTTTTGAGAATGTTGGGGAGATACACATTCTGGAAATAGTTTCAAGGGTGACAATTCTGATGAACTGAATCAAATCAGGGTGAACCTGAAAGATGTAGTAGGCCAGACTGTCAAACTGAAGAGTAGCAAATCACCTGGACCAGATGGTATACACCGCAGGGTTCTGAAAGAACTCAAAAAATGAGATTTCAGACCTATTACAAATAATTTGTAACCTATCATTAAAATCATCTGTTATACATGAAGAGTGGAATGTAGCCAATGTAACCCCGATATTTATAAAGTGCTCCAGAGGTGATCTGGGAAACTATAGACCAGTGAGCCTGACTTCAATGCTGGGAAAAATCATGGAAACTATTATAAAGAATAAAATCACAGAACATATAGATAGATGTTTTGATGGGATACAGCCAGCATGGAAATCTTGCCTCACAAATCTACTACATTTTATTGAAGGGATGAATAAACATGTGGATAAAGATGAACTGGTAGATACGGTGTAATTTGATTTTCAATAGGCGTTTGACAACTTCCCTCATGAGAGGCTTCTAAGAAAATTAGAAAGTCATGGGATAGAAGGCAATGTCCTTCTGGTTACTGAATCTCAAAAAAGATATAGTTGCACTTGAGAAAATACTGAGAAGGGCAACGAAAATGAAAAATAGGATGGAACAGCTCCCCTATGAGGAAAGGCTAAAGAGGTTAGGGCTGTTCATCTTGGAGAAGAGACAGCTGAGGGGAATATGATAGTAGGGATGTGAATCGTGTCCTCGATCGTCTTAACGATCGATTTCGGCTGGGAGGGGGAGGGAATCGTATTGTTGCCGTTTGGGGGGGTAAAATATCGTGAAAAATCGTGAAAAATCGTGAAAAATCTAAAAATCTAAAAATCGCAAAACCGGCACATTAAAACCCCCTAAAACCCACCCCCGACCCTTTAAATTAAATCCCCCACCCTCCCGAACCCCCCCCAAATGAGTTAAATAACCTGCGGGTCCAGCGGCGGTCCGGAACGGCAGCGGTCCGGAACGGGCTCCTGCTCCTGAATCTTGGTGTCTTCAGCCGGCGCCATTTTCCAAAATGGCGCCGAAAAATGGCGGCGGCCATAGACGAACACGATTGGACGGCAGGAGGTCCTTCCGGACCCCCGCTGGACTTTTGGCAAGTCTCGTGGGGGTCAGGAGGCCCCCCACAAGCTGGCCAAAAGTTCCTGGAGGTCCAGCGGGGGTCAGGGAGCGATTTCCCGCCGCGAATCGTTTTCGTACGGAAAATGGCGCCGGCAGGAGATCGACTGCAGGAGGTCATTCAGCGAGGGTTCCGGCGCCTCGCTGAACGACCTCCTGCAGTCGATCTCCTGCCGGCGCCATTTTCCGTCCAATCCGTCCAATCGTGTTCCGTCCAATCGTGTTCGTCTATGGCCGCCGCCATTTTTCGGCGCCATTTTGGAAAATGGCGCCGGCTGAAGACAACAAGATTCAGGAGCAGGAGCCCGTTCCGGACCGCTGCCGTTCCGGACCGCCGCTGGACCTGCAGGTTATTTAACTCATTTGGGGGGGGGGGTTCGGGAGGGTGGGGGATTTAATTTAAAGGGTCGGGGGTGGGTTTTAGGGGGTTTTAGTGTGCCGGCTCACGATTCTAACGATTTATAACGATAAATCGTTAGAATCTCTATTGTATTGTGTTCCATAACGGTTTAAGACGATATTAAAATTATCGGACGATAATTTTAATCGTCCTAAAACGATTCACATCCCTATGATAGAGGTCTACAAAATCATGAAAAGTCTTAGATGGGTAAATGTAAATCGGTTATTTACTCTTTTTGATAACATAAGGACTGGGGGTACTCCATGAAGTCATCAAGTAGCACATTTAAAATAAATTGGAGAAAATTATTTTTCACTCAACACACAATAAAGCTGTGGAATTCATTGGCAGAGTATGTGAATAATGCAGTTAGTGTAGCTGGGTTTAGAAAAGATATAGATAAGTTCCTGAAGAAGAAGTCCATAAATTGCTATTAATCAATATAGAATAGCCATTGTTTGTTGCCAGCATTAATAGCATGGGATCTATTTAATGCCTGGGTACTTGCCAGGTGCTTGTGACTTGGATTAGCTACTGATGGAAACAAGATACTGGGCTTGATGGACCCTTGGTCTGACCCAGTATGGCATGTTCTTATGATGCTGGAGGCTACGCCAGAGGTGATTTAACTGCTGGTAACCCTAGAAGAATAAATGTTATAATTTTGCTATATAATCCCTTGAGTGATACTCTAATTACTTAATCCCAGGGATATGGCTTTGAGAGTGAGTCTACTTGCCTAAGTATGTGAAGATTTAAGATAGTCACAGAGGGGGAAAGAAAGGTTTTGTTATTTTTCCTCATCCAAGCTGAGGAAATATTGCCCTTTTCTCTGGGCCAAATGCAATCTACCATCTACATGATTAAAATTGTGATTTTTTTTAACCCACAGAGGCTGATGCCAGGATCATAAAAATCGAGCATCAAAAACTCTTTTATTTTATGTGCCCCAATAGGGGGATTACATGTATGTTCCATAGGCACAGTTGCTATAGTTGAGAATTTATATCATAAGATAGTCGCCATTTTGTTGCAGAATATTAGTGAGAGACAAGATGGAGGAATACGCTTTTGTTATTTTGGTCCATGGGAGGCTTCGTGATAGCTAAGCAGCTAAACAGCTAATTAGGCTATGTAGTCAACATCATAGCAGACTAGACAATATAGATTTGGATAAAGAGATGTGGGAATAGAGGAGGAAGAGAAAGAAGGAAGAAATGCCCGATGGTGAGAAGAACAGTAAAAGACTTGTAATACATGAAGCAATTAGTGAGCAGATTCTTGGTTATACTTGTATCTTATCTAGTGCAAAGATGATGGATCCCAACTAGTCCAACATTCCACAAATAAATATATTCTAAACACAGAAAAGTAACTAATATGATTGCTTGCCTGCTAGGAATGGTTCAGGACATAATTTTGCTCACAGAGAACCAAGATATGGTTACACATATGTGGAGAGATGCCCAAATGTTTGCTCCTTTTCCGTTGTAGATGCATGAGATATTTTGGTTAGGAAGTCTCTGAGATACTCATTGTTTAAAGGTTATCTAAAATGTTTTAACGGTTTGAATGTGTAATTCCATTGAAAGATCACAAGATGGCATTTGTTGTAGGGAGGGTCTATATGATGTCTTGATGTTGTGAATAAGAGTGGTGTGTTGCTCCCATTAAGAATGAGGCTTTATGTGATTCATGGAACACTGTGCCCGCAAGAGGTATAAATTCTGAGACATGTGGCAGGAGTTTGCTCTTTCTAGGATGGAGCTGGTAGAGAGAGGGAACTCCAGAATGTAGTCAATATGGACTACAACAAATCCAAACCATGTAGTTCAAAATAATAGGAGAAACACAAAAGATATTTATTTTAAAAAATCCCCTATCAGTAACCTAATTGCATATTTTATGCAGACCTAATCTCTGTATGGTATGCATTTGTATACATTAAGCCACACAATCTTTTAATCACTGGTTCAAAGAAAGTCCATAGTTCGCAACTTCTTGATTAGTCTATAAGACTCTTTTTCAATTTTTTTGACATTTTTTTCACACTTAAAAATCCAGATATCCCAACCTTATATAATAATGGTGCATGCTGTCTTATCACAATATATCATCGGCGTGAGGATTAGAATACTCATCTCATTATTGTGCTTCCATTTGTAAACTGAAAGATACGCTGTGGCTGTGTCTCAGTGCCCATATAAACAGCATCTCCATCAGGGGTCTTTTTAATTTTATGAGTCACAGCTACCGAACTTCTTCTCTGATGTACCAGCGTTACTGTCAGCCATAAAGGTCCAATATCTAGTAATCTGGGTGGTTATGGTTGGTTGGGATGAGAAGACCTGAAGTGTTGTTATGGGAAGGGATGTAAGCAATACATTCCAGGAAGAGTGTAGGTAAGAAAGCTGAGAGATCTAAGTTCTTTTCAAGTGAAGACTGAGAGTCTGTGAATCTCTCTTCACCAATGGAGGGGAACCTGATAGTATGCAAATGGAAAATTTTACTCTGACTGTGATATCCCATAAATCTGTTGCATGTCCTGGCTGTGGCAGGCCTGCGACTGGGCCTACTCACCTGGCCCGGCTCCTGGACCTGGCCCGTCCTCTCTGGCGGCGGTGACCAGCTGCCTGCACTCCCGCACCCCCTCTGCCTCCTCGGGCACTCCCTGTTCCTCTACAGGCTCCTCCGGCTCTCCCCGTTCCTCTACGGACTCCTCCAGTTCCCGGCGGGTCTCCCCATGTGTGCCACGGGGAGACGCTTCCGTCCAGCGTCCTGCTCCTTCCTAGGCGTGTGCGCCTCTTCTACCTTTAAAAGGGCCGTTGCAGGAATCTCACCCACGGCCCCGGATGATGACATCATCGGGCCCTGCTTCTTAAGGCAGGGCCTACCACTCATTCCTTGCCTTGGCAACAGATCTTCACACTTGTTGTGTGCTCGTTGCCTATCCTGTTCCTGACTTCGTTCCTGGTTCCTGTTCCTGACTTTATTCCTGGTCCCTGTTCCTAACTCCATTCCTGGTTCCTACCTAGCCTCGCCCTGGATTGATTACTGGTTTTGACTCTTGCTTCGTTGGACCACGCTCTGGACTGACTACTGACTTGACCCTTGCTTCGTTGGAACTACGCTCAGGACTGATTACTGGCTTTGACCCTTGCTTCGTTGGACTACGTTCAGGACTCATTTCTGGCTTTGACCCTCATTTCGTTGGAACTACGCTCAGGACTGATTATTGGCTTTGACCCTTGCTTAGTTGGACTACGTTCAGGACTGATTTCTGGCTTTGACCCTCACTTCGTAGGAACTACGCTCAGGACTGATTACTGGCTTTGACCCTTGCTTCGTTGGACCACGCTCTAGACTGACTACTGGCTTTGACCCTTGCTTCGTTGGACCACACTCAGGACTGATTACTGGCTTTGACCCTTGCTTTGTTGGAACTACGCTCAGGACTGATTACTGGCTTTGACCCTTGCTTCATTGGACTATGCTCTGGACTGATTACTGGCCTTGACCCTTGCTCCGCTGTACCTTGCCTAGCTCTGTTGCCTGCCCAGACTCCAGCCTGTTCCTGATCTCACTTCAGGTATTCCTCTGGACTTGGCCTTGTTAGGATTCGGCCTTCTGCTGCCCGGGCATCACCTACTCTTGTCTCTGGCCTGTCCTTGCCATCAGGGCCTCTGAATCCCTGCCTCGTCCGGATCTGCTTCGGTCCCTCCGATACCTCTGCTGGTTCCTGGCTACCTGCTACAACATCCATGGGGAGTTGTCTGACGGAGGCCTGCCTAAGACCAGCTGGCCCCGACACATAAGGGCTCAACCTGCGGGGAACGAGGGCTGGTATTGGTGAAGCTCCAGTCAGCCTCCGCCTCCTGGTCTGCTCCGCCTCCCGATGGTGGGGACCCATGGGACTTGCCCTACGGGTAGCGTCAACCCCACCTTGGGCTAAGGGTCCACCACCAACACAACAGAATCCTGGCTACAAGATAATCCTGGCTACCAAATACAGAACAATAATTTGAGAGTATGGTTTATTGGTGTGTGTGATGTGGCTTTGTAATGTTGATTTATGGTGCCAGCACTAAGGGGATAGCTTTTAGGGCCAAGGTTAATAGAAAGGAGGAGGAAGTGTTTTACCTGATCAGTCAAGAAAAGGTGAATTACCCCCTATCTTTCCTTTTTGGGTCCACTTCACCATCTGCATGATCCCTAAGATTTGAACCCACTAAATACATTTGAGAGCTTGACCTCTGTCCCATAATGTCAGCACCTCTCATCATTTTATGAGCCCCAGTGAGCTCCACTAATTTTTCTTCTGTGTGTTATATCGAAGTCATTTTTTTACTGACTTTTTTTGTTATATAACATTGAAATTCTCAGGCAAAATAAAATAAAAACTGAAAACAAAGGTCCCCACATGTGGTCTTTTTCTGCTATCACATTTCTATGTTTCAGAACTTTTATTATTTTAGGTCTTACCCCCCAAGGGGTAGATTTTCATACAGGGCGCCCTCGCGTACCTTTTTAGGCGCATCAGGCGCAAACAAAAGTATGCTGGATTTTAGTAGATACGCACGGAGCCGCGCGTATCTGCTAAAATCCTGGATCGGCGCGCGCAAGGCTACCGATTTCGTGTAGCCGGCGCGCGCCAAGCCGCGCAGCCTACCTCCGTTCCCTCCGAGGCCGCTCCGAAATCGGAGCGGCCTCAGAGGGAATTCGCTAACGCCCTCCCCTCACCTTCCCCTCCCTTCCTCTACCTAACCCACCCCCCCGGCCCTGTCTAAACCCCCCCCTACCTTTGTTGGGGGATTTACGCCTCCCAGAGGGAGAAGTAAATCCCCGCGCGCCAGCGGGCTGCTGGCGCGCCGAGACGCAACCCAGGGGCGGTTCCGGAGGGCGCGGCCACGCCCCCGGACCGCCCCGGGCCAAAACCACGCCCCTGGGCCCGCCCCCGAAACGCCGTAGACACGCCCCGAAAACGCCGCGCCGATCGGCCCCGCCCCCGACATGCCCCCTCGGAAAACCCCGGGACTTACGCGAGTCCCGGGGCTCTGCGCGCCGGTGCGCCTATGTAAAATAGGCGCACCGGCGCGCAAGCCCTGCTCGCGTAAATCCGGGCGGATTTACGCGAGCAGGGCTCTTAAAATCCGCCCCTTTACCTTGAATGTATTTACTTGTGGGAAAGAGGAGTCTTTTCCTCCCCCCCTCAATTAGTTGAAATGTTGATCCACCTAAGATTTGAACTGATAGCTTAAGGCTGCAGGATGCAAACCATCCTCTCTGTATAGATCCTGCATCTTCCCAGGTACAACCCCAGTCCCCAATATATTCTAAACTTTCTTTTCTGCACCAGTCTTTCAACCACGAAGTTCTTTGTGAAGAGAGCTCTGTCTTTTTCCCTATTCAGCTACCTGTCCAAGACTCCTCCCTAAGTCCTTGAACTGTTCTTGAAATTTTACTATCTCATCAATCATTAGTAGTAACAGCTTGTACTATTATCCCAAAATGAACAAGCACACCGGAAGTTCTCTCCCTTGCTTTAAGGGATCAGCCTTTATATAATAAGAACAAGTAGCGAAGAGGGTGGATGGTTAGAGCAGAAGGGAGAATCCATCCCCAACTGAGCTACAGAATAGCTCCAAACAATTTTAAATGCAGGAATGAAAAAAAGAACAAAAAAAACAAAACAAAACAATAAAAATGGTCCAGAACAGAGCCACAAGCAAACAGCTAGCAGCCAAGGACTCTATGAGCAAGTGAAGTGAAAGCAAAAACTGTGTCAGAATTCAAGAAAATATGGATAAGCACAGAGGATCCTGTTATGCAAGAAAGTGAGGATAAAGCCTGGATACTGCAACAAGAAATGGAAAAATGGGCAGATTAGATGGGTTTTGCCGTCTTTATTGACCATCCTATTCTGTCTTCCCATGTTTCAAAGAAGTGAAAGATCTGGAGAAGCTTTCTAGGGGATGAGTGACACACATGAATACAGCCAGATGTTGCAATACTACTTTTGTTTGAGCTAACATTATGCTTTAAAGCTAGAGGCTCAAGAGAGGTGAATATTTTTCTGCTGTTCCAGGAGCCTGGCAAATACAAAATCTACATCCAGACATCTGTAGATTGCATATTATAGGCACACAATAGCGCCATGATTTCATGACATGAATTAAGTTGTTGCACTGATATTCTGTGATGTATAATAGGATATCACATAGTACCACCACTCAATGGAGTCATTGTACCGATATATACTGGAGTATGTCAACAATGTCCTTCCCACTGAGTGTGCACTGGGGGCTACTGGAGGCTACACTGCTCTTCCACTGGAGGCTACACTGCTCTTCCACTGGAGGCTACACTGCTCTTCCACATTTGAAAAGGGGGGGATCCCCAGAGTTCTCATTGCTTCACTTCAGTCCTGGCCCCTGGTCAACAGTGCCTCTTCAAACCCCAGCCCTCAGGAGAGTGGCACTCTTTAAAATGCACTGATTCGCCAAGGCCAGATGGTGCAATTGACTCAGTATAAGCCATGCAGTGCTGGCATCACCTGCAGTGCTCTTGCAAATAATAATAATAATAATAATAATAATAATAAGGGAAGGGGGTGGAGAAGATGATAGAGATAACTGGGTAGATTAAAAAAGGACCTATGGTGATGGTGGTGGGGTTTGTTTCTTTCAGCAGAACCCGTAGCAACCATTCTATATCACTGTTCCCCAGCAAGTTTTAAATTATCTTCCATCCCTACTCTACCTTCACTCCAAACATTTGACTCAGGGCATAAGGCAGCTCATATTTATTCCATGGATTCCCTGATGAACAACGTACGTCTCGCCTCTCACAGTCTCTCTGTGAGAATCACAGTTTGATTTAGCTCCCACAGATGCCTGAATTTTCTGATCTTGCAGATGAAAGCCAAACTGCTCCTGTTTACTTTCAGTGGCATTTCAGCTGTCTCAAGCGGTTTTTATAAAGGGACTCTCAGAATTATTCACGGAGGTTGAGAACAATGTTGTACAAGAGAATTCCAGCAATTTTGCTACATGCAGCCAAAAATGTATGATGTCAGTTGACATAGCAAAAATTAAAGCTGTGGGGATATGGCAGTTCTGAAAAATTTCCACTTGTTAACTAGAACCTAAAAATAGTAGAAAACCATAGATGGATCTCACATTTAAATTGCATTTTCATTGAAAAATAAATTACAACATTGCTATCTTTGGTGTTTCCATATTGCATTGCTTAAAAATTTAACAGTCCAAAAATTCTATATATTTTACAAATGGTGATCTCTAAAAAAGATATTACAAAATTAACAAGTTGTGTTCCAATTTATTTTGGTGGGAGCATAGAGCAAGGATATCAATTGGAAAATTAATGCTCCCTATATTGGAAGGTGGACTGAAGTTTTCGAATATTAAGTTCTATAATATTGCTGGTATTATGGGTATTTTAAAAGATTGGCTCTTACATACGACCACATCTTTTGCCTATAAAACCAAAATGAACTTTGCAGCTCCATTAAATTTGCTCTTTATTATACACAATCAGGCCACTCCAGATCCTTCAAAACTCCATGGCCAGAGTCATAACAAATACTCACAAACGGAACACATCACCCCTATTTTAAAGGACCTGCACTGGCTCCCCATCTCCTTCTGCTCACAATACAAAACCCTTACCATTCTTCACTGTTCATTACACAAATTCAATCACACCTGACTTGAAGAAATGCCTCGCTTCCGCACCACTAACCGCCCCATAAGAAGTGCCCATGTAGGTATCCTACACACTCCTTCCCTTACGTCTGCGCATCTGTCCCTCACCAGAGAAAAGGCTTTCTCCATAGCTGGAACCTCCCTCTGGAACTCTCTCCCCTCATCCCTCCGTATAGAGCCGTCTGTCACCAAATTTTAAAAAGGAGTCAAAACATGGCTCTTCAAGCAGGCCTACCCTGACACAAATATAACATAGGCTTACCGCCTAATCGGATTTCCTCTATGACTTTTCCCTCTTACCAGCCCCTCCCCCCCCCCCCGCTCCCTCCCACCACTAGTGCCTCCTACCCCCTCCCCCTCCCCCCACTCCATTCCTCCCCAGAATTTTTGCACATTTGAACTCCCTCGGCATACGAACTCCATTGATAAAGATAATGATGTATAGAATGTACAAAGTTCTTTTTCTGCCCTTTCTGCCTTTTGCTTTGCTTTCAATATCTGATATATAATGCCTTATACTATGTACATAGTTTCTCCTTACATTGACTATGATACGGTATTTTTTTGTTTATTGTATTTCTTTCTTTCAGTTCAATGTAAGCTGGCATGATGTGCCTTACGAATGTCGGCAAAGAAAAGCCTATAAATAAATAAATAAATAAACATGCTTCTGCAATCACACTTCCAGATCACCTTGCTAAGTCACTGACCTTTAGGCCAGTTAAGACATAGCTGGAGGTATGTGAGGTCTCTACTGAATCGACCGTGGGGGAAATCATTTTGCTTGCCTCTAGTAGGGAATCCCAATTTTGCACCAGGTAGTATATATCAATTCTTTCAGAAATTAAAGGGTTTAGGGACAGGTATTATTCAACCATTTATTAATCAAGGTACAGGTGAAATACATACTTTTGATTACTGTATTGAAAAGTTACATTTTCACAGCACTAGATAGCTTTGCATATATACAGCTGAAAAGCTATATAAAGTCCGAATGCACACCAAAGAAGGGAACTTATACTAATGGCTCATTTCAAAGGTTTTTTGGTTTAATAATGAAAACTGGACACCAGTGACACTGTTGTTTTGATTTTCTCAAGATAACTCGCATTACACTTCCCTTTAGTCACTAGCGGACATATGGTCAAAAGACTTAAATTGTACTCTGACAGATGATAATATTTATGCGTGTATTATTTCTGTTCAGAAGGCTACATCATATATATTACTAAGGGAAACCCACCATAAGTTTTTGAACAGAATAATGTTTTGGCCATCCAAAGCTTTTAAAGCCAAGCTCTTCCACTGATGTGTTCAAAGTGTCAAAGGGTGAATGCTTCTCTCATGCATTGCTTGTGGGATTGTACTGTTATTCAGTCGTTCTGGCATAAGATTCTGTTATTTTTCACAATTATAAGTACTGAAGCTTTCCCATGGTAAGCAGCCTTTTGTATTCTGGGACATGTTCAGAATGCAAATGCCTTGTCTAGAGGTACAAGAATGTTGGTACTGAAGGGCTGTTTGCAAGCTTTGGGATGCATTATGAAGGTATGATTGAATGAACAAGGTCCAGAATGTTCTTTCTGGAAGGCAACTATGTGAGGATTTGTACTTGCTAGAGCATAAATCCGTTGCTTCGTGCTCAATAAGACAAAAAACTCTTTCCAAGGTATTTGGACAGATTTTCTGTTCTCCTTCCCAAAGGAGGTGTCGAAGAACTTACCAAGAATATACCGGTAGTTTTTCTTTGCTTCATCATCTTCATAATTTTTGTGGCAATGTGTTTCTGGCAGTACAGGTATGTGATGTGGGAACTAGCAGCTTGTTAACACGCTAAACTGTTGGTGCAATACCTATTGCTACACTAATATGGAGGTGCATTAAGGTTTCCTACCTTTTTGTGTTATGGATATGGGGGTAATGCCGCACCCTGTGCTATAGTGCTCAAAAGAGGGGATGGCATGGGGGGGATGTTGGATTCATTTATTATATTGGCATTGTATTTGCAGCTGTTGTTGTAATTGTATACTTTGAAAATTCAATAAAAATATAATAAAAAAAAGTAACAGCATCATTTACAAAATAAGCATAAATAACTAGAACATTAACTGGCCTGATGGCCTATCGACAATGTTGCAGACCCTGGCTTCTGCTTGCTGAGCCAGCAGGATCTTGGGATGCTGTGGAGGCTGTTGGGATAGAGGATGCCAGCCCCGACAGCATTGCAGGTATCATTCTGAGTGTACAAGTGTTGGATTCCAAAGGAAGCAGTGGTTTGTTGACTAACCAAGATTGTCATTGTAATGACAATTATAGGAGGAGGAGGGTAGGAGAATAAAAATGGGTGGAAACCCAGCTAACTGAAGATGAAGGATTATAACACCAAGGCCTTAGTTGGGCAATTTCCAAATCTGCTGAGAGCCCAGAAGAGCCAGGAGCAAGTGGCAAGGCCAAAAAAAAAAGTAAGTACCTGGAACATTATCGTGACAGCTTTTTTAAGAATCTGCTCAGCACACTCACAAAACATTATCTGGTTAGGTTAAACTCTGCTGCTGAAAATATACATTGCTAAAAATAACAAAATTACTTCAATTACTAACAACCTCCTGCTGAAAACTATCAGTGCCCCTGCTGTTGGCTGTCCTCTTTTATTACCACTTAAATGGTCCATCAAGACAATGGAGGTCAGAGAGACATTCAGGAGACAAGACACTCACGCCTGGCTCTCCAAACAATTCTTTTCTTTTTAGAATATTCTCTTTCAAGTATAATAAGTTGAAAATATTCATAAAGAATATCAATTCATATTTTAATTTTGCTGCAGTGATCATAGCAAAGCTGATATCACATGACCTGGCTGAAGAAGGTGACATGGAAGTGATTCTAATTTTCAAACTATTCCATAAGAAATATTCCATTTGTAGGTTTGTGACCGAAATGGAAGAGAATGCTTCCACGCTGAATAGAAATGGATGGGCAATGTTTTATCAAAGTACGGGATGTTTCTGAAAATAATGGCCTGCTGACAACCCAGCCCTGCCTTTGCATCATGTTGTATCTCCCACTTCACTACAGACTTCCATTGGTGATGAACTGTTCTGATGATTTTTAATAGGATCCAAGGTAAAGCAGCAGAAGGGCTATGCTCCTTTATGCCTCCTCCATCAAAAAGCCGCTAGAATAGAGCTTTATTTTATTATATGAGTTTTGAGACAAAAAAGAGATCGGCACTTCATTTGGTTATAGGCATAATGACACTCAGAACACACTAAAGTTTATTTATGTATTTTTCCCATTGACAAACACCTTTACAATGGTTGTTCATGGTGTGTTATGTCATAATAAATAACAATAAAATGCAGCATCATTATAATAGCAATAAAATAAAAATAGCAGAACACAAAAAAGGTGGTAAAACACTAGCAATAATTAACAGCAAAAATACTAGCAGATTGACACCCTATATAGAGAATGAGCTGGAAAGCCAGTCCAATGGAAACATTATTTTTGACAGGGGGGGGGGGGGGGGGTTTGAAAATTGGGAAAAGGCAAAATAGCAGCTGTTATAAAAGTAGATATTCTTGAGATATTCAGGAAAACAGAAAAGATATTTAGAATAACCCAAACTAAGTTATCCATTCTCTGAAAAAGAGAATGTTATGTTAGGGCAGTTCACTCCACAAAGATCATTTAAACTCTGGGAGTCCTCGTACTGAAATATACTTACTTCTGCTCAAGGTGCTTATGTTCTTATGTACTGTTAGTATCCCACAGCAAGGTCTCCTGGCATAACTAGGCCCAGACCTGCTCCATGGTTTTCTGAGAAACATTGCACAATCATAAAAGAAGTGACTTTGGAATACCAGTAAGCAGACAATGTGCTTCTTTCAAGTCTCAGCTATATTTTGGGAGAACAAAAAAGTTCTGCATATCAAAAGAATACCTATTGCCGGGGTACAGATAAGAAGTAGGCTATGCTGAGAAGTAGAGTGCAGGTAGGGGTACATCGTTCCTTAGTAATTGACTATGAACATAGGTGCTCTGGTACTGGGAATCAAAAAAGGGCTCACTTTTTATCCTCCCTTCTCTGCAGAAAAAATAATCAGAGTGCTAGCTCATCGAGCGGATAAAATCCCATACCCACCAACATTTGCATCCTTTCATTTCTCTGCCTTGTAGAAAGTGGTCCCAGGACCAAGCGAGTTTTAAGATCTCTGCTTCACAGACAAATCTGAGAGAGAGAATCTGAAGATCTCCAGGGATCCAGAGGAAAAGAATCCAATACATTTAGGGGCTTTTCATTCCTGGATATCCAGACCACTTTCATTTGGGATTTGTAAGTAGACATTTTCATTGTGTACTGAAAGCATAAGGAATTTTAGTGATAGAGAGGGTGAGGCTATTTCTAGTCAAAAGTGCCAGTATTAATTTATTAGATCCAGTGACAGTACATAGCACAGTGTTGACCTGTAAAGAATGAGCATGATGTTCTACTGAGCTTGTTACAGTTGGGTAATTTGGCAGAAACTTTATGCACTGTGTGAAGCTGCTTGCTGCTAATTAGTTAACAGTGTGAGTTGCCTACACAGACAAATAGATTTTCACAGTTTTGCATCCCAAAATCATTCTGCAAAAAGCATTGTTGGGCGTTTGTCCCTACGGGCTAAATGTAAGGCGTGTGCAAAAGTCCCACAGTGTTAATTTGATGAAGGTCCATACATAACCGGCTAACTAGCAGTGCTACCACACTGCTGAATATAATTGGCTAACTTTAGGACAGCCCTATAACCCAACCAGAGTTAGCTGGATAAATGAACTTATCTGGCTAATTGCGCTCCTCCCTGGAACACCTCCCTCCTGCCCTGGAATGCCCCCAACTTATCCGGCCAAATTCTAGACAGATAAGTTGGGGGCATTACTGCTCTGCTATCAACTGGTGGTAGACCTGCATGTTCATTGCCTCTGCTGTATCCAGTATAGCTGGCTCAGAAAGCTTAACCTCTGACTTGGAAGCAAGGAAACCTGTAAGTTTTTCCTTGTGTGTCCAGTCAGCTCTGCTCGGCCTGTGTGTTTCAGCAGCTATTCTGCCCTAGCCCTGAACAATAACCTCTTTTTACCTGTCACCCAGACTGCTTTAGTTGCTGTTTCCTCCAGTTTAAATGTTATGCCTTTTAATAAAGTCTGGAGTTGAAGAAGCGGTCTCCTCTGTCTGCCAAATAAAGAAAGAGTTAAGCTATCTCTTTAAGTTGCACATAGGAAATGTGCAGTGGGGACAAATAGGCAGAGATTCCACACTTTATTCATAGGATGTGAAATGGAAAAAATGGGCTTCTCTCTTCCTAGCCTTTCCAGAGCAGGGGTGCTGCCCTCCCTGAGCAAGACTAAGAAAAAAAATCTTAAAAATAAAAGTCCAGTGGTGCCAAGATGGCCACTTGATAGGTGGCTGCTAACCCAGTGTGCTCCCGCTCCTTGACAGTAATAATCCTGTTGATTGCTATTAAACCAAGGCTTGCAAAAGCTTGTAAATGGTTCGCGACCCTCCTAAAAGTTCGCTGCCTATGATGTGGGGAGAACAAAGTGTGGAAGCTTAACCTGTCTCTGTTAGGCCAATAGTTAAAGTTGTATGGGGTTTTTTTCCGGGTTTATTCCTTACAGGATTATGGTCTGGTGCTGTTAAGGGAGACAATTAAAGCTGTGTTACGGGGTTAAATAATCGGGTTCGCTAGTCATTTAAAACGGCAGGGATTAAAACATGAGATTCCTCTTACTAGAAGGATAGCCAGCCTGGAGCTGGAGCATAAGGCAAGTTGTTCTAGACCTGTATGGAAAGAGTTACAGAAGTACAGGGCTGAGCTAGATAGTATCCAGATAGACAAGGTGGAGAGGTCTTTTCCCTGTCTCAAACAAATAATTTATGAGCATGCAAATAAATCTGGCTCATTTACGGCAAGCCAGCTATGGAAAAGACGTGCCGGCAGGTTAATTGCTGGAATTCACAATGCTTCGGGTGCTTTTACGTACCAGACAAAGGGTATCAATCGAGTTTTCGAAAAGCTTTATGCTAATTTATGGATGTTAATCAATATTTTACTTTGCTACGGCTACCACAGGTGACAGAGCAACTCAATAATGCCCCGATAATGATGGAAGAGTTTCAGACAGCAGTCAAATTGCTACCTAAAGGGAAGTGAGCTGGTCCGGATGGATATTACCAGGATTTTTATAAGGTATTCTTTACTCAGCTTAGCTCTATTTTGTTTAAAGTTTACCAGTATTTGCAGTTGAACCCTGATTGTTCACACAGGTTGACGGATGTAACTATTGTGCTGATTCCAAAAAAAGGGAGGGATACTATGGATCCAGGATCACATCGTCCAATTTCTTTGTTAAACACGGATGTCAAAATTCTAGCTAAGGTACTTCAGCTGAGGCTGGAGTCGGTGCTTATGGATCTTGTACACCCAGACCAAACCGGTTTTGTAAAGGGCCAGCATTCAGCTAACAATACTCAGAGGGTTTTTGGCTTTATCAGAGAAACATGAGAGGCATGGGGCCATAGTGGCTCTTGATGCAGAAAAGGCCTTTGAGCAGTTACACTGGCCCTTTTTATTTGCCATATTTGATAAATGTGGGATTGATTCAGCATATACGGGGTGGGTGAAAGCTCTATATGCTCATCTGGTGGCAAGGGTTCTCACTATTGGAGATCTTTATGACCCATTTCCTATTCAGCGTGGTTTGAAGCAAGGCTGTCCCCTATTGCCTTTGCTTTTTGATTTAGCTATAGAAGCTCTGGCGCATCAGGTTAGGATGGATCAGTTGATTCCTGGTATAAGAATTGCAGGTAAAATTTATTTATTTATTTTTTTTATATACTGACATTTGATCTCAATTGAGATATCACACCGGTTTACATTCAGGTACTGTATTTCTCTATCCCCAGAGGGCTTACAATCTAAGTTTTTTGTACCTGAGGCAATGGAGGGTAAAGTGACTTGCCCAAGGTCACAAGGAGCGACAGCAGGACTTGAACCCTGGTCTCCTGGTTCATAGTCCACTGCTCTAACCACTAGGCTATTCCTCCTCCCCCTAAAATGCATAACATTTCACTATATGCGGATGATGTTCTATTATTTTTGACAGATATAAAGAGATCCATCCCTAGATTGTTGGCTGTGCTGTCTGAATATGGAAGGGTATCTGGATACAAGTTGAATCATGATAAATCTGAAGTTTCTGTATTTCACCCCAAAACCATCGGGGGAAATGTCTTGACATCCAGTGAGCTCAGAGAGGCTTTTGTTATCTGGGTATTTTTATTCCACGCTGCTGGAAGGATATTTATAAATATAATTATGCGACAGTAGTTAGTAAAATACAGAACGACTTAATTAGGTGGGATGATATGTTTCTTTCTTGGGCTGGCAGGATAGGAGTTTTAAAAATGAATGTGTTATTCCAGCTGTTTTACCTTTTTCAACATGTTCCGTGTTCACTTCCCAAGAGTTTCTTTTCTATGTTAAATGGATGTCTCATAAAGTTTGTATGAAAGGGGAAATCTCCTCGAATTAAGCTAGCTACTTTGTGCCAACCTAGAGAGAAGGGGGCTTTGGCTATTCCAGCCCTTCAGAGATATTTTTGGCAGTGAGACTTGGTTGCTTATCAGGATGGTTGGGTCATGATTCTACTAAAATTTGGTGGTCCCTGGAGATTAGAGTAGAGGGAGGTGTTGATCTGGGCAATCTACTACTTTCTTCCTTCCACATCTTCTAGGATGCGAAAAGTGATTCATTCTAATCCAGTTATAGCGCATACGGTGCGAGTCTGGAGGGAAGTATGTAAACATTTGCAGTTACGGGAGGGTATGCTGTCACCAGTGCCCTTGTTTTGTAATAACCCTAGCCTATTAGTGCAGATATGCAGGACTGAAACATTTAGGGCAATTATGGGATGAATATAGTTGGGTTCCCTTTGAGGAGCTTCAGTCCTCAAAGGGAACCCAACCACTAGATTCTGAATGTTCCTCAACAGCTGGAGGACTACTGACTAAGCTGGCAAAGGCCCTTATGGCTGAGGGCCTGACCAGAAAGGTGATAAAAATTCTGTAAAAGCAATACAGAGTCAAGGAGATACTTCGATGTCTTTGATAACAAAATGAAATAACGATTTGGGATTGACCTTGGACTCAATGGACTGGAAATATATATGGAAAAGGGCCTTTAAGATATCTTTATGCAGCAGGAGAGTGGAGCTGATGTATAAACTTCTTTATAGGATATATAGGTGACCTGTATTTTTTGCTCAATTCTCCCCTTCCAAGTCCTGAGCTTGTTGGTGGGGATGTAGTCAAGAAGGCATGTTTTTGCACACATGGTGGGCATGTTCTTATGTCTCTGCTTTTTAGAGAGATGTGCAGGATGAGATTTCTAGATGCCTGGCAGTGCCAATCCAACTTACACCATGCTATTGCTTGTTAGGGGAAGCAGGGGATGTGAATCTTAATAAATTACAATGGAAGCAGTGTGATCAAATTGTGTTGGCAGCTCATTGCACTATCGCAACTTTTTGGAAGGTGATTCCTTGGTTGCTGCACTGGTATAAACAGCTTATAGATATTGCCATAATTGAAAAGCTCACTTACTCATTGCATTATAAACCTTTGGTATATGACAGGGTGTGGGATCTGTACTGGGCCATGCATCCTGGTTAAAGCAATGGTGGAACTGATTGCTTGGGGAATCATTTGGGAGTCAGTTACTCTAAAGGATATATGTCACTATTGTATGTATTTGAATGATGACTGTTCAGAACTTTCTTTTATTGTATGCTCCAGTTATAAATAAACAGTTTAAAAAAAATAAAATAAAAGTCCATTGTCCTTGCCATGGCAGGAGCCGTGTGTATATTATCAGCACCGAGTCCATCAGCACTGGCATCCTTCAGTGTTCGATGCCTGAAGCCCCCGGATGGCGCCTTGCGGCACTCCTAGCCAACAGAATCAGTGGCAACTGTGTCATCTGGCACTAGTAGTGCCTGGCTGGCACTACACAGTGCTCAGTGGAGCTGTACAGTGCCCCACCAACAGCATTTGATGGTGCCTGAGGTGTCCACAGCACACTCATGGCACACAATGGCATGGCCAGCATACACAGCCCTTGATGGCATCACTGGCACCCATAGCTCTCAATGGTGTCTACAGCGCCAATGGTGCATATGGGCTTGATCGCATTAATGGTGCCCACTGTGCACAGTGGTATCAATGGCACACACTGCGCATGACAGCATCGACGGCACCCATGGCAAACAATGGCACTCTTGTTCACCGGCATCAATGGTGCACTCAACAGCATCGATGGGCCTAACTTAAAGATGGCAGTGTTGATTTTACCTGGCAGCCCAAAGGCACACACAGCACCCAACAGTGTCGATGGCATGTACCAAGAGCACACAGCGGTGCTCGATGGTGTCGATGACGCTATAGCACTCAATAATGCCCATGGTGCTCAACAACATTGATGAAGCCCATGGCACTTTATAGTGTCAAAAGCTCAGCAGCAGTGGCAATGGTACCTGTGGTGCTCTGTAGTGGTAACACCACCAATGCATAGTTTCCGACTGTGCCAATGGTGCTCAATGGTGCCCATGGTGCCCACAGCACTTGATAGCATCCATGGTGTCAATGGCAATCAAAGACACCCCTGATGCTTATAGTGCTCGACAGATTCCCATGGTACTCAATGGGGTCAATGCACCCATGGCACTCGAAAGCATCAGTGGTGCCCAAGGCACTTGATTCTCCCAGCACTAGGTAGCATCAGTGGTGCTCACAATTCTTGACTGTATTGATGGCGACCACAGTGCTTGATGACGTCAATGACGCTCACAGTGTCAATGGCTTTCATGGTGTTGATGGCGCCCACAGCACTCATGGTGTTAATGGTGCCCATGGTGCTCTATAGTGTAGATGGCTCTTATGTAGATCGACAGCTCCCATGGCGCTTGACAGTATTGACGTCGTCTCCAGCACACAACAGCATCTCCAGTGTTCGATGGCATCAATGGTGCCCATAGCACTTGACACTCTGGGTAATAGCAATGGAGCAATGGAGCTCTTGGCTCTTGATTGCATCAATGGCTCTCATGGCGGATGGTGCACAGCACTCAGACCTGACAGTGTTCACAGACCCTGGGCTCCACGTCACCCAATGGTGTGACCCAGTGATTAATCCCATTGGTGTCTGGTACTTGGATGTACATAGGCATCTGAAATTGGGGCATGGTACTAGCATTGCATCAGCAGCTCTGACTGCCTATGCTCAGGCTCTCCCACTTGTCCCTGGAGACTGGCCTGCCAGCATGCTGGCAGCCAGGAGGGCAGATGGCATCATCCAGGACAGCAGAGGTGATAATTAAATAGAGTCCATGGAGACAAATGTGGTTCCCAGGAGTGTGGAGAGGATAAGCTCTTCCCCTAACGGGAATGTGCCTTTATCCTGGATCCTTTGTTGCCTGGGCCAACTTCGATGCCCAGGGTTGAACTGAACTGCATGGAGTTCTTGCCTGGATGAGAAACTCAGGCAAGCTCCCCGACTAGAATCCTAGCCTGACCACACAGGAACCTTGCAAACCAATGGTCCCATGAGGCAAAAGAAAGAATAAATTCATAAGCTGCTAGGCAGCATATTTTTTTTATTAAAAATAATAAAAATTAAACAACTCTGACTAGGCTGTACTGGCACTAGCCCAAATTATCATGCAGGCAACAGAAGAAAGAGTTGAATAAAGAAGAAAAGATTGAAATAAAGGGGGAGAGAGAAAAGCCCAAATCTCTGCAGGGCCCTGCTAGAAAGAACAGCTTCAACAGCTTCAGAAACTTTCACTGCAGTAGCTGTGAGAGAGAGCAAAGAACCACATTTTACAGGCTCTGCAGAAGAAAAGAAACTTAATCTAACAGCGGCCCCTGTGGCAGAGACCTCTTGCTGTCATGGCTGAGGCTGGTAGGATGTTAAAGATTGCTGTGTTGCAAGGCCTCCAGATGGAACCTCAAAGGGTGTGCTGGTCTTCTCTACTATTTCTAAACAGCGCCCCCTGTGGTAGAGACCTCTTGCCGTCATGGTTGAGGCTGTAGGATGTTAAAGGTTGCTGTGTGGCAAGGCCTCCAGATAGAACCTCAAAGGGTGTGCTGGTCTTCTCTACTATTTCTAAACAGCGCCCCCTGTGGTAGAGACCTCTTGCCGTCATGGTTGAGGCTGGTAGGATGTTAAAGGTTGCTGTGTTGCAAGGCCTCAAAGGTTCCATCTCTACTATTTTTCCTGCACAGGAATGGAATCCAGAACCCATTCATCAAAATCTTCCAGGGGCAGGGAGACATTTAGGATAACCGTCCTGAGGGAGGATGTTCCCTGGAGTACCTTGAAAATAAACAATTGTTGATGAATAAGTTTTACAAGTTTATTATTACCAAAAAGAAAAGGATTAGAAGTAATCTTGTAGAAAACAATACAAGTATTCATGTTCTTTAGCATGTACCTTTGGAATAATACTTCAAAAAAACTTTTGTTAACTGTAGACAATCAGACAATTAGAAATTGGAAATACTTTCCAAATTTTCTTTTATGGTAGCAGTGCAAAAACAATATTAACAATTCTATTCTCTTGTTTCCAAGAACCTTCTGCTGAATTCAACTCCAAGTCTGTTAAGTATTACTTTTATTCTTTTGTGTGTTGGTCTTCACTTTACTCTGTGCTCAACCTTCAGATCTGTATCATAAGAAACTAAGTCTTTGTGGGTATATTTTCTCTTTTCCGGGCTCTTCTAAAAATCAAGCGTCCTTTTTATGGTAAGTCTTCTTTTCTTTCTTTCGTCTTTTGTGTTTATTGTTCACTTTCAGTGTTGTCTGTCCCTTTGTGTTACTTTATTATTGAGCTCAATTAGATTCTGCTAGCTTGCTAGTCTTGCCAGACCTAAGGTTTCTGGCACAGCAACCATCTTCTCCAGGCAATAGATCCTGAGGTCTCTGGCATCCAATCTTCCTCCATCAGTGTCTGCCTCCAGAGGGGTACCTACTACTTAAATGTGCGAACTGAAAAACAAAGACTACCTCCCTGACACCGAGTTATCTTCTGCAAACTAAAGGTCTCTCTGCTGCGGGTGTCTGGCAGCTTGGTGAAACAGTTTTATTTATCTAAAGAAAATAAATGATAATCAGGAAATCCCTGTCTTTAATTTCAGGGAATCAGCAATTACCGATACCTTTACACAAAATAATTCCACTCTCCTCTAATTAGAAGAGGTAGAAAAATTACTGCATTCCCTTTTAGCTGTTTCTACTATAAACTATTCTGTCTCTCCTTTTCTTTACCTTCAGGGCACAAACATCGCTATGGGATTTGGAAACAAAAATCTTTTTTTTTCTTTTTCTCTTTCAAATCTCCCATGAATACAGTAACTCAGTAACAGCAGTGTTACTTGTTTCTGAGGCTGTTCCCTTTGAGTAGCTCCACCACAAATGCTTCTGGGGCTTGACAGAGCTGATGACCAGCATTTCTGCCTCTTGCAAAAGCCTCCTGCCTTCTGCTCAATTCCCTATGAGAAAATCTCTCTCCCAAAGCAAATCCTTGCTCCACTGATTTCACTATAAAATAGTGCGACTTTTAAAAATCTTTACTTTCCCTGGAACTGCCATTCTCAGCCTTCCTGGTGACAGGGCAGAGGTGTCAGTCACTTCTATTTAATTTCCTTATATTTTTAAAATAGCTGCTCTGTCCTAAAATAAGGTTCCAGGGGCCAGCCACCTTACATTTTAGTGCTCCTACACCAGGCAAATTACTAACAAAAGCCACGAGACTAGCCCGTGCGCTTTTGCCTGCAGGAAAATCTGGACTGGATTTCTGCTTAGACTGGAGTCCCAGCACAGCAGCTTTCCCTGGCCACATAAACACACCAAACCAGCCTTGCACAAGTGATGGGGTCTAGCACTGGTCACCCCAACACAACATCTGATCCAAACACTTATTTTTAAATTATTTATCCTGGGGGGCTACATGGACTTGCTTACCAGGATTAATTTTTCTCTCCAGTACCCTCTCTCATACAACCGAGCAGCAGAGGCTATCCCAGCATCCCTTGCTGTTGTCCCTGCTGTGCTCTGAGGTACCTCTTTCACTCCCAGGGAGTGGAGGAATGTGCATCCTGTCACTGAGGGATTGTGGTAGCTGGTCACTGCTGCAGGAGCTTGGTAAGCGCCCTCTGCTGCTTGTCTTTTCTTCCTTGCCCTTATTTAATCTATCTTAGGTTTGTTTTACTTTGATTTCTTTTATTTTACTTTTGTGCCTACCCCTGCGGTGCCGATATAACCTGGCCCCTTCATCACTGCTGGGCTAGTAAAGTGAAACTAAACTAGCAGCTTTGTTTGATCTTGTGGGCAGCAGCAGCAGCCTCTTCTCTCCTGCCTCAAACAGCTGATACATTAGGGGAGAGACAGCACCCAAACAAAAGAACAGCATGCTGTCTCTGCCTGGCCCTGCAGCAGCCCAGGTAACTGTTATTTAATAATTTTTTTTAACCTGTTCACTTTAAGGAGCTCTGCCTGGGAAGCAGGGAGATGGCTGCTCAGCAGAGCACGCTAACATTTTCTAGAATCTTTAAATCAAATTTCAGTGCCAAGCTCTGTAAATGATGTCACCCACATGTGAGGATTGCCATCCTTGTCTGTCCTCTAAGAAAAGTATGAACACAGTTTTAGCAAATGGAAACAAAAAGGCTGCTGTGAAAGCAGGGCAACAGTAAACAAACAGAAAACACCTGTGGAGACGACAGGACACTGCTCTTTTATGAAGATTTTGGAGATTTTGATTATTTTGTCTTTGTGGTTTTGGGAGGAAGTTTTCTGCCATATTTAATGCCTGGTAGTGGGGAAAGAGGAGTCTTTTCTCTGCTGTGCTAATTAATGGGACTTTCAGCCCAAAAGATCCATTTAACAGCTGAGAAGAGAGCAGGAGGAGAAAAGGATTTAGAGATCCCCTATAGGAGTCTCTACCCTTGAAGAGAAAGGTCTGGGAGAACATAGAAACATAGAAATGATGGCAGAAAAAGACCAATCGGCCCGTCCAGTCTGCCCTGCAAGCTCCCACACTTACTTTCCCATACTTATCTGTTTCACCAATCACCAACTTCAGGGCTCTTGTTGGTAACTGTTTGATTCAAATTTCCTGTCATCTCCTGTCATTGATGCAGAGAGTATGTTGGAGTTGCATCAAAGGTGAGCAAAAGGCTTATGGTTAAGGGTTGTAACTGCCGCATCAAGCAAGTTACCCTGATGCTTGTTCACCCAGACTGCACAGATCGATGCCTTTGTTGGATGATGTCCGAATGCAAATCCTGTTTTCCTGTTTACCGTTGAAGCAGAGAACAACGCTGTATATGCTTTCAAAGTGATGTATCAGGCTTAATTGGTTTAGGGTATAACCGACGTAATAAGCAGCTACCCCCATGATTGTTTACCCAGATTGTGAAGTTCAGTCCTTGTTGGTTGTTGCCTGAATGTAAATCCTGTTTTCTACTTTATTCCACCTGCCGTAGAAGAAGAGAGCAACACTGTATATGTATTCAAAGTGATGTATCAGGCTTAATTGGTTTAGGGTAGTAACCGCCGTAATAAGCAAGCTACCCCCACGTTTATTTATTTACCCAGATTATGAAGTTCAGTCCTTTTTGGTTGTTATCTGAATGCAAATCCTCTTTTCCATATTTTCCTTTGCAGTTGAAGCAGAGAGCAATGTTGGGGTTGCATTAACCGTGCAAGGGATTTTTTTTGAGTAAGGGTAGTAATCACCAGGTAGTAAACATTCCAGCAAGCCACCCACATAGCTCTACTCTTCATTCCCATCCTCTAGCCTTTATGGATCCACAGAGTTTATCCCACGCCGCTTTGAAATCTTCCACAGTTTTAGTCTTTACCACTTCCTCCGGAAGGGCATTCCAGGCATCCACCACCATCTCCGTGAATAAATACTTCCTGACATTGGTTCTGAGTCTTCCTCCCTGGAGCTTCAAATCGTGACCCCTAGTTCTATTGATTTTTTTCCATTGTAAACGGTTTGATGTTGACCATGAATCATTAAAACCTTTCAAATATCTGAAAGTCTGTATCATATCTCCTCTGCTCCTCCTCTCCTCCAGGGTGCACATATTTAGGTTCTTCAATCTCTCCTCATTAGTCATTTTATGAAGACCATCCACCTTTTTGGTTGCCCTTCTCTGGACCGCCTCCATCCTGTCTAGGGATGTGCAGGCAAAAGGTTTTCGTTGCGTACGCGATCAGTATTCGTGGGGGGTCAATTCCGTTTCATGCGGAAGTATGGAGAATTCAATAAGTTGTCGATCTGTAAATACGTTACTACTAAATTAACTACAACCCCCCACCCTCCTGACCCCCCCAAGACTTACCAAAACTCCCTGGTGGTCCAGCGGTGGGGTCTGGGAACTCACTCACACCCTCGGTGCTAGTTTCATCATGGCGCCGACAGGGGCTACCGGTGCAATTGGTCAGCTCCTGTCACATGGCCATCGGCGTCATCTTGTGCTCCTACCATGTGACAGGGGCTGACCAATGGCACCGGTAGCCCCTGTGACATAGTATGGGCAAAGGCTATCGGTGCCATTTTGAGTCCTGGCCTGGCGTCGGACGGCAGGTCGCTCCGGGACCCCCGTTGGACCCACAGGGACTTTTGGCCAGCTTGGGGGGGCCTCCTGACCCCCACAAGACTTGCCAAAAGTCCAGCGGGGGTCCGGAAGCGACCTCCTTTCACGCCGGCCGCCCGATCCCAATACTCAAAATCGCCATCCCGCCAATACTCAAAATGGCGCCGATCGCCTTTCCCTCACTATGACGGCGATCGGCGCCATTTTGAGTATTGGCGGGATGGCGATTTTGAGTCTCAAAATGGTGGCGATCGGCGCCATTTTGAGTATTGGGATCGGGCGGCCAGTGTGAAAGGAGGTCGCTCCCGGACCCCCGCTGGACTTTTGGCAAGTCTTGTGGGGGTCAGGAGGCCCCCCCAAGCTGGCCAAAAGTCCCTGTGGGTCCAACGGGGGTCCTGGAGCGACCTGCCGTCCGACGCCAGGCCAGGACTCAAAATGGCACCGATAGCCTTTGCCCATACTATGTCACAGAGGCTACCGGTGCCATTGGTCAGCCCCTGTCACATGGTAGGAGCACAAGATGGCACCGATGGCCATGTGACAGGGGCTGACCAATGGCACCGGTAGCCCCTGTGACAAAGGCTATCGGCGCCATGATGAAACTAGCACCAAGGGTCTGAGTGAGTTCCCGGACCCCACCGCTGGACCACCAGGGAGTTTTGGTGAGTCTTGGGGGGGTCAGGAGGGTGGGGGGGGGGGCTTAAATGTTTATTTAGGCCGAATTAAATAGAAATCTGTTTAATACGTGGGGAGTTGCGATGCGTTTCGCCTCCCCACGTATTTAACAGATAGCAAAAAATAAGTTGCGGATTACAAATACGTGGAAAACGGATGCACACCTCTAATCCTGTCTCTGTCCCTTTGGAGATATGGTCTCCAGAACTGAATACAGTACTCCAGGTGAAGCCTCACCAAGGCCCTGAACCAAGGGGATCATCACTTCCTTTCTCTTACTAGATATTCCTCTCTCTATGCAGCCCTAAATTCTTCTGGCTTTAGCTATCGCCTTGTCACATTGTTTCGCCGACTTCAGATCTTTAGACACTATCATTCCAAGGTCTCGCTCCTGCTCTGTGCACATCAGTCCTTCACCTCCCATCAAATACAATTCTTTCGGATTTCCATTCCACTATTGCATTACTCTGCACTTCTTGGCATTGAATCTCAGCTGCCATATCTTCGACCACTCTTCCAGCTTCTTTAAGTCATGTCTCATTCTCTCCAATCCTTCCGGTGTATCCACTCTGTTGCAGATCTTAGTATCATCCTCAAAAAGACAAACCTTACCTTCTATCCCATCCGCAATGTCGCTCACAAAGATATTGAACAGGACCGGTCCCAACACTGATCCTTGCGGCACTCCGCTCAACACTGCTCTCTCTTCAGAGTAAGTTCCTTTTACCGTCACACATTGTCTTCTGTCCATCAACCATTTTGCAATCCAAGCCACCATCTTGGCATCCACTCCCTAGCTTCTCATTCTATTCACAAGCCTCCTGTGCGGGACCGTATCAAAAGCTTTGCTGAAATCCAAGCAGATGACATCGCGTGCTCTTCCTCTATCTAATTCCCTAGTCACCCAATCGAAAAAGGCAATCAGATTTTTCTGACAGGACCTTCCCCTGGTGAATCCATGCTGCCTCTGGTCCAGCAGTTCTTCCAACTGTAGATAGTTCACTATTCTTTCTTTCAGCAGCAACTCCATTACCTTTCCCACTACCGAGGGAAGCGGGACCACCACCTCTCTTCTCCAATCACTCGGTACCACTCCTGTTTCTAGGGATCTGTTGAACAGGTCACTCAGTGGACCTGCCAGTACATCTCTAAGCTCCCTCAGAATCCTGGGATGGACCTCATCAGGTCCCATGGCTTTGTCCACTTTTATTTTTCCTAGCTCTTCCCATATATTCTCTTCTGTAAATGGAGTTACATCTACTCCACTCCCCTCCAGTTTCTTGTTAACTAGTGATGGTCCTTCTCCAGGGTCCTCTTTAGTGAACACCGAACTGAAGCATTCGTTTAATATTTCTGCCATTTCTTTGTCTCTCTCTACCCATTGATCCTTTTCACCTTTCAATTTAACTATACCACTTGGAACTTTTCTCCTTTCTCTAATGTATCTGAAAAATGTTTTGTCACCTCGCTTTACCTCTTTTGCAATCCCTTCTTCCGCTTGACTTTTTGCTATCTTGATTACTTTCTTCGTCTCCCTCAGTTCCATCAGATATTCTTCCTTGTGCTCCTCCTTTTGGGATCCTTTATATTTCTTGAACGCTGTTTTTTTAGCTTTTATTTTGTCAGCCACCTCCTTTGAGAACCCATTTCATTTTTCTTTTGCTTTTCTTTACTTTTCTGACATATAGATTAGTTGCCTTGGTAATTGCTCCTTTTATTTTGGTCCATTGTTGTTCCACATCTCTGTTGCTCTGCCATCCTTCTAGTTCTTCTTCCAGATACTTCCCCATTTCATCAAAATTTGCCTGTGGAGCCACTACGACCAACACCAGGCCCTGCACAATCTTTTAGCACAGAGCGGGAGCATCCTTAGAGGCTCTGCGCTCACTCTGTTGGGGGGACTGAAGCACAGGAGCTCCTCAACTGGGGGCCGTCAGTCGGCCCTGCAGCAGTTTTAAGGTTTTTTTTCAGCTCCCTGAGGTTCTCATGTTTTGGATTCATGCGGCAATAGCAGTGATAAGGTGGGAACGTCTTGTGTATGATGCAATTTATAGCATCACGCCCAGTTGGAGCAGCTCATGTGCATCTCCCCGGTTCCAGGTGTGACGATGCTTGCTTATAGGTAACACCCACAAGTATGATGTTTGACCAAGCTGGCAGGCTGTTGGGGGCTGAGGGGATTTTTTTTGGGTCACCCAGTTATTTTTCTTGGTAACCCCCAACTCTGCTATTGGTACCAAGTCGGGCAGGGGATATTCTGCTTCTGTCAAGTGTAATACGGTGAGGGTAGTAACCTTTGCAAAACCAAGATGGCAGACCCTGAAATTTATGAGCCAGTTAGTTAATCATGTTTCATCTTTAGAATTGTATAATTCTCTGCTTTCTCCTGTTTGGCTGGGACAGTTTTATGTTATGTTTTTGTTGCAAAAATAACATTTGTATTTGTCACTGAATGCTTTTTCTGAACAAAAATTGCTTCACAGGTTAATACAGGTGGGGTTGGAATAAAGTTGGGACCAGATATGGCATGACATAAATGTCATTGAAGCTTGGGGTTGATTTGACCTGCTGAGGAAATTGATGGCTAGATTACTTTTTATAGTTGCCATTGGTCACTGGTTTTCAGTTGTGCTGACCAGAATAAAAATCACATGCTTCGCTAATATGGCAGTCTAGTGAAATTTTTTTATTTCATTTTTTAAGGTTAAGGTCCTCTCTATGACTGAATTTACTTCTTAGATTATTTTTAAACTGAAAAGTCTATCCAGATAATTACTGGTTTTTGGGGTTTTTTTTGAGCACACAGGTATCTTCTCTGATGCATTTTAACCTGGAGTGTATCCAAAGAGAGGCTTTACGAAATTGTGGTTGTACCGATGACTGTGTATTGTGGTTTGCATGGCTGTGTATGTGGTGCCCTCCCCCTTATAAATCAGAAACGGCTTCAGATAATGGTCTGAATCTTTGGTGGTGTTTGGAGTTATAAGGAGGGATGTGAGCTTTGTGATTTATATATAATGGGGTGTAATTATGGATGGTGGTAAGCGGCAAAGAAATTTATGCTTGGGAGATCGAATAAGATGCCATGGCAAATCAAAGAACCAAGGCCCCTTAAAATGTGTTAGTTTCTACATGTATATGTAGTGCAGTTTTTAAACTGGGTTAAACGTTTGAGGTACAGAATTTTGAAAGATGCTGTAAGAATAATTATAAAAGGCATTTCCACCTGTAAATGGGCTTTTTTAACAATTGCCCACCCTATATGTGGATCAAAGTATGTGCTGAGGTCTCTATGTGCGTACTTTCTTCTGCATTGAGAGGAAGCAATCCTGGGAGTGGGATCAGGGGCAAGCTCTGTACTTACATGCATTTGAATGGATCCTCCCATTATCTATCCTACTCTAGCTAGGGGACTGATACTAAACACCCAGGACTTACTGGTAACCCAAGAAGATGTTATAAATCTGCTGTTAGTTAGACTGCGGAGTTAGCAATCTGTTATGAATGAGCTTCGTTGACAAGCTAGGAGTAGCAATCTGTTATTATTGGCTCCTAAAGAAGGAGGAGTCAGCAATCTTGTAGTGTCTCAGATATTGTCTTGCCAAGGAGTAGCAATCTGTAATGAATCTAATATAGTTGTGGGTGGATCCTTGGGCCGGTGGCAGGCCCCCGGGAGGATATCCCGAGAGGGACTACTGGCTAGGCTTGAGTATGGAGACAGACACACATTAGTTCTTTTATTAAACAGGTTTTTGAAACCACCAGAGGTGGCAGTAGTGAGCTGATATGCCCAGCAGGGCTGTAGTCCCTCAGGTACTGGAACAGCGATCCAGGATGGCTGAACTGTTGAGAAACTGTTGAGTAGGCAGAGTTCATGACAGAAGTAGATGACAAAACTCACATAAGGTCTCAAGGAAGCTCAGGAACTGGAAAGGTTTAGGTCCTCGAGGAACGAGTACCTGGTTCCAGGAAAAGCTCTGAGAGAGCGATGGTAACACACAAATATTTGTAGGAGCGATAGCTTCCAGGCAGTAGAGAATCTTCAGAGTGTCCAGGAACATGGGCTCTCAAGGAGCGAGTACCGGTTCCTATCTGTAATCTGAAAGTAAAGAAAAAGAGTGAGGCCCCCAAGGAGCGGGTACCTCTGGTAAGTCCGAGGAGGCAGAGTAGCTTGGGGGGAGTAGTCCGTAGGTAGCGAGACACATTTCCATACCCAACCCCATGCTAACTCAGTTAGATAGCGAAATAGAGACCTTTAAATATTGGAAGCGGATGACGTCATCTCAGGGGAACGCCCCTGAGGTTCACACTCTTGCTGGTACTTCAAGCAGAGCGTGCCCGCGCCCTAGGTCTTCAGGCAACATGGCAGATCTGCAATGACGAGCCGGTCCGAGGACGCTGGAGGGAAACGGCATGGAGACGCCGCAGCAGCCAGCTGTCCATCAGACCTGGAGGGAGTTGCCACAGAGGTAAAGAGGACGGAGTGAGGACGTCAAGCAGCGATGGTCGCAATAGAAGATGACCGGGTTACACATGCTAGTACTCATTAGCCTCTGAAGGTGAGTCCTGGTGAAGTGGTCGAGGCCAGGGGGAAGATGGCATATAGTAAGAAAGCAATGCTCTTATCTGATTGAAAACTACATTTCATGACGTTTTCATCACTGAAAGCTGTAAATACCTAATTTCAGCATCCCATACCAAAGCCTACCGTTACAAATCAGAATAGAGTCATCACTCAAGGCTGCTTTTTCCAGTATGCAACCTGTATGGTTGCACAGGGTGTCATGCATTAGGAGCATAATCACACCCTCCCAATGCAGCTGAAGAAGAGCCATTGCTCTCTCCCAATATAGCCCTTGGGGTTGGAAAAGTTGTTGCTCTTGCTGACTCCTCTTCCTTCCCAACAGGGGCTGCAAGGCCCAAAGGTATCTACCACTTGGTCCCCTGACTTGGCCTGAAGGACCAAATAACAGTTGTTGCAGCTCCTCCTTTTCTCCCCACAGCCTGACTGGCAGGCGAGCTGAGCTGGTAGCTAGGCGCTTCTAACTTCCTCCTCCTGTTGTAGGATCCATGCTCCCTCGCATGGTTCAACATCTGATATGTAAAGCGAACCACCCAGGTAAGAGAGAGAAGCCGACAGCAGGTAGGGATTAGAAGCTTCGGTCATTGGCTCCACTCTCCTGTTATTGAGCTGCTGGGGAAAGGGGAGATGGAAGATGAGGGTGAGGAAAGGTGGTGGCTGAAGGTGAAAGAGGGGAGGGAGAGGAATGGGTTGGCTTTAGGGACACGCAACCTTCTCTCCCCATTCCCACCCATGGAGGGGGTACCATTCCCAGTGCTCTCACAAGAGCATCACCAGCAGTAAAGCCAGTCCTGTAATCACCCAATCAGATATTTCTTCTTCCTTGCATGGAAGAAATACTAACTTCCCCTACATCCAGAGCATTATCCTTTCTATGTACCTTATGAAGAATTTGTCCCACTTTGAAGGGATTATCACCCCAATGATGCACATGAGACTTTCCATAAAGTTAATAAAGTGCTCACTATTCTTTAAAAGTTCAGAAGTTGGTAGTGTGCAAAATGAGTGATAGGAGAGTCCATCTGCCGAAGGGTGGATTAGGAAACTACGGGGTATATAAAATGACTCTATCAGTCATGGGGGAAGTTGAAGCTGGTTCTGACGAGTTCTGAGGTGAAGTGTTTGTAGAGACCCCTAGGTCTCCCCACTAGACATTTTTTCGTAGCTGAACTTAGGTTAGGATTTTTGTAGGGAGAGAGTAGTTTGCAGACCAACTCTGCAGGCCCCTCCACAGAGTTTTGTCTGGATTGACCAGCAGTTTCCCATAAAAGCAGGCTGTGGACATGGAGAAATATGGCTTTTGGTATTTTTGCATTGCACTTTTGAATAGTAGGAGAGTTTGTTGGAGTATTCCCCATTTGTTGGGCCCCACAGCCTGATACAGGGAAAGTGGTGCTTTTTTGAATTTGGAAGAGGAGAGTAGCTAGAGAGATTTCCCATTCTGGTCCCTCAACCTGGAACTAGGGGAAGAGTCTGGAAGGGATTGTCTTGGGAGGAGGGGAAGAGGAGTTTGTGAGAGAGTTGATGTTTTTCCTAAGACTTTGCGTTTTTTTCTTTGACCATGCTTCTGCCAAAAGAGGATTTGTCACATCTGCCTTGGGAGGTCAGAATAAGGTGCTATGATTCTTTCCACCCAGCTAAAAGCATAAGAACATAAGAAATTGCCATGCTGGGTCAGGCCAAGAGTCCATCAAGCCCAGCATCCTGTTTCCAACAGAGGCTAAACCAGGCCACAAGAACCTGGCAATTATCCAAACACTAAGAAGATCCCATGCTACTGATGCAATTAATAGCAGTGGCTATTCCCTAAGTAAACTTGATTAATAGCAGTTAAGGGACTTCTCCTCCAAGAACTTATCCAAACCTTTTTTGAACCCAGCTACACTAACTGCACTAACCACATCCTCTGGCAACAAATTCCAGAGCTTTATTGTGCATTGAGTGAAAAAGAATTTTCTCCGATTAGTCTTAAATGTGCTACTTGCTAACTTCATGGAATGCCCCCTAGTTGTTCTATTATTCGAAAGTGTAAATAACCGATTCACATCTACTCGTTCAAGACCACTCATGATCTTAAAGACCTCTAGCATATCCTCCCTCAGCCGTCTCTTCTCCAAGCTGAACAGCCCTAACCTCTTCAGCCTTTCCTCATAGGGGAGCTGTTCCATTCCCTTTATCATTTTGGATGCCCTTCTCCATCGCAACTATATCTTTTTTGAAATGCGGCAACCAGAATTGTACACAGTATTCCAGATGTGGTCTCACCATGGAGCGATATAGAGCCATTATGACATTTTCCGTTTTATTAACCATTCCCTTGCTAATAATTCCTAACATTCTGTTTGCTTTTTTGACTGCTGCAGCACACTGAGCCAACGATTTTAAAGTATTATCCACTATGATGCCACCTGGGAGGTAGCTCCTAATATGGAACCTAACATCGTGTAACTACAGCAAGGGTTATTTTTCCCTATATGCTTCACTTTGCACTTGTCCACATTAAATTTCTTCTGCCATTTGAATGCCCAATCTTCCAGTCTTGCAAGGTCCTCCTGTAATGTTTCACAATCCGCTTGTGATTTAACTACTCTGAATAATTTTGTATCATCTGCAAATTTGATAATCTCACTCATCGTATTCCTTTCCAGATAATTTATATATATATTGAAAAGCACCGGTCCAAGTACAGATCCCTAAGGTACTCCACTGTTTACACTTTTCCACTGAGAAAATTGACCATTTAATCCTACTCTCTGTTTCCTGTCTTTTAACCAGTTTGTAATCCACGAAAGGACATTGCCTCCTATCCCATGACTTTTTAGTTTTCTTAGAAGCCTCTCATGAGGGACTTTGTCAAACGCCTTCTGAAAATCCAAATACACTACATCTACCGGTTCACCTGTATCCACATGTTTATTAATCCCTTCAAAAAAATGAAGCAGATTTGTTAGGCAAGACTTCCCTTGGGTAAATCCATGTTGACTGTGTTCCATTAAACCATGTCTTTCTATATGCTCTACGATTTTGTTCTTGAGAATATTTTCCACTATTTTTCCTGGCACTGAAGTCAGGCTCGCTGGTCTATAGTTACCCGGATTGCCCCTGGAGCCTTTTTTAAAAATTGGGGTTATATTGGACACCCTCCAGTTTTCAGGTACAATGGATGATTTTAATGATAGGTTACAAATTTTAACTAATAGATCAGAAATTTCATTTTTTAGTTCCTTCAGTACTCTAGGATGCATACCATCTGGTCCAGGTGTTTTTCTACTCATTAGTTTGTCAATCTGGCCTAATACATCTTCCAGGTTCACAGTGATTTCATTCAGTTTGTCTGACTCATCATCTCTGAAAACCATCTCTGGAACTGGTATCTCCCCAACATCTTCATTAGTAAACAAGGAAGCAAAGAATTCATTTTGTCTTTCTGCAATGGCCTTATCTTCCCTAAGAGCCCCTTTAACCCCTCTGTCATCTAATTGTCCAACTGACTCCCTCACAGGTTTCTTGCTTCGGATACATTTTAAAAAGTTTTTATTATGAGTTTTTGCCTCTATGGCCAACTTCAATTCAAATTCTCTCTTTGCCTGTCTTATCAATGTTTTACACTTAACTTGACAATGCTTATGTTTTATCCTATTTTCTTCAGATGGATCCTTCTTCCAATTTTTGAAGGATGTTTTTTTGGCTAAAATAGCCTCTTTTACCTCACCTTTTAACCATGACGGTAATCGTTTGCCTTCCTTCCACCTTTCTAAATGTGTGGAATACATATGGACTGCGCCTCTAGTATTGTATTTTTAAACAATGTCCATACCTGTTGAATACTTTTAACCTTTGCAGCTGCACCTTTCAGTTTTTTCTAACTATTTTCCTCATTTTATCAAAGTTTCCCTTTTGAAAGTTTAGTGCTAGAGCTACAGATTTACTTATTGTCCCCCTTCCAGTTATTAGTTTAAATTTGATCATGTTATGATCACTGTTGCCAAGTGGCCCCCCCACCATTACCTCTCTCACCAAATCCTGTGTTCCACTAAGAATTAAATCTAAAATAGCTCCCTTTTTTGTTGGTTCCTGAACCAATTGCTCCATGAAGCAGTCATTTATTACATCCAGGAACTTTATATCTCTAGTAAGTCCTGATCTTACATTTACCCAGTCGATATTGGGGTAATTGAAATCTCCCATTATTATTGCACTGCCAAATTGGTTAGCTTCCCTGATGTCTCTGAGCATTTCATCATCTGTCTGACCATTTTGTCCAGGTGGACGGTAGTATACTGCTATCATTATACTCTTACCCAACACACATGGGATTTCTACCCATATAGATTCTACTGAGCATTTAGTCTCTTGTATGATCTTTATCCTGTTGGACTCTATACCCTCTCGGACATAAAGTGCCACACCCCCACCAAGTTGATCCTCCCTATCATGGCGATATAATTTGTACCCTGATATAGCACTGTCACATTGGTTATCCTCCTTCCACCAAGTCTCTGTGATGCCAATTATGTCAATCTCATCATTTGCTGCTATACACTCTAACTCACCCATCTTATTTCTTAGACTTCTGGCATTGGCATACAGACATTTCAAAGTGTGTTTTTTGTTTGTATTAACAACCTGCTTTTCAGTTGTTAGGGATAATTCGGAAATCATTAGCTTCGGTGATTTTTTACATATAGGCACATGGACTATGTTTGCTTTTAACGGAACCTCTCTGTTGGGATGCTCTAACTCTCCTGTTTCATTAGTATCCTTCAAGGATACAGTTCTCCGAACCATGCACTGCTGAGTGACTGTCGGCTTTCCCCCTTGTTCTAGTTTAAAAGCTGCTCTATCTCCTTTTTGAAAGTTAGTGTCAGCAGCTTGGTTCCACTCTGGTTAAGGTGGAGCCCATCCTTTCGAAAAAGTCTCCCCTTTCCCCAAAAGTTTCCCCAGTTCCTAATAAAGGTGAATCCCTCTTCCCTGCACTAATGTCTCATCCATGCATTGAAACTCTGGAGCTCTGCCTGCCTCTGGGGACCTGCACGTGGAACAGGAAGCATTTCAGGGAATACCACCCTAGAGGTTCTGGATTTCAGCTTCCTACCTAAAATCCTAAATTTGGCTTCCAGAACCTCTCTCCCACATTTTCCTATATCGTTGGTGCCCACATGTACCACGTCAGCCGGCTCCTCCCCAGCACTCTCTATAATCCTATCTAATCTAGGTGACGTGTGAGATCTGCCACCTTCGCACCAGGCAGGCAAGTTATCAGGCAGTCCTCATGTCCACCAGCCACCCTGCTATCTACATTTCTAATAATCGAATCACCAACTATGATGGCCGGCCTAACCCTTCCCTCCTGGGCAGTAGCTCTGGGAGACTTGTCCTCAGTGCAAGAGGACAATACATCACCTGGCGAGCAGGTCCTTGCTCCATGATCACTTCCTGCTACACTAGGGTGATGTTCTCCTACTGGGAGACCTTTCTGATCCAAGGCAGCACTGGGGCTGCCAGACTGGATTTTGGACTTGGCTACTATGTCCCTGAAGGTCTCATCAATGTATCTCTCTGTCTGCCTCAGCTCCTCCAAGTCTGCTACTCTAGCCTCCAGAGATCGGACTTGTTCTCTGAGAGCCAGGAGCTCTTTGCGCCGAGTGCACATATACAATCTCTCACTGGCGGGTAAAAAATAATACATGTGACACTCAATGCAAAAGACTAGAAAACCCCCCTCTTGCTGCTGGACTGCTGCCTTCATCTTAGTTTTATTGAGTTCCTAGTAAAGTTTAGGATACTAAGGGATTTGGAATGAGAGTACTGTAAATGTACAGGTGAATTTACTAATTAATCAGCTAGTGTCCTACAAGGGGATGATTAAACTTTCAGTAAGGGCTGGTCAATAGTATGATTTAGATAAGACCCTGATTGATTTTTAATCAGAAAGTGTCTCGTGCCTAAAAATCAAGGGTTGAGTGGGTGGGAAAGACAGACCCTAGAATTAACTATATCTGGCTTGCTTATTATCTCAGACACACAAACTCTAAAGAATATATCCCTTAATTTCTAGGGATGTGAATCGTTTATAGATGATTTAAAAAAATCGTCAAATATTTTTTAAATCATCAAAAATCGTTAAGAGTCACGATACAATATAAATTCCCCCAATTTATCATGAAAAATCGTAAATCGGGGGGAGGGGGGAGGGCGGGAAAACTGGCACACCAAATCAACCCCTAAACCCACCCCGACCCTATAAAAGTAATCCCTTACCTTCCCCCACCCTCCCGAACCCCCCCAAAACTTTTTACGAATACCTGGTGGTCCAGTGGGGGCACGGGGACCGATCTCCCACTCTCGGGCCATTGGCGCCATTTTGGCTGCCACTCAAAAATGGCGCTGATGGCCCGATTAAAAAAAAAAACCCACCCGACCCTTTAAAAATGACCCCTTAGCTTCCCCCACACTCCCGAGCCCCCCAAAACATTTTAAAATTACCTGGTGGGCTAGTGGTGGTCCCGGGAGCGATCTCCCATTCTCGGGCCGTCGGCTGCCACTCATAAAGATGGCGCCGATGGCCCTTTGCCCTTACCATGTGACAGGGTATCCGTGCCATTGGCTGGCCCCTGTCACATGGTAGGAGCACTGGATGGCCGGGGCCATCTTTAAAGATGGCCACCGCCCATCGTAAAGATGGACGCTGCCATCATAAAGATGGCGCCGATGGCCCTTTGCCCTTACCATGTGACAGGGTATCCATGCCATTGGCCGGCCCCTGTCACATGGTAGGAGCACTGGCTGGCCGCCGCCATCGTAAAGATGGCCCCGGCCATCCAGTGCTCCTACCATGTGACAGCCAGCCGACGGCCCGAGAATGGGAGATCACTCCCGGGACCACCACTAGACCACCAGGTAATTTTAAAATGTTTTGGGGGGCTCGGAAGGGTGGGGGAAGCTAAGGGGTCATTTTTAAAGGGTCGGGTGGGGGGGGGGTTTTATCTGGCCATCGGCGCCATTTTTGAGTGGCAGCCAAAATGCTGCCGATGGCCCGAGAGTGGGAGATCGGTCCCCGCGCCCCCACTGGATCACCAGGTACTCGTAAAATGTTTTGGGAGGTTCGGGAGGGTGGGGGAAGGTAAGGGGTCAATTTTAAAGGGTCGGGCCTCACTAAAAAAAAATTAACGATGTGAATCGGAACCGATTCCGATTCACATCACCACCGATCAGATTTTTTTCTCCCTCTAGCCGAACCTGATCGTTAAGACGATCGGGCACACGATTCACATCCCTATTAATTTCACCTTTCCACAAACTTTTATAAGCCCAAAAAATTCTGAAAACTATACTTACCAATCCTCTTTAACTACCTATAAATTAATCTTCACTCAGTTAATGGAAAGGTTTGAGATTCGTGCGCCATGAGGCGCACATTTCCGGTTTTCCTCTACTGCAAAGGGTGCGGGGCCTCTGGAAGCTGGGGCTGTGGACATCAATCCCTGGATCGCTTGCGGTGACATCTGAACTCCTCTCCCGGGGGATGCTGGGAGCAGTATGCAGATGAGCCTTCTGGTCCTCCTCTACTGCTAAGGAGGGATAGTAGTGATCTGACAGAGAAGAGAAGTATTTTGCAAAGAATTTTGTTCCTGTTGTTTTGGGAGACATTTTTTACCACTTCGAAGGAGAGATTCTGGATTTTGAACACTTTTTTTTGGGCTTTCTACCATCAGAAATCCAGCTTTTAATATCAGAGAAAGAGATAGCAGATCCCAGCTCCACTAGAAGACCACTATCCCTTAGGAGTTTTGGATCTTATCCTAGTGCTTGCTATTCTAAAGGACCCCGGCTCAGCTAGTAACTCTAAGGAATAGGTACCTTTATATTGTTATTTTTGTGTGAAGAACTGGAGAATTTTTGTGTGATTTGGACTTCAAGTATTTTTGGTTGCAGTAAATATTTTGTTGAACACTGCATCAGAGTGACTAGCATCTTTATTAATGCCCTAAAGCAAGGACATCAGAACAGTGAATATAGCTGAGAGACTGTATTGTGTGCCTTGGAGGTTAATCCTTTCCCTGCCAGAACGAACCCCAGCACCCAAGGGCAAATGGACTGTTTGTCTAAGAAGAGGAAGACTTGTGAGAAAAAGTGACTGGAGGATAACAGTGTGTCCCTGTATTCCAGCTACACAAGATGGCACCAGAACAGGCTGTATTCAGATAGTAGCCATAAGGAAAGTGGATTCTTGAGCCGAAACAAGGTTGTTGCCACCACCAAGGGGAGGCCCCTGGTGGTCCTCATCGTTGGAACGTGGTTCCGGCAGAGAGAACTCAATAGGACCTTCACCTATACCAGCCCACGTTCCCCATGGGTTGAGCCCTTGGGTGCTGGGGCCGGCAGGACTTAGGCGCAGGTCTCTCAGATGGCAGGCAGAAGACAGGTCGGACGTACCAAGGGTCAAGACAGGCAGCCTGGTTTCCAAAGTGGAAACCAGGCCGAGGTCTGGGCAGGCAGTGAACAGGCAGAGATGTAGGACCAGGCTGAAGATCAGGGCAGGCAACGGACAAGCAGAAATGAAGAACTAGGCAGAAGTTCAGGGCAGGCAGCGGACAAGCAGGGTCGGACCCAGAAGATCAATCCAAGGGAGCAGGGATGAGGAGGAGCTGGACGGAAGCAGGAGCTGGAACAGGACTAGGGCTGGAGCAGGATCTGGAGCAGGAGACAGAAGAATCACAGGAACCCGGGATCAGGATGCAGACAACACGCACTCACCAGGAGCTGGACCTGTTGCCAAAGTGAGGAGGAAGTGGCAAGGTCTTGTCTGACATCATAATCCCAGGCCACAGGGAACTTTCCCGCCATTGGTCTTTTAAATCTGCCCAGGGAGCACTGCGGCATCTGCGGAGTCAGGAGCAGGCCACAATGGCAGCTAACCATGTTGGGCCGCCGCCGCGGCGGGGGACACTGGAGCAGGCGTCCTGCCCCTACAGGTGAGGGGACCCGGCTAGACTCCCCGAGGGTCTGGGCGCCTAACAGTACCCCCCCTTCTAGGGCCCCTCCTAGAAGGTCCGGGTTTTCCTGGATGGGAGGAATGAAAGTGCCGGAGTAAGTTCTTATCTAGTATATTGACGGCTGGCTCCCAGGTGTTTTCGTCATTGCCGAAGCCCTCCCAAGCAATCATATATTCCCATAGTCTGTGATGGCGTCTCAAGTCTAAGATGTCTTTCTCTTGATATACTTGCTCCTCCTCTGCTGCCAGCTGCTGAGGTTCCGGGGGTCTCCGCTGAGGCCAAGACAGTTCAGCGGTTTGAGGAGAGACACATGGAATGAGTTATGTATCTTCAGGGATGATGGGACTCTTAGACGGTAGGGGACTAGAGAAAGGCGTTCAGTGTTGGTAAAAGGGCCAAGGTATCATGGGGCCAGTTGCATCGAGGGTACCCACAGATGGATGTGGCAAGTACTTAGCCACACTTGGTCCCCGGGGTTGAAGAGAGGTGCCAATCTCCTGTGTTTGTCGGCTGTTCTCTTAGCCTCGTCCGCTTCTTTGCGGAGATTCCTTTGAGTGTGAGTCCAGAGGGTCAGCAGTTGCTGGGCAGAGAGCTGCGCTGCCAGAGAAGGAACTGAAAGTGGGGTAGGGAGTGGTGGCATCGGTTGTCTCCCATACACAATTAGGGATGGAGAGGAGCCGGTCTCAGAGTGAGTGTGGGAATTGAAGGAGAAATCCACCCAGGGGAGAAGAGTGGACCAGTTGTCTTGCCTGTCATTTACAAAGGCGTGGAGGAATACCTTCAGGGTGCGGTTAATGTGCTCCGCTTGACCATTGCCCTGACGATGGTAGGCAGTGGTGAAATCAAGGTGAATCCCAAACGTCTTGCAGAGCGAGCACCAGTAGTTCGCCATGAATTGAACTCCACGATCGGAGGCAATATGTTTTGGGAGTCTGTAGAGACAAAAGACATGCTGGATGAAGAGTCTGGTGAGCTCCGGAGCCGAGGGAAGTTTAGAAATGGACCATCTTTGAAAACCTGTCGACCACTACCCAGATGACGTGGCCGTCCGAAGAGGATAGGTCAACTATAAAGTCTATTGACAGGTGCATCCATGGCTGCTCGGGAACGAATAGATGCTGAAGTAGGTCCTGGGGCGTTCCGCCAAGGGTTTCTGTCTGGTGCAAGTTAGACAGGAGTCTATATAAGCCGACATCCCGTGCCACATGTGGCCACAGGTAATAACACTGCAGGAACTCCAAGGTGCGGGCTTTTCCAGGGTGTCCCGCGGGGGCCCAACTTAGGACTTTCTGCCTGAGGCGAAGATTAACCACAGTTTTACCCGATGGAACAGTTTGAGTTGTGGCTAAAAGTACCTTCGCTGAGTCAATAATTTGGTTAGCCTTCACGGGGGGAATCCCCTGTGTCAAAGGCCCTGGAGAGCGTGTCAGCACGCATATTCTTGATGGCTGGTCTGTAGCAAAGGACGAAGACAAACCAGCTAAAGATAGAGCCTACCGGGCCTGTTGAGGGTTCAGCCGTTGGGCTTGGCTAAGGTTCTCCTGGTTTTTATGGTCCATGAAGACAGTGATGGTATGTTGCACCCCCTTGAGCCATTGCCGCCACTCCTCAAATGCCATTTTGATGGCGAGAAGCTCCTTGTCCCAGATACTGTAGTTTTTCTTGGCCAGGGTAAAATTGCGAGAGAAGTATTAACGTTCCCTTCGTCGACTGCTGGCTTAATACAGCTCCAACGGCCGAGTCAGAAGCATCGACCTCTACATTGAGAGGTTGATGCTTCTGTGAGAGTAGTTAGGGATGAAATGTCGGTAGAAATTGGAGAACCCCAGGAAATGCTGCAACGCTTGGAGTCCCGAGGGTTGGGGCCAGTTCTGGATGCTGGCGACCTTCTCAGGGTCCATGTGGAAACTGGTAGTGGAAACAATGAAGCCCAGAAACGGGAGAGATTCCTGTTTGAAGAGACATTTCTTGGATTTTGCAAATAGTATGTTATCCAAGAGGCATTGAAGTACCCATCTGACCTCACGGTGATAGGACGGAAGGTCTTTGGTAAAGATCAGAACATTGTCGAGGTAGACAATAACACTGGTGTAGAGCATGTCACAGAAGACCTCATTCATTAAGTGTTGGAAAACCGCTGGCTCATTACAAAGGCCGAAAGGCATCACTAGATAATCATACTAGCCATAGTGATCAAAGGCGGTCTTCCACTCATCCCCGGGTCTTATGCGGATGAGTTTATAGGCCCCTCTGAGATCTAGTTTGGTAAAGAGTTTAACCCCTTGCAAATGATCCAATAGTTCTGGGTAAACTTGCCCCCTTGGTGGAATTGTGCCCGGAAGGAGGTCAATTGCGCAATCAAAGGGGTGGTGGTCCGGTAAAGTCATCACCTTTTCTTTGGAGAAGACATCCCCAAATTCGGCATACTGCGGTGGCAGAGACAGTTGGGTGATAGCCACAGGTAGAACCGGCCGGGACACTCTTCAGCGACAGGACATGAGGCATTTAGGGCCCCAGGCGGCTATCTGTAAAGTCCCCCAATAGATGTGAGAGGAATGTTCCTGAAGCCACGGTAAGCCCAGAACCACTGGGTGTATTGCCTTTTCAAGGATGAAGAATGTGAGCTCCTCTTCATGAAAGATCCCAGTGCAAAGTTTCACCGGGGCCATCATACGGGTGATCCTGCTGGGCAGGGGGTCTCTATGAATGAATGAGATGGTTATTGGGGGCTTCCTAGGCCATGTAGGCTGGCCTAGTTGATGGACGAGCTCGGTCATAATAAAGTTTCCACCAGCACAGAATCAATCAATGCCAAGGTAGCAAAGTCCCCATGGGTATGGAGAATTGTCACTGGAATGGACATTGGGGAGCAGGGTTGCTGCAGCCCAGGGTCATCTCCCCACTGACATCTAGGCTCTGGCGATTACTGGTCTCTCTGGGCACTAGGCCAACATGTGACCCTTACTGGCACAGTACAAGCATAGCCCCAAGGTGTGCCAGTGCTTTCTCTCTTCAGGAGAGAGTCAGCTACGGCCGAGTTGCATAAGCTTCTCTCCCAGAGGTGACCTGAATTCGGCAGAAGATGGAGGTGCCACAGGCTGGGAGAAGGACAGGCCTGGGATCACCAGTATTCGGGCATGTTGTAGCTCATGCAGGAATTGCTGCAGCCGCCAGTCGATGCAGCCGACGAGGTCGATTAGGGCCTCCAGGACTTCAGGCAGTTCTCGGGCAGCCAGCTCGTCCTTGACTCGGATAGACAGCCCTTCCAAGAAAATACTGCGGAGGCTATCCTCTCACCACCCGAGTTCAGATCAAGGTCCGAAATTCCACTGCATAGTCCGCAAAGGACGTGAGCCTTGATGTAGTTGGAAGAGATCAGAAGCCGTATTGGACTGTTGTCCTAGTTTGTTGACTTGCTTGAATACTTGCACAAAGTGTGGAAGATCCTGGAGCAGGGAGTCACCTTGCTCCCAGAAAGGGGAGACCCAGGCCAGAGTTTTGCTGTCTAGAAGTGACAGAATGAAGGTTGTCTTGATGCTGTCGCTGGCAAACTGGGCAGGCTGAAGGGAGAAATGCATAAAACAGTGGTTTAAAAAACCATGGCACTGCCGGGAAGCCCCACGTAGTGGGGAGGTGCCGGAAGTTGAAGTGCTGCCGCTGGTGGAATGGAAGCCAAAATGGGAGCTGGAGAAGTGCTGGGCATTGGGGTGGTGTCCAGTCGATTGGCCTGGCATTCCATGGTCGCGGCAAGCACATCCAGGCATTGCTGTTGTTCCTGCAACCTCTGGGCCAGTCCGGGAATAGCCTGCAGGCCAGACAGGTCCACCAGGTCCATGGCCTCAGCAAACTATAAGGAAGATGGACCCTTGAGCCGAGATGAGGTTGTTGCCCCAACCAAGGGGAGGCCCCTGCTAGTCCTCGTTGTTGGGAGGTGGTTCTGGGAGACAGAACCCAACAGGACCTTGAACTATACCAGCCCTTGTTCCCTGCGGGTTGAGTTCTTGGGTGCCAGGGCCGGCAGACTTAGGCGCGGGTAGATGTGACTCGGTTATTTACACTTTCGAATAATAGAAGGACTAGGGGGCATTCCATGAAGTTAGCAAGTAGCACATTTAAGACTAATCGGAGAAAAATCTTTTTCACTCAACGCACAATAAAGCTCTGGAATTTGTTGCCAGAGGATGTGGTTAGTGCAGTTAGTGTAGCTGGGTTCAAAAAAGGTTTGGATAAGTTCTTGGAGGAGAAGTCCATTAATGGCTATTAATCAATTATACTTAGGGAATAGCCACTGCTATTGCATCAGTAGCATGGGTTCTTCTTAGTGTTTGGGTAATTGCCAGGTTCTTGTGGCCTGGTTTTGGCCTCTGTTGGAAACAGGATGCTGGGCTTGATGGACCCTTGGTCTGACCCAGCATGGCAATTTCTTATGTTCTTATGTTCTCAGACGGTTGGCAGAAGACAGGTCAGATGTACCAAGGGTCGAGGCAGGCAGCAGGCTACATAAAGAGGAGACCAGGCCAAGGTCTGGGCAGGCAGCGAACAAGCAGAGACATAGGACCAGTCTGAAGAAAAGGGAAGGCAGCGGACAAGCAGAAACGAAGAACGAGGCTGAAGATCAGGGCAGGCAGCGGACAAGCAGAGACCAGAAGGCAAGCAGAGTTGGAGTCAGATCAGTTCAAGGGAGCAGGGACGAGGAGGAGCTGGATGGAAGCAGAAGCTGGAACAGGACTAGAGGTGGAGCAGGATCCAGAGCAGAAGGCAGAAGAACCACAGGAACGTGGGATCAGGATGCAGACAACATGCACTTACCAGGAGCTGTACCTGTTGCCGAGGCCAGGAGGAAGTGGCAAGGCAGGGTATTTAAATTCCCTGCCTTGCCTGACGTCATCATCCTGGGCCTTGGGGAACTTTCCTGCTGTTGGCCCATTAAATCTAGCCCAGTCGCGTGCGTGCACCTAGGAAGCCCAGAGGTCACTGCGACATCGCCGGTGTCAGGAGCGCCGCGAGCAGGTTGCAATGGCAGCGAAATACGCTGGGATGCTGCAGCAGCTGGGGACGCTGGAGTGGGCTTCCTGCCCGCACAGGTAAGGGGACCCAGCCCATTTCCCCGAGGGCTGGGGAGCCTAATAGTAGCAAAGAGATGAGAAGTGTTTTACAACAGTTTTGCAATTTGGGAGGGTGTCTATGAAAAACCATGAAAGTACACAAGATGGCCATCACTCCTGCCTTGGGATGGCCTGGATGGAGAAAATATAGCAAAAGAAGTAGAAGAAGACAGTTGTGTGCATGGACACCCTAGAGTAAGTGGTCTGTGTTGGTGTGAAAAAAGGGATACCCATCAATAAAAGTGGCCCTGGGGACAACTGTGTGTCCCTGCACTGTAGGAGGTTCCCAAAGAAGAGTTACATATTGAATAGATGCTCAGGGAGCTTCGGGGAAGGCAGCCAAGAGGATTTCCTCTGCCTTGTGCTCCAAGGATCTGCTGGAGAGGGGGAATTCTCTCTCTAGTAAGAATGGAAGACCACTCAGGAAAATTTCCTAGTCTATGGGGAAAGGATTGGATTGGGGTTAGGGTTGCTAACTGTGCTTTTTTTTTTTGTCTGGACTGTACAGATTTTTAGGATACAGTACAGAAAAAAGAGGGAGGGCTAAAATGTTCATAACTGTCCTATTTCAGCCCTCCAGCTGCAATTTAGAATCCAATCCTGACCTCACTAGGATAGGTCCCTCCCCACTCCTCTACCATATAAAAGTTTTGCACAATTTACCAACCATGGACTCGGCTGATCCTTGTTAAGACCTAAAGAAGATAACATGGCATGTTAGTTATCCATCTTATTTTACCTTTTTAAAATTTTTTTTTTTTTATCATTTTATTGATTTTTGTTTTTGGGATCAAGCTGGGCTCCTCTAAGGCTTTGAACCCTGGGCAAGTGCCCCATGTGCCCTATAGATAAAATGGTCCTGGATCCTTTGGTAGCTACTCAATATGCAATCTGTGTCGGATACATTTACTTTGAGTCACATGGAGTTCAGTCCATGATTTAATCAGAGGCCTAAACAATTTACAACACAATAGTTTGGACCCTAGATTGGTAAAAGTAAACCTTATGTGAAATTTATTTATTTATTTATTTATTTGGGGTTTTTATATACCGACATTCATCTGGGATATCACATCGGTTTACAGTAAACTTAAAACTGCACATGAAATGTGCTTGACAGATAACAAGAGAACAAATACATATAAAACAAGTTATCATGGTACATGCCTAAGGGTCTGAATGATAGATGTGGGAGACAGGGAGGTAGAACGTAATGTTAACTTAAATACAGGGTATTAGGGTTGTTTACAAGGAGAATACAGTTTGAGAACTAGTGGTCATGATATGAGTCTTCAAAGGGGTAGACTCAGGGATAACATCAGAAAATATTTAATCACAGAAAGGGTGGTGGAATCATTGAGCTACCTCCCAGGGGAGGAGTTAGAGGAAAAAAAAACAGTTCAAGAAGGCACAGGACAAGTAGAGTTTATTTTTGCATATTTTAAATGAACCAAGTTTCTTAACCTCACATCCTCTTCTCTGGCCTGAGTCAGCCATTGGGTTTTTGCTGTTTGTTGACACGTGTCCATGCACAAATGTTCTGATGATGAACAGCACCACTGCACCATACCTGTGCAGTTTCCTAACGATGGGAGCAGCTAAGTAGGGAAGATTTAACCCCCACCCCCGACAGATTGCCCTCTTAGAAATAAAATAACTTATTTTCTTAGTTTTTGGATACTTGCCAGGTTCTTATGGCCTGGATTGGCCACTGTTGGAAACAGGATGCTGGGCTTGATGGACCCTTGGTCTGACCCAGTATGGCATTTTCTTATGTTCTTATGTTCTTATCATTAATCGCAAAGAAGTGAAGGAAAAGTCAAAGATCAACCTCGGTCTGTGGCACTTTAGAGTAGATGGGTCCTTATCTGCTATTATATGTTTCTGTGTCTTTCTGATAGTGAAGAGAGGCAAAAACTCGTATCAGCGAAGATGTAACATAGCATATTTGGCAGTTATGAGTTGGCAACCTTAACTGGGGTATCTACAAACAGGTGAGAGATTTGAATAAAGAAGACATTCTCCTACCTCTTCATCAGGGTCTGAGGAAGAAAGAGGCCTGGTAAAAGTCTGAGGAGAGCAGCCTTCTATTTGGTTTGAATCAAGCTGCATGAGAAGATTGTGAGGGATGACATTTTTTATTTTTTTTTGGATTTGTGAATTCTGTGAGTTTTCTGAACCGTTGGCTGTATTTTTCCTGGTATTTTTCTGAATGATTTTTTTTTTTTTTGGACTTTAAGTAAACTCATTTTTATTAGGAACACAAAACCTGGCATAGACTTGTTTTGTTTATGGTGATTCCCCTGGGCCTCATAGGTGAATCCTGCTCCCCACAGCATGAATCTGTGCTTTATTCCAGGTGCTGCACCACGGGGGTTGAGTGCTCAGCCATCTCTCTGAAGATGATTCCCTTGCCAAAGGTGGGGAGGGGTGTACATTCATATGTAGCAAAGTTAGTGGGTCTCCTTTTTTTTTCATTGGTTTCTTTATAGTCACAGAGCTCCATCTGCTGACACACAAACAGATTAATAATATCATCCAGTTCAAAAAAAATATCCAAGTACATTTCCTGCTGTGAGTACATTTTGTGCCAATATTACTGTTTTTCCACACTGAATCAAAAGTTACCATACTGCACATTTCAATTATTTGCTGTTATGTCAAGACACATTTGCTAGAAATGCAATATGTTTGGCTTCGGCAACACAAAAATAGATGGCAGATAATGACCACAAGATCAGTCAAGTCTGAGACCCTCACGATCTCCTTTTATTCTCATTTCCCCCACAGTTCAGATTCTCTGTGTATAGCCCCTCTTCTGGTATTATCTTTGGTGGCAGAGTTACACTTTGCCCAGGGCTAAATCCCTATATATTTTAACAGCCCCGGGGCATGGATCCTCCAAGACGTGAGTGGGATATACCTCCAGAACCCAAAGCACGGGGGGGGGGGGGGGGGGTAGCTCTTCACTGTGTATGGGGGCCCCCAAATTTGCCCCTCACTAGCAGTATTTGCCTCCGGCTGGAATGGCAATTGCGGCCTCAACAGGTCAACCTGTCTGCAATGTTTGCCAGGTCTCAACAGACCCTGCCCTGTGTAATGTGATGTCGGTGTGCTGTAAGGGTATTAATCTAGTGTGCTGCTCCCCCACTGGGAGGGGTTGTGTGTATAAAATCCCTGCATCTACATGATGCAAGAGGATTGGGAGGGGTCGGAATCAGCCTTAGCTCAGGGCTGAAGGTGTTGCAGGTGTCTCTCCTTGCAGCGGATGCTTAGTGGGGGCCTATCCCTCCACAGAGAAAAGAGGAGAAAGGAGTCCAGAAGAAAGGAATTCTGAAATTCCAGAGAGAGTTTGGAAGAGTTGTTTCTGAGAGAAAGTTATCAGATTCTGAGGAGGATTCAACAGAGAAGGGAATTCTGCAGTTATAGACGAGTGTTATCACGGAGCACTAAGAGAAAATTCACTGGGAAAAATCCCTAGTGTTGTTTGACCAAGCAAGTCAGCCGGCAGCTCGCCTAAGAGACGATGAAAAGGAATTAAAGAGGATCTACAGAACCAAAAAGGAACTGGGAGGGCCCAGGAAGGAAGAGGCTACTTGTTTGGGAAATTGTGTGAGAAGGTGAAAGTGACTGAACTATATATGGAGTTTTGGATTTTTGTTTGCTGTAACGCACTATGGTGTACTGTATTGGACATTGTTGTCCTGCCACCAGTTTCAGTAAGGACTTTATTTTGAACAACAGAACTGGACTGCAGGCTGATTAAGGGTAAACCCCTAGCAGGAGCAGAGCAGGACATGGAGCAGAGCAGAGCAGGGTCTTCACCTAACTGGCCACCTCCCCCTTGGGTTGAGCTCGCAGGTTCTGGTGGCCAGAAGAACTTCGCTAACAGAACACTCAAGGCAGAGGTGAAGGCCAGCTATGGTCAGAGCTGAGAAGTCCATCCAAGGCAGACCAGGGGACAAGAACTGGGACAAGGCAAAACAGGGCCAGGATACAAGACTGGGATGGACAGGCCAGTATAGGATAACACACAGTGAAGGGAGATCACAGAGGGCTTAAGTAAGCAAGGAACAAGGTAAGACACACAGGCAAGAACAAGGTAAAACAAGGGCAAAACTGGAGCAGAGGTGCAATGCGGGGTGCAAACAGACAAAACAGATCATTGGGAGCCCTAGACAAGGAATACACAGACATGGAGGGCCACCTGGAGGCCCAGACAGGATACGAATAAGGCATAGTTCAAGCTAGGCCACCAGGAGACCTAGACAGCACACAGGAGGGCCACTGGAAGGCCCGCAAGGAACAGGAGAGCCACTGGGAGGCACAAAGGAACAGAAGAACTATTAGGAGGTCCTCAGAGAACAGAAGGACCACTGAGAGACCCACAGGTTCAGGAGAGACAAGCAAACAGGCAAGAAACACAGGAACAAACAAACTAGAAGCTAGACAAGGCAAGGCAAAAAGACTTCTAATAGGCCTCATAGGAAACAACATAAAGTGCAGGGTTGACCAAAGCAAGGAGCCAAGGCGACTTGATGATAAGGCCTGGAACTTAGAGTGAGGGAAAGTTTTATAGGGCTGGCATTGCTGCATTTTGCAGCCTTCAAGGCGGCAGCTAGAGTGGGTCTGAGTGTGGCCCAGTGAGGGCCCCTGGTGGGGGAGGGGGGGTGTTTCTAGCAGCTAAATTCATTGTAAGAGTAGGTACGGGAAGGTGAGCAGTGGGAGGCAGCCAATTCTTTGTGATTCTCTGGAAAGCTGGAAATTCTGCAGCAATTACCACATAATGGAAAACTGGAGTCCTACTTACAACAGTAGTACTAATTAACTGGCAACCCTCAAAATGAGTAGCAGTAGCAAAATAAAACATTTACAAAAAAACTCTTTAAGGATTAGAAAATTTGTAAAACTGTATCTTGGTTTTTGGTTTTTTTTGTTTTTTACCAGTAATACCAGTAGTACCATGACAGAAGGAGAATCCCCATATAGAATCACAATCGTAAAAAACCAACAGTATCACATAAGAATAATCATTCCCGCAAAAATATCCAGTAACACTCTGAACTTATTGGATCTGTTCCTGTTTGCTCTCTCTCTCCCTCTCTCCCTCTCTGACTCTCTAATCTTCCTATTGGTCCCTTGACCAATAGCAGCCTGAGACTGTCTCACTTCCTGTGGGGTTTTTCAATTGGAAAAAAGATCTTGGCAAACTAACAGCTCTTCCTAATCCTTCTCTTCAAGTTTCTAGAATTGCTTTTTTCCGGCTCATCCAATAATATCCTTGTTTCAGGGTCTCTCCCTTTATTGAAGAAGGAGCCACATTTGGGCACTGCTGATATGCTTGCAAGCTCGCTGCAATCCCAGGCATTCTTCCAGATTGGAGGAAATCTATTGTTCCTAGGTCCAAAGATATCTATAGCTCAGTCACTCAAAATTAAAGAGTCCTCACACTACTGTGCTATTCCTATTTGTTTTAAAGTTTACTGGGGCAAACAATTAGTAAGGCAACCCCTGGGTGGGATGGATCCATTAACTGGTGCCCAGGAGCACATAGAACTAGAGATGGACCCTTTTTGTACAACTACTCCAATGCCTCTACAGAACTCCTTTTCTCCCACCGAATCGCTTTACTTCTCTGAGGTCCAGGCTCCTAAGTGTAGGGGCAAACAATGGCCTGGATTTATCAAAATGCAAAAAATATTGCATGTGATAGGAAAAGGGGCATATTTTATGGTAATAGGCAATTTATCACAAAGTGCACTAATACTTATGTGAAATGTTAAACTTTTCTGCAGTAAAATGAGAGAGAGAGACTAGCCATAATGTCCTCACACTAGATAGGTATTTATATCTCTATGGGAAGCCCACCTAGTAACTCGAGGTGAGGTTTAGGTAGTAGTGTAGGGGTTAGGGGCCACTTTGACATTCAAAGTAAGAAGTATGAACAGCACAGTGCTCTCTTGTGAAGATCTGAGGACCTTCAGAGTGAGGAAACTCAGCCAAAGATGAGATTTGTGCAATGTTCTCTCAACCGGGGTAACATCAACTAGGATGAGAGAACATTGCATAAATCTCATCTTTGGCTGAGTTTCCTCACTCAGAAGGTCATTAAATCTTCACAAAAGAGCACTGTGCTGTTCATACGTCTCACTTTGAATATCAAAGTAGCCCCTAACCCCTACACTAATATCTAAACCTCACTTTGAGTTATTAGGTGGGCTTCCCATAGAGATATAAATACCTATCTAGTGTGAGAGTATTATGGCTAGGTGCTCGCTCTCTCTCTCTCTCTCACACACACACAACAGGTGCGGCTAACTGTGAGCCCACACCTCCTCTTTTTCAGATTTGCATTGCACCATGCATTAAAAGGTGCTTAACGCAATATTTCTTATACCCTGCTTCTTTACATTTCAAGCCTTTTTTCCCATCCTCAGTAAATAATATTAAGCTTAACACATAGGCGGTTTCCATGGCGATTTCCATCTTCTTTACTGAGAATTGATTAGATGATGAAATACTATTTACAGTTTCAATTCTCTTCTTAATTCAAATAAATAAATCATAAGACAGCAGAAAGATTTAATAAACCGGTGACTCCACTTCTGTAGCAAGGCTCTACTTTGGAAGCTCTTTATTTACACTGAATTCCATTACTTCAATTCCTTTTTGAACTCCCAGTTTAACACTTAGCTCTTCCCACTGGAAGTGATTGAGAATAGATACCCTGTCCCAAAATATAATCAGAACAAAGTCCCAGATTTGATATTCTTTAGAATCCTCTTTTAATTCTTTAACTCCTCATGCAACACCTGGTGGCTACCTTACTCCCCATTATACTTCTCCTTAATTCTTTTACTTCTTAGGCAGAGCTGGGTGGGCACCTCTCACTCCCTTTATGTATCACATAGCATAGCAACAACAAAGTTCTTGTGACCTTTACTTTGTATCTTCTGGCAGTGCACTTTACTGGGACTGACATAGCAAGCTGACAATCAGAATCTTCGGTCTTGCTCTTCCTGCTGAGGTTATTCTGCTTCAGTCCCACCCACCCCTTGTAAATGGACGGGAAGGCAAAAACCTCATATCTGATTCCTCCCACCTTCCCCAAGGCTTGTAAGTCCACCGGAGGTGATATTTTCCTGCCAACACTGATAACAAGATGCTGTTTGTTTGCTTTTTTTATTCCCTGCCGCCTGTCACTTAGAGAATCTTGTCATTCAGCTCCAGGACTCTTCAAACCAGAATCACCATAGTCTCAACCCTCACAGGCAGACACATACCCAGTGAGAGGAAGGACAGAAAGCCACATCCCAGCAATGCTTTCTTGCAGCCTTAGGACTCAGGTCAGTAAAAAAACAAATGTCTTTACCCTCTAATTGTATTTTTAACCCCTGGTTACACTTACATAGGGACTGTCCTTAGTTCTGTCCCATAAATTTGGAAAAATTAAAGCAGGAGACAGAGAGCAATCTGCTTCTTTGAAAAGTTAACTAAAAATCCTTAAGGATGAGATGATTAAGAACTAGGTGTCACCATCTGCAATTCCCCCATGGGGGAGCAAAACCTAAAATTCGCTCACTTATTTCCTCATTGAACATCCCCAGTTAATTGGTACACTCTTTTAGTAAGGAGAAACCAAAGGTCTCTTACAGTAGATACAAAAAAAAAAAATCAACTTTCAGAAGATAATGCAAAAATCAGGTTTTATAGTGACTCAAAACTTTTTAAAATTTTCAGTACTTAGCACTCCTAAGGTCTTGATGGCTTCCATTGCCTTCAAAGACTTCTTTAAGAGAAACTTAAGGATTATCTGCTGCTTCTACAGATGCTCCTTTGACTGCCTGCACTCTGCAGTTCTGTAAGCTGGTGCCCCTTTCTTTTGGTCTCGGATAGATACCATCGTCTGGATGCAGATCCACATCTTTCCACAAATCACAACACCAACTCCTGTGCCGCTGGGCAAGAGGACCCTTGTCCTGTTCTCTGTCTAGAGAAGGAAGGCAATCTCTGCTTCCTTTCCAACTCCTTAGGAAAGAGTCTGCTGTACGTGGCCTCTCCTTCCATCACTCCTTCACTTGACTGCTCTCTAATGATGCTGTATAAGCACTAGAATAGTCTTTTCAGGGATATACCTTTCCTTAGGACTGGACCAAGTAAATAACTCCACTTCATAGTGGGCTTTACCTCTGTTCTTTTATCGTTATCTAAGTTGCAATTTTATTCCTGACGGTCTGTTTTCAGTACTGTTCAACCTTTTTCTAGTCCTTTCCTACCCACTTTGCCCTCCCAGCACACAGACAGCTGGTCAAACACCCCACTCCTCTTTCCTGGCTGAAAGTCATTTTAAAATGGTAGTGAGGGGTCAGGCTCAGCATGCTCAGAAAGCTTGGGAGTCCAACGGGCTGCAAACATATAATTTCCACAAGTGTTTCAGCACAGAACCGAAGGTGATCTGACACATGCGTGTGATTTGAAACATTTCATTTTCTGGATAGGCTAAATCTGATTATCTAAAAAACTCCTTTGACCATATTTGTTCTCTGGTCAAAGGAGTTTTTGAGATAATCAGATTTATATATATAATCATATATGAGGATACATCAAACACATCCTACTCAATTTTTAACCTTTTTATTTCTTCATATTTTTCCCACACAAATTTTTATCAAAAACATCCGTCTAACAGAATAACTTCTTGCTAAAACATACAAATCCACTCTAAAATCATTACAAGCATTATTGTTTCTCAAAAGAGCCCACCACTCTGGAAACTGTCCTTTTTATCTTTCACGCCCAATCAAGCTTAATCAAGTTGTATCATCCTTGTTTTCTTTTTCTTTATGATTGTACCATATTCACAGATGTACCATATTCACAGATGTGTTCACAGATGCGTTTCCAAAGGTTCAGATACCCCAGAAGTATTCACAGATGTATTCACAAACGTATTTCCATAGGGTTCACACACCCCGGTTCACACATAAATATATATATTTAATTATACCCATCTGTAAAGTAAAAACTGCTTTTCTGTGCACCCTCCGACTTAATATCATGGCGATATTAAGTCGGAGGTCTCGAAGAGTAAAAAAAGTTAAAAAAAAAAAATTTCAATTCGGCCCAAGGCTGTCGGGCTGAAAACTGGCCACTCAATTTTGCCGGTGTCCGGTTTCCGAGCCCGTGGCTGTCAGTGGGCTCGAGAACCGACACCAGCAAAATTGAGCGTCGGCTGTCAAACCCGCTGACAGCTGCTGCTCCGGGCTAAATGGAGGCACTATGGACGCGCTAGTGTCCCCAGCGCCTCCTTTTGCCCGATTCTACCGCGACACCTCATTTGAATACTGTATCGCGCGCACCGGCGAGTGGCCGGTGTGCGCGCCAGGAGAGCGGGCATTCGTCCGCTCTCTTGTGTTTTTACTGAATCGGCCTGACAATTTGGAAATAGTGCAACATTTGCCTTGGATATAAATTTGGTGCTAAGCAAATATTTGCCCCAAAAAAGATTTATTGTAAGAAGCACAAATAATGCTGCAGCAGACTTTTGCACAATACTTCAACTGAACGCTTAAGAATCCTGGCCTATATATATATATATATTTTTTTTTTTTTTTTATTTTTTATTTTTTATTTTTTTTATGCTGGAAGACCCCTGGTGGAATATAGGCTATATTTATTTAAAAACAATTTATATTCTGCCTATAATGGAATCCCATGCTAGGTGGAATATAACAATGTAAAAATACAATAAAATCATATTAATAATAAAAACAGGTTACCCTAAACAATTTGTACTGCTAATAAAAATAAATTAAATTAACACTGCAGAATACTTTTCAAAATTTACAAAATAGAAATGCTTTCAATTACTTGTGAAATTTTAAAACATCATCAATATTTCTCAATGCTTCTGGGAGAACATTCTACAACAATGGTCTGATAACATAGAAAGTTCATTTCTGAGTTTCCATTAATTGGGCCTGCTTAACAGAAGGTACCTGCAACAATAATTTTCCCTGAGACCGCAGATTCCTGATGGGTGTATATCTTTTGAGGAGGGTTGCTAAATAAGATGAACCTTCAACCTTTAGAGCTTTGAAGACGAGCATCAATATTTTAAACTCGAAAAGCTTGGTAACAGATAGCCAATGAAGATTAATTAACAGTGGAGAAACATGATCCCAGTTATGACCACCTGAAATCAGCCAAGCAGCTGAACTCTGCAATACCTGAAATGAACAAATGGTAGAAGGAGGAAGACCAATGAATAGTGAATTATAGTAATCAATCACTGTAAGCACAAAAGATTGCACAATTCTCCAAAAATCATCTTTTTCCAAGACATATCTCAAAAGTCTAAGGAGACGAAATTTATAAAAACCCACCCAGGGCGAAGGGTCAATTGAGAATCGAATAAAAAAAACCAAATTCCGAACTACAGGTTTAAAAATATTTCCTTTCCCAAAATGTTGAGAGAACTTACATTATGTTCTTGGAGATAATCTGGGGCCCTAAAAAAACAAATAAATTCAGTTTTTTCGATATTTAGCATAAGATGATTTTCGCACATCCAATTTGGAAACTCTCAACAATTGAAATCAAAATCACTTGTAATGTGTTGCACTTCCCAGCCGCGTCCGCTCCGTGGCCGGGCCTGCTCACCTGGCCCGACCATCCACCAGCTCCGCCCTGAATCCCTGCGCTGCTCGGCCGCAGCTTCCACGGGCATCCCTGGCTTCTTCACGGCCTTCCTTCCTTCCGGGGCTCGGCGTCCTCCTCGGCATCGGCCCCACCCCCTAGTGTGCGCACATGGACCTCTTCCCAAGTTAAAGGGCCAAGCACGGGAAAACCTCAGGCGGCACCCGAGTCAGACATCACTTGAGCAGGGTATTTAAACTACAGCTCAACCCCTAGCTCATTGCCTTGGCATCGAGTCTTCACTCGGTGTCTTGAGTCATTCTACTCCTGCCTGTTCAGTGGCTCATTGGGACCTTCGCCCGCATCCTGGGACCACATCCTGGGTCCAGCGTCCGTTTCCGCAGTGGCCGGGGCCCAGGTCCAACAAGCACCTTGTTTGGGTTGTACACTCCGGTGTGTCTAGTTTGCCTTCCAGCATTTCCTGTTCCAATGTCTACTGTTCCAGTGTCTTCTGTGTCTCCTGTTCCAGCATCTCCTGTTCCAGTGTCTCCTATGTCTACTGTTCCAGCGTCTCCTGTTTCTTCGTCTCTCCATCCCTGGTAGTACCCTCCGGACTGATCTCACGGTATTGACCATTGCTTGCTCCTGACTATTCTTGATTGATGCCTGGACCTGACCTCTGCCTGTTCTCTGACTACTCTTGACCGCTGCCTGGAAACGACCTCTGCCTGGACACTGACTACTTCCGGATTGACTACAGGTACTGACCCCTGCTTCGGCTGACCATTCTGAACTATTACTCTGGCCTTGATCCTCGCTTTCCATTCGGACTCTCTGTTCTGGCCTCCTGTGATCACTAGACATTCTGGTTTGGACCTCGACTGCGCACCCTTGTTCGTGGGGGCACTCCTCTGCACTTCCTCTCCAGGAGATCCTGCGAGGCCCACATAAGACCAGGCGGCCCGGGTAACCAAGGGCTCAACCTGAGGGAACCCCCGGTTGCTATTGGTGAAGCTCCAGCTAGCCTCTGTCTCTTCCTGTGCTCCACCTCCTAGTGACAGGCATTCTCTGGGTCCGACCGGAGGGCCATACCAATCCTGCATTAGGCCAAGGGTCTACCTCCAGCGCAATATAATGAAGCCACTACAGGGAAATGTAGTTGTATATCGTTGGCATACATTCTAAACCTAATTGAATGTTGGTCTAACACTTACATAATGAAAGCATGTACACATTGTAATGGTGCTGACAGCACTGACTCCTGCAGAACCCCGGTTGGCACAGTGAACCATGTGGAAGTAGAGTCACCAATTGTTTTCTTTTATAAAGATAAGATTCAAACCATTTATATACTGTCCCTCCACTCCGAGGCCTCTTAAACGATTTAATAAAATATGATGAGAGACAGTATCAAAAGCTGAAGATATATAACTTTATTTTTTAAAACCAATATTTTAGAAGAATCAAAATTGTTAAATTAAACAAACAGCATGATATAATACAGTATACAACTTCCTTCTAGAGGATATGAAATAAATTCTGGACTTTGGCCTTCATTATTCATTCTTGCTGCCAGCTCTGGGTGAATTACTACAGCTACAATCCATAACTCACACTAGACCTCTTGCCATCTACTAATAACATGTAACACCAGGGAGTCTTTAATTTTTTTTCTCATTTAAAATGTTGTTTTTTTCCTTTTTCATTGCCTGATATATAGCCAGATTATTATTTTCTGGGGGAGAGGAGGGTGAGATTGCTTTGCTTTACCTTGAATAAGCTTTCATTGTCATGTCTGAAATTTTCAACCTTGTAAATTTCCCAGCTTTTCATTCTATTTCTCCTGCTGAGAAGTGTTTATCACCTCTTTTCTTTTTGTCCCCACAGCATGCAACTATTCTAAAATAAAACTACAAAGAACTTCTGACATTCCTTCAGTTTTCAGATTGCTTTTTGTGTCCTAGCTTGAGGTTCATGCCTTAGTGACAAGATTGTTTCATCTCCTCTCAGATCTAGAAAAGCATCTTAAGTAATTAATAATCCCCCCCTCAATTTATAATAAAATGGCCCGCACACAGGCATGCCACTCTTCCTCTCACCTTATGCCTGGGTGTCACTGGAAGGGACTACTAAGGCAAGCATATGCTAACTTAAAGCCAGTGGTTAAGGCCTAAAAGTGTGGGGCACTGCCTCTGTACTACATCACCACCACTCTCATCCTCGGCAGGTGACAATGCTTACACTGGCTATTACTGCTCTCAGTAATAGCTAGTGTAATATATACGATGCTCTCACTTGATATGTATCCCAGGAAGCTGTATTTGGCCAATTTACGGATACTTCCTTTGTTAAGAATCTGTCTCACTGGGATTGGGCTTACAATACTCTGTGTTTTTTTCATGCCTTTTTAAATTCAATTATTGTTTTTGTCTTCTTCCAGGAGGGCATTCCATGCATTTACCAGCTTTTCCGTAATGAAATATTTCCTAACATTTTTGCTGAGTTTTCTCCCTTGGTGTTTCATATCGTGACCCCTAGTTTTACAGATTCCTTTCAATTGCAAAAGTTTGATTTTTGTACATCATTAATTCCTTTCAGGTATTTAAGGTCTGTATAATATCTCCACTGTCTCTTCTCTTTTCCAGAGTATAAGGTCCTTCAGTCTCATCTCATATGGCTTTCCATACAGACCCCACACCATTTTGGTCGCTTTTCTCTGGACCACTTCCATTCTGTCTTTATCCTTTGTGAGATGAGGTTCTCCAGAACTCTCCAGAGTATTCCAAGTGGCATTATCACCTCCTTTTTCCAGCTTGTTATACCTCTTTCGATGCAGCCCGGCATACCTCTGGCCTTAGCCACTGCCTTGTAACATCACTTCACCACCTTCAGATCATTAGACACGGTCAGTCTAAGGTCTCTCTTTAGTTTGTCCACATCAGTCTCTTGCCCCCCTCCCCCCCCCCCCCCCAACACATACAACTCATTTGGATTGCTGTATCCCAAATGCACTCTGCAATTCTTGGCAATGAATTCCAACAGCAAAATCTTTGACCACTTCTTGAGTTTCCTAGGTCGCTTCTCATTCTTTCTATTCCTTTAGGTATTGATGCAAATCTTAAAGTCATCCACAAAAAGACAGGTTTTATCTTCTAATCCCTCCATAATATCACTAACAAAGATATTGAACAGAACTGGTCCCAGAACCAATCCTTGAAGCACTGCACATTTCTGTCTTCAGAATACATTCCATTTACCACTACGCGCTAAAGTTTGTCAGTCAGCCAATTTGTGCTCTATTCAACCACCTTGGGGCCCACTCCTAGGCTTCTCATTTTATTTATGATTCTCCTATGCGGGACTATATTAAAAGGCTTGCTGACATTCAAGTAAACCACATATATTGCTCTTTCTTGATCCAATTTTCTTGTCACTTGATCATCATAAAAATCAATCAAATTTGTTTGACAGAACCTTGCTCTGGCTTCAGATCCTGTAACCTATTGGATTACAGAGAGGTTATTATCCCTTCCTTAAGCAGTCTCTGTTGCATCGGAGGTGGACCCTTGGGCCGAGGTGGGGTTGACACAACCCGTAGGTAGAGACCTACGGGTCCCCACCTTCGGCAGGTGGAGTGGGCTGAAGGTAGAGGCCGCTGGAGCTTCACCCATACCAGCCCTCATTCCCCGCGGGTTGAGCCTTTGGGTGCTGGGGCTGGCAGGACTTAGGTGGGCCTCGAGGTTGGTTTGTGAAGAAAGGTGGTTCAGCCCAGAGACAGCAGTCGATAGGTGGCGTAGCCCTACCCTGGACTGGGTTCGGTACAGGAACTCAAGCGCCAATGGAACAGAAAGTAACTGGAGGCACTCAAGCAAAGAAAGGCCAGAGACTTGTAAGTCCACGTCCAGGGAATAGGCTAGAGTAGGTGTCACTGACAGGCTGAGATCAGGGCCGGCGGCAAGCGGAGGACGTGGCAAGCAATGAGGAATTCTGGACACGGAGAAGTCTGTAGTGTAGTCAATCAAGGCAATGGTCAGGGCACAGAGAAGGCAGGCGTAGTCAATCAAGGCAATGGTCAGAGCATGGAGAAGACAGGCAGAGTCAATCAAGGCAATGGTCAGGGCACGGAGAAGGCAGGTGTAGTCAGGCTGTTACTGTCCTGCTTGTGGACCTCATCTCACGAGCAGGCCTCTCACTTACCCCGGCCTGACACCACCACTGTTGCCTCTCCCCGCGGCCCGGTCACCATTGCCGCCCTCCTGTGCGGCAGGGGAGGCCACTACCGCTCCGATGCCATCCTTGGTGTGGCCCAGAGGCCATCACCACCACAGCCTCCCTGCCCAGACTTTGTCTCTCCCACACACCCCAGTCACCTCCCTGCCCAGTCTCTCTCTCACACACACACCCCAGTCACCTCCCTGCCTAGTCTCTGTCTCTCACACACATCCCAGTCACCTCCCTGCCCAGACTGTCTCTCACACACACCCCAGTCACCTCCCTGCCCAGACTCTGTCTCTCACACACTCCCCAGTCACCTCCCTGCCCAGACTCTGTCTCTCACACACACACACCCCAGTCACCTCCCTGCCCAGACTCTGTCTCTCACACACACACACCCCAGTCACCTCCCTGCCCAGTCTCTCACACACACCCCAGTCACCTCCCTGCCCAGACTCTGTCTCTCACACACACACACCCCAGTCACCTCCCTGCCCAGTCTCTCACACACACCCCAGTCACTTCCCTGCCCAGTCTCTGTCTCTCACACACACACAAACACCCCTGTCACCTCCCTGCCCAGACTCTGTCTCTCACACACACCCCAGTCACCTCCCTGCCCAGACTCTGTCTCTCACACACACCCCAGTCACTTCCCTGCCCAGACTCTGTCTCTCACACACACACCCCAGTCACTTCCCTGCCTAGTCTCTGTCTCACACACACACACCCCAGTCACCTCCCTGCCCAGTCTCTGTCTCTCACACACACACCCCAGTCACCTCCCTGCCCAGTCTCTGTCTCTCACACACACACCCCAGTCACCTCCCTACCCTGCATTTCCAGCCCATGGCTTGAATACTGCTACTCCTCCCAGCCTGATGCCCCCCCCCTTCTTCCTGCCCCACCAGCCAGTCAGAGGCTTCCTCCTTCCACTGGCAGGAAGAAGGCTTCCAATTGTCCTGTGGGGGCAGGAAGAAGGGAGGAGGTTTCCCATTGGCCCACGGGGGCAGGAAGAAGGGAGGAGGTTTCCCATTGGCCCACGGGGGCAGGAAGAAGATAGGAGGTTTCCCATTGGCCCACGGGGACAGGAAGAAGATAATTCCCCGTGGGAATTATCTTCAATAATTCCCCGACCCCCCCCCCCCCCACTCATCCCTGCCTCCTCATACATCCCTGTTCCCACTCCTCCCACCCTCCCCTCTTCCCTCTACCTCTCACTCACCTTTCACACCCTGCCACCCTGTTAATAGTTAAAATTTCCCTTTTCCTATGCTCTCCTTTAGAGTTATTTATTTAACCATCTCTCCTCTCGAGTTATTTATTTAACCATTCTTCTCAAGCTGATTTAGTTATCTGTCTCGTTACTATACTTTAAATTATTGTAAAGCTTGTTGCTATGTTACGTTACATTGGGAACCGAGGTGATGTTTCTAACGTGCCCCGGTATATAAAAAATCTTTAAATAAATAAATAAATAAATAAATAAATAAATGAGGTTTCCCATTGGCCCGCGGGGGCAGGAAGAAGGTAAAGGGAAGTATTACTGGGGCTGTGGGACACCGGGAGCCGCAACACACCAGCTGATTTTATTAATTTTTTTTCTCCCTTGGGTGCCTGCTGATGCTGCCTGCTTTTTATTGGCTGTAGTGTCTTGCAAAGAAATTTGGGTGGGCCTGAATGGAAAGTGGGTGGGCCACTGCCCACCCAGGCCCACCCATAGCTACGCCACTGCTTCCCACATTTTACTCAGTACACATGCATAATGTAATTTTCCAAGATATGATGCCATCTAGTGGTGATTCATGATACTTCCCTTTCCACCACATATATAGGCAGGAACTGATAATTTCTGCTCTCCTATAGCATAACCACATTCCCTATCATGTCCATTAGTTGCACCCAAGTACAGGTTAAGTAGTCTTCCCACCCAGAATTCTTTCCAAGAGTTGCCGTAATTTATTTAATTAATTAATTTAATTTAAGGGTTTTTTAATACCGGTATTCGTGGGTACATCATATCGGTTTACAGAGAACTTAACGAATTACAAAAAACAAGGGAGGGGAGAACATTGTTAGTCCTGTACTTTAATATCCATTGTAAATTAAGATACTTTTTTCTTGTTATTTTAGGATACATTATTTTGTGTACCCTGGCTTCCCTGTTCTCCCCTCCCTTGTTTTTTGTAATTCGTTAAGTTCTCTGTAAACCGATATGATGTACCCACGAATACCGGTATTAAAAAACCCTTAAATTAAATTAATTAATTAAATAAATTACGGCAACTCTTGGAAAGAATTCTGGGTGGGAAGACTACTTAACCTGTACTTGGGTGCAACTAATGGACATGATAGGGAATGTGGTTATGCTATAGGAGAGCAGAAATTATCAGTTCCTGCCTATATATGTGGTGGAAAGGGAAGTATCATGAATCACCACTAGATGGCATCATATCTTGGAAAATTACATTATGCATGTGTACTGAGTAAAATGTGGGAAGCAGTATATATATATTATCCCAGGGTAGCCTGGGATAATATATATACGAGGTGTATAGTACAATATAGTACAACATAATACAAGATAATACATATACGAGGAGCATGGCAAATAATAGCAGACAGAGATATGTACTGATATAAACGAGGTATAAAGTACAGGGCTAATAAAGATTGATATGAGATAAACGGGGAATACTGTATAATGCGAGGAAAACTGAAAAAGAAAAACAGGGCAAAAAAGGGGGGGGTAGTATATAAAGTACAGGGAGGGTCCGGCGGGGGGGGGGGGGTGAATGATGAAAAGGGTTTCTTCTTGGGAGACCCATTACACATAATTCCCCTCCTTCTGCCTCTTGCTCTCCTCCAGCTCTCTATCTTCCACTAGGACTATTCCTTACACTAGGCAGACTTACTGGTGGATTTTAAAAGCGTAATGCGCCAAAGCTGGGAGATACTTGTAGGACTTGGCCCGGCTTGCACTGAGCGGATTAAAAAACCACGCGAGTACACGCATATCTCCTGGTATGCACACAAATTAAAAAGTCCAAAAAAGGGGTGGGGTCTGGATTGGGCATGGGTAGAGCATGGGTGGGCCGAGTCTGTTACATGAAGAGTACGCATAAGTATTTATGTGCACAAGCATGCGCCAAGGTCTACGCATCATAGTGGATAATACTTTAAAATTGTCAGCTCAGTGTGCTGCAGCAGTCAAAAAAGCAAATAGAATGTTAAGAATTATTAGGAAGGGAATGGTTAATAGAACGGAAAATGTCATAACGCCTCTATATCGCTCCATGGTGAGACCGCACCTTGAATACTGTGTACAATTCTGGCCGCCGCAACTCAAAAAAGATATAGTTGCGATGGAGAAGGTACAGAGAAGGGCAACCAAAATGATAAAAGGGATGGAACAGCTCCCCTATGAGGAAAGGCTGAAGAGGTTAGAGCTGTTCAGCTTGGAGAAGAGACATCTAAGGGGGGATACGATAGAGGTCTTTAAGATCATGAGAGGTCTTGAACGAGTAGATGTGACTAGGTTATTTACACTTTCGAATAATTGAAGGACTAGGGAGCATTCCATGAAGTTAGCAAGTAGCACATTTAAGACTAATTGGAGAAAATTATTTTTCACTCAATGCACAATAAAGCTCTGGAATTTGTTGCCAGAGAATGTGGTTAGTGTAGTTAGTGTAGCTGGGTTTAAAAAAGGTTTGGATAAGGTCTTGGAGGAGAAGTTCATTAATGGCTATTAATCAAGTTTACTTAGGGAATAGCCACTGCTATTAATTGCATCAGTAGCATGGGATCTTCTTAGTGTTTGGGTGATTGCCAGGTTCTTGTGGCCTGGTTTGGCCTCTGTTGGAAACAGGATGCTGGGCTTGATGGACCCTTGGTCTGAGCCAGCATGGCAATCTCTTATGTTCTTATGCTCTTAAGGTCCCCTACCACGGATCTTTACTTCTGCAATGGACGGTGTGTAAATAATAAAATAACAAAAACTTGACTAGTCAGCAGGGTTTTAAGGGTTGGGAATAATAGGGTAAAAGGGAGGCAAGTTAGGGAATTTAGGAAGTCTTCTTTACTGGGGCAAATTGGGAATGAATTGGGGAAACAGGCAATTGCGTCGGTGTTCGTATCTACTAAAATACCCTGCACTTACTTGCTTGATGCGGCATTTGTGCACATATGCGTGTATGAATATAAAATCGTGCATACATGAAATTGCGTATAGCCGATTTTATAAAGTGCACATATACACACATATATGTGCAAATGTTATAAAATCGCTACATCCATGTGCATGAGCCGCAAATGCGCACACATGTGCGCATTGCAGGTCTTAAAATTAATCTCTTAGATGATTGCCTAGAGCTCAGTAATTTTGGGGCAGCACCAGGGCCTTGCCTGTGCACAAGCATACAAGGCTCTGCTTCTTCCTTCCCAGTCAGTGTGCAGGGATCATGAGGGGAAGTTTGAGACTGGAACAGATAGAGCAGTGCAAAGAAGAGCCATTCTACTCCCTAATCCAGCCCTTCCCCTCCTGTTGTTTCTTACTCTCTTGCGAGGAACAGGAGAGAAAGGGGATGAGGCTGGAGTGGACAGAGCAAAGCAAAGAAGTGCTGCTCTGCTCCTTAATCCAGCTCCTCCCCTCCTATCCTGCAGGGGACATGGCAAAGCTGGAGTTCAGTTTTTGTCCTTATATTTTTATTCATAATTTCTGAGAACATTTTTGTATTTTGTGAGAGGTTTTCTGTGTTCTGCATGTGAGATCAACATGATATCAACATGTGAGGTATTCTGCTACTGTGTAGTTTCTGTGAACTTTTCTTTGTCATGCTTTCTCAATAGGAGATGCATTGCTAATAATAAATTTAGATTTTAAGCAAACCATTCCCAATAATGCTTGTAGCATTTTTAGAATTTAGTTACAATAAGTTCCTTCCCCAAAGAGCTTACAACCAGGGACAGTAACTTTCAAACAGGTGCGTGGACACACATATACATGTGTACATGCCACATGGCCAGGTCACAGCAATTTTATTTCCTGCACGCACATACGCTAGCTTGTTATAAAATAGCCCTGGCACACGTTTGTGTACTCCTAAGCTTGTGCACACACACAGCAGCATAATTTGGCTTTGGGATGTGCAAATGAGGAAATTTATAACAGGCACATGTCCAGCCCATGACCAGTTTCACCAGTTTGCCCAGTCTAGAGCTAGATTCTCTAAATCCCTTTGATTCTTTAGCCTGTACCACCCCCAGTTAACCCAAACCCCTCAAACATTTCATAGATGCTTGGAAATATTTTTAAGACTTACACCTCATCCATAGCGGAAGTAACTTAACACCTGATGCGCCTAGGAACGTAGCTACATCTCTTGCTACATCTCTTGCCCATGCCCCGCCCACATTCCACCCCTTTTTTCCCCGATGCGAGATATTCGTCCATCAGTACTTGTGTGCACATGTGGGTGGCTTATAAAATCGGGTGGACACGCGCATGTACTAGATGCATGCACATCTCCTGATTTTGAAACATGCCTGGCTTTTTTAGTGTAAAAACTTTTATTGTTTACAAAGAAACTAGTACAACATTCACGGTGGTGAAAGGGACTGTGCAATCTCCACCGGGTAACTAACATATCATATGTTATGGTCGCCGGTCGCAGCGGTCGGCGACCGGGGCCAGCCACTCACCCGCGGCGTCGGGACACTCCCAGGGCGCCCGCGGGAACGGACAGCCAGCTCTGACCCTCGCTTTGCGGCCTTGGCTGCAGCTGAGGCCTGGCCGCGTCTCCTGCTGCCTTCCTCCTGCATGCTGACTCCTCCCCTGCTGAGCCTACCTAAGAATCGCACGCGTGGCTAAGCATTGTTCTTAAAGGGATCACGACAGGATATTGCTGCAGCTCCTTTCGGGGAACTTCTCCAGCCGGTTTACTATTTAAAGGCAAGGTCTGCTTCTCAGACCTTGCCTTGGTATCTTGGCTCCTGGTTGGTGTTGTTCCTGAGCTCTGAGTTCCTGTTCCTTGCTTCTGGTCTATGCTGTTGGTTCTCTTTGGTCTTGTCCTTCTGTTCCCAGTTCCTGCTTCTCCTCTCATTGGATGGATTCTTATGGCTTGATCTCTGGACCAGCTTCTGACCCTTCTCCTGGCTTGGACCCCTGGACCGGCTTCTGACCTTTCTTTGGATTCGACTCCTGGACTGAATTACAACCTGCTGGAGACGCCAGCAGTCTGGATCCCATGACCTGCAGGAGGTGCCTGCATCCAGACCTATCTTCAGTCTTCTGGAATTCACCTAAGTCCAAGCGGCTTGGGTCCCTACGGGCTCCTCCTGGGTGGACCGCAGGCTTCCAGTAGCAAAGTAACTAATCAACGGCTGCTCTACCTGGCCTTGCCTTCCAATGTTAGGGACCTAAGAGAGTTTATTCTCTCTTAGGAAGCGCCAACTCTACCTTGGACTAAGGGTCCACCTCCAGATCCATAACAGAATACCAAGGCCATGGACCCGGCAGAGGCTTCAGCTCTGCAGGCCATTCCTGGACTGGCCCAGTAGATTATGGAGCAACAATGAATGTTAGAATTCATGATGTCTTCCATGGAACGACTCAACGTCCGTCTGGATTCAGTAGTCGCGGCTCATGCAGTTCTTCCACCCTTACCATCACCGTCCGTGATGCAGGGAAATACTCGTCCAGCAATTCCATTACCAACTCCTCCACGCTATTCTGGCGAGCCCCGTCTGTGCCAGGGATTCCTCGATCAATGCAGCATGCACTTCCGTCTACAGGCTTCCCTCTTTCCGGATGATCTTACAAAGACTACATACATCTTATCCCTGTTAGAGGGTAAGGCCCTGGCTTGGGCTTCTCGCTATTGGAGACAGTCAGATCCAGTTCTGCAAAACCTTCCTAACATCTTGGAACTGTTTTGAACAGTATTTGATGATCCAGGAAAACAAGTAGTTGCGGGTTCCAGTCTTCTGCAGCTTCGCCAAGGAGGACGCGTGCTTGAGGATTACACTATTGAATTCAGAATCCTAGCATCAGAACTCCATTGGGAGGAGAGCTTTCTCTGAACCATATTTTTGGAAAGATTGTCAGCCAGAATTAAGGATGAAATGGCAACCTGGGAGCTGCCATGCTCGTTGGACTCCCTTATTGAGCTCGTAACCAGGATAGACCGTCGCCTACAGGAAAGGGCTCGTGAAAGCCTGGGCACGAGGATGCACATGGCGAGCTCTACCTCTTCACGTCCTTTTCTCCCGTCTCTCGAACACCATCCACCACAGAGGGGACTGTCGAAGAACCGATGCAGTTAGGACGAGGCCTGCAAAGGCGCCATAAGGCAGGTCTCTGCCTATATTATGGAGGATCGGGTCATCTCATTGCTCATTGTCCAACGCATCCGGGAAACTCCCAAGCCTAGGCTCCACTGGGGGAGTAATCCTAGGCATCACTTCTCTGGCTCCCCCACTTACTCTACAGGTCTCCCTGCTTCTTGGAGGTCACCAATTCTTCACACTGGCTTTAGTAGATTCTGGGGCCAGAGGGAGCTTCATCCTGCAAGACGTAGTGGAACAACTACACATCCCTATTTGTCCGTGCCCAAGACCGTTGATTCTATCCATGGAGACCCCCTGCTGGGGAGCATAACTCATCAGATGGTTCCTCTGGTTTGCCATATTGCTCCAAACTACACTGAATGAATCACCTTCTATGTCATCCAGAGAACTATTCATCCAGTTGTTCTTGGTATTCCTTGGTTGCAACGTCACAATCCACAGTTCAACTGGACATCTTTAAAACATATTCACTGGGTCCAGCATGCCAGGAGACCTGCCTTAAGAGAACAACTCCCTCCTGTAGCTACATCTGCACCTCTCTTGAGGGCTTGCCGTCCCAGTACAGTCAGTTTGCTGACGTCTTTTCCAAAAAGGCCGCCGATACCTTGCCCCCGCACTGAGAATTTGATTGCACCATTAATCTGGTTCCTGGAGCTACCCCACCTCATGGTAGGGTCTACCCATTATCCGCCTTGGAGACCCATGCTATGACCAAATATATTCAGGACAATCTTCAGAAGGTGTTCATTCGACGATCCACATCTCCAGCCGGAGCTGGCTTCTTCTTTGTTGGGACTCTGCGTCCATGTATCGATTTCCGTGGGCTGAATGCTATCACCATCACGGACTGATACCCATTGCCCCTAATTGCTGAGCTCTTTGATCGCCTACAGGGAGCCTGGGTGTTCTCTAAATTGGATCTTCGAGGAGCATATAATCTAATCAGGATTCGTGAAGGTGATGAGTGGAAAATGGCTTTCAACACCAGAGATGGCCAATACGAATATCTGATTATGCCCTTCGGCTTGACTAATGCTCCTGCAGTATTTCAGCACCTCATTAATGAGATATTTCGAGACCTGCTTTATGTCTGTGTAGTGGTCTATTTGGACGATATTTTATCTTTTCTTCTGATCTACAGACACACCGGAACATGTTATTCAGGTTTTGCAATGCCTAAGAGAGAACCGACTCTATGCAAAGATTGAAAAATGCATTTTTGAACAAGAATCACTACCCTTTCTAGGGTATATTATCTCCAAACAGGGTTTCCAGATGGACCGCTCCAAGTTTAAATGTATCCAAGAATGGCCCCAGCCTAATGGATTACATGCGCTCCAGCGCTTCCTTGGATTCGCTAACTACTATTGTAGTTTTATTCAGAACTTTTCTAAACTAGCTGCACCTCTCACTGCTCTTACTCGTAAGGGGGCAAACATCAAGGCCTGGCCTATAGAGGCTGAAGAAGCTTTCCAGGCGCTCAAGAACTCCTTCCTACAAAAACCTTGCCTCCGGCATCCAGATCCCAGACGTCCATTTATGGTGGAAGTGGATGCATCAGCTGAAGGAGTAGGAGCTGTCTTAAGCCAGACCGACTCATCGGGAACTTCTCATCCTTGCTTCTGTTTCTCTAAGAAATTTCCTCCAGCGGAACGCAACTACTCCATAGGTGACAAAGAGCTTCTCGCCATTAAGCTTGCGTTTGAGGAGTGGTGGCAGTGGTTGGAGGGAGCACAACACCGCATAACAGTCTACACTGACCATAAGAATTTGGTGTACCATCAGGCAAGCTCAACGTCTGAACCCACGCCAAACTTGTTGGGCGCTCTTTTTCACACGTTTTAATTTTGAACTTCGATATCGACCAGCTAACAAGAACATTAAGACAGATGCCTTATCCCGATCCTTCTCTGCTGAAGATACAGAGGAGCCTATACAACATACCATAGACCTGGCTCATATTATCCTCTCTGCGACATTCACTGTCCCACCTGGTAAAACGGTGTTGCCTAAAATACTTCGTAACAAAATATCGGTCTGGGGTCATGATTCCCAGTTAGCCGGGCATCCTGAACGAGCTTGAACTCAAACACTTCTTCAGCAATATTATTGATGGCCTGAGATGCGTAAGGATATACGAGCATATGTTGATTCATGTCCAACCTGCGCTCAACACAAGGTTCCTACAGGGAAAACATGGGGACTTTTACAACTGTTGCCAACTCCCACGAAGCCTTGGACACATATCTCCACAGACTTCATTGTGGACCTTCCACCATCAGAGGGCAACAGTGATATGGGTAGTAGTGGATCGTTTTTCAAAAATGGCCCATTTTATCCCGCTACCCTCCCTCCCGTCCGCTCCCCGTCTGGCTCAATTATTCATGCTACATATCTTCTGCCTCCACGGACTACCACAGCACATCACATCTGATCATGGTCCTCAGTTCACGGCTCGATACTGGCTCAACCTCTGTAAAATGTTTCGCTGACCTGACTTCTCCCATACACACACAACAACTAGCTAACTCCTCTACAAATCGTTGCAACGAATTAGCTCAATTTTTTAAAAACAAGGTATCATCCATCACGGCACAGTTCTCGCACAACAACCTCAATATCTGTCTTCCCAATATCAACTCTCCAGTCTCCCTTTCCTCGTTTGAGTCCTCATCTTCCCTAGAAGTAGAGAACATACTTAAGAAAATGAAACCATCAACACATCCCTCTGAAACTATTCCCTCTAAACTCCTACTATCTATACACAATGTAATCGCCAAACCCATTTCAAATATTCTCAACTGTTCCCTAGAGCATGGCTTTGTCCCAAATTTTCTGAAACAAGCTATAGTTAAACCGCTACTCAAAAAATCCAACCTTGACCCCACCACTCTTTCTAATTACAGACCGGTGTCCAACCTACCCCTCCTAGCTAAAGTTCTTGAGAAGCTGGTGAACTCACGCCTATCCGATCACCTTGAACAGAACAACATCCTCCCTCCTACCCAATATGGTTTCAGGAAGCATTTAAGTACTGAAACATTGCTCCTCTCCCTACACAATACCCTTATCAAAGGAACCGACTCCGGATCCTCCTACCTTATCGCATTACTTGACATCTCGGCTGCGTTTGACACAGTCAATCACGATGTCCTACTCAACATACTCAGAAATATTGGGATCACTGGCAAGGCCATTGATTGGATTCAATCTTATCTCCAAAATTGCATTTTCACTGTCACAATGGACAACAATGAATCTGATCCCATCAGTCTTCCCCAAGGTGTACCCCAAGGTTCCTCACTCTCATCCACGCTATTTAATATATACATGCTTCCCCTTACCACGCTTCTCACTAACCTGCACATCAAGCATTTTATTTATGCTGACGATGTGCAAATCATCTTCCCTTTCTCTGACACCATCCAAACTGCTTTACACAGCTGGGAATCCTGTCTTTCCTCCATCAACCAACTCCTAAAGGACATGCACCTAGCTCTTAATTCCAACAAGACTGAGCTATTAATCATATCTAATAGGCAATCGATCCCAGACATCCCTCCTGCTTACTCAGCTACCAACTTCCCATCGCACACTTGCAACTTAGGAGTTATTATTGATAATCAACTCTCATTTAAACCATTCATCAAATCCATCATAAAAGACTGCTATTTTAAACTCCAAACAATAAAGAAACTCAGACCCCTACTACACTTCAATGATTTCCGTACAGTCCTCCAAGCTATTATTTTATCAAAGATTGACTATTGTAATGCGCTCTTACTTGGCATGCCTGCAACACACACTAAGCCACTTCAACTCCTACAAAATGCCGCCGCTCGGATATTGTCAAACACAAAGAAAAGAGATCACATCACCCCCACACTTATTGAACTACATTGGCTCCCTATACAGTCACGAATTCTTTATAAAACACTCTCGATCATACATAAGAGTCTAGTAAATTCCAACCTCAACTGGCTTAACCCCCCCCTCTTACCTCGTACCTCCAAGAGACCTACACGCCCAGCCCTCCAAGGAACACTCCATGCCCAATCTATTAAATCTTTTAAACTCTCCTCCACTATTAACAGAGCCTTTTCTCTTGCCGGCCCCACCATATGGAACTCACTGCCCCATGATATTCGCATAGAGACCTATACCCCCACTTTCAAAAAGAAACTTAAAACCTGGCTCTTTCAGCAAGCCTACTCCATCTCACCCCCTATTACATAAACCCCCCTATGAATGTTATACTGATATCTTGGTATGAACGCCTTTATGTCTGCTGATTTTGTACTTTGCACTATCATGTATATAGTTATAGTTATAGTTATATTCCATAGCATCTACCCATTGATGCCTGTTATATGTAAGGGCTCCTCCCAAAAATTATTTATATGTTGCCTAGTTCATCATATTATATTATGTTATCTGTTATATGTACGGACACTGCCCAATGGTTTTTTGTTCACTGTGAACCGATACGATGTGCAAACGGATATCGGTATAAAAGAAATGTTAAATAAATAAATAAATAAATTTCTCTGGACTTTACCACCAAGTTCCACCCCCTAGGCCAACGGTCAGGTGGAACTTACGAATCAGACTTTAAAACAATTTCTACGGCTATATTTCAACTCCCATCAGGATGACTGGGCGGCACTTCTCTCCTGGGCTGAATTCTCTCACAACTTGCATGCCGGTACCTCAACAGGGGCATCCCCTTTTCAGATTGTATTTGGCCGTCAGCCCAGGCCGTCAGCCCAGGCCGTCAGCCCAGGCCGTCAGCCCAGGCCATCCTTGCCAGTGCCCCTACCTGTTCCATTGCCGGCGGCCCAGCTCAACGGCCCAGCTCAACTAATCTTCTAAAGAAAATGAAACCCTCCCTCCACCCCGAAGATTCCATCCCCACAAAATCGCTCCTTGCTATTCCAGATGCCATAGCTAAACCTATCTCCGAAATTATTAATCGATCCCTCACCCTAGGTAAGGTCCCCGATGAACTGAAACAAGCCACCCTCAAACCCATTCTAAAGAAACCTAATTTGGACCCTGCAGTCCCAGCTAACTACCGACCGATATCCAATCTTTCATTCATATCTAAACTCATGAAAAGAGTAGTTAACACCCAGCTTATAGAACATCTCGATAGTCACAACTTGCTTTTCCCCTTCCAATTCGGCTTTCGAAAATTCTTCAGTACTGAAACCTTGCTAATATCTCTTACTGACACAATTCTCAAAGGGTTAGATAAAGGCCAATCTTACATCCTGGCCTTGCTAGACATCTCTGCGGCCTTTGAAACCGTCAACCATAATCTCCTTATCAATCGCCTCTCAGATATCGGTATTGCAGACTCAGCCCTAAACTGGTTGTCCTCCTTCTTAGACAACCACTTCTACAAAGTCAAAATAGGCAATCATGAATCTAACTTGGTCAAGTTATCACATGGTGTTCCCCAAGGCTCTTCCCTCTCCCCTACCCTCTTTAACATTTACGTTTTACCCCTATGCCAATTGCTTGCAGATCTTGGACTCACACACTATGTATATGCAGATGATGTCCAGATACTTCTTCCTATCACCGATTCTGTAACAAATGCCCTTAAATTATGGGATAAATGCCTATCCTCAATCAATAGCCTTCTCACCAACCGCAACCTCACCCTTAAGTCCTCGAAAACTGAACTACTCTACATTTCTCCTGCCCGCCACCCTCCCACTCCTCCACTCCCAACTCACCCCTTCTCACAACATGTCAGAGACCTGGGGGTCACCTTGGATGACTACCTCAATCTCCAAAAACACATAACCAACATTACAAGAGACTGCTTTTACAAATTACACATCCTGAAAAAATTAAGACCCCTCTTACACCATAACGACTTCCGTACTGTCCTCCAAACTACTTTATTTTCAAAAATCGACTACTGCAATACCCTACTTTTAGGATTGCCTGCGTCCACCACCAGACCTTTGCAGATGCTGCAAAATGCAGCAGCTAGAATTCTTACCAACTCCCGTAGATCAGATCATATCACACCAGTCCTCAGAGACCTCCACTGGCTTCCTATCCCAGCTAGAATCCTTCATAAAAGCCTATCTATCATCCACAAAACCCTACACAATAATGAGATTCACTGGCTTAATGACTCTCTCCAGTTTCATATCCCCAACAGGCCTACCAGATCTGCCTACCTAGGGATTCTTACTGCCCCCTCACACAAATCTGCCCAGCTCACTTCCACCCGAGAACGTGCTCTCTCCATCGCAGGTCCTACGTTATGGAACTCGATGCCACCAGACCTACGCCTGGAACACTGTCCAAACACCTTTAAAAAAAAAGTTAAAAACCTGGTTATTCAAACAAGCATTCACTTAATCCCATCCTAGTCTCTGCACTCCTACCAGTTTCCATAACTCTATCTATTTAACCCTTTATCCAACTAACTTTCCTATAGCCATCTCTGGTAAACACAAATATTATACATTGTCACAACAATTTGCTGCAACCACTAGGACTTTTGACTATCATACAGTTTTTGTAAATATATTATGTAATATAGTTGCTATCTCAACAAAGTTGTAAGTTTGCTGTATCCTTCCTGCTACTACTCTCACTTGGTCCCTTAGACCGTTCCGCATTCTCTCCCCGTTCCTTATGATCCCCTGTTAATTGTAACTTTATCCTTTCTTTCTCCCTACTAGTTTTTTGGCTTCCCAGTTGTATGTGAACCGATGTGATATTCATTTGAATGTCGGTATATAAAAGTTATAAATAAATAAATAAATAAAATAAATAACTGCAGCACAGTTGAAACAGCTCTGGGTTCATACCCAACAGATGCTACGTAAGGCAGCTCACTCTGCAAAGACATTTGCCGACAAGCATTGATGACCTGCTCACCAGTTCCGTCCAGGAGAAAAAGTGTGGTTAAGCACCAGGTACATCCATTTGAGAGTTCCCTCTATGCGACTAGCCCACTGTTACATTGGGCCTTTCTCGGTGCTGCGACAGTTAGGTCCTGTAACTTATCAGCTTCGTCTGCCTGCCACATTGAGAATCCACAACTCCTTCCACGTATCCCTTCTGAAGCCTTTGGTCCTCACTTGGCCTACCCGAAAAATTCCAAACGTTCCGCAGCCTAGGGCAGAGGAAGAAATCATATACCAAGTTCGTGAAGTTCTCGATGTCTGGAAATGAGGCGGCAGATGGGAATACCTCCTAGCTTGGGAGGGGTTCAGTCCTGAGGAGAATTCTTGGGAGCCTGCTCCGAACATTCTGGACAAGGATCTTATAAAAAAAACTTTCACACTAATCATCCAGGAAAACCCAAGCCTTCTATGGGGTGGCCTAAAGGAGGAAGTACTGTTATGGCCGCCAGCCGCGGCGGTCCGCAACCGGGGCCAGCCACTCACCTGCAGCGTCGGGACACTCCCGGGGTGCCCGCAGGAGTGGGCAGCCAGCTTCGACACTCACTTCACAGCCATGGCCGCTGCTAAGGCCTGGCCGCGTCTCCTGCTGACTTCCTATTGCATGCTGACTCCTCCCCCGCTGAGCCTGCCTAAGAGCCGTGTGTGCGGCTAAGCATTGTTCTTAAAGGGACCACGACAGACTGGGCAGGGAGGTGACTGGGGTGTGTGTGTGAGAGACAGAGACTGGGCAGGGAGGTGACTGGGGTGTGTGTGTGAGAGACAGAGACTAGGCAGGGAAATGACTGGGGTGTGTGTGAGAGACAGAGTCTGGGCAGGGAGGTGACTGGGGTGTGTGTGAGAGACAGAGTCTGGGCAGGGAGGTGACTGGGGTGTGTATGAGAGACAGAGACTGGGGTGGGAGGTGACTGGGGTGTGTGTGTGAGAGACAGAGACTGGGCAGAGAGGTGACTGGGGTGTATGTGAGAGACAGAGTCTGGGCAGGGAGGTGACTGGGGTGTGTGTGAGACAGAGACTGGGCAGGGAGGTGACTGGGGTGTGTGTGTGAGAGACAGAGACTAGGCAGGGAAGTGACTGGGGTGTGTGTGAGAGACAGAGTCTGGGCAGGGAGGTGACTGGGGTGTGTGTGAGAGACAGAGACTAGGCAGGGAAGTGACTGGGGTGTGTGTGTGAGAGACAGAGACTAGGCAGGGAAGTGACTGGGGTGTGTGTGAGAGAGAGACAGAGACAAGGCAGGGAAGTGACTGGGGTGTGTGTGAGACAGAGACTGGGCAGGGAGGTGACTGGGGTGTGTGTGAGAGACAGAGACTGGGCAGAGAGGTGACTGGGGTGTGTGTGAGAGACAGAGTCTGGGCAGGGAGGTGATTGGGGTGTGTGTGAGAGACAGAGACTGGGCAGGGAGGTGACTGGTGTGTGTGTGTGTGAGAGACAGAGACTAGGCAGGGAAATGACTGGGGTGTGTGTGTGAGAGACAGAGACTAGGCAGGGAAGTGACTGGGGTGTGTGCGTAAGTCCCGGGGCTTGCATGGAGAGGCGTGTCGGGGGGCATGTCGCGGGTGACGCGATGTTTCGGGGGAGGTGCCACGGGCGTGGTTTCGGGCTGGGGGCGTTCCGGGGGCGGGGCCGCGCCTTCCGGAACAGCCCCCAGGTCGGGTGATGGCGCGCCATCACCCGACCTGGGGGCTGTGGGTTAGGTAGGGCCGGGGGGGTGGGTTAGGTAGGGGAAGGGAGGCCAAGGTGAGGGGAGGGCGAAAAAAAGTTCCCTCCGAGGCCGCTCTGATTTCGGAGCAGCCTCGGAGGGAACGGAGGCAGGCTGCGCGGCTCGGCGCGCGCAGGCTGCCCAAAATCGGCAGCCTTGCGCGCTCCGAACCCGGATTTTAATGGATACGCGTGGCTACGCGTGTATCTATTGAAATCCCGCGTACTCTTGTTCGCGCCTGGTGCGCGAACAAAAGTACGCGTTCGTGCTAAATTATAAAATCTACCTCAGCACGTGCATACATTACACATGAATGCATGCTTTTTACAGCAAATCAAGTTGTGGAAATTAAATCTGAATTCTCTCTTTTTTTGGGTAGGGGGTCTGGAGCAAGTGGTAGAGGGAGTGGGTGAAAGTTGCTTGGAAGTACACACACAAGTAAGTATTATCATAAGTGAGATTACATGCATACATCAGCCAACTTTATAGAATACCAGCCTCCTCGCATAGACTGAGGGTTATTATGTGCACATGTTACAATTATTTAACACGTAAAATATATATGTATTTTTATAAAATAGGTGTATAAGCTATGCAGATCACTGCATTAAAAAAAATGTGCGGGTACTGGCGGCCGGTGCAGGGGTATTAGGCGCCCTAGGCAAACCTTCAGTCTTGCTGCCCCCCCCCCCCTCGACCCCAATCTCCTCTCTCCCAATAATGGTAAAACCAATATTTTGAAAAAGAATATTTCAAAATAGCTGACAACCAGAATAAATTTCAGTAATTAAAAACTCATATTTAAAAATTTTTTCCAAACACTAAAAAAAATTGCAAAACAGCAGACACACAAAAAACCGCCCAATGATTAAAACTAACAAGGATAGAAATCTTCCAGCTGTCCATACCTGGGAACTTTGATTAAAAGAGGGCCTGAAGGGGTGGGAAGGGGGTTGTTGTGTACAACTTTTATCCTCTTTCTTTCTCACTTACACACACACACACACACATGTTCTCTCCATGCACACAGGCTCTCTGACACAGTCTCTCACTCTCACATATACACATTCCCTTTCTCTTTCTCACACACACACCCTCACTCACTCCCATAAGTTCCCTCTCCCTCTCATTCACATATACCTTAGGTTCCTCCTCTCACTCAGACACTAACCCTCGCTCCCTCACATTGGGTTCATCTCTCTCTATAACTCACACATGCCCTCACACACACTCTCTCTCTCTCTCGCTCACACACACACACACAGACACACACAACACATATCCTCACTCACAAAGTCTCCCTCTCTCATTCACACACAGGGTCCTTCTCTTACTCAAACACACAAGCTCACACTCTCAGACACTCCCACAGGCTCCCTCTCTATAACACACACACCCTCACTGCTCACAGGTGCCTTATCTCTCTCCTTCACACATAACGCCCTCCCTCTCTCATATACACACCATACTAATTCGTTCTCAGTTAAATACAAATGCAAGTCTCTCTTGGTCTGATATTCTAGGCTTGTCTCTTCTGTGTCTTCGCCAGAATGACACCCCCACAGCTCTCCCGGGCCTTTTCTCTCCTTCTTCAGCCGCAGGCAGGATGGGCTCCGCCTGCGTCTCTCCCGAGCCTCTCTCCCCTGCCTCTTCAGCCACAGCAGGGATGGGCTACACCCAAGGCTCTCTTCCCTGCCTCTTCAGCTGTGGCCTGGATGGCCTCTACCCGCATCTCTCCCTGGCCTCTCTCCCCTGCCTCTTCAGCCGTGGCTGGGATGGGCTCCATCTGTGGCTCACGGCCCTATATTCTCTGCTTCGTTGGTCATGGGCAGAATGGGCTCTGCCCACAGCCTCACTGCCTGGGACTTTCTTCCCTGCTTGTTGGCTGCAGCCCTGCTGGGCCTTTCTTCTCTGGGTCTATGGCCACCGGGACAGGGGCTTGTGCTGGCAATTTTTAGCACCCCCTAAGTTTTAGCACCCTAGATGATCGCCTAGTTTGCCTAATGGACACGCCGGCCCTGCGCACTGAAGAACACAAGTGTACATTCATGATGGTAATATGTATTATTTTACAAACTGTGTGGCTCCTGTCACACAGTTTATAAAATAAAGGCATAACTTGAGGTGCACTTACTAGTCCATATATGTGCTGACCTACGCACACTATTGAAATTACTCTCTATGAACTCTCTCTGAAGAGACCCGGTAGAAAAAAAACAAAGCACATCTCTAATGGGGAGTGGAAATCCAAATAAACTGTATTCGATGGGGGGAGAAAGGCTGATGTGCACGGAGCAGGAGAGAGACCTTGGGGGTGATAGTGTCTAATGATCTGAAGTCGGCGAAACAATGTGACAAGGCGATAGCTAAAGCCAGACGAATGCTGGGCTGCAAAGAGAGAGGAATAACGAGTAAGAAAAGGGAAGTGATTATCCCCTTGTACAGGTCTTTGGTGAGGCCTCACCTGGAGTACTGTGTTCAGTTCTGGAGATCGTATCTCCGAAGGGACAGAGACAGGATGGAAGCAGTCCAGAGAAGGGCGACCAAAAAGGTGGATGGTCTTCATCAAATGACTTATGAGGAGAGATTGAAGAATCTAAATATGTATACCCTGGAGGAAAGGAGGAGCAGAGGTGATATGATACAGACTTTCAGATACTTGAAAGGTTTTAATGATCCAAAGACAACGACAAACCTTTTCCGTCAGAAAAAAATCAGCAGAACCAGAGGTCACGATTTGAAGCTCCAGGGAGGAAGGCTCAGAACCAATGTCAGGAAGTATTTCTTCAAGGAGAGGGTGGTGGATGCCTGGAATGCCCTTCCAGAGGAAGTGGTGAAGACCAGATCTGTGAAGGACTTCAAAGGGGTGTGGGATAAACACTGTGGATCCATAAAGTCTAGAGGACGTGAATGAAGAGTGGGTGGCTCACGGGAATGACGGTTACTGCCTGGAGATAATACCTTTATTCAATAAACATACACACGGTTAATGCGACTCCAACATTGCTCTAAGCTTCAACGGCAAGAGGAAATGTGGAAAAAGATTTGCATTCACAAAAAAGCGGGGAGTAGCTGGCTTGTTACAGCGGTTACTACCCCAAAACAAATAAGCCTGGTACTTCACTTTCAATGCATATCCAGCATAGCTCTCTGCTTCAACGGCAAGGGAGAATGACTGATACATCACACATATCCAGCATAGCTCTCTGCTTCTACGGCAGGGGAGAAAGTCAGATACTTCACTTTCAATGCATATTCAGCATAACTCTCTGCTTCAACGGCAGGGGAGAAAGTCAAATACTTCACTTTCAATGCATAACTCTCTGCTTCAACTGCAGGGGGAATGAAGAAAAGTAGATCTATATACAGACAACAACCAACAAGGTCTGAATTATTTAGTCTGGTTAAACAAATAAGCATGGGTATAGCTTGCTTATTGCGGCGGTTACTACCCCTAACTAATTAAGCTAGATATTTCACTTAGAGGCAGTTCCAACACTGCTCTCTACATTAATGGTGGGGGTGGAAGGGAAATAGAATCAAAAGGTTACTAAGAGCCAAGAGTAACAGATAAGAATGAGAAAAAAAAAAGTGCAAAACTTGCTGGGCAGATTGGATGGGCCATTTGGTCTTCTTCTGCCGTCATTTCTATGTTTCTATGTTTCTATGATGTCCGTATTCAGTTAGCCGATGAGCAGACAAATTATCTGGCTAGTTAGCCAAATAACTTGTCCCAGATATTCGGTGGGATATTTGTTATTCTAGCATGAATTTGGAGGTAAACAGGCTGGGAACAAATACTTGATGGGTGTGTGGCTTATTTCAGAGTCAGCTCTTCAGCCTTTTTGTTTTGGATAGCATTAGATGGTGGTATGAAGTTCGAGAATTTGGCAGAGTTTATGAATGTGTTGAAGCTTATCTGCATTGTTATGAATCTTAATTTATTAATCAATTCTCTTTTATGTGGTTGAGGCACTTAGTGTGGCTGGGTTTAAAAAAAGGTTTGGATAAGTTCCTGAAGAAGAAATCCATAAACTGCTATTAATAGGGAATAATCACTCCATGTTGCTGGCATTGGTAGCTTAGGATATTTTAATGTTTGGGTACTTGCCAGGTACTTGTGACTTGGATTGGCCACTGTTGGAAACAGGATACTGAACTTGATGAACCTTTGGACTGATCCAGTATGACCTATCTTATGTTCTTATCTTTGTAAACCACTGCAACCTTTTTTGTGAGTTTGTGGTATAAAAATAATTTTAAATAAATAAACATTCCCCTGAATATACTTGCCTAAAATTATCCGGATGTAGCCGGATAATGTAGCCATATCACTAAAAAACCTAACCAGCTATGTTTGAATATGACTGATTAGGTTTTTAAGTTTCCGACCTTATGTGGATGGATATCTTGCTCCTTAACTGGATATTTGCAAAGATATCTGGTTAAGTGGTATATTAATAGGAAAAAAAAAGATGTGAAGGGGTCCATGGCTGATTTCCTCCCTCCACCACTCAAATTTCATATATAGTCCTGCTAAACTGTACGCCCTCCAGCCCCTCCTAAATTTGAAAATTAATGTTCTGCAGTCAGCAGGTCAGGCCCTCCCCCAGTTCTGTTTATTAAAATGTTTTGGGCCGGCCCTTCCAATCCCCTTGGACCCACTTCCCCCAACACTAAAAACCTTTGGCAGAAGGTACTACTTCTGTCAGAAGCAGCACTGGAAGCCTCAGCTATCCTCAGATTATGCTTCCAGCAGTGCTTAAAGACCAGAGATGGAGATGCAAACACGTAATGGAGAAGAGGGGGATGATGCAGGAGAGGTGGAGGGCAATGGGAAAAGGATTGAAAGGGCTACTGGTTAGTGAAGAATGGTAAGAGTGGGACTTGGGGGGGAGGAAGGGTTGATGGAATAAAGACAATAGTGCTCTGTTGCACCATCTACTTTTTGACCCACCCTTTGATTTTTACCTGGCCATAAAACAATGGCACATAATAAAGTAGCGTTACCAGTCCAACTCTATAACTTTTAGCCATCCTTATCCAAGGTCATAGTGCAATTTTGAATTCAAAGGGTCTCTAAAAACGAACAGAATTACCTGTTCCTTCTTATTTACCCGAGGAATTTTTTTTCCGATTCATGTTTTGGTCTGGGACACAACAAAACCAAGCTACTTCGAGAACCTGGACCTCAACCGGTCCCTCACTGAGGTAAGTAGACATATTTGATTGCCCTAATAATACAGACATTTTCAATTCTTTCTCTGGCACTTTTCTTCTGGTCTCTCAGACCGGGCTAGTCGCCCACTGTCTCCCTACTGCAAAGTCCCTTGTTTGGACACGTTTCCCTGGGGCAGCGCTCGCTCCCGCCTCACGTGCCCCGCCACCGTGAGCACATGCAGGTGCTGGCACGCGGGGCGCTCGCGCAGGAGATTCCCTCCGGGAATAGCAGCTACCCGCTCACCACCCCAGCTTTTAAGATTCCCAGTGTGCCGTAATGATGTCATTTATTGTAGCAACGGCTCCTGGCAACAGCGGAGTCCCTAGTGACGGCTCGCAGGGAGGCTATAAAATGTCTCGGACCGCCGGCCGGCATTGGCCGGCTGGAGGCGCTCGCGCTGCTGCTGCCGCCTTGAGCGCATCAATGGGCTGCGGCAATTCTACAGCTGTGCGCGCAGCTGGAGACCCGCGGAACGGCTGGGACCGAGGAAAGAAAGCCAAGGTAATGTCGTCGCACCAAAAGAAAAAGAACTTCCTGATCGTCCGAAAAGCAGTCAATGAATAAATAAATAGAAAGAAACAGGGTTGGTCAGGTCGATTCCCTCCAGTACCGGCGTGGCTCACAGGGTAATGTACGTAGCTGTTCTGACTCCTACGTCTGAAAAGAAATGATTACTATACTTTGAAGAGGGGTAGGGGTTGGAGGTCATGTTTAGTTTAATACAGCATCATGTACTGTTAGTCTACAAGAATTCAGCTTCTGAAGGTCGAAACACTGAAACGCATTCTGATTTGAAAGTAGACTCAAGATATTTAGAAGTAAGACTAATAAGCTCTCTAGAGGACCAGTGTGCTGTGCTGGTGAGTTCTGGCCAAGGGGAAAAGAGAAGAATGTGATGAACATATGGACAAATATTTAATGAAAAAGCTAGTTATTCTTCTCCTTTTGAGCTAACAGATTCAGGAACTTGTTCCAGGCCCTTCAAAATTCAAGAAACAATTAGTGTCACATACGGTCTAACACAGCAGCAGCTTCTATGGGGCTTGACTTATCAAACATCATTACTACTATCAGGTTCCCTACATTTTCTTTGTGATGTACGCTTTGATTGTACTGCTGGAGGTGCAGGGGAGATATGATGCAGATCTTCAGATACCTGAAAGGTTCTAATGATGCACAAACTTCAAATCTTTTCCTTTGGAAAGTAAACTGTAGAACTAGGGGTCGCAAAATGAAACACCAGGAGGATGACTTAGAACCAACGTCAGAAAATATTTCTTCACGGAGAAGGTGATGGATGCCTGGAATGCCCTCCCAGGAGAGGTGGTGAGGATGAAAACAACAGTAAATAAATTCAGAAGGGCATGGGATAAACACTGCGGATTACTAGAGGTTGGAAATGAAGAAAAGGATGCCTGGGGATAACCTGCACAGAATGGCAGTTACTACCCTTAACAGAAGGCATGGGCATTACCAGGGTTTAGTTGGTAGACAAAAAGGAACTGGAATTGTAGGGGGGGAGGTAAGGTGGAGCAGGGCTAGAGCCAAGTTTGACTGGTGTAAAGGGGCAGGCAGGGCTGGTGCAACCATTAGGCAGGACCACCAGGGTACCAAGGGCACCATTTTGAAAATGTGAAAGAAGGGGTGAGTGAGAGAGAGAGATTGTAAGAGTGTTACCATAACTCTATATATCTACCACTGTCAAAGGGCACAGTCAACTCAGGGTGGGTTTGGAGGAGGGGGCGGTGTTGCAATCGTCTGCCACAGATCCTTGCACTGGCCTTGGGGACAGGGTTGGATGTGAAAACTATCTCCAAAACACACGCACATTCCTAAAGGCATTCTTCACACTCTTAACATGCTCGATGAGCATTGGTGGGTGAAGGACAGCTGGGGATTCAGCACTGGTGGGAACTGGGTTGGAGGATTACTGAGGTGAGGAGAAGGAGGAGTGTAGAGAGAACTGGCCTCTTTCTCTCTAATTTCCTCCTCCTCTCTAGTCTGGTAGTCTTGATCCTCCAACCTCAGACCCTCATGAATCTCCCAATGGTCCTCATTCCCCCTCCCCCCCCCAGCTTCCTGTTTCCTGCAATACAGGAGGAGAAGGGGGTGAGGGTGGGGGGATAATAGGAGGAGAGGGGCTGGATTAAGGAGCAGAGTGTCTGTTCTCTGTCTACTCCAGGTTTAACCCCTCCCCTTCGATTCCCTGCAGGCTGACTGGAGGGGAAGAGCAAGAGAAGAACACCCCTGCTTCTCTGCCACTTAAGCCTGAAAAGAAGTGCTAGAACTTCACTCTGGGCTGTTCCCCCACAAATTAAACCCTGGGGGTTACTACTCTTAACAGAAGGCTTGGGGGCAACTTGCATGGAGTGGCAGTTACAACCATAAGCAACTTGCTTGGATTCGATGGACCATTTGGTCTTTATCTGCTGTCATTATCATATTACTATGTATAATATTTTACATTCCGTACAATACAAACATGACATTTTCATTTATAGTGAAAAGAATTGTGGTTGCCCTGTTAATCCACTTGGATAGTAGAATTAAGGGTCAAAAAAACAAGTTATAGGGCAGTATTTCCCAACTTTTTTCAAGCCCAAGGCAAATCTACATTATAAAAAATGTTTAGTGGCACACCAGCTTCCACAAAGCATCCAGTGCGAACACGCAGAGGACTCGTATGGTCAAAGGAAGAGCTAGGGAAGCACTGAAAGCCCCACCAGTCTCAATTCCAATTTTTAAAACAAAGGGAGAGAGGTGGCAGAGGCACACAAGAACTCATCACAATTGGCCAGTTCCCTCTATATACAAGCACAGGAGAAGGGAGAAGTTGGTGTGATGGGGGCAGCCGGTTCAGTTAGTTACTTTGAGTGCTGCATACTTCTGCTAGTGCTCCTCTAGTGCTGCTGCTGCCGCCAACATTCAGAATGAGTTGCATCCAGTGCTCGGTGCACACTCTCCTCATCTCACTCAGCCTGAGGCAGAAGTTGGAAGGACTCAAAGGAGGAAGCTCAGAAGGGAGAAGATGAGGAGTTGCTGAGTGCCCTGTATGTCCCGCACAAAGCGAAGTCTGGCTATCCATACCCTACATACTGCCCAGTGGATTACCACACTGGCTCATGCTTTGCTGTGGCTAGGAAGAAGTATGCATGGTACACGTTTTATTGTATGTTTCAAGTGACATTTTTTTTACTGTTGTACATTGCTTTGGACGATTTAAGTCGGGAAAGCAGTAAAAAAAAAAGAAAACCTTTTTCAAATGTGATGGCCCCACATATATACTGTGTGTGTGTGTATGTAGTAAAAAAAAATATATTTAAGGCATACTAATTAATAGTGTTTTCCTAATAAATGAATAACAAAAGAACAAAATGGGAACACTATGAGAATTTACAGAAAATCAAGGTAAAATATTAATTTATTAATTTTTTTTACAAAATTACTTTTTTACAAAATTTGAAAGAAATACAAAAAAATGTTAGGAAAAAATATTAATTATCACTGCAAAATGAAGGTGCATGAACATCTATACTGGAAATAGTAATTAATCCCTGTAAAGTCCTTATGAAAAGTCCCAATGAAAGTACTATAGGAAATGAGGACCTTCTTCTGAAATTTTAGAGAATAGTTGCTTGTTGAAAAGTTTAATGCAGTTATTTTTAAACTGGACAATTTCAGCAGGAATCTTATGTAGATGAAAATGTCCCAAACCAAACACAGGCTGCACCAACAGGAGTCTGTGTCAGAAAAGTTATTCACAGGTGAATACATCCCGACAAAAGGCCTCAAGATGTTTCACCAATACTGGCTTTTTTTTAGGGGAGAAAATAATGTCTGAGATACTGGATGCTGTGAAACAAACATGAATGTATAAATGTGTATAAGAATCCATACTAAAACCTAAGGGCAAATCCTACGCCTGGCGAATCCAGAAGTTACGATTGCGACCGGGAATTGCGCGGGCTGTGCAGATTTCAAGAGGCCCGCAGCCACGCACGTATCTCCCGGTATGCTCATTGGAAAGGATTTCACAAAAATGGGTGGGCCGAGGATGGGGTCTGGAAGGGGCATGGGCAGGCTTGGACAGCCCCATTATGTCAGAGTCAGGCACATGCGCGTGCTGGGATCCGACGAGCACGTAATTTGCTGCTACTATGGACAGCGGGTAAGTAGTAAAATAAAAAAATTAGGGGCTAGTGGGGTAAAAGGGCGGCAGGTTAGGGGGTTTAGGAAGTCTGCTCCTTTACAGGGGCAAACTGAGAGGGAAAAGGGAAATAGGCCCCACTGCATCGCCGCACGGATCTACTAAAATCCCCCTACTTACATGTGTGAGACGGCATTAGCGCGCACATGCGTGCATTGATACAAAATTGTGCGCTCATGTGCGCGGTCGGTGTAGCAGACTTTTATAACGTGCGCATATACGTGCACATGTTATAAAATCAGCGCGTCCGTATACATGTGCTGGCAAACGCGCGCACATGAGTGCTTGCGCGCGACTCTAAAAATCTACCTTTCACTGTATTATATAAAAAAACATTGTATTATATAAAAATGCAAGAATACTTAACAAAGTATTGTATGACTTCAATAGGATAACTGATCGGTACTAGCGCGACATTACCAAACATGTCAAAACAGGGTTTCTCAACATAGTTTACTTGTATTTCAAACTATCTGCAAACATAAAAATTATCCACCAATAGCATGATTCAAATCTGGATAGCCAACATACTAAACATGCTAAAAATATATTAAACATAATGAAAAATATGTAAAAAAGAAACTCAATTGGGCAGAGCTTACTGCGGCGTTCAGGGCTTCAGAGAATGTCAAAGCGGGAGCCGAAAACCAGTTTGTTCCCACGATATCGGGTTGTCTTTTAAATGAAAACAGCCGTAAAGCAGTGTGAATGAAAACCAGAGCTGTAAAGCAGTGTGAATGAAAATAATTTTTTTTTTTTTTTGAAAAATGTTTGTGAAGGTTTTGCAAATAAGTTCCTTTAGTCAAAGTATTATATTTAAACAGGTCTAAGCTAATAAGAATGTTTTTAATATTAAATAGTCTGTAAAACTAAAAATAAGAAAAATGACTGAAAACAAACAAAATGACCATACAAGAAAACTGTGAAGGAAATTTTTGCTATGAAAATTTTTATTCCTGAATATTAATAAAATTTAGATTACTATAAAAAAACTTATGGATTAATGCTCTATCAGGGTCATTGATTAAAATGTGTTAGGGCATTATCGTGGGTGTTAGCGTCCTAACGCCCACTATAAAGCATGTGTTATTTTTCGCACTACATGATGCAAATGCAAATTCCAAATATTTAGTCAAAGGGGAGGAGTTTATGCAGATGAGGGATGTTCAAGTTGTATGTGATAGTGTAATACATGTTATCATGCTGGGAATAACTACACCTTTTTTCCTGCTGTTAAACTGTGTGATATGCTTGAAATGGGAATCCTGTTTTGGGCAGGGGGAAAGGGAACGAGAGAGAGAGAGAGAGAGAGAGAGAGAGAGACACAGACAGACTCTGGGATGGCACACATATTTGTCATTTATTTATACCACTATAGGAGGGTCATCTAGTTAATCAAGGTGAGAGTACATTGTAAAAATCTCATTTTTGAGTACATTTCCTCATTCCAAATCAATCAAATCTTCACTGATGTGTACTGTGCAGTTTGTACCTTTGATTGTGCATGTAAAACTGCCCCCAAAACCTAGACCACCACCAAAACCTCACCTCGAGTTACTGGATGACCCTCCTATTGTGGTACAAAAAGTAGACTAGTATATAAAGAGTATATGTGTGTGTGTGTCTGTCTGTCTCTAACAAGCATTGCAGTAACTCAAAAATTACTCAAACCATACTCCCTTTTTTAATCACAGGTGTTATTCATACAAAATTTATAGCATTTTGATGAATCTAGGAGTTTATTAGCAAAAATGATTGTGTGAATGAACGTTTATAAATGCATTTTATAAATATGGAGTATTAAATGAATCAAAATCTAGCAAAGTATTATTTTCTTAAAAAACATGGTACGTCAATTTCAACTTGCACACCCTCGAAAACCCAGACCACCGGGAAGAGGTCCCGGAGGGGGCCCTTTGAAGGGGGGTACTGTTACGTTCATCGGTCGCAGACGGCTGTGACCGCTCTGCCTCACCTCTCTTTTACCCTTTTCCTCCTCCATTGGAAGGATGGCTGCCTCCACTGCTGTTTGCCGAACTCCTCGGCGTCTCAGAGCCAGCATGGGTGTCCCCGTCCGCCATGCTTCTTCCTGAGGCCTCCTAGGGTGCACGCGCGCAAGCTGCACACATTCTTAAACACGTCATGGTAGGAACCTCGGGGGCGGCCCCACCGCATGACATCATTACCTCTGGGTATTTAAACCTCTGCTCTGCTCCAATACAACGAGTTAGCAAGGACTTTGGTTTTGCCACTCTGGCCGCTTCTAAGCTGCTTGCTTGGATTCCTCACTACCCTCTGGGGTATTTCGCTACCTTCTGAAGCTCTGGGTACCCGCTCCTCGGAGGCCCCTCGCTTCTACTTGCCCTCCGGGGTTATTCAGCCTAACCGTCAGGACACCTGCCCCTTGGGGGTCTTGTCTGTTTTATTCCAGGTACCCTCAGTGTTCCTAGATCAGGGGTGGGCAATTCCAGTCCTCGAGGGCCACAAACCTGTCGAGGTTTTAGGATATCCTAATGAATATGCATGACATAGATTTGCATACAACTGAGGCAGAGTGCATGCAAATCTCTCTCGTGCATATTCATTAGGGATATCCTGAAAACCAGACTGGTTTGTGGCCCTCGAGGACCGGAATTGCCCACCCCTGTCCTAGATACTTGCTCCTCGAGGGTCTATCCTGCTCTGGGTATCCTGCACCTCAGACCACGGGTCCTTCTCTTCACTCGACTACTGAAAGAAGCTATCATCGCTGCTACCCAGTGAGTACTACTACGCTCCAAGCTCTCCTCGCTCCACCCTTCAGGTTCACGGCCTATCCCACGCTGTGGAATCTGGGTGAGATCATCAACTATCTGGAGCCTTACTGTGATATCACTGGACTACAGCACTGTCCGTTCCTCTGTGTCCTTTCCTCTGTGTCTGCTTGCTATTGAGTCTAGCCTATCATTGTGGTTCCCCACGGGGCCCCTCCCTGTGGGAGGAGTCATCGCCACTTCGACCAAGAGTCCACAATATGTCACAAACCCAACAATGGGCTTCCAAAATGGTGTTTTTAAATAGCAAACTATACATCCATTTTATAGTCCCAACAAGCAGATGAACACTTCAAATTAAGTGTAACCCCTTTTTTAAGGGAGTGGTAACTCTCTTCAGGGCACATAACTAATTTATATATTTGGGGCTGCTCCCACTAGCATTTCACATCTTACACTGACTCTCAATCCCTGTGGGGAATTTTTTTTTGTGGGGGGAAGCTCTTGCTTATGGCCCAGACAATGAAAAAAGGTCACCAGTGTATATCTTTGCAGTGTATCTGTGTTTCCCATGAGATGAGATGCAGCAATGAGTACATAGGACCAGAACTGGCTGTAAAATAATAGTTTACTGATTCATGAAGTTAAATAAAGTCCATTGTCCAAAACGAGTGTTCATCTGACTGTTGATATATGATTTTCTGCATGGTAGGTAGTTATCCATATTACAGACATCTGGTTAGAGCTCATGGTGATTTTAAATGTGCATACTCTCCCAGCGGCTGTTCCCTTGGAGTCCTAGAGTTATGACCATCGGTCGCAGACGGCTGCGACCGCATCTTCTCACATCCTGCACTGCCTTGTTTCCCTCTCCGGGCCTGCTCGCGACAGGGTCTAGCCTCTGCCGCCGCGTAACTCATGGTTCCTTATGGCGGTCGGGATGCCGCCACCACCCATACTGACTCCGGGCCTTCCTAGGCGCGCACTTGCTCCACTGGGCTCTCTTTTGAAGCTGCTACGGCGGGAACCTCAGGGAAGACCCTGATTGATGATGTCAAAGGATCAGGGTTCTTAACTCTGCCTTCGCCCCCTGCTAGCGGACTTGGCAACGAGTTCCATCGCTACTCTATGAGCTCCTGTCCTTCTGGACCTGTGGTGATCTTTGGACCCTTCTTGTACTCTGGACCATGGCAGGTACCCGCTCCTTGGGGGCCTGCATGTGCCTTCTTTGGAGACCTGGTCTCCTGGCTTCCCTCGCTCCTCGGGTTAGCCTGCACCTTCCTGAGGTCCTATTCGGTGGCTCCCCGCTCTTCAGGGTTGCCTCTGGGAATGCCTTCACCACTGGGAGTTCTATCTCCTGCATTTCCCCGCTCCTTGGGGTGGTGCCTACGAGCTACACCAGAGACTGGGCTTCCCTGCTCCTCGGGTTAGCCATCAGTACCTCTCTTGCTGTGCAGCTCCGCCCCTCGGGTATGCCTCTGCAATACACCTCCTACACATCCTGGCTTGCGCTTCCCGCTCCTTGGAGGTTTCTGCCCAGGTACTCATCTCCAACCTATCAGCTTACTGTGGGGCTCCTCCTCACTGTGCCTCTTGCTCACTCGAGACCATCCCACAGACTCTCACCCAGAGCTCCAGTTGTGCCTGATCTCGCCTTCCGACGGTGTGGACCTGTGTGGGCTCCTTCCCACAGGTAGTAACAACACCCACCTCGGACCAAGGACCCACAAACCATAACACCTAGTGATAGGGTCCTCTATGCATTGCAAAAATCCTATCTTTGGTCATCTTCTCCTCCTTGGACACCCAGTTTGTTCTGGTCCTTTGATGAGTGAAAATCCAGTTGGGATCTCCTAATTCATGTTCTTCCTTCCTTTAGTTCAATTGTTACTTTGTTTTTGATTGTTTCTTTTCCTGGGGGACTTCTCTTAGGGAAAAGTCAGTGGGATCAGGCTTTCAAACAGCTCTGAAATCCCAGTGGGGAAGGGAAATCCAAAAACCTCCCCATTTAACTCAACTCCAAAAATACTTTAAATTGGAAATATTCTCTGCTTTCACCGTCTCTCGCAGCAGGATCCATCACTGGTGCTTGCCTACCTAGGGTTTAGAGTAGGCTCAAGTTTTTTGGTCCCCTGAATGAGAGCCCTTTTGCCTCTAAAGGGTATCAGGTTTACAAATCTACCTCTCTGTAACTTATAACCTCTGGCAGGGATTGTGCTATGAGTTATCTCTTCTGAAAGAAAACTCCTTTTGGCTAGGCTGTGAGGCCCTACCAGAGTGTGGAAAAATACATCTTTACTCTCTGGCTACCCTGTGAAACTGAATCCACGGTGTCTTAACATGGCTGGGCTAAATAGCACCAAGTCATCCAATCAGAACCTCTAGGTAGGAGGGACTGAAGAGTATGGATGGTGCCTAAGAAAAAGGTGTTAACGACAGGGATAGTGGCATTTAGAGGTCTGACCGAGTGGGTCTGCCACATATGTAAAAAGACCTTCATACTAGACGACTAACTGTTCATATACTACAGCAGTGATCTTAAATTGTATAATTATTGGTCCGGATCCTAAAACTGTATCATGATATATTGTGTGCTCATAAAAGTCCACACTTCTTCAGATGGTGAACAATACCATATTTGTTACTTGCAAAAAAAATACAAAAGCAGTTTACTTAAGGCAAAAAAAACCAACACTGCAACATCCATAAATATATTTATCCCATTCATCCCAAAAAGGCACCGTGTTTTGTAGTGTTTGTTTCATGGGAGCATTGGCACCCAGGTCATTCCTAGAGATCCTGCAACTACAAAAAAATAAGTGACATTTTAAAATTACCACATGATATCCACACACAATCGGCAGTGTCAATGTCACAGTCTTTCTAATAGGTGAAGAGAAATCTATCAAAATGACAACAAATGCCAGTCTATCTCCTCATTAAGACCATTAGGAGACACTATGTTCAGTGAAAAAATCCAGAACTGCTCTCTGAAATTTAGACAAGCTTCACAGTGACCACCTCAAAGGGAAGGTTTCACATGTTCAATAACAGTACACTTCAATTGTGAAAAACATGAGACTTTTGCATGCAATGTTAAACCTTAGGTGCAGAAATGTTTTGATTATGCAAACAACTTCAATGTTCAATAAGAAATTTGTGCACAGGTTTCTTGGTTTTTCCAATGTACACCATAGGACATGAGCATTGAATTGCACATATTACAAAGTCTGTATGGCAACTGGATTCAAATTTATGAACAACTATTACATGAAACATGACCCATAGATGAAGTTCCACAATCTCCCACATTGTCAGGGAGTGCAGCATATACTACTCGATTATGAATATTTAGCCTCCTCAAATAAGCAATAGTAGGCTTGGTTGTAAACACATCATGTAGGGCCAACCCCAGCCAAAGCTACCAAATTGATGCAGCAATAGCTGATGATTTATCATACGACAAAGTGCATACTAACATTAAAGCATTGCTAGATGCCTTATAAAAGATTGTCACAGACAGAATATAATGCTCACTGGTATGCTACCTTAACAGCCAGGAAGGATAACATCTGGCTTTGGATTGCAGCGCTAATAATTTAGCTTGCTTTTTAAATTCTTTCAACAAAGAACATAGCTGACGAATCCGGAAGAACAGACTAACCTAACTTCAAGGCCCAAAGATGGTGGCTATCACATTTCAGCAAGTTGCTACTTTCAACTGATTTTCTATAAAATGAAGTGTGCAATCCTTCAGCTGAAATTGATATTAAAATATGCCCCCCCAAAAAAACAACTGAGATTTGTCCCATGTAATTGTAAATTTCAAGTTGACATCAAAGGAATTAAGTCACTCATGAAAACAACAATTCTTCAACTGACAAGATCCACATGTAACCCCTCCTTAGTGTATGAGTCAGGTGCGAAGGGGGACATAAAGTTATTTGTAAATTCTTCAGGGCAGGGACCCTGGCTAGCTTTTTCTTCTCTTCCCATCCCAAGGTATAGGTCCTTTGGACTAGGGGTGGAAAGGAGTCCCAGCATGGGGTGGCTGGAGTGTTTAGCTGATTTTCCCTCATTGTACTGTGAGCTGTGTGTTGTGTGCCAAACAAACCACACTCGGACCATGTAGGCAGTATCCAAAATAATACTTTACTGATACAGTTTCATTGAATGGCACAATTAGATATGGCAAATCATACACCACAGTTTCTGCAGTGCAGTGTCCAATTACTGCTCTTTTCTCCTCTATCTGTGCATTAGTCTTTATTAAGCCAAGGATCCATCTACACTTCTGGTTTAGATTGTGCAGTGGTCCCTCTGGGCATGGCCACCCTCTTGGCTGAACGGGAAACCCCTCCTGATGGCACAAAAAAATCTATCTTGGCACATAATTCAAGGTCTCTATCCCTCAGGGCTTTGGTAGACGCCGGATGGGTGTCCTCCCTTTAATGTGGATCTTTTACTCATAGTAGATTAATCTTCTGGTGGGATCCCAGGTGTTAGGAATCCTTGGATGACTGCAGGATTTGCCAGTCCCCTTGATGGCCAGGAAGAGGGGCAGAAAACACTTCCTCCCAGATGTTGAAAAACAAATCTTCTTTCCCCAACTTAGATAATCAGGAAATTCTCTGCAGCGGGGTCACTATACCCCTTTCCTCACTGAGGCTCAAATGGAGGGCATATCTTCCCTAAATAATGGATGACTTCAGATCAGGGTTCCCAAATCCCTGGCTTCAGAAAGGTCCAGGGCTCCTCTAAAAAGATATTCAAAATCCCCAAATAGTCCCAGAGCAGCCATTCTGCACCTCGTGAGAAGAGTACAGCAGCGGAGCCTTTTCACCTGTTCTGGAGGACTCAGGGGGTTTCTAAGGTTCCAAGTAGCCCCAAATCCAACTTCGGAAAAATACAACTTCTCTCTCTGACTTCCAAATAATACTGCCCCCAGAGCCTATGTCAGAGCTCTGCTGTAAAACCTCAGGACCAGGGGTATCCATTACAGCTCTGCCAGTGGGAGGGCTGTCCATTAATGGGTACTCCCCTAATTATCTCTCTAACTGCATTAGGCTGTTACAGGACCTATTAGTAACCCGAGAAGTGGTCTGGGTTACACCCACAAACAAAATATCAGCAATATAATGGGACCACATATATATATTGGAAAACTACTTAGATGTGCACATGTACTGATCTTCAAAATTGCCAACATAAAGATTACCCATTTTGGAAGCGAGGGATGACCCCACCTCTAAACTATATGCTTGCAAGTAAAAGCACTGTTGAAACTGAAAACAATTAAACAAAACAATTTGTTCCAATTCCAATACAAATTGAGAGGGAATGCGCTGTGGATATGGACTTCTCTTCACCACCACTGCTATTGTGTGCATCACAGCAGATTGGTGGATGTTGGTGTGCAAGGATTCAATATCTAATGGCATCAATATCACTTTCTGAAAAGATGCAGTAAACTGGTTCAACTTGTCCAACATGATGACACCTCCCTGAACATTCGAGCGCATCAAAATTACCTCTGCTTTCATAAAATAGTAAATTGAGAAAGAAGTTCCATGATAGAAACATTGCTAGATAAAATGGGTCTCATCAGGGATTCCTTTAGGGACGTGCATTAAAGGGGTATTCCATATATCACAGGGTATTGTAGAACGTTGAACTTGAAGGGAAAAAAACTCTTTTCTTGTTACAAATCGTTGTTTTTCATCCATCTGTATTATCTTATCTATACATGCCTTGAGATTACTGGTAGGATCAATATCCAGTAACTTATAATACTTAGTTTCAGAGAGTTGCCTCTACATTTCAGAAACATATTGTTCTCTAGTCTGCACAACCATGACTCCCATCTTGTCAGCAGGCTTGATCACTATGGCAGCATTATTAGACAGGGAGAATAAAGACTGATTAGCTCCATGACTCAATTTAAAATAAGTCCTAAAGGTATTAGCCTCAATAGCATTTAAATCATGCAGTGTTAAATCTACTGTATCTACTGAACCTGAAGTTATCCACATAGATCGTGGCTTAACTAGTATTTTAACAGTACTGTTCACTGTCTGAAGACGTTTGGACTTTTATGAGCACACAGTATATCACGATACAGTGTTAGGATCTGGACCAATGATTAAACAATTTAAGATCATTACTGTAGTGTATGCAAAGTAGTTGATCTGATATTAAGGTCTTTTTACATAATTTGAAGTGTTCATCTTTTTCTTGGGCCTATTAGATGAGGGTTTCTCAACCCAGTCCTTGATACATATCTAGTGTTACATTTGGCGGCTTGCAGGATGTCCTCCGCAAGCCACCTTACTCACCCCTGATGCTGGCAGATCAATTTCACGGCAAGGATGCTGCCTCTTGTCATCTCCTGCTCTGTACAGCATAGGATGCCACTGTCCCGGACATTCCATAGGAAAGTGAAGAGCCCTGCCTTAAAGGGCCTGTGGCGGGTGCCTCCTGATGACATCATCAACACTCTCATACATAAGGCTCCTTCAGAAGAGCATCAGATGCCTCAACAGGTCCTCCTACCTTGAGTAGTGCATGTTGCCAGCGTACTGCTTCATCTCTCCAGCCTGCCCTGCCTCATCCAGCCTTACCTCGTCTCTCCAGCCTACTCTGTCTTATCCAGCCTTGCCTTGTTTTATCCAGGCTTCTAGCCTGCCTGCCTGTCCTGCATCAGTCCTTCCTGTCTCTTCCTTGTCTTCCTTCAGATTAACCACTGAATCTAACCTCTTGCCTAGACTCTGACTACTGATTGCTGCCTGCCTCTGACCCCTTGCCTTGACTCTGAGTACCCTGATTTTTGCCTGCTTCTGACCCTTGCCTGGTGCTGGACCTCTGTTTACTTCAGCCCACAAGAGACCATTGCCTTGGTCCTGCCGACCCCCGGAACCCAAGGGCTCAACCTGCAGGGAAAGGGACTAGTATAGGTGAAGCCTTAGACCAATTTCTTGCCAACCAGAAATTCACTAGCTGTTGGTGAGGACCACAAGAGTTTACAACGCTTACATCGAGTTAGATTTTCAGGATATCCAGAATGAATATGCATGAGATAGATTTGCATACACTGCCTTCATTATATGCAAATCTATCTCATACCTATTCATTGTGCATATCCTGAAAACTTGACTGACTAGGTGTGTCTTGAAGTTCTCAACCCATTGTATTAGATGGATGTGTAGTTTGGATATTTGATATTCCATCTATTGGTAGTTTTTCTTAGTAGTTTTTAAAAGCCCCATGCCTCATGCAGACTTTTAACCCAAGCTAAAAGCAAGGGTATTTAATCAGTGGCAGCTAGTGGGTCAAAAAGTAGTTGGTGTTATGAGCACTATTATCATTGCCCCCTCCATTATCCTTCTCCATTAACTTTACATCTCTGGTTTGGATTGTCCTCTGTTTTGCTCATTCCTTCTTTTCTTGATCTTCTATTTGGTCTCCTCATTTATTCTTCTGTTTTCAAATTCTCATCTTATTTTTCTTATCCTCTCTTTTTTCCATTTCTGTGTGCCTATTTCCATTTCTGCCCTATCCTGCCTGCCTCTGTACTTTTCCTCTCTCCAAAGGTTCATCTTGCCTCAGTCGCCTTTTCCGTCTTGCTTCCCCAGCCCAGCCTCTCACCCCACCTTTCTCCTTCTCCTGTGGCCCAGCCTGTTTTCTCCTCCCTTCTTTTTCCTAGCCTGACTCTTCCCATTTTCCCCTCTTACCCACTCCTTGGCCTGCTTCCTTTTTCTCACCCCCTGAAAACTACTTCTTTCCTTCCTCTTCACTTTCCCTCTCCTTATCTGCTCTCCCCACTCCTTGCTTCTCTCTCCACTTTCTTTCCCTTCCCTCCTTCCTCTCCCTCTTCTTCTCCATTTCTGCTCCTCTTTCCTTCCTCTCCTTGCTCTCTTCCCAACTTTCTCTTATCTGCCCTCCCTTCCTGTACTTTCCTGTCTTTGCTTGCCATTATCTCCCCTTTCTTCTTATCTCTCTTTACTCTATCATCTCCTTGCTTCCCTCTCTTCCCATTTCTCCTTCATGCTTTTACTGTCCTTTGGTCTCTGGATCCCCAACTTGTCCTCAATTATCTCTCTCCAAAGGATCCTGCCATCTCCCCCCCCCCCCCCAATTCATTGCAGCACTGCTGATGCTAGCACCCCTGTTTTTGTAACCTAGGTCTGTGTGGCTCTGTGACTAAGTCTAAGTTGTGTGGTGCCTATACCCCTAATATCCCCGAGAACAGCGCAGTAGTATAAGGACCATTTGTCTCGAACTTCCTCAAAGAACCATGCAGAACTAGGTTAACAAAAGTGGCAGGGGTGTGGGGGAAGATCCAGCAGAGAAAAAGCAGCAGATTGGGTTTGATGGGGGTGGAGGGATGGCTCCAAAGGAGGCAGTATCAGCAGCAGGGTTGGGTGGGGATCTCTGTCAGATAATAAGCAAGTGTAGGGGGAAGGGTGGCAAGAATGGATATAGGGAGTAGTAGGGTGGGGACAGATGGGGGTAGAGAGAAGGAGAGAGCATTGGGAAGGGGGAGCAAAAGTGAAAAAGAGAGTACCAGTAAGGTGGGGAAAATTACAAGATCAAGTGAGTGCTGGGGTCATGGAGGAAAAGGAGGAGAAAGGGGTAGAATAAGAGTTTTCAGAAGGGAGAGGGAGAGAAAGAGAGCTAGGAGTCATTGTCCTTTGCTTATAAAGGCAGGGGATCCTTGCCTGTTAGGCTCCACCTACTCAGCCTGTGATGTGTAGGAGCAATCAAGGAGGTGACTCCTAGGGTTCCTTACCTAGGATCAGTGAGATCCACTTGAACTGCTCAGTGAGTACTCCTGAACAGCACACCGCAAGATTGCTCTTGTGGTGTGCTCTTGCAGTTGTGCTAGGGGTAGTAGATTTGCTTGTCCTTTCTTTTAATTTATTTTGGTGGTTTAATCATACCACCACATCCACCGCAAGCCACCACTGCATCCTATAAATAAGAAAGTGCAGTTATCTGCTAACACCTGCTGCAAATGGCACTGACATTACTTGAAACTTCTTCAGAATTAATCCTATATTTTGCATATAATAAACAACCATGCCTGAAAATGATTTTCTGGCTGTATGTTGTAATTGAGTGTACCATTGAAAAATGTTAAGCAGCTGCAGGCATAAAAACTGTTGGATTTCCTGCCATTTTCCCATGACCCCTTATTAAGCCTCTGCTTTTGATTGAAACAAATGGGTAAAACATACAAATGAGTCCATATTTGTTTCATTCATGGACCCCCAATACAAATGGAGAGGTCCCATGAATGAAACAAAAAATATTTGTCTCATTTATTTATGTTTCGCATTTACATCTATGGCCCATTGAAGTCTATGGCTGTGTACTGCTGAGCAAAAAAGTAGTTGATAACTATAACAACCAACTCTTGCCTGTGTGACCTCATAGCAATGTCAGAACTGAGGCAGGGCAAGTTGACAAGGAGATTAGTTAGAGAACAAATCATGGTGCAGCATCTTTTTAACTAGCCTGGATTAAGTAATGCTGAACTGATCACACTGTAAAGTCTGAGTTAGTGCATGAAGCAGTCTGTAAGCTTTAGCTGTTGGCAGAGAAGGACATGTATGTGGAAACTCTAACTGAGGGCCTTATTTTCTAAGGCTATTGCACGCTTGTGCTACCAGCGATAGCTGGAAAGCTTAGCGCAGGCCTGCGCTAGCTGCATCGGGCGGAGTCGGCCCCGGAAGAGGAGGAGTCGGGGCATCACCGGGGCCGACTCCGCGAAGACGGCTCCGACATCAAAAAGGTAAGGAGCCTTTTTGCTGCCTATTTCGCGTGGAATAACTACACCTTATGTGGTGTAGTCATTTGGCACGACGCCGACAGTGATCACACCGCGGCGGTGCGATCGCTGCTGGCTAGTACAGGACCATCCCCCGCTTCGCCCCCCTGCCCCCGTTGGCGCCGGGATTCACTAAGCCTTGCAGCATTAGTGAATCCAGGCCTGAGTTTGTCAAAAAGCTTAGAAACTTGTGGATTTTCCACTGGTAAAAGGATGTTTCTTATCTTCTCAGTGCTGCAGTGGTCTTATCATTGCACTGGAAAGAGAGGCAGTACACTGCTGCTGATTTTGATTTCTCTCTTCATTGGGGAAGGTCACGGTAAGAGATAATGTGGAGATTTCAGTTGCAGCAATGCTAGTGATTTTTTGTCTCTGTCTGTCTGGACATCAGTGAGGTAAGTAATGCACCCTCAGAGACTGAAGAGAAGAGTCTTACCAGGCTGGCAGTCTTTCTGGTTCTGATAGTGTTTAAAAGTTTTTTATGTGTGGAGGCAGCCAGCACTGGTGTGCACAGCGTAGCACTCATAAACTGTATATGTGTCTGTGTGATAGTTTTCCATTCAATAAGTTACAGTATCAATAAATAAATAAATTTTCAATATCCAAACCACCTGTAGGTAGTGCATTTCAACAAATTCCTTCAAGTCAGGAGAAGGGAGAGGAGAAAATGGCAGTCTTGATAGGAAGTGGTGCAGATCCAGCCTGTTATGGTTTTTAGGTGTTGGAGTGGATTCTTGGGTACTGCGGTGATGGTCACGCCCATGGGGAGGAGCCCCGTGAGGAGCCGCAGTACTAGCCTAGACTCTTATACATGCAAACACAGAGAATTTGTATTTATTATACAGCTTGGTGGTATTGCCCAGGAGGGGCAGCAGTGAGGTAACTTAGTAGAAGCAGTCCAGGGGTCTTCAGAAGAGGAGACCAGTCCCACACTCGAGGAGATGGTAGGCAGTGCAGGGTAGTAGAGGAAAGTCCCGGATGCAGACTCTGAGTGCTGAAGCTGGAGGTGAGACAGACTGATAAGGTTAATTACTCACTAAAGTAGATAGCTGTATTGATGAAGATCCTGACAGGCAGAAGTACATAGTAAGGCACCAGAGTAGGAAGAGCAGGCCCTCGAGAAGCTAGTACCTGATATCCCAGATAGGTACCTGTAAAAGAGCATAAGGGCCTCCAAGGAGCGGCTACCCAGGTTAGAGATGAATTACCCCGAAGGGCAGAGAGAAGGCTTCCTGCGGCATTCCAATCCTTGCTAACTCAGTTTGTTAGCAAACGAAGGGCAGGCTAAATACCCGGATGTTGTGACGTCACTCAGAGGGGACGCCCCCGAGTTTCCCGCCATGACATGAATAAAGACATGGGTGGTGTGCATGCGCGCACCCTAGGAGGCCCTCAGGAAATCCATGGCAGACACCGTCGCAGATGCCATTCTGGGGACGCTGGAGAGAGCAGCATGAAGACGTGGCAGCAGCCATCTTCCCAAAGCTTGAGAGAGAGAAGGAAAAAAGGTGAGGCACAGAGGTCAAAGCCATCTGAGACCGACGGATGCAATACAGCCCAGTCTAGTAGCAGAAAAAAAAGGCACTAATCCAGCTCCAAAATTGAAGTGAGACTTTTTTTTAGCCATAGAATGGCAGGAGTCGAAAGCACTGGCAGTTCAAGGCAGAAGCAGTTGAAATTTGGAGAGCATATACTACCAGAACCTGTTCCTCTCTCTCTTGTTTTGGAGCAGAAGAAAAAGGCAGACGAGCCATCTAAGGCAAACAATAGCAGGGAAAGTGCATGGACTGGGGTAACTGATGTACAACAGCCAAAATCAGCTGCAAGCTCATCTACATTGGTTGCTGCTTCTGAGGTAATGGAGGCAGTATTTTCAACAATTGATTCTGAGGAAGAATCTTATCTGGGATTCCCTGAATCAGAACTTGAAGAATATTTGGGAGGATTAGTCAGTAGCATCTTAGTTTCCGTTTGAGTGATGGGGGAGATAGATGATACTGACTACTATGTCCAGAGCCATTCCTGGAAGAGCAGGCAGAACAGATAGTGTGAGTGATGCCACTGGCATTTTTCTTCAGAGTACACCCTCAACCTCAACTCCAGTGCCAGCATCAGCCCCCAAGGTTATAGAGAAGGGATCGCAGAAGAAATTCCTGGTCTGGAGGCACTTTAAAGTGAGGGAGAACCCGCAATTTGCTCTGTATATTTACTGCAGGAAGGATATCAGTCAAAGGAACAAGTAGGGCATCTCAGAAACATGGATGCAGAACCAGCACCCACTAGGATTGGCATTAGGGGAGGGTGACAGTACTAGCCTGGAGATCCTTCTGCCACTCTAAGTAAAAGCCATAGGAAAGAGGTTGAAAAGGGGAAGACTTTCCCCCAAGCTGATCCCCTAGCCATTTTTAAAAAAAATATATATTTAATCTTTATTAATGTTAAACATAACATACAAAGCATCCACTTTGTCATGAAATATGGTTAAGACAATCAGAAAAAGAAAAAAAATCCACATTAATACAATTACAAATAAAGTAATTTGTTCAACTTAAATTATTGATCTTAACCCTTTAGACCCCTAAATAATGGGAGTAGAATACATGCAAATTAAAGGGGGAAAAAAAGGTAATAGATAACTTTTTAGAAAATAGGCAACTTGTTGAGACCGGTTATTTTCTTGTATGGACGATATTAACCACTACCTAACCACAGCGATGTTTTCTTTGCCTCAATCAAGCTTCTGAGTTGCTCAGGTTGGAAAAAGATATAGCTGTTGCTTTCAAAGTTTACAACGCATTTGCAGGGAAACCTTAGATAGAATGAGGCTCCCACTGCAAGTACTTCATTTTAGAGCAAGAAAGTTTTTCCTTTTGACTTGCGTTGATTTAGTTAAGTCCGGAAATATTCTCACTTTTGAACCCAGAAACACAGCTTTAATTTTCTTAAAGTAGGCACGCATGATTGTTCCCAAATCATTTTTATTAAAGCAGGAAATTAATAAAGTAGATCTTTCTGCAACTTCACATGTAGATGTTTCAAGAAAAGCTGTTAGATCTTCTAACACATTAGGAGGCACTTGTGTTTGCTGGTTACCCCGAATAGGTAGAAAAAATACTTTTTCCAGGGGTGGAGTCTGCTCAGAGGGAATTTCCAGTACTTCGGAGAAATATCTTTTAATTGTCAACCTGGGAATTTCTCCAACCACCCTGGGAAAATTGAGTTACCTCAAATTCATATGTCTCAATTTATTCTCTATATTTTCGATTTTCCTGTTGGTAGCATTACAATCTTGTATAATCGTTGCCTGCACTTGTTTGGTTTGATTAATCTCAGTCTCTATATTTTGAATTTTTTCTATTTCTGATTTATGTCCTTGAAAATTCTTGTTCAGTGTTTCCATTTGTAGTGAAATGGTGTTTATTTGCCCTGAGCACATCTCAAAAGCCTTTACCATGGCAAGCGATAGATTCCATAGTGAATCTAAGGTCACTACCTCCAGCCTCTGCATGGCCAAAACTACTTCGGGGGAAGAGGGCATAACACAGACTGCTCACCTTCTCCATTGGTCTGGTCTCCTCCTCTATCCTGATCCAAATCTCCGCGGTAGCTCTCTCCGTTGTTCATGGAGGATTGCGCCGGTTCTTCCATCCCCACAGCCCCCTCAGGTTGGTAAATCCGCTCACCCACTTTGGGGCTCGGTCCCAATCGCGGTGTTGAGGTTCCGTGTGCTGCCGGAGGCAGTCTATCATCCAAGGGGCTTAGGGAAACTGCTTCCGAGGTCGGGTCACATTCCCCTTCCTGTGACCCGACAGCTGGACCTCCTAACTCTGATGATGCAGATTTCCCGACGCATTGCGAGATAGTCCTCTGTCCGGAGGGAAGTGCAGGTATCGAGGGGTAACTCCTGGTTTTCCCTTTACGCTTTGGCGGCATAATTTTCTTAGACATCTTTCCCGGGGTAAAAACGCTGGTACAGGTCTGAGCAACGCATCTGTTCAAGGTGCCATCTTGACTCCCCACTAGCCATTTCCAGCAGTCAGGTGGCAGGCCATCAGTCTCCTGCCATGTGTCTGCAGCAGTAAGTCACCATAGAGGAAATGGGGTGGTGTTCCATAGCACTGTTTCGGAGTATTAAGATTTTGCCTGCTACACAGCCTTATCCTACCTTCATTATGCCTCCCCACCAGCAGAACCCCCTCAGTATTTATTTATTTATTTTTATATACTGGTGTTCGATTTACACATCAAATCAGTTTACATGTAGCTTGAAGGTGCAAGAGGAAAGGTATTTCCTTTTGCCAGGTATAAAAAAACAGTAAAGAGAAGTAATATGAGGTCATAGTGGTAACATGAGTAACAAACAGTGCTAGTATTGGCAGTAATCAGTATTGATAGGGGAATGGATGGACAACATAATTAAAATAGATTAACAATAATTAACAAAAAAGTACCATTAGAATAACGGTAATTAATATTGGATGAGGAGAAGACAGCATGAGTAAAAATAGAGTTACAATAAATAACATTAGATATATGTTGTATCAGAGATAGTAATGAGACCTTAGATATTTGTAGTATCAAAGAGAGTGAAAAGGGACTTATGTTGGACAGATCGTGATGGAGAGGAAAATGTGTTGAAGGAAGCTTGGTGTCTATTGTGTGGATGGATAGATTTGTTGGTGAGGTGGTGGAGGGCGGTTACCCTGACTGCAGGGTTGGAGTCTGTTTTTGGGTTGCTTCGCGTGTTTTGTTGGGAAAGCTTTGCGGAATAGCCATGTCTTAAAATTTTTCTTGAATGATTGGGTGGATGGATCTGTTCTTAGTTCCATGGGGAGTTTGTTCCAAAGGATGTGGCCGGCAATTGTAAAAGTTCGATCTCTTGTAGATATCCATTGAGTGGCTTTAGGGGGCGGTGTTTGTAGGAGTCCAGAGTTTGAGGAGCGAAGATTCTATGGAAGAGAAGGGGGGTATGGAAGAGAAGGGGGGAGGGCAGCCAGTTGGTTTTGTTGTGGAGGATTTTATGAATGATGGTTAGGGTTTTGTACTTTATTCTCTGAGGGTCTGGAAGCCAGTGTAGGTCTTTAAGGATGGGTGTGATATGGTCTGATCTCTTGCCGTTTGTGAGGGCTCTGGCAGCAGCATTTTGGAGTAGTTGAATGGGTTTGAGGGTGGAGGCTGAGAGGCCCAGTAGTAGGGCATTGCAGCAATCGAGTTTAGAGAAGAGAAGTGCCTGTAGAACTGTTTGAAAGTCTTGTGGGTATAGCAGTGGTTTGAGCTTTCTTAGGATTTGGAGTTTGTAGAATCCATCTTTTAGTAGGTTGTTGATGTGTTTTTTGAAGTTTAGTTGATTGTCTAGTATGATGCCATGGATTTTGACTGTAGAGAGTGTTTGGTTTGTGAGAGGTTGTGTGGCGTGGTTGGTGGAGGGTGGTAGGAAGGGTTTGTTGGATATGTATAGAATTTCAGTTTTGGTGTGATTGAGAGTAAGGGATAGTTGTGATAATAGGTGCTTTATTGAAGATAGGTGTGTGTTCCATCACTCTTGGGTGTGTTCGATGGAGTCTTTGATTGGGAGTAAGATTTGTACATCGTCAGCATATACGTAATGTAGCAGTCCTGTTTCATTGAGGAGTTTGCATAGTGGGGTCATAGAAACATAGAAACATAGAAATGACGGCAGAAGAAGACCAAATGGCCCATCCAGTCTGCCCAGCAAGCTTCCCTCATTTTTTCTCTCATACTTATCTGTTTCTCTTAGCTCTTGGTTCTAATTCCCTTCCACCCCCGCCATTAATGTAGAGAGCGGTGATGGAGCTGCATCCAAGTGAAATATCTAGCTTGATTAGTTAGAGGTAGTAGGGGTAGTAACCGCCGCTATAAGCAAGCTACACCCATGCTTATTTGTTTTTACCCAGATTATGTTATACAGCCCTTATTGGTTGTTTATCTTCTCCCCTGCCGTTGAAGCAGGGAGCTATGCTGGATATGCGTGAGGTATCAGTTTTTTTCTTCTCCCCTGCCGTTGAAGCAGAGAGCTATGCTGGATATGCATTGAAAGTGAAGTATCAGGCACATTTGGTTTGGGGTAGTAACCGCCGTAACAAGCCAGCTACTCCCCGCTTTGTGAGTGTGAATCCTTTTTTCTTCTCCCCTGCCGTTGAAGTTATGCTGGATATGCGTGAAGTATCAGTTTTTCTTTTCCCCTGCCGTTGAAGCAGAGAGCTATGCTGGATATGCATCGAAAGTGAAGTATCAGGCACATTTGGTTTGGGGTAGTAACCGCCGTAACAAGCCAGCTACTCCCCGCTTTGTGAGTGTGAATCCTTTTTTCTTCTCCCCTGCCGTTGAAGTTATGCTGGATATGCGTGAAGTATCAGTTTTTCTTCTCCCCTGCTGTTGAAGCAGAGAACTATGCTGGATATGCATTGAAAGTGAAGTATAAGAATGGAGTGATCAAGCTAGTTGAAAGGCATCAGGAATAGAGGAAGGTGGAGGTAGTAATTTGGATATTTGGTTGGGGTAGTAACCGCCGTAACAAGCCAGCTACTCCCGTCTTTGAGAGTGCAAATCCTTTTTTCCACATTTCCTCTTGCTGTTGAAGCTTAGAGTGATGTTGGAGTCACAGTAACCATGTGTATGTTTATTGAATAAGGGTATTGTCTCCAGGCAGTAGCCATCATTCTGGCGAGTCACCTACTCTTCATTGGCGGCCTCTTGACTTTATGGATCCACAGTGTTTATCCCACGCCCCTTTGAAGTCCTTCACAGTTCTGGTCTTCACCACTTCCTCCGGAAGGGCATTCCAGGCATCCACCACCCTCTCCGTGAAGAAATACTTCCTGACATTGGTTCTGAATCTTCCTCCCTGGAGCTTCAAATCATGTAGATGTTGAATACTGTTGAGGATAAGGAAGAGCCTTGTGGGACTCCATGGGGGAAGGGGATTTGCTTGGATTCAGTGTCGTCTCATCACTAGTCTTGCCAAGTTTCTCTTCACTGTCCTTGCCACGCTCAAGTCCCAACCCTATGTAAACCAGTCTTCCCATTCTAACCTTGTCTTCTCATGGTGTCACATCTGGTTCCATGACCTGTTCCTTTCTCTTGCTTGTGGCCTACAGGCCTTCTTTTTTGCTTTGTGGCCTATGGGCCTTTTGCCTTGCCTTGCCTTGCCTTGAGGTTCTCAGGCCTATTCCCTCTTGTATCCTGCCTTGAGGCTTTTGGGCCTATTCTGTCTGTTCTGAGCCTTTCTGCCTTCGGGCTGCTGTGTTCTTTGTTCAGTGTTTCCCTTGTCTGCCTTGTTAAGGTCCTGCCCTAGTCTGCCTGGTTAGTCTTGTCCTGTCTGTTCCTGTATCCTGTCCAGTTCTGCCTGTTTCAGAGTCTTGCTTTGCCTTGTCTCACCCTTGGCTTGTCTAGTTCCAGGTGCTGCTTAGCATCCAGCTTTGTCTTGTCCTGCCAGTCAAGTCTGCCGGTCCAGCCTGCTGAACCTTGCCTGCCTTTTCCAGCCTACCAAGCCTGCCCAGCCTTTGTACAAGCCTTGTTTTCTGTCTGCCTTGTCTAAGCCTTGTTTCCAACCTGTCTTGTCCAAGTCTTGCCTGAGTGGACTCACCACAATAAGGTACTGCTGCTGCAGAGACCTACTGGCCCCCAGAACCCAAGGACTCAACCTGTGGGGGAGGGGGCTGGCTAGAAGGAAGACCAGCTCTTGTCTTGTCTCGAGTCCTGCCTTGGAGTCCCGTGCTGCTCTCCAGGTGGGTTTCCCAGACTTCAGGGCCCATAACACGGAGCAAGAGGCAGGCTGCATCTAAAATAATAACAAAGACCATTGAGAAAATGATTGCTCTAGATGACTAGCCCCTGAACGTGGTGGAGAATGTGGTTTTTAAGAGTCTGCTCAATAAGTTAGCCCCGAATTACAAAGTTTCCTCCAGGACAACATTTAGTATGTAGGAAGGTCATCTGTACCCTGTACAACCAGTGCCATAGTTACATAAAGGTGCAGCTGGCTAAGACAGATGTACCATGCATTTCACCAGCGATATCTTTGTTGCGGTCCCGGTCGCGACACTCGCAACCGGGACCTTACCTTCTCTTCCGGGGTCCCGGGGCCGGGAGCCCCACGGTAGTCCACCGGTCCTTGGGCCTGGTTCTCGGTGGCAGCCTCCATGCCTGGGCGGGCCGGCACGGCCTGTTCTGGGTGGCGTCTCCACGAGGGAGACGCCGCCGACTCACTGAACGTAGCCCCTCCCCTCCTAGGCGCGCGCGCGCAAGGAGGGTGAATTTAAAGGGACTTTCCCGCCATACTGCGGGCCGCCCCTTTCCATGACGTTAGACGCCGGCAAATACTTAAGGCCGGCGTCTGCCTCTGCTAGATGCCTTGCCACAAGGTTACCTTCTGGTGCTTAGTTGCTGTGTGCTCTGTGTGCTTGCCTGCTTCCTCGCTGGTTCCTTGTTCCAGTTGTCCCACTCCAGTTCCTGGTCCAGATCCTTATCTCCTGTTCCAGTACCCGCTTCAGTTCCAGTCCTGGTTCCTTGTGCTCCAGATTCCTGTTCCTGCTTTTGTTCTGGTTCCGGATCTTCTCTGCCTGTCCTGGTATCACTTCTCTGGTTCTGACTTCAGCCTGCCTACGACGCTTCGTGTTTGCTGCCTGCCTCGACCCCAGACTGTCTCCACTGGTTTTCCTGATCGCCTAAGTCCCAGCGGCCCGGGCTCCTACAGGCTCCTCCCGGGGGAGTCTCGGGCTTCCAGGGTGAAGTCATCTCCTTCGGTCTCCTAAGGCCCAGCGGCCCGGCTCCTACAGGCTCCTCCTGGGGGAGTTCGGGCTTCCAGGGTGAAGATCTATCTCATCGCTTGGCAAGGTATCCGCCTCCCAGCCTGTATTCCATCCACGGAGACTTCTCTTCTTTCCATCTATCCTCTCCATCAGGCCGGCCCAAGGGTCCACCGAAAACACTCGCAACAATCTTGACTTGCACAAATGCTACGCATATTTACCTCTCCATGACAGCACACTGGTGGGACCTGACTGAAGCAGCGGCAGGAAGCAGCTCTAGTGGGGATGGCATATAAGGGTATAAGTGGGTTTTGCTGCACACCCAGTTGATGGATAGCCATCATATCATGTGCAATATTCTATCATCCATAAGAAAGGTACTTAAGGGTTGGCAGTTAGACTGCAGAGGCAGGAGTTTTCAGACAGGTTTCTTTGTGACAGATTGTGATGCAAATATATTAAAGGCAATAGAAGATGGAGGTATCTGTTTGCTTTTCACAATTGATGCACCTGGCAGGGTTGCTGGGTACCAGGGATCAAGGGAATCTATTCTTGAAGGGCCCGATAGAGAGGTGTAGAAAAATAGGATATTCTATCAAAGTGTGAAGGGAGGCCAGCTTCTTCATGAGAAGCAGGAAGAATTTGGGATGACTCACAAGCATCTGATTCAAGATGTTGGCACCTGCTGGAATTCCACCTATATGATGCTGCAAAGGTTAGTAGAGCAGTATACACCCCTTCATGATCTGTCTCTGGAAACAGAGATAGATGTAGCACCCCAGGGCATTATGATTGGGTAGTGATGAGACAGCTGATGGAAATCCTGAAGCCCTTCAAGGATGCCATGGAGAATCTGAGTTCAAAAAGTGCCAACCTGGGTAGAATCAACCCTATAGAAAATATTCTGGAAGAAAAGTAGGAGAGTTTCCATGAACAAGAGGGAATGGAATTGGAAGCAGAGGTACTGCGGTTTCTGGATTCCTTACAGTGCCAGGTGCAATAGAGAATGAAACCTCTCATGAAAAACAATACATGCATACTTGCCACATGTTGTGATCCACAGGTGAAAGGAAGTCTCTCCCTCCAGTCCCAACATCTCAGATTTATGAAGGAAATGCTGGTAGCTAGGGTATGTGAACAGGGGCACCAGAGGCAGAGGTACAGTAGGGATGTAGCACATAAGAGTGGCCACCTCAAACAGTTGTGCAAGTAGGAGCAGCATGTTGTCAGCTAGTACTTCCTTCTCATTTTAATATACCAAAACCACATTGGCCACAAAGAACTATCTCTCCTGATACAGGCCTTTGCAACAGCAGCTGGCAAGAGAGACTCTTGGTCCACCCCAGCACAAATTTCTGTGACACGCTGTCTCATAGAGCCTATTGAGGAAATGGATACAGACATGTTGCTACATTTGGCGACTCGTGGGACGTCCCTGAAAGCCACTGCACTCACCCTGGTGCCACCAGCAGGCATATAATGCTGCAGGGCTTCTGCCATGACTGTCATCTCCAGATGACCTTGCATAGGTGTGTGCACACCTGACGTCACCTCATTTAAAGGCCCACGGTGGGAAAAGTCTGCGGCGCCCATTGATGACTTCACCAGCCTTAGCCCTATAAAGGATTCTCAAGACGTCTCTACCTTTCCTCAGCAATGGGTCTCCTGATTCCAGTGTGCAGTATATGTTCCTTTCCTGCATTTCTGCTTCCTGCCTCAACTCTCCAACCCAGCCTTGCCTCGTCTCTCTAGCCCAGCCTTGTCCAGCTTTGTCAAGCCTCTCCTTGCCTCATCCAACCATGCCTCATTCAATCTTGCTCTCCCCTGCCCTTGCTCTGCCTCTGTTGTGTTGTTCTTATCTTCAAAAACTTGTCTTGCCTTGACTTGTCCATTTTGTCTTGTCCTGTCCCTTGGTATCTCACCTTGCCTTATCTCATCTGTCTTGTTCCTCTGTGTTTTCTTGGTTTTGGCTTGATTCTCCAGTTCTGACTTCTGCTTTGGACATGCTTGCAACCTGGACTTGGCCTTGCCTGGAATCTGACTACATCTGTCTTTTGCCTGCCCAGACTGTTGGCCCATCCCTGGACTCTTTTGTGGATCACCCACAGGACCCAACTAAGACCTGCTGGCCCCTGGAAAACAAGGGCTAAACTTGCAAGGAACAAGGTTGGTTTAGGTAAAGCTCAAACCTGTCCCTGGACCAGCATGTGTCCACCTGCTGTCAGCGTGAGCCTAGTGGGCTTGCTGACTAGGAAGTGTCAACAACGCCACAGCACAAGGGCTCACACCCCTTACACATGTTGGCATATTGGGCTAACATGTCAGCTGTCTAGCCAAGGTGGCTCAGTGCTGTCTTTCTTGTCCACCAACTAGCATGCCCAGGGAATGAATCTTCTCAATGGCAGGGGACATCGTGAGCCCTCATCACTCAAGGCTGGCATTAGAATTGATGGAAAAGATAATCTTTGAAAATTAATCTGCCTTTGCTTGGGTTTCGAGAATTTCCATATGAGTGGCAAAATGACTGAAAACACCTTGAAGGTCTTGTTGCAGCTTTGCCTAACTGCCATGCTCCTGAGATACCACCTTAGAGATCTTGCTGCCATATGCCTACCTGCAATTCTGCAGATGTACTACTATCAGGGTCTTACTGCTACTGCTCTGTTTACCTGCCATGCCCACAAGATAAAATCTTACGTTCCTTACTGCTACCACTCTGCCTACCTGCCATGCCCCTGACATACCATTTTAGTGGTTTTCTGCCTACCTTGCATGTTACTGATATATCACTTTGGGGATCTTGCTGCTTATATGCCTACCTACCATGCCCTGGAAGTACCAGCATGGGAATTTTGGTGCCTTCATGTTCTTTGCTGTTTGAATCTCAGCCTAGTTCTCCCACTGTATTTATTTCTTAATTATACTGGGGTGTTTTGTCCCCAGAAAAAAATATGAAAAAAGGAAAAAGAAATACAAGGTTTTCCTCCAACCCCACCTCTTTTATAGTTTTCCATCTTGCTATCATTGCCTATCTAGGCCTTTGTGTTGTTTGCAATGGACCGCATTCCTTGCCTTGGTGGTTTAGACAACTTTGTGCAGTTTGCATTCCAAACACTGGATGCCTTAGGGGTTTTGACAATTTTATACTGTTTGCGATTCACCATACTATATGTCTTGGGGTTTTTGATGACTTTCTGCTGTTTGCAATTCACCACATTGTACGCTTTGGGGGTCAGCACTCATCAGCATATATTAACTTAGCAATCACCACAGTTATACAAGTAATTGATGGAACCATAACTGATTTACTAAGCCATTCACAGTTTTACTGTACCATTTGTGTATACATAATGGGGTAGATTTTCAAAGGGGTACGCACGTATGATGCACGCATGTGCCGAGCCTATTTTACATAGGCTCGGCGGCGCGTGCAAGCCCTGGGACACGCATAAGTCACGGGGCTTGCATGGAGAGGCGTGTCGGGGGCGTGCCACAAGTGACGCGGCGTTTTGGGGGCAGGCCGCGAGTGACACGGCGTTTCGGGGTCAGGCCTGGGGGCATGGCACCAGCCCAGGGGCGTGGTCGAGGCCTCCAGACCAGCCCCCGGGTCGGGTGATGGCACGCCAGCAGCCCGCTGGCATGCGCAGATTTACGCCTGCGGAAATCTGCCAACAAAGGCAGGGGTGGGGTTAGGTAGGGGAAGGGAGGGGAAGGTGAGGGGAGGAGGAAGGAAAGTTCCCTCCGAGGCCGCTCTGATTTCGGAGCGACCTCGGAGGGAACAGGCAGCGCGCGCTGGGCTTGGCGCACGCAGGTTGCACAAATGTGCACCTCCTTGCGCGCGCCGACCCCGGAGTTTATAAGATACGCGCCGCTACGCGCGTACCTTATAAAATCCAGCGTACTTTTGTTCGCGCCTGGTGCACGAACAAAAGTACGCACGTGCGTACATTTATAAAATCTACCCCAATATGTGCACAGCTTGAACTTTACAGTTGTACAGAATCATATGCTAGTCTACTAGTAGAATCAATCACATTCCTCCTACTGAGACCAGCATCCCCCACTCTGGCTGTCTTTGAGATTCTTTTCAAATCCTCTTTCCTTATGGTACTTGCCAATGCTTGGTCTTGCCCTGGCCACCTGTTGCTTTGCACTTTTGCTGCAGCATTCCTTAGGCTCTTCCTTCCACTCCAGGTACTGCTTATTCTTTACAGTTTAAAGGTGATCCACTGATAGGATCACCCACATTCCTCCTACTGAGACCGGCATTCTCCACTTTAAATGTCTTCAAGGTTCTTTTCAAATCCCCTTTCCTTACAGTATCTACTGACTCTTCGTCTTCCCCTGCCCATCCTTGGCATGCTTGCTGCACCACTCCTCAGGCTCTTCATGTCCATCATGGTACTTTTGGCTTTTGATGCCATTTTTCCTCCTGCCTCAGCCCTTGAGGTATATCTTAGTGGGTGTTTGGCCAAGGTGCCTTCTGTGTTACTCTGCTTCTTCTATTTCAGTTTTTAATATTCACCAGCATCAGTATTGCTAACGCCGCTCCAAGCTACTCTTGGTACCTTAGGGTTCATCCTCTACTGCTCTGGCAATCTTCAAGATTCTTTCCAAAATCCATTCTCCAATAGTACCTGTCAACTCTGTCTTGCCCTGGCCAACCAATGCTTTACACAGGCCTTACTCATTCATTTATCATTAACTGTTTCATGTCCTTGCATACATTTTTTTCAAACTCTGTTCCCTTATTGTTTTTACAGTTATTGGTCTCTTCCAGTATTTAGCCTTCGATGCATTATACCACAACAAAAATCAAGGGCTACAGAAGTGCAGGACCTAGATTCAGGACCCTGTTCCTCCATGTTTACTGCTTCTAAGGTAATGGCGGTAGTATTTGCAAAAATTGATTCAGAAGAAGAATCATGTCCTGAATTCACTGAATCACAGGATATTAAACAGTTAACTGCTAACAAGTATTTGATGCCTCCAATCCGTAGCATCTTGGCATCCAGTGAAAAACAACTCCAAGCTGAAGCAGCCAATGCCTTCATCTGATACTATACAGAAACAACAAGAGGCTTCTTCCAGGGATTTTCTCTGGCTGCTGTCTGCTTCGAGCTTTCTACCAAATGTGGTTGTTGCCTTTTCCCATTCATTTGGAGCCTTGGGGTTTTCTTGCTACTCTGGGTGGCTACTTTATGCCTCTCATGATGATTTAGGGTCTTTATGCCATTTTGTCACTTGCTTTCACTTTCTAACACTGCCTTGGTGGGTTTTCTGCCTCTTCTGGTGCTTTGTTCCCTCTTCAAGTGCCTTACTTGGTGCCACTTTGCCTCTTTCGTACAGCCTTGGGGGATTCATGCCAAAAATGTTGGTGCCCTTTGCCCTGCTTTTGCAACCTTCATGTGATCTGGCCACATTTGCTGCTGTTTTGCTCCTCTATTGGGTGCCTTGGAGAACTCCTGTCACTGCTGGTTCTGTTTTGCCCCATTACAGGTCTGTGGATTTTTTATGCCACTTTGATACCATATTGACTTAGTCTTGATGCGCTGGCATGCGTTCACCCTCCTAACGATATCTACCCACCATCTTCTTTAGAAATGATTACAAAATCCCAATTTGGAATCCCAAAATAGCCTGCATTGGTTCCCTCATTGACTCTTAACAGGAAACAAATGAACAAATAAAAAGAACAAGTAAAAAATGTTTTTCATTTGAAACAAACCTAACGAATGATTGTGACCTATAAAATGAATGAATGGACCAAAAATCTTTTGGACTCTGCACATCTCTACAATTCACATGAATTTTGACCATTTTGTAATAGTTGTATGTGCACAAGGACAGGCCTGATCAGCATGTGCAAAGAGCAACTTGCTTGCTTGGCAAATAAATTCATCTTTTTGGTTTTGTTTGTTTTTTGGGGTTTGTTTTTTTTGGGGTTTTTTTTGCAAAACTTTCACTGTCAGATGTATTGCACAACATTTTGTGCAAACAGTCAAAATCTAGTAAAAGTATTGGAAAAAAGCAAAATCATATTAGCAACAGAGCCTGATATTCAATAGCCCTATGCACTTAACTTTAAAAGTCAGGCGCCCTTTGAAAAGTCAAGCGCCCTTCTGAATAAAAAGGTTTGCTGGTTTAGAGCCTAAATTTAGATACCTAAAAAGTGGGTGGGGAAAAGGGTGCAGTCAGGGTGGGAGAATGAACTTAGATATTGAGTTTTTATTTTCAACACTGAGTACCTAAATAAAGCATCTTTAGGAGCTCCAAGTTAAGGTGCCTAAAATTACAGTTAGGCACCTATATTCAGCCATTAAGGGCATCTTAAATCAGGTGTTGAGCTCTCTTTGAATATTGTGTTCATATTTTCTAGGAGACATGGTAAAACAGTTTTGGCACATTCTTGCAAAAATGAAAGAGTCATTCCCTATTTGTAATGTGCTTCTACGAGCACAGGGTGAAAAATTAAAGCAAAAGGGATAGTTTGCACTAATAATTCACAAGACTCCAAATCCAACCTATAAATTTTGCAGATCTCTAATGTAGTATAATGTGCACTTTAATGGTGTCTTAATGTATGACACCATGTATACATTTAGATTTTGAGGACTGTAAAAGAAGCAAAGCAAGGCAAGCAGTTCTTAACAATTAAACATATGCACAATGATGCTCTCATGCATTAAGAGAAAAGGATTGCACTTAGGGGCGGATTTTAAAACCCCTGCGCGTGTAAATCCAGCAGGATTTACGCGCGCAGGGCCCTCGCGCGCCGATGCGCCTATTTTGCATAGGCCGCCGGTGCGCGTAAAGCCCCGGGGCGCGCGTAAGTCCCGGGACTTTCGAAACGGGGAGGGAGGGGGCGTGTCCGGGGGCGTTCCCGAAATGATGCGGTGTTTCCGGGGCGTGTCGCGGCGTTTCGGGGGCGGGCCCGGGGGTGTGGCGCCGGCCCAGGGGCGTGGTCAAGGCCTCCGGACCACGCCCCCAGGACTGGAGGACGGAGCGGGGCTGCCGGCGACGCGCGCAAAGTTACGCCTGCTGAAAGCAGGCGTAACTTTGCCAACAAAGGTATGGGGGGGTTTAGATAGGGCCGGGGGGGTGGGTTAGGTAGGGGAAGGGAGGGGAAGGTGGGGGGAGGGCGAAGAAAAGTTCCCTCCGAGGCCGCTCCGATTTCGGAGCGGCCTCGGAGGGAACAGGCAGGCCGCGCTGGGCTCGGCGCGCGCAGGTTGCACAAATGTGTACCCCCTTGCGCGCGCCGACCCTGGATTTCATAAGATACGCGCGGCTATGCGCGTATCTTATAAAATCTGGTGTACTTTTGTTCGCGCCGGTGGCGTGAACAAAAGTACCCGTGCGCGTAGTGTTTGAAAATCCGCCCCTTATTATACCAGGGTTAGATAACACTGGTCCTCGAGAGGCCACAACAGGTCTAGTTTTCAGGATATCTACAATGAACAAGCCTGAGATATGCTTGCATGCACTGCCTCCCCTGTATGCATATCTATCTCATGCATATTCATTGTGGCTATCCTGAAAACCAGATCTGCCTGTGGCACTCGAGGACTGGAGTTGCCCTTACCCCTGTATTATACTATTATAAGGCACGTATGAGATTTAGATTTGTTCGTGCTTTGTAATGAGAAGCATCTTTAATTCTAAAATGTGCCGGGGGAAGGCCCTCCTTACAGAGCTCATTTTGTAATATCAAGCTGCTCTTCTGCTGCAAGCATCGACACTGCACCAACAATAAGGTGCAGAGGGAAGGGGGAGAGAGTCAATCAAATAATTTGATTACAAGAACACCTTATAGTGCTGTATAATCATAACAGGGAACTCTCTGAACACAGGTAGGTGCACCTCATTTTCCAACTCATTTTCCTTATTTTTTGCAGGTTAAACATGATTTGTTTCGCAGACAGCTAGGTCCCAATGCTCGTGATGGGTCTGCATTGTCAAAAGGGACCATGGACAGTGGTCTTGGGCTTGAAGATGAGCTTGCCGGAGGAGACCTCCCTGGCACTGTGACCAACAAGTTATCAGCCAGAGAAAAAGAGAGTAGAGAAAACACAGGTACAGTCCTAAAGCTAAGGAGATGCTTTTCAAGAAGGACATAACGTATAATATTGCCATACTGTAGAATTAGTTTCGCTGGCAAAAAAATGTTTTTTGCCAGCGAAACTGATCCTTTAGAATGCTGATGATCCTTTAGAATGCTTTAGAATGCTAGATGATCCTTTAGAATGCTGATGGTTTGTTTTTTTTTTGCATACAAAATACTGTAGAATTAGTTTCGCTGGCAAAAAAATGTTTTTTGCTAGATGATCCTTTAGAATGCTGATGGTTTGTTGTTTTTGGCATACAAAATGATTAAGCTGGGTTTGATCAATTGGAGCTGAGAACAAAATACGAGAAAATTAAGGGCCAGATTTTTAAAAGGTTACGCACACAACCGGCCTATTTTAAAAAGGCCGGCGACTCACGTAAAGCCCCGGGACACGTGTACGTCCCGGGGCTTGCAAAAAGGGGTGGGGAGGGGGCGGGGCGTGGGCGGTCCAGGGCCAGAGGCCTCTGACACAGCGGCCATTTGCTGCTGTGTCCGAGATTGCATGCTGGCAGTTGGCCGGCGCGCGCAACTTACTTCAGCCCCAGGGCTGAAGTAAGTTTTGAAATAAAAGAAGTCATCAAAGGTGGGGAAGAAAGGACGGGGGAGGTAGGGGAAGAGAAGGGAAGGTGGGGTCGGGGGTTAGGGAAGTTCCCTCCGATTTCGGAGTGGCCTGGGAGGGAACATGGGAAGGCAGCGCGGCTCAGAGCGGACTAGGCGCACGCAAGGTGCACAATTGTGCACCCCCTTGCACGTGCCAACCCTGGATTTTATAACATGCGCACGCACATATAGGCCACGTGTGCTTCTTTTAAAATCTACCCCTGTGTGTGGTAACCAGAGGAAGGTATAACAAAGTAAATGTCAGCGGAAAAAACACCTAAGTGGTTCATTCAGTCTGACCAGCAATCTTTCGTTTTATTATTTTTCTATAATTAGGGCAATTGTTGCTCTGTGCAAGTTACCCCAGTTGACATGGGTTACTTCTTTTTCTTTGTCTCCATCATTTAGCCATTAGGAATCCTGTGTTTCTCCCATGCCCTTTTGAATTCCATTATTGTCCTCATCCTCAAAAAAAAAAAAAAGACTCTCTTACATATTTAGCCAAGTCTAGTTCAAAAACAAATTCTTTCCTGCCTCCAAATATGGCATTCATAGGTAGGAAAATGAAGTAAAGCCTGATTTTTATTGCATGAAAATTTAATTTTACTACTGCTCATTTAAATTGACTAAAACAGCAACCACACGACTTTATCCAAGACGAAAGATACCACAATACAACTGTGAGGAAAAAATAAATGAGCAAAGTCGCCAAAACAATTTTTGACCTGATGAAGGGAGTATTAGCTCCTGAAAGCTGGTCAAGAAATGTATTGTTAGTCCAATAAAAATGTATCAGCGTGTGTGTGTGTCTGTATATATATGTTATATTTAATAACTTTCGACATTTCTGTACTTTCCAAAGGACAATCATACTAGTTTCTGAGAGATTCAGAACTCATTCTGTGCCTATATGCTAAAAGCTTCCAAGAGCATGTTACGATTCTGCTTGTGGGAACTAGCCCACAAGCAGCCTTTCACCTCTTTTTTTCGCCAGCCAGCCAGCCCCGATGCCGTCTGTCGTCTCCGCGCGCTGGAGACCGCCCACAGTTTGCTCCTGCACGGCGGGCCTTGCTGCCAGGCCTCCACGCGGCCTGGAGGCCACCTCCGCCTTCCTTCTCGCACAGCAGGCCTTGCAGCTGTGCTCCGTGGCAGGAGCCGCTGCTGTCTCTCCTTCACCTCGTGGCCAGGAGGCTGCAGACACCATTTCCTTGCGGCCAGGAGGCCGCCGACACTGAGCCCGCGTGGCGGGGTGCTGTTCCTGCTCTTCTCACCTTCGCGGCAGGAGCCACCGATGCCATCGTTGCTCCTCTTCTTGCGGCCGGGAGGCTGCCTGGAGCTCCTCCTCGTGGCCTGGAGGCCGCCACCGATGTTCTGCAGTGGCAGGAGCCGCCCCCAGCTTCTCTTCAGCAGCAGGAACCGCCTCCGTAGCCTTGGGCCTACTCCTTCTCTGCAGTGGGCTGTTGCTGTCCCTAGTCCTACCTCCTTAGGCAAGAAGCCAAGCCTCCTGTCTGGATTTAAAGGGCCAGTCCTCCTGGCTCCTCCTTATGATGTCATCCTGGGTGTTCCTCTTCAGCCCTACAAAAGGGCTCAATCTGCAGTTCCTCTTCACCTTTACAAGGAGTCAGTCATGGAGTCGGAATGCTCCTGGATCCTCCATTCCAGCTCTTCGGTCCAGGAGTTCCTGATGTCCAGCTCCGCATCTTCAAGGCACTCTGATCTATGTTGGAATTCCTTTGTCTTCCTTTGTGGTTCCTGATCCTTCGTCTCATCTTCGTTCCATGTTTGGTCTCTCACCGGATCCTAAGTCCATGTCTTCGTCGTCCGACCCTACTGATGTCTTCACCTTCAGATCTTCCTGAAGTGCTCATCTTCTGATGTCCTGTCCTTCCAGAAGTCCGTCATCCTGTTGTTCTGCCTCTCGGAGCCTCCTCACTGCTCTTCGTTGGGTGCCCTGGGGGTCCGAAGTCCAGATGTCCAGATGTCTTGTTCTCCAGTTCACTTGACACCTCCTCGATGCTCTTGACTGAATGTCCTGGGGGTTAAAGTCCAGATGTCCTGACATGCTAGACGTCTTCGTGTAAATTTGTCTTCGTCTTCAGAATCCTCTTGATGTCCTCGTCTTCGTTCCTTTTCGCTGTCAAGCAACGCAATAAACTCCTCATATTCCCCATTATTTCTTATCCCCCAAATCCCTCCCTGTATTGTCATGCCTCCATAAGGTGGTCTTTATCCTATTCTTAAAACATTTTCTAAATATGTAAAAATCTGGAATGCTATTCCTCCATATTGCCATAAGCTTTTCCAATTGATAAACTCCTGATAATCTTTTATAGAAATATAACAATTTTGCACCTACTTGCAATTAATATCTGAGTGATTAGTTTATTTAAGATCTTTGCATCATCCACTCTACATTGAAAAGAAAGATTTTTGGATCCCAATCCCCATTGTTGCGTCCGTCGGTCACAGACGGCTGCGACCGCTCTGTCTTACCTCTTTTCTTCCCTTTTCCTCCTTCTTGGGCAGGGTGGCTGCCTCCGGAGCTGAGTGCCTCGGTGTCTCCAGCTTAGCATGGGAGTTCCAGTCCGCCATGCTCATTCCCTTGGCCTCCTAGGGCACATGCACATCTCCTACGATCAAATACACGTCATGGCGGGAACCTCAGGGGCGTCCCCACCGCATGACATCAATACCTCCGGGTATTTAAAGCCTCCACTTCACTAACACCTTTGAGTTAGCAAGGACTTCGGTTTAAGCTACTCTGACCACGCTAAGCTGCACACTTAGACGCCGCTCAACACTCCAAGGGCCTCGCTCCTTTAAAAGTTCAAGACTCCCGCTCCTCGGGGGTCTCTTGCTTCCATCACCCTTCGGGGCCTCTACTAATTGAGACAACCACTCCTTGGGGGTCTCTCTTATTCTTTTCAGGATCTCCAGACTATCAGGTACTCGCTCCTCGAGGGCCTACCAGTCTATGTATCCTGTACCACGGACCTTCGGTCCCATCTCACTACCAGGAAGACGCCTATACTCCTGTGAGTACCTCTACAATCTGGTGCTCCAACTCCACCCACCAGGTTCGACGTTGCCCGCACCACGGGTCCCCACCTCTCTTGAACATCTGGGTGAGATTCTACATCTGAGACTGTTGAACATATTGGCATTTCGCGGACCTCAGTGCCTTACCTTCCTGCTTCACACCATCTATCTACAGCAGTACAATAAAGCCTTCCATTCATCCCGTGTCTGCTATCTGAGTTTAGCCTATCGCTGTGGTTCCCCACGGGGCCCCTCCCCATGGGCGGAGTCATCTCCACAGTGACCGAGGGTCCACAATGCCACAAACACAACAGATTGCTAACTACATGGACTCAGCTCAGCTCGCGGCCCTGCAGGCCATCCCTGGCCTAGCCCAGCGGATCACGGAACAACAAGTCTTTGGAGAGCTTAGCTACTGCCTTCAATCAGTTACATGCTCAACTGAATTCTTCAGCTCCTCCTGTGAAGGAATTGCTGTCCCCTGTGGTAACCCTCAAGACCACTGTACCTTTATCCACACCTACCCACTTTATGGGTGAAGCCAAGATGAGCAGAGGGTTTGTTAATCAATGCAGCATGCATTTTTCATTACAGCCTACCTTCTTTCCCACTGAAGACCACCTACATCCTATCGTTCCTAGAAGGACGAGCTCTGGCCTGGGCTTCACTGTTATGGGAACGTGAAGATCCTATCCTGAACGATTTACCAGGATTCCTAAAACTTTTTAAGTCTGTTTTTGATGACCCGGTTCGCCAGACTGTTGCTGGATCTGCTTTGCTCAATGTTCAGCAAGGTAAGAAGCTGCTTACAGACTTTGCAATTGAATTTAAGACTTTAGCATCCGAATTACATTGGGACTTTGGATGCTTATGTGTGATATTCATGGAGGGTCTCAACTCTCGCTTAAAGGACGAGTTAGTGGCTCGTGATTTGCCTGATACCCTTGAATCTCTGATGGAATTGGCTGGGAGAATTGACCGCTGCATCTGCGACTGAACTCTGGAGGCAAAGAGTCCACAAAAGTCTACAGTGGGAGCTAACCATCCTAAACCTGTGCCGATTGCTTCTAGCTTACTGTCTACATCCTTAGATGAAGAAAAGCCAATGCAGTTAGGCCTTAGCCACTTAACGTCCAAGGAGAGACATTTCCGCAAGCGCATGGGGTTATGCATGTATTGTGGCCAATCGGGCCACGCAGTCCAAACCTGTCCCATCTGTCCGGGAAACTGATGGGCCTAGGATCTGCAGGAGGACTTCTCCTGGGCCTCAATTCTCCTACTCCGCCATTATCCTTACCAGTATCGCTGCTCTGCGGAGGTCTTGAATTTCAGACTCTCGCTCTCATTGACTCCGGTGCAGGAGGTAATTTTATTCTGAAGCGCTTAGTTGAACATCTACAGATTCCTACCACACCAATAGCTAAGCCTCTACTATTGTCCTCTATCCATGGAGAACCACTTCCTGGAGAAGTTTCATTGACCACCCAGGCCATTGGCCTGCGCACTGGAGCTCTACATTCAGAATACACTTCATTTCTAGTATTGGAAAAAGCCATGCATCCAGTGCTATTGGGGCTGCCTTGGCTTCAAGACCATATGCCACAATTTAATTGGGCCATGTTGGAACTGTCCCAGTGGGGACCAGACTGTCATGGTCGGTGTCTTGCGGAGGTTTCACCACTCATTTGCATGCCCACCACTCCATCATTATCTGGCTTATCTCCACAATACGCCTCCTTCCAGGATGTTTTCTCAAAACAAGCAGCTGATGTACTTCCACCGCACAGAGTGTTTGACTGCACCATAAATCTGAAACCTAATTCAGAACCTCCCAAAGGAAGAGTTTATCCTCTGCCAGTAGCTGAAATTAAAGCGATGTCTACCTATGTACAAGAAAATCTACAAAAGGGATTCATCAGACCCTCCAAATCTCCTGCCGGTGCAGGCTTCTTTTTCGTAGGGAAAAAAGATGGCACCTTACGCCCCTGCATCGACTACAGGGGTCTGAATGAGATTACCATCAAGGACATGTACCCCCTGCCCTTAATTTCTGAACTGTTCTATAGGCTCCAAGGAGCCAAAATATTCTCCAAATTAGACCTTAAGGGAGCTTACAACTTAGTTCGTATTCAAGAAGGAGATGAATGGAAGACTGCTTTTAACACCCGTGATGGACACTTTGAATAACTCATCATGCCCTTCAGTTTAAGTAACACACCTGCAGTCTTTCAAAATATGATGAACGACATCTTAAGGGACTTACTTTATCAATGTGTAGAGGTATATCTCGATGATATACTGATCTTTCTCAAGATCTGCAAACTCATCAGGAGGATGTCAAGAAAGTTCTAAGATGCCTGCGTGAGTACCACTTATACGCTAAGCTTGAAAAGTGTGAATTCCACAAAGTCTGTACCATTCCTGGGATACATTGTTTCTAAGAATGATTTTCAAATGGACCTTAAGAAATTAGAAAGTATCCAGGACTGGCCTCAACCTACAGGCCTGAAGGTGATATGTTCCGCTATCTGATGGGAGGAGCAATCTGATATAAATCTGCTATTAGTTAGACTGTGGAGTAGCAATCTATTATTATTAGCTCCTAAAGAAGAAGGAGTAAGCAATCTTGTAGTGTCTCAGATATCATCTTGCTAAGGAGTAGTAATCTGTAATGAATCTGATATAGTTGTGGGTGGATCTCTGGGCCGGTGGCAGATGACAACACCCCCGGGAGGATATCCCAAGAGGGACCACCAGCTACGCTTGAGTATGGAGACAGACACACATTAGTTCTTTTATTAAACAGATTTTTGAAACGACCAGAGGTGGCAGTAGTGAGCTGATATGCCCGGCAGGGCTGTAGTCCCTCAGGTACTGGAACGGTGATCCAGGATGGCTGAGCGGTTGAGAAACTGTTGAAAGTGAGTAGGCAGAGTTCATGAACAGAACTAGATGATAAAACTCACATAAGGTCTCAAGGAAGCTCAGGAGCTGGAAAGGTTTAGGCCCTTGAGGAGTGAGTACCTGGTTCCAGGGAAAGCTCTGAGAGAGCGATGGTAATTCACGATTGTTTGTAGCAGCGATAGCTTCCAAGCAATAGATAATCTTCAGAGCGTCCAGGAACATGGGCCCTCGAGGAGCGAGTACCGGTTCCTATCTGTAATCTGAAAGTAAAGAAAAAGAGCGAGGCCCCCGAGGAGCGGGTACCTCTGGTAAGTCCGAGGAGGCAAAGTAGCTTGGGAGGTGTAGCCGAAGCAATCCCCTTGCTAACTCAGTTAGATAGTGAAATAGAAACCTTTAAATATTGGAAGCGGATAATGTCATCTCAGGGGGATGCCCCTGAGGTTCGCGCTCTTGCTGGTACTTCAATCAGAGCGCGCGCGCGCCCTAGGTCTTTAGGCAACATGGCGGATCTGCAACATCAAGCCGGTCCAGGGACGCCGGAGGGAGACAGCATGGAGACACCGCGGCAGCCAGCCATCCATCAGACCCGGAGGGAGTTGCCACAGAGGTAAAGAGGATGGAGTGAGGACGTCGAGCAGCGACAGTCGCAACAGTCGCAACAGTACCCCCCCTTCCAGGCTTAGGTTTGGAAGGATGAGGTAGAACTGATGAAGCATTTCTTTGTCCAAGATATTGGTCTGAGGCTCCCAAGAGATTAAATCAGGGCCGAAGCCTTCCCAAATCAGAAGGTATTCAAAAATCTTGCCTCTGTTACGAACATCCAGAATCTCTTTGATCTTAATTTCTAAGTCATCTTCTGCATTGATGACAGGTGGATCTTGAGATTTGGAAGAATCTTGCAGAGTGTTATTGATGATATCAGCAGCAATGGATTGAGCTGCTGTGGACATCACTGAAGGTTTCAGTGGAAGTGGTGATGTTAGGGTATGTTCAAGACCCACTTCTAAAGATGACTATCCAGTAGAAGTTGCTGGATGAGAGATGATGTAGAATTCAGCAGTAATAAGTAGCTGCTATGGACGTCACTGAGGCTTCAGCGGAAGTGGTGATGTTGGGCTCCGTCCAAGATCCATTTCTAGAAATGGTGGTATTACCAGCGGAAACAGACTAGCTGGTTGCCAGAGATATCTTCTTCGGATCTAATATGTGCTGTGGATCATCAGACACATCCTCCGAATGGATGGAACGTGACAGATATCTCTAAGTTTATAATCCGTGAATGCAGATAGATGTTGAATGCCTTTGAGCTAAAGTGAACGTAGAAGGCGCTATGAATATCAGCAGCCATGTGTTAAACTGCCATGGATGTCACTGAGATCTTCAGGAGAAGTGGCGATGTAAAGGAACTTCGAAAGCTCTTTTCTTTGAAAATACATCAGCATAGTCAGTGTACTGTGGGAGTATGCCAGGCAACATGGCAGCCAAGGGTAGGCAGAGACGGGGTTGCAACCGCTCCAAACAAAAGGCTTGACAATTGGGCCCCCATCTAGTGAGCTACAGTATGGTCCAGTCAAACTGGGGTGAATGCAACTGGAGCCAGGGTAGGCCCAGTACTATGGGATGGATGGCTTTGTTGATGATGTGGAAGGCGAGATGTTCCACATCATCAACATTCACATCCAGCATTCTGGTATGCACCATTAAAGATGCCATGGTGTGAGTAATCCTTCTGGGCAAGGGAACTCAGTAGATAGAAGAAATGATTAGTGGTTCCTTCCTGAAAACAGTGGGAAGTTGAACGTGATCCACCAAGTCTCTCATCAGGAAATTCCCTCCTCCAGAGTCTACTAGGGCCAAAGTGGAGAAGTTCTGATTTCTTACAGAAATTGTTTTTGGCAGAGTCAGTTGGGGAGCTGGGGTGGTGAAGCCTAGGATCAACTCCCTGCTGGATCCTAGGCCCTGTAGTTTCCTGACCGAATTGGGCACTGGGCGAGGCAGTGCCCCATGCCAGCACAATAGAGGCACAGGCCTAATTGATGCCAATGGAGTCTTTCCTCAGGAGTGAAGAGAGGCTGGCGCAGGTGGTGATAGCGGCCGTTAGAAGCAGAGAGCCAGTGTAATGACCCTCTGAGGCAGGAGGAGCTCCCTTGATCCTTGCTGGATGTGGTGATCAACTTGGCCGGCTAGATCAATGAGACCCTCCAGAGAATCTGGGAGCTCCAGAAAGATGATGCGTATACAATCCTCCCTCCAAATGAGCTTGGTGGCGTAGTCCATTAGCATTTGGGTACCCTAGTGCAGATAGAGGAGACCAGATCCTGAGGTGGACAGCTGGCCAGGCTTGTCAAAGATGATTTTGAAGGTTATGACAAATTGCCAGAGATCCTGGAGGATCAGATCGACCCATTCCCACAGTGGGGAGGCCCAAGCCAAGGTCTTGCCATTGAGGAGGGAGAGGATGAATGTAGTCTTGTCAGAATCCTCAGGGAACAGTGCTGGTTGAAGGGAAAAGCACATGTAATAATGATTGATGAAACCTAGGCACAGCTTTGGGTCCCCAGCATACTGAGGAGCCTCTAATGTATTATGGGATGACTCGGTGCTGCAGGAGTGGAAGATGCTGCCACGGGAGGAGTTGGAGCATCTGCAGCTGCCGTAACGTCCAGGCGGGAAGCTGCCAGGATCTCCAGGAATTGTTGTTGTTCCTGGAGTTTATGTGCTAGACCCGGAATGGCCTGAAGAACAGTTGCATCTGCCAGGACCATGGCCACAGCAATTTATTGTGGGCATGGACCCTTGGACCAAGGTGGGGTTGGCACATCCTGCAGGGAGGAGCCCTGCAGATTCCCACCATTGGCTGGCGGAGATGGCTGAGGCAGAGGCCCAACTGGGGCTTCACCAATACCAGTCATCATTCCCCTTCAGTTGCCGGGATCGACTGGACTTAGGATCAGGCCTATGCTGATGAAGCGAGTTTCCGTAGAGACAATAGAGTTGGAGGTCAGGATCTAAGGTGGAAGGAGTAGCAGCGGTGTTGATATCTGCCAGTAATCAGAGGAAGGCAGAGGTCAGTCGGAGTCGCTGTCCAGGGAGAAGTCAGTGGCCAGCAGACATCAATCAGAGTCAATGTCCAGGCAGTGGTTGGTGGCAGGTGGAGGTCAATCAGTGTTGGAGTTCAAGCAGGGCTTAAGGCAGAGATCCATCCAAAGAACCAGGAGGAATGGAGAGACAGAGGGAAGGCAAGGAACAGCATGAGTGGGAGTGAAGACACTGAAGACAGGAGACGAAGGGTCAAAGACTGACCACAAGAAGACAGGACTCAGAAGTATGGACCAAACTCCAAGACAGGAACCAGGAACAGGAATCAGGAACATGGAACCAAGAGCTGGAATGCAGAAACATTGTGGCAAAGCACTACTTCCAAGTTGACCTATTGCCAAGGCAAAGAGATGCTGCTGAGGTGGCCTTAAATAGTCATGGGATCCCGACGTCATCAGGAGGTGCCGTGGGAAATTTCCTGCCTGGGCCCTTTAAACTGGGGCTGTTTGGGCACGTGCATGCCCTGGGCAGCCCCTGTTGGAGTCGGCAGTATCTTCGTGTGGCAGGGCCTGTTCGGATGTGGCAGATGGCTGCGCAGGCTACTGGGAGGCCTTGCATTGCATCGGGGAAGTCCAGGCATGGGTTGGGGTTGGAGGTAAGAATGGCAGTTGTGCGGACTGCCGAGCACAATAATTTTGGGACCTTCATGCACATAGTGGGGATTTTCCAGCTAGGGTGTGAGCCTTTGTCTTCAATAGTGACTGATCACATCAGGGGGTCTAGGAAGATAGCTCCCCCCCATACAGACTTTGACCCGGACGATAGCCCCTCTGGTTGATGCTGACTGCACAAACTGGGGGGACCCACTACACAAGCCTGAGATTTGTCAGACATCACATTACTATGTTTGGAACATCTTCATATTATGAGGTTCTGACCAATGAGAAGGCAGCACTAACAATGGCTGACAACATCACAATGTACTGCAGCCACACTGAACCTTCAGCTCTTGCATTTGAGGCAACAGTGGTCGAAGTGTGACTATATGTGGAGGCAGAGCGTGCCATCTCTCCCTGGATGCTAAGAAAAGCACCTCGGTCTTTTGTGGGAGCTCATCACTTTTCTGCTCCCACCATAGTAGAAGTACTGTTCTTTTCTGGATTATCCTCTATTCTTCCAGCAGGCAAAAGGAATATGTAAAAACAACAAAATCTAACCCTGTTACCTTTGTATAAGGAGAGAGGAATCAATTGGGGTTCCTGAGAGAACAGTATAGCACAAGTCGAAGTAAAGGAAAAGGAAATGTGATAATGATTTGGTGCCAATCTCATCTGAAAGGAAAGAGGACTGGAGAACTTCCACAGGAGCAAAGAAGACACAAGGGACTCTGGGTCCCACAGAAAGAGAACAGACAGGAGAGCCTTCAGACCTCGTTATGGCAGAAGGAAAGAGCACAGGAGCCCCATGGGCCTCACAGTGGGAGAGCCAGAAACAGAGCAGACGAGAAAGTCTCTGTGTCCAGAAGCAGAAAGGAAAAGGAGATGCAGCAGGGATACTGGCAAGAAGCTGGTGAATGAGGGAGATGTGAAGAAGGAAGGGGTGAGACTGGAGTAAGAAAGAGAGAGAGAAAGAGAAAGGGGTGGGAGATATGGGAGAAGCAAAAGGGATAGAGAGGAGACAAGGGGAGACAGATATGTGGGAGTTGGGAGACAGAGTGAAAAGTGGAAAATGGCGGCGAGAGGTGGTGGACAGAAAGTAAAGATGCAAGTGAGAAACAGGAGGAGCCCAGGATGTGACAAGTGCAAAGGAGGAATGGAGTGGGGAGACATAGGGAGAGAGTAAAAACTGAAGAGAGATAAGAGAGGAAGCCTGAAGAAAGCTGAGGACAGCAGGACTAGTGAGCAAGAAAAATGATATGAAAGGAAGGAGGGAGGGAGGGACATGAACGAAAACAGGGTACAAACTGACATGAATTCCTTATGTGATCATAAGAGAAAATGGCATGATCATATAAGGGAGCTCGAGTCCTGCAGTTCTTTAGGTCCAAGAAGCAGATAACAGACGGTAATAGCCACCTGTTGGTCTCCTTGGCAGCCTGGAAAGGCCAACAGAGGAATGAAGTTAGCGAAGAAGCCTTGCAGCCTTGTCTGATAATATTCCACTGCAAGTTTGTCTCCCAATGTAGTTATGACACAAGGACTGGGAAACTGGCCACAGCTGAATATTACCAGAAGGGGGCTAAAGCAGCAGCTGCACAATGGATTTCACTGCCACCGCAGGACAATTAATCTGATGCTCGTGCCAAGTGGAGGTTGGAAAAGAGCCCCATGGAGTTTGCCATTTTGTGTGAACCGAGAAGGGAGTGCTCGAGGGTCCCACAAGGAGCAAAAGTAGTAAGACAGACTAGTAAGAGTGGAGGCTTGTAGGAAGGAGACGGACTGAGACAGAAGGAAAACAGGAGGGCACATGCAGGCAGAAATATGACTGTCTTTAATATCAAAATTGAATGACTCCAGAATAATACTGCGTCATTACTTTAGCTGTTGTATGACAAGGTCAGCTTTCTGTTTATTTTCAGATTCCATGTTATTTGGTGATGGATTAATCAGTAAGAATGGAAATCTGCAAGAAAGGGAGCGACAGACGTCGTCTGACATCCTAAAGGAGCTTATGATGCAAGGCATAATCCAGAGTCAAACTAGATTTGTAAGAAATGGGGAAGCCTATGATGTCATGGTAAGTACATGACAGAGTTCTTCTCATTCGAAAACACAAATAAAAAGTGAAAAATTGCTGGAGCTTCCTATCTGTTTGTCTTTATTAGAATGTAAGCTGTACAAAGCAGAAACTGTCTACTATGTGTATCTGTAGAGTGCAGTGTACACCTGGTAGCAACTATACAAATGATAATAATAATAATTTTCAAAGCTTTTTACCTGTGTAAAATGCCCTACAAATATTCTCCCCGCCCCTCCACTATGGGTTCCTACGCTGTGGGTGTTTTTTACTGTGTCAAAAAAGGAGTGGGGTTAGGTCAAGGAAAGGAAAGTAATTGTGAGATTTGCATTTTGGAAGCCCTATGCTTACTTTGCACGGGTACATTTGTACTTGCTTTGAAGCGGTGTAAATGTTTGTGAGTACTATCTACTCGTTGTCCACCTGCTGGTCCGATTTACAAAGGGAAACTCCGCATAGTGTTTCCCCTTAAAAATGTGTTTGTCTTCAGGACAAGCAACATCCCCCCCCCCCCCCCACACACACACACACACTGTGTTCAATTTTAAAATTGCCTTCAGTTTCACTAAGTATCACTATATGAACGGGGGGTAATTTTCAAAAGGAGTTATGCGCATAAATGTAACTACTATTGTAGCAATTTTCAAACGCTATTTACTCACGTAAAGTGCACTTATGTGAGTAAATCCTATGGACAATTCAATGGCATATATTGTAGCAATTTTCAAAAGCCCACTTACTCGAGTAAAGTGCATTTACATGCGTAAAACCCAGTTTTACGCATGTAAATGCTTTTTAAAATCAGACCCACAGTGTACATGTGTCTTTTTTAAATGTACTAAATATGTTGTATTAAATGTCATACTAAATACGTTGTACAATAGTAGAAGCAGATTGTGAAGGAGTGGCCTTATTACCCCTCCTTAACCCGTGCGGCGGGATCAAGCTAGTGGCCTGGTCCATCTTAAATCTCATAGAGGGAGAGAGCTCTGTGGGCGGGACCCTGCTGGAGCAGGAGAAGAGTCAGAGCCCAGCTGGGATCAGGAGGCCCTGCAGCTCTAGGAGAAGGCAGCTCCTAAATACATTTCTGACCTATCGACAATTGTGAATGTTGCTGCTAGAAGTTCACCAGTCTTCTACTGAATGTATGCTAAAAAGGTTTAATAAAGTGAATGTTGCATGAAGAAAAGGTGGTTCCATCCCACACAGATCTCCTCCATTTATGCATGTAGACTGCCCTGTACCTTAAACCTTTCCCGAATCAACCATAGTTCAGGGCTTGCCTGTTCAGTCCTTGGCCTCTTAAGTTAATGCTGCCAATTAGAAGTTAATATTCAGATGGTTTATTTGACCCAGTTCAGGGATTCAGCCAAACTGCAGGTTGTAAATTTCCTGATGCTCTGAATGGCTCTGATTTACTGTTTAGCCAGAAAATAAGTTAAGCTGGAGGCATTCCAAGGGGCTAATTCTGATATTCAGAGTCAGCCAGATAAACTAAGCCTCTTGCCTCATCCCCCAACAACATCAGTCACCAAATTAGACTAAGGGGCTCAGACACTTTATAGGCAACTTCAGATATAATAACATATTTCATTAGCTAAGAAGTTGGCTAAAACAACCAGAATATAATCATTTACCAGTGTGACTACTGGCACTTGTAATGCATGTGGCCATGTCTGAATGAGATACACAGTAGCTGCTTTTTAAGTTCCAACTTGCCCCTGAAGCAGATGATTTTTTTCGTCGAAATGCTGTCAGCGTCGGGCCTGTTTCCCAGCGGAAAGCACGGGTCTTCACACAGCTGAAGAAAGCATACGAACCAAGTTGCCAAGTTAGGTTCCTTTTTTTGTTTATAATTAAATACCCCATGCTACATTTCATCCTGCCAATGGGAACCTTGACTTGGGAAAGGACTTTGATTTTATAAGCTTTGGAACCCAGCATATTTTTTATCTGCATAACAAAATTAAAAATACTAAATACTGTCCTAAAAATTTGACCATTTTCATTTCCAGCAAGACAGACTGGTAAATGATTATACTCCGGTTGTTTTAGCTGACTTCTTGGCTAATGCACATTATGATACCAGAAGTTGCCTATAAGGCATCCAAGCCCCTTCCTTAGTCTACTAATTTGGCAACTAGGATCTTATCCAGCTATATTCTGTGAAGCACTTAATCAACAGCACTCTGCTGAATAACTGTGACAATTTATCCAGCTGACTTTAGTTGGATAAAATGTCTGCTTGCCATGCTGCTGAATATTGACCTCTCAGTGTCAATTGTGTTCACGGTTTCTGTAACATGGACAGTAGCACCCCAGAAAATACCACAACTTCATTTTGTATCATCCACATTATGTAAAAAAAAATAAATAAAAAAAATGTGTGGAGATGTTTTTTGTTTAATTATTTGTCGTTTACCTTTTGGATGCGTAGTCCCCATCCTGCTCAGCTCTTGGGGCACGGGGGCATGCCGGCAGGGTTCCTGCACAGGAAGGAAAAGATCTACTTTTCATGCCTCTTAGGGGTTTCTGTTTTTTTTTTTCACTCTGGGCTCTTCTGCTCTCCACCCAGTCACTCCAGCAAAAATCACCAGCTTGATCCTCAGATCTGTTGTTTAAAAAATAAAGTCATTACTGATGGTATGAACAGGTAACAGCCAATAAAAAAAAACCCCCCAATCACAAAAAAAAAATCAGTCTTCTTTTATAGCACTTTACAAAATCCACCAAAGTTGTAAGCTTTTGGGTACAGGAAGCCTTCCTCCCTGGGCCCTCCCAGTATCTTTTTGGGTGGAACAGGTGTTCCTTCTCTTGTTTTCTCAGAATCTTCTCATAATTCTCACTCTCACTGGAGCCTCTGGTTGATTGAAGTGGTCAGTCTGCAACTTTTTTAAGACTTTCCTGGGGCAGGCTATTTCTTTCTGAAATCTCCCAAGGACAGTCTTGACCAGAACTCGGTCTTTTTCTTCTTGGGGGCTCCTCGGACTCAGAATTCTCACAGGAAAGCTTTACTCCACACTCTCTCTGGACTCCCAGTACTTCACCCCTCCTGGCATTCTTCCTCCTTCCTCCCAGTAAGGCCTGGCCAGCCTCTCTCTTAGGTTCTAGCCACGTTCCCTGAGCGGAAACAATTTCTTCTGCTTCTTCCCAAACGTTCCCTGTGGAGGGACAGGCCCAATGTTACCACTCTGTGAAGAGACTGTTACTCCTGTAATCCAACTCACGAAACCTTTACCATGCTGCTTACTATATCACGTGAGTGCAGCACTTTTAAACAGCCTCGCAACCCCTCCTGACGGGAAGTAGTACACCTCCCTTACACACCTACACTACATTGACCTCACAACAGGGGCAGAGTCTGATTCAGCCCCCTGACACAAACTGAGGGCACTCAGGCCAGCTGAGGCCACTGCTGCCATGTTGGAGAAGGGCAAACTGCTTGCAGGGGGGCAGAATTTGACACCCTCTGACAGGTGAATTTAGCATTTGTGAAAGATACCAGATTGACCACACTAGACAACACCAGATGAGCTCCAGAAGAAAGCTCTCTTTGGCACAATGCAATTATTAAGAAAAACACAAGCAGTAAATTTGAGAGACTGAGGTCATATCCAATGTATCCTGCTTTAAGAGTGAACATCATTCTTGTCATGGTATGTGAAAAACAAACCCCTTTGCAGAGAAATTAAATGTATGGAACAGGCACAGCAGGGTATAGGGTAAGCGTCACTCCACTTGTACTTTAACAACAATTTGTGTGAGAAGCTACTTTACTTCCTTAACAATTAATTCAGAGCCCTCTTTACCAGGGAATATGTTATGCCAAAACTTTCATAAATAAGTAATTTTGTGAAGGAGTGATTCAAAATTTTGTAGAAACATAGAAGATGTCTGCAGAAAAGGAGCACTTGTTTTGCTCAGTCTACCCCATTTGTGCCTGCCTCCTGTGCCATCACAGGTCTCACACAATATGTGGTCTTTCCCCTCCACCGCTGAGGTCCCGTTTGTTATTTATTCTAGGCATGTTTGGATTGTACCACTATTTGACTCTGCTGGAAATCTGATCAGGTATTTTCCACCTTTCCTTTTGAGCTTCCCTCCCTTCAGTTTCATATGACGTCCCCTTATCCATGAGCTTCTCAAGCTATGGAAAATGCCTCCTCCTGGCATTTTATTGAAGCTTGCTATATATTTGAACGTTTGTATCAAATCTCCTCTTTCCCTTCTGTCTTCTACAGAGTACATCTTTAGTTCCTTCAATCTCTGTTTATGTAGCAAATTTCATGTAACCCCGGACCATAAGTTTCACGCAGGGGTTTTTATCCATTTGGTGGAAAGGGGAGGGGGTGATAAAGAGGATCACACCTGGGGGTTGAAGAGGATGACAGCATGGAGCCCCTCAAAGTCTGGAGTTCAAGCCAGTCATAATGATTCACTCACCTTGCTTTCACCTCTCCCCCCCCCCCCCCGCCCACTTGCTTGCTCTCACCTGCCTCTCTCCTCCTCCCTTAATCTCCCTCCCACCTTTATTCTCATCTCTCTGTCTTCTCCCACCTTGCTCTCTCTCCTTCCTCTTTCTCCCCTCTTCTCCCCCCATCTCCCCTCACCTTGTTCTCACCTCTCCCTTCCAGCAGCAGACCACAGTAGCTTCCCCAGGAGCAGTAGAAAATGCTTTTGATAATGCTGCTCCTTTTCTCACCTCCCATGGATGATTGACTCCCGGAGCAGAAGATTCAGTCAACTGCAAGATGAGTGTGTGGGAGGCCTGAAATAAACAGCAGCAACAGATTAGAAGTGTTTCCTTCTGGATCCTTCCACCACTGTGGTCCTAGTGCCCACTTCATAATTTCTGGCAGCCATGTTTGTGGCATTGCCTGTGTCCTGTGCCTCTTTTTGAGGCAGGTCTGCAGAGTAGTGAGCTCTGCTACTCATAGTAACATAGTAGCATAGTATTATATGATGGCAGATAAAGACCACAATGATCCATCCAGTCTGCCTAACAAGTTTATCTATGGACTGTCCTTAGACCTCTGCAGATGCATCTGCCACAGGGCTTCTCCAGCTATGGGGTCCAAAGTAGTCAGGTAGTTCACACCAGCTTATAGCTGGCTCTAAGGTAATCACGTAGTGATCTGAGTGATCTGGGCAACTATCCATTAGGAACTGGACTGATATCACCAACTCGTTTCTTGTGATTTGTAGAGTGTGACCACATCAATTTAATCCAAACTGAATCCATTGCAATCCTGGCTCCATTTGTTAAATGAAATAGATACAGGGGTTCTTGTCAATAGGGGGAGAGTATGATCTCTAAGACCCTGCACAAAAAAAAAAAAAAAACCAACCCACAAAAAATCACTTGCATAAGGGGGCTCCAGATACTTGCACATTTGAAACACTAAATACTGATTTGCTGTTCCTAAAAAGTAAAGAATGCTTATTTACTGAACACAACTAATAGATTAATATTTACAGACAGAAGACAAAAAAAAATCTGTCCTCTATCTATAGCGGACTTCTGCTTATTTAAATTTGAATGTCAGTACAGTGCCCCCTCTAAGGTGTGTCTGTGTGTTTCCTAGATGGGGCGGGAGGGGAGTGTGAAATCACCATGGGAAAAAATAGATTTATATTTGCTTATGGGCTGACAACCTGGAGGGACCTAGACATTGTCCCAAATCCTAAATACCACACCCATGCCCTTCCCACAATGTGCAAGCTGCAATCAACACTCCAGAATAAAATAGTTAATAACCCTTTACTAGTATCTTGTAAATCCAACCAGAACAGTGGAAGGGGGGAAAAAAACCCCATTAGCAAACATAGGATATCAAACAAGCGGCAGCAAAATTCCATGGGATAATAAACTTGCAGTTTTTTTCTTAAACCAAGCAATGTATGAACAACAAGGATAACGGACCGTTGGCAGTGCAGCAAGCGTACCCGCAGTGAATACTTGGAAAATAAAGCACAACAAGAAATAGGGAAAGGAAAAAAAGAAATCAAGAAGACAAACTTTCAATGATATCTTTACCCCTGAGTGCTCAAAGGAAAAATCTTATCCACCTCAATGTCACCAGTCTGTTAGGGGGTGCATCGTGACCCAAACAACACAAAACATGAGGAAAAAAAAACAAACCCAGAACGATGGGGTCTTTATTGATGGTGAACCAGCAGGATGCAAGCCAAAAAAACATTGCAGTGTATGAAATGCCTCTCTCTCCCTTGGGAGGCTTCCCCCAGTATTTTACTTTCCCTGATCAGGAGGCTCATGGAAAAACCGGGATCCCCAGGTTTTTAATTTCCCCAGCCTTACACTTTAGACAGGGGTTTTGTAAGCTGTTCTCTCAAAGCAGGGGTTCTATGCTTTTACTTCAGGTGAGGATCTGAAGCAATCAAAATGTGATACTGGATCCATGAAAGGGAAAGAAATCTTTTCACTCTGTTAGAATACCCTCTTTTCAAAGCATAGTTTTACTTAACTTAGTTTCTTAGGAGCGTGATCCAGCCATGGAGTTCCTGAATATGGATATCACTGGCGGGGAGTCTCTCAGCATCCCTTCTCACTCCTCTGTACCCTATGGGTATACAAGTGGTTCGGCTATGGAGGACAGAAAACAGCTTTCTGTCTCTCTGCTTTCTTGGAGTCCAGAGTCTTCCCTCCCCCTCTCTTGGCAATTAGCTCTCCCCAGGAAAAAAGCTGGTCACAGTGCTACTACACTTTCTCTTCTGTCCTTTCTCCAACTGCTACTGATCACCACCCTCTAGCAGAGAGAGAGAGAGAAAAAAAATTGTGATTTTTCTTTTCCCCCCTTATTTGGTGTAGCTCACATCAGCCACTGTGCTTCCTCCTCTGCTGCTCGGTAAGTGCTGTTCTCTGGGCAGGCTAAACAGTACAGTCCCTTTCCAAATTTGTTAACCATGTAAATGCTGGAGGCTGATTTTTGCAGAACATTTGTCCTTTATGGGAGAACACACAGGGGTTTTGAAGCTTTTTTTTTTTTTTTTTTACTTCTTCCACCCTGGCTGCAGCAGCTAGCAGTCTGTGCATGGTTGAAACCTCTTTTTGGCAGGTCCAAAGCACAAAATTAGAACCTAGATGCAGCCCTTTCAACACTGTAAGGTTCCAACACATAATAAGCTCATGAGGTGTTGCACTCGCTCGCGAGACAGGCCTCGAGCAACTCCACTCACCTCCCCCGATGCCAACAGTGATGCCACGGCCCAAGTGCTGCCGACGCCTTCTACCGTGTGGCAGAGAGTTGCCGTCTCTACCATCTCAGCACAGCCTGGAATGGGCCTCTGTTGCCTCCTTGCTTCCTGCAGCTCTGGAATGCCACCAATGCCGCACTCTTCGCGGCCTGAATGCTGCCGAAATGCCACTTCACCTAACGTCCTAGGTACACACGCACGCCTCTGCCTACAATTTAAAGGGCCCATGGCAGGAAAAGTCCCACGTCCCCTTCACATGACGTCTTGCCTTGTCATCCAGCCAGCCCAGTAAAAAGTCTCTTCAGTCTTCACTCCTGGCCTTTTCAAGGACCTTCATGGTTGTCCATGGTGTACTTCATTCTTCAAGGTCTCCCGTGGCCATGCAACTGTTTTTATGGTCGTCTTGTTCCATGTTCTTGGTCTCTTGTTGGTTCCTGGTACCTGTCTTCAGCACCTGCAGTCCTGGGTCCAAGTCTTTGTCTTGTTCCTGGTTCCTGAGTCTTCGTCATGTTCCTGAGTCCTGGTATTCAAAGTTTCCTGAGTTTCTACCATGTTTCTGTGACCAAGTACTCCAAGCCCTCAGAGTCCTACGAGTGCATGGACCGTGACCATCACACAAAGAGCTATGTAGGTCACATCACTGCCAAAGTCCTTAAGCCAAGTCTTCTATGTTTTCGGAGTTCTGTTCCATGTTTCCATAGTCCTAGTCTTCTTCTCATGAGTATTAGTCCAAGGCTTCATTCCAAATTCCAGCAGGTGTGCCAGCATTGTGGTCCGTGACCAGCCCAAGGCGAGCTTTGCAGGGCACCTCATAGCATGAGGCCTGCTTCCAAGTTTCCAAGTCCATCTTCGCTGGGTCAAGTCCTTGGAGTCCATCCTTGTTTCTAAAGTTCTGAGTTCCAAGTTCCTAGTCATGTTCCTAGTTCCAGTCTCATGGAGCTTGTCCAGCTTGTGGATCACCTTTTTCCTTGTTCCAAGCCATGCTCCTCGTTCCAAGTGATGTTCCTTGATGCTCCTAGTCCAGAGTCTGTGTGCCGTTCAACATGGTCTGTAACCAACCCATGGGCTGTGTAAGGCACTCTGCAGTCCAGGGCTCCTTCAATGCCTTCATCTAAGTTCCAAGTCTTATCCATGTTCTGAGACATCTTCTATCTGTGACCTCTGTCTGTCCTGACTCACAAGCCGTTCCCAAGTGGCAGGTCCAAAAGGACTTTCGAGTGGCCAGAGGGCTAGCCCAGAGACCAGGATTGCATTGCTGGGTCTCATTCCTATGTGTGCAGGTTCAGCGGAGTCCAAGTGTTCCAAGTCTCCGAGAGTTCCTAGTCTCCAAGTGCTTCCAAGCTTCTGTTAAGCCTGTGCCCGGATGTACTCGCCTCCCACAGCACATACCTTAGAGTCTTGCCTTGGGGTTGTGCCATGGTCCAAGGGCTCATGCTCTTCTGATGATTGGGCCTCAAGTCCACTTGCAACAGATTTCAAAGGTCATGAGCTCAGTGAATGTGTCCCTGTGATGAGCCCATATTTCCTGGATTTTCTTCATCTTTTTCCAATCTTGAATCTTATCCAAGCCTGGTTTTTCTTTTGAATTGTTTTTCCCTAAGACCCACAGGAGGTGCCTGCATCTATCTATTCCTAAATATTTTTTTTAACAACCCACAGGAGGAGCCTGCATCTGCTCCTGAAATTTTTCTACAACCTGCAGGAGACACCTGCTTGTGATTCTTGGGGGAGGGGGGGGGGTTACTACCTGCAGGAGGTTCCTGCACCCAGGTTTTTCAACTTCTACAGCTGTTCCAAGTCTTCTGGTTCTCTCTTCACCTTTTTTGCCTGCAACCCGCAGGAGGGGCCTGCATCCAATCCTTGTTCAAGTTCTTCAATTGATCCAAGTTTTCTGGTTCTCTTCATAGCTTCAGCATCTGCCTCAAGCCATCAGCCTTGGTTCAGCCTTCAGTGTGTTCCAAAGCATCAGTCTTGTCCCAAGCCTTCAGTTATGCTTTTGTAACATGCAAGCCAGCAGTCTTGTCCTTGTCCAGTTCTCAACTTTTGGGTGTGGAAGGAGTTACTCCTAACTTTAAAGGACTTCTACTACTGCTACCTTGAAGTTACTATTCTCCAATGCCATGTCCTTAGAACTCTTCTTGAGTCAAATGGGATGAATGAACCTGGCTGGGGGACATTAATTAGTATTCCATTTCTCCTATGATGGCAGCTAATAATGCCTTCACTATTGACAGCACAATGGTCTCTTAAGGACAGTGCCCCCCCCCCCCCCCCATCTTGAAAGACTATCAGAGTTCTTCTTTTGCATGGTGCTCAAAGTGGAATCCACCAGTAACAATCTTAGGACCTTCGTCAATAGCCAAATTTCCTTCAAAAGAGTTTTGGGTTGCAGCACCTTACCCATGGAGTAAACCGAAGCATGCTTCTTCCACCTTTCTTTGAGCTTCTCCTTACCTGCCTTTGATTGGCAGCTGCCTTTCCACTTGGGATCTACTATACCTTGTTTGATCTACTATACCTTGATCCATCAGTTATATATCCACTTTCTAACACTAAATTTGGAGATTTCACTTCCGTTAGAAATCAATATGAGAGCAAGTATTAATTGCCTTGGAATTCTGATTTTGAGCTGTGGAAGAGTGAGACTGATAATGAAAGAAAGAATTCAAAAGGGCTTCCAGAGTTTGTTTTCCACCTCCACTGGGAGAACACTGTCTTTGCAAGTATTGTTTTATCCCATCAAGTGATCCTAAGATCTGTTCAAAAGAGTTCTTGGTAGAGAAATAAGTAGCTATGCCCGTCCCGTGTTTGGTGAGAAGTAAAGAGTTTTGCTGGGCATAACCTTCTGAAAAATCTGAAAGTCTTCCTGTTGGAGAAAGCGCATGATGTTACTTTTTAGGAGAGTGGAAAGTAAGAACTGTTAAAAAGATGTTTATGTTAATACGCTAAAGGTTCAGATACCACCTTTCTTCAACCTGAGAATAATTAGCCCTGTCCAGGCCAATTCCTATGTGCGCATTGGAAGCAAAAGAGAAGCCAATACCAGCTTTCCATCCATCTTCCTACCAATGCTTCAACTTTAAAGAACAAAAAACCTCTGTTGTCTGTGTGCCTGTTCATTTATGGAATACAGAACCAAGGAATAAGTTCTCTTGTTTAGCCATACTACAGCCAGCAGTTCTTGATCCCTCACGAGCTTGCTTCATGTCTTGTGACTTTCCCCACATATTTCTGCAGATAATTTTGTGAGGACATTTATTCCATCACAAGTCTCAAGCTGCATGTTTTCGTACCATCTGCTTGTGTCAAAAGCATCACCAATCTGGATCACAGTCAGCTGGAGTCCAGCAGCCCCTGAAAGTACTTCTCTTCTGGAGGTGACAAGGCCCATAGATGCACCCTTAACTTTTCCAGTGTCATCGATCATCCAGGAGCTAACTCATTTGCAGTTCTGCAATTCAGCTTACCCTATGTGGGGTCCATATAGCATCAGCTGCAGAAAAATGCAATAATGATTATTTTCAAAATCAGCCATCGCTGTTGCCTGAAGAGTTCAGGACAAAAATTCTAATTTAGCCTAATTCTTGCAATAAACAAGTGAAAACCCAAAGAATTGGATCGCTTTCCTGGATATTGTAAATAGTTTTAGCCTATAGCCATGATTTTATTCAAGCTTCCACTATGTCTTCGTCCAAGCATATAGTCAAGTCTTTGTCTAGTCTACAGCTGTATTTGCATGGTTCCTCACTTCAGTTCCTGAAGCCAAGCATCTTCAGATCCTGTATTTGGACCCTTGATTCCCCCTGTTGGTATATGGGATGCCTTTGTCTCCCCTGAAGCTGAAGAAAGGAGGCTTGAGGAGGGGACTTTGAGGATGGGGTACTTTTGTACTCACTCACAGGACAGGCTTGTGAGTGGCTTCACTCACCTCCTCTGCTGCCACTGAAGCTGCGGCCCGAGTGCCGCCAATGCCTGCTTCCGTGTGGCAGGAAGTTGCCACCTCTGCCATCTCAGCATGGCCTGGAAGGGGCCCCTGAGCTTTCGTGCTGCCACTCCCATGCGGCGCTGACTCCATCGCCGCCTTGCTTCCTGTGGCTCTGGAATGCTGCTGACACTGCTCTCTTCACAGTCTGAATGCCACCGACATGGCACTTCACTAATGTCCTCCTGGTGTGAGCGCCTCCGCCTGCAATTTAAAGGGCCCATGGTGGGAAAAGCCTTGCGACCCCCATCTGATGATGTCTTGCCTTGCATCCAATCAGCCCTATAAAGGGGCTCTTCAGTCTTCACTCCTGGCCCTTGCAAGGATCTTCATGGTTGTCTGTGGTGTACTTTGTCCTTCAAGTGGTCATGCTCTTGTTTTGATGGTCGTCTTGTTCTGTGTTCCTGGTCTCTTGTCGGTTCCTGGTTCCTGTCTTCAGTGTCTACAATCCTGAGTACCTGGAGGAAGAACTAAAAGGCTGGGAGAACGAGAGAGATGTGGATCAACAGTGGACCAATCTAAAAGGAGCAATTACCAAGGCAACTAATCTATATGTTAGGTTTCATTTTTCTTTTGCTTTTCTTTACTTTTCTATCTGGTTCTCAAAGGACAAAATAAAGGCTAAAAGAACAGCGTTCAAGAAATATAAAAGATCCCAAAGGGAGGAGCACAAAGAAGAACATCTGGTAGAACTGAGGGAGATGAAGAAATTAATCAAGATGGCAAAAAGTCAAGCGGAAGAGAGGATTGCCAAGGAGGTAAAGAGAGGTGACAAAACATTTTTCAGATACATCAGTGAAAAGAGAAAAGTTCAAAGTGGTATAGTGAAATTGAAAGGTGGAAAGGATCAATGTGTGGAAAGAGACGAAGAAATGGCAGAAATATTAAACGAATACTTCAGTTCTGTGTTCACTAAAGAGGACCCTGGAGAAGGACCGTCGCTAGTTAACAAGAAACTGGAGGGGAGTGGAGTAGATGTAACTCCATTTACAGTAGAAAATCTATGGGAAGAGCTGGAGAAAATGAAAGTGGACAAAGGCATGGGGCCTGATGAAATTCATCCCAGGATACTGAGGGAGCTCAGAGATGTGCTGGCAGGTCCGCTGTGTGACTTGTTCAATAGATCCCTAGAAACGGGAGTGGTGCTAAGTGATTGGAGAAGAGCGGTGGTGGTCCCGCTTCACAAGAGTGGGAACAGAGAAGAGGCTGATAACTACAGACCAGTTAGCCTCACTTCAGTGGTGGAAAAAGTAATGGAGTCACTGTTGAAAGAGAGAATAGTGAACTATCTACAGTTGGGAAAATTGCTGGACCAGAGGCAGCATGGATTCACTAGGGGAAGATCCTGTCAGACAAATCTGATTGACGTTTTTGACTGGGTAACCAAGGAATTGGATCAAGGAAGAGCACTCGACGTCATCTACTTGGATTTCAGCAAAGCTTTTGATACAGTCCTGCACAGGAGACTGGTGAATAAAATGAGAAGCTTAGGAGTGAGTGCTGAGGTGGTGGCCTGGATTGCAAACTGGTTGACAAGCAGAAGACAACGTGTGATGGTAAATGGAACTCTCTCTGAAGAGAGAGTGGTTTTAAGTGGTGTATCGCAAGGATCGGTTTTGGGACCGGTCCTGTTCAATATCTTTGTGAGCGACATTGCGGACGGGATAGAGGGTAAGGTTTGTCTTTTTGCGGATGACACTAAGATCTGCAACAGGGTAGACATGCCAGAAGGAGTGGAGAGAATGAGACGGGATTTAAGGAAGCTGGAAGAGTGGTCGAAGATATGGTAGCTGAGATTCAATGCCAAGAAGTGCAGAGTCATGCATATGGGGAGTGGAAATCCGAATGAACTGTATTTGATGGGGGGAGAAAGGCTGATGTGCACGGAGCAGGAGAGAGACCTTGGGGTGATAGTGTCTAATGATCTGAAGTCAGCGAAACAATGTGTCAAGGCGATAGCTAAAGCCAGAAGAATGCTGGGCTGCAAAGAGAGAGGAATAACGAGTAAGAAAAGGGAAGTGATTATCCCCTTGTACAGGTCTTTGGTGAGGCCTCACCTGGAGTACTGTGTTCAGTTCTGGAGACCGTATCTTCAAAGAGACAGAGACAAGATGGAGGCGGTCCAGAGAAGGGCGACCAAAAAGGTGAATGGTCTTCATCAAATGACTTATGAGGAGAGATTGAAGAATCTAAATATGTACACTCTGGAGGAAAGGAGGAGCAGAGTTGATATGATACAGACTTTCAGATACTTGAAAGGTTTTAATGATCCAAAGACAATGACCAACCTTTTCCGTTGGAAAAAAATCAGCAGAACCAGGGGTCACGATTTGAAGCTCCAGGGAGGAAGACTCAGAACCAATGTCAGGAAGTATTTCTTCACAGTGAGGGTGGTGGATGCCTGGAATGCCCTTCCGGAGGAAGTGGTGAAGACCAGATCTGTGAAGGACTTCAAAGGGGCGTGGGATAAACACTTTGGATCCATAAAGTCTAGAGGATGTGAATGAAGAGTGGGTGGCTCGCAGGAATGACGGCTACTACCTGGAGATAATACCCTTATTCAATAAACATACACATGGTTAATGCGACTCCAACATTGCTCTAAGCTTGAACGGCAAGAGGAAACGTGGAAAAAAGGATTCGCATTCACAAAAAAGCGGGGAGTAGCTTGCTTGTTATGGCAGTTACTACCCCAAACCAAATAAGCCTGATACTTCACTTTCAATGCATATCCAGCATAGCTCTCTGCTTCAACGGCAGGGGAGAAAGACTGATACATCACGCATATCCAGCATAGCTCTCTGCTTCAACGGCAGGGGAGAAAGTCTCGTCTCATACTTCACTTTCAATGCATATCCAGCATAGCTCTCTGCTTCAACGGCAGGGGAGAAAGTCTGATGCTTCACTTTCAATGCATATTCAGCATAACTCTCTGCTTCAACGGCAGGGGAGAAAGTCTGATGCTTCACTTTCAATGAATATCCAGCATAACTCTCTGCTTCAGCAGCAGGGGGAATTTATTTATTTATTTAAAAACATTTCTATACTGTCTTTTCACAGGCAAATAGCTGACAAAACGGTTTACAATAAAATTTATGAAATAAAAACAAGAATTAACATAAAATAAAAATAAATAAATAAAATAAAATAAAAATAGGAGATAGGTATCAACTAATTAAATAAATAACCTGAAAAACAATAAAACAAAAAACTATGTAAAAACCAAAACCAAAAATAGTAAAGATAAGAAAAAAATACAATGGATTCATTAAACCCTAATTCTAATAATCATCTCCTGAATTTTTTTAAATTAACTATACTAACTATTTTACAAAAAACAGAATAAAGTCAGAAACAATAAGAATAAATCAAACTAGTAAAATCAGACCAGATGTCATCTAAAGATATCGACTGCTATACCATAATATTAACAACTGTAAATAAAATAAGCAATATATGAGATTTCAAGACAATTATTTACCGCGATCCACATGAAGAAAAGTGGATCTATATACAGACAACAACCAACAAGGACTGAATTATTTAGTCTGGGTAAACAAATAAGCATGGGTATAGCTTGCTTATTGCAGCGGTTACTACCCCTAACTAATTAAGCTAGATATTTCACTTAGATGCAGTTCCAACACTGCTCTCTATATTAATGGTGGGGGTGGAAGGGAAATAGAACCAAAAGGTTACTAAGAGCCAAGAGTAACAGATAAGTATGAGAAAAAAAAATGTTAAACTTGCTGGACAGACTGGATGGGCCATTTGGTCTTCTTCTGCCGTCATTTCTATGTTTCTATTAAGTCTTCTACATTGTTCCAGCGTTCAAGTCTTTGTATTGTTCCTGGTTCCTGAGTCTTCATCGTGTTCCTGTGTTCAAGAACTCCAGGCTCCCGGAGCCCTGCACCCAAGTCCTGCCAGTGCATGCATCACTGCCCAAGTCCTGGGGCCAGGTCTTCTATGTCTTTGGAGTTTTGTTCCGTGACTCCAGAGTCCTAGTGTTTGTCTCCTTTGAGTCAGTTCTAGTCTTCATTCCAGTTTCCAAGTTCCTGCAGGTGTGCTAGCATCATGGTCCAAGACCAGCCCAGGGCAGGCTGTGTATGGCGCCTTGTAGCACAAGACCTGCTTCCAAGTTTCCAAGTCCATCTTCACTGGATCAAGTCCTTGAAGTACATTCTTGTTTCTAAGTTCCAAGTTCCTAGTCAAGTTCCTAGTTCCAAGTTCCTAGTCATGTTCCTAGTTCCGGTCTTGTGGATCTTGTCTAGCTAGAAGATTACCTTGTTCCTCGTTCCAAGCCATGTTTCTCATTCCAAGCCATGTTCCTTGATGTTTCTAGTCCAGAGTCTCCACTACCATGTAGGGCATGCCACGGTGCAGGACTCCTTCAGTGCCTTTGTCTAAGTTCCAAGTCAGGTCCATGTTTTGAGTCATCTTCTGTCCTCAACCTCCATCTGTCCTGACTCACAAGCCATTCCTAAATGGCAGGTCCGAAAGGGCTTTTGAGTGGCCAGAGGGCTACCCCAGAGACCAGCATTGCATTGCTGTGTCTCATTCCTGTGCATGCAAGTTCAGCAGAGTCCGAGTGTTCCAAGACTCTGAGTTTTCCAAGTCTCTGAGTGCTGCTAAGATTCTGTTCAGCCCATGCTTAGATCCATTCACCTCCCGTGGCACATACCTTGGAGCCTCGCCCTGGGGTTGTGCTAAGGTCCAAGGGCTCACGCTCTCCCGACAATCAGGCCTCGAGCCCACTCCCAACAGACTTTTGAATCAGGGGAAAGAAGTGTAAAGCTTCACAAACCTCCCCCTGACTCCTCTAGCATAGTAGTAAGGTCAAAAGCTACTCCTTTTCCAGGAGAAGTTCTCTACTAGGAGAAGGTCTGAATTCATTTCCTCTTTCAGTGAGGGAAAGCTAAAGACTGGACTGTTCCCTCAGGGGTCTCTGTATTCCCTCTACTGGCAGAATTCAAATACTGAACAACAAGAAGGTGAACAGTATGAATATTGCATTTCTATAAACTTATACCACACTTTGGGTTAAGGAAATCATATTACCTTTTTGATAGGACAACAGGCCCTTACACCAATACAGCAGTACATCAGAGTTAAGCTGCCCAGTGCAAATACCATAATTAATCACTACATATTTAATATTTCACATCAACAGAATTATACAAAAAAACTAGGGCCTGTCTTCAACTCTACAGGGGCCTAGAGAGGTGATAGGTCTTTCACAAAACAATCACTTGATACACTGATTCTTCACAAATATACTCTTATCCTCATAAATAACTCATGGGTCCGTTGAAGATGAAAAGAATGATAAAAAAAACCAAAACAAAACCCAGTAGCTGCCCTCTGTAATTTATTTATCACTAAGAAAGAAAAGGGCTGCGAGGTCACTAGCCTGGCTAAATAGTGAGGTGAAAGAGGCTGTTAGAGGCAAGAAAAACTCTTTGAAAATGGAAAAGGAACCCAAACGATGAAAATAGAAAGAAGCACAAACAATGCCAGGATCCCTGAGCCAAAAGGGATTTTGAGAAGAAGCTCACCAGGCAGGCGAGATACAATAAAAATAATAAAATTTCTTTCAGTGCATCAAAAGTAAGAGACCAGAAAGAAAGGCATTTGGCCCATTGGATGACAAAGGGGTTAAGGGGTTATCAAATATGATAAGATCATTGCAGATAAGCTACGTGATGCTTTCCTTTAGGGTGATGTCACTGAGGTGCTAAAAGACATCACTGTGAAGCAGGAAGAAATGATAAGAACCATTATTTATTTTATATATATATATAAAATGCTTTTTGTGATAGGTCAGCCACTTCAAAGCAGATTACGTTCAGATACTTAGGTATTTCCCTTTCCACAGAGTGTTTACAATCTAAGGGGGTAATCTTCAAAAGGATTTATACACTTAAAATTGGATTTTATATGTATAAATGCACTTTACGGGTGTAGGTGGGCTTTTGAAAATTGTTATAATATATGCCTATTGAATTGTCAATAGGTTTTACATCATAAATGGCTTTTGAAAATTACTACAATAATATGTTACATTTACACATGTAACTCCTTTGAAAATTACCTCCTAAGAGCCTAACTTTTAAACCTATCCGTGGTACAACATTTGCATGCATAAGTGGACACACAGAGAATAATGCTAGTATTTTATAAACTGTGAGGCAGAAGCAGCAGTTTATAAAATACCACGTATTTCTACTTGGAAAGTAGGCACGTATATTTCAGTACGTGTGAATATTTCCGATGTAAGAATATGCATACCTTCTCTACCCATGTATAAACATGCACACATATATTTTACGCATGAAATAATTGTGTCACTGCATGAAAAAACACCAGAATTAAAACACAGAGGCAGGTGTATTTTAAAGTTTGTGCAAGTACTTGGAATCACTAGTTCGCTGATACCTGCACCAGTTCTCCCAGTCTTTCCCCAGTTCACCCTGCATCCCCAGCATTGCACTCAGCCTCCCAACTAAAAACTGCAGACAACAGACAAGTCCAATTTCAAACGCGCCAGACAAGTAGCAGGTATGACAGTATGGGGTAGATTTTCAAACCAGGCGCGGGCGTACATGAGCGCGCGCTACCTGACACTCGCACATGTACATCCGATTTTATAACTTGTGCTCGCAAGTTATAAAATCGGGGGTCAGCGCACGCAAGGGGGTGCACAATTGTGCACCTTGCGCGTGCCGAGCCGCGCTGCCTTCCCCCGTTCCTTCCCACCCCACCTTCCCTTCCCCTACCTCCCCCACCCTTTCCCCCCTACCTTTTTCTTCTTGTTTTTTCTGTTTTAAAACTTACTTCAGCCCTGGGGCTGAAGTAAGTTGCGTGTGCCGGCAGATGGCCGGTGCGCGATACCCAGCACAGCAGCAAATGGCCGCTATGCAGGGAGCCTCGGACCCCGCCCCACCCCTCGGACTGCCCTGCCCCTCCCCGCCCCTTTTTGCAAGCCTGGGGACTTACATGCATCCCGGGGCTCTATGCGTGTCGCCGGGCCTTTTGAAAATAGGCCCGGCGCCTTTTGAAAATCCGACCCTATATGAATAAGTTTGGTAATTTATATGTGTATTATCTCTTACAAAATTTAAAATTCCATGCTTACTTTTTAACCCTGACCCAGAATGCCCCTTTCTTCTCCCTGTAAAATGTATGCATAAAACAAAAAATACATGCATACTCTCAACATTTATAAAAAAGCATATGCGCAGGGTACATGAAGTAATGGGAGAGCAAATTGACTTGTCTAAGGTCAATAAGCAGTGGCACTGGGATTTGAACTCTGGCTTCCCTGGTTCTCAGCTTACTGTACTAACCCTTCCAGTCCAAAAATCTGTAAGAGCTAAAACTAAAAATTGCAGACACACTTACCCTGATTTGCAACCTGTCACTAACAAGGGCTACTGTACCAGAGGACTGAAAAGTGGCCAGCATGAGTCCAATTTTTAAGAAGGGCTCCAGGGGAACTGGGAAATGATAGACCTCTAAGCCTGACATCAATAAAAGGTAAGATGGTGGAAACAATTATAAAGAATACAATTGTTAAACACATAAGAAGGAAATGGTATAATTAGGAATAGCCAGCACAGATTTTGGGAAGGCAAGTCATGTTTAACAATTCTATTAGAATTCCTTGAAATTGTAACTATGCACACAGATGCTGGTAAGCCTGTCAACAACAGTATATTTGGACTTTGAAAAGGCATTCAACAAAGTACTGCACAAGAAAATACTTGTGAAACTGATGGGGGCAAGGTACCTTTATGGATCAGTAACTGGCTAAAGGGAAAGAGAATGATATTGAATGGATAGTTCTCAAACTGGAGAAGGGGTACAAAGCAGAGTGCCCCAAAGGTTGGTACTAGACCCTGCTCTATTTGATTTATTTATAAGTGATCTAGAGAATGGCGTGTTGAATGCAGTTGTGAAATTCACAGATGATACCAAACTGTGTGGGGTAGTTAAAACCAAACAGATTGTTTAAAACTGCAGGAGGATGAGGAAAGACTGGGAACTTGGGCATCCAAAAGACATAAAATTTAATATAGATATGTACAAAGTAATGCACGTTGAGAGAAAAAAAAATCCAAACTACCAGTACACGCTGCTAGGAAATTGCTATCAGAAGAAGGATTTTGGAATTTCTGTGGACTGTACATTGAAACCATCAGCACTGTGTGCAGCAGTGGCCAAACAAAGCCAACTGCATGCTGGGGATAATTTGGAAAGGCATTGAGGACAATTCAAGGATGTTATCTTGCCTCTGTTTAGAGCTCTGGTGTGCTCACGCCTGGAGTGCTGTATGCAATTTTTTTGATCACCCCCAACTCAAAAATAGAATGTGGCAAGGAGATACAGAGAAGGGCAATTAGAATGGTGAGACAACTCTCATGGGAAGAAAGGCTGAACAGGTTAGGGCTTTTTAGTTTGGAAAAGAGAAGACTGAGGGCGGATGTGATGAAGGTCTACAAAATCATTAGTAGAAAAGAACAAAGCACAAGCAAGCTGTGGTTTACCCTGTCCAAAACTACTAGAACCAGGGAGCATCCAATGAAACAGCACATTAGTGATTACAAGCAAATGCAAATATGTATTCTATTTAGTCAGTGGGTAGTTAAAAGGAGGACTATGCTGCCTTGGGATGAAGTCCCAACCAGAAGCAGGGTTCAAGAAGGGTCTGGATGCTTTCCTAGGACATAAACAGATATTAGAGATTGGGGTGGGGGGTGGGGGGGTGGTTTCCTACACAATTATAAACAGTATAGCACTCTGGTTTGGGTCTGTTGGTGTTACTAGCAACTCTGGAGCCGCTGCCAGAGATAGGATGCTGGGCTAGATGGGCCATTGCTCTGACCCAGCCTGGCCATTCTTATGTTATTGTCAGAATCTAAAATCACAAGAGTATTACTGTATGTGCGTAGTTTCTTTTTGAAATATTTGCATAAAGTGCTAATTTCCCTGCTTCCATATCATGAGAGAGAGAGAGAATGCCTCTGTAGAGACCAATATGTCACTCTACTATTTATACCACTATAAGAGGGGGCACTTTGGGGGGGGGGGCAGTTTTACATACATGGTCAGAGGTACGAACAGCAACGTTGACATCAGTGAAGAGGAGTTGATTTGTACAATGTAATCGCTACCCAGCTGTGCGTTACTCTGTTGCATTTGATGTTAGGAGCTGCTCATTACCCTTACCTCCGCCCAGACTCCTCCCACTTGCATAACGAATATGATATTTGCATATTACACACGAAATGATAAATGGCACCTGAGGCAAGGGAGGGTGAAGTGACTTGCTTGAGGTCACAAGGCGCATCAGTGGGAGAAGTGGGATTTGAACCCTGGCTTCCCGCTTGTCGCTCTAACCAGTAGGGCCACTCACCTGCTACTTGTGTGGACGGCCGAAGGGAGTGGGGAGTCATATGGCATGCAGACTCTGGTAATCCCGTACGTGTACGCTTTTTTTCTTCCCCTGGCATAAACAACCCTCTTCCCCTCACCCCAGAGCACTTCTTTTTAACCCATATCAAAGCACTCATGCTATGGAAGCCTGGGTGTACTTTTAACCAGGCAGAGGAAGGCAGTTTTAAGACAGATCAGGTTTTGAAAATTGCTCTCTAGACTACTGGAACTAGGGAGTGCAAGCAGAGTCACCGGGCCACTAGCTGCAGTACAAGGCTAGCAATGCAATCACACAGCATCTACAGTTACTCAGAGTGCTCACATGCAAGAGAACCGTGCGTTTAATGCTTTCAGCCTCGCTCCCAGGAGATACAGAGCAGGCCAGGCTGCTGAAACCTGGTCCCTTCTTTCTTTAGTCGCAGTTTTGTTGTCAAGTTTCAGCAGAAGCTCCTGCGTCCATTTGGAACTGATCATTACTTTCACCCCCCACCCAGGTCGAGCCCTCGGAAAAACCGCTGAGGAAGCCTCCCGTAAAGCTGGAGAAACTTAAGATTAAAAAAAAGAAAAAGAAGACTTTAACGAGGGAGGACATTGAAAATAAAATGAGAGCTGCAGAGGAGAGGAGAAAGGTAAGGCAGCGGCCCTGGCTGGTATCATACTATCTGACAGGGACAACACTTCCAAAAACAACGCGGCTTGCTGGTGGGAAGCCTTGCGCCCTTTCCTTTAAGTAGCACTGTGGCCTTCATTGCATCACCGTCATTTCCACTCCTCTTCGGCCCGCACCAGGTCACTGGAGGTAGCAGTTGCAGGAGTTTATGGAGCCAAGCTGCCCTCTATTTATGCCACAGAACATGAGGCCAGGAGGCAGGAGAGAGTGAAGCAAACACTGCAGGGAAATAATTTGCGTCCTCTGGTACATTCAAGGTGCAGGACATTATATTAGCCTTTTGGCTCGGGTGGCGGGGGGGCGGGCTGAGCTACAGGCTGCCATGCATCTCCTGCCTGTGGAGTCCAGCGGGATTTAAATGTGTCACAGGTCATATAGTCAGGCCCCTGGGGAGGGAAAATGACTGCTCGCTGGTGTCAGTGAAAGGATAAGCTCTGCTCCTATCCTACCTTTTCATAAGACCCTCCAGCCCTTAGGGAAGGAGTTTATTATTTAGAAATGAGGCTTCCCCAATAGAGTTGTTTAAAGAAATAATTCAGTCTGGATGTATGAAAATAAGTCTCTTTATTCAGATAACAGTTATAATTTTTTAAGGCATGTGATTAGCTTATGAAGCATTCTACTTCTGAAATCTTATCTTAATCAAACAGTACATAGCTATAAATATAAGCATGGTAACAATAGTTACTGAAATTATAGCAATCAGATGAATATCTACTAAAGACATTTTCTTGTAAAATAAATTCTTTCTAGTACATAATTTGCTAATACAAGCTAGGGTTTAATTATACTAGCTAGGGTTCTCTTATGCAGAAATAACTATAATCAGATGCTTACCAATATCATGAGGCGATTAGCCCTTTAAAGTCTCTCTTGTGGTCAGTCAGGGTTTTTCTTGCTCCTCTCCCTGTACTGTCCTTATCAGGGGTTTAAATAGACAGAATAGCCAGGTGGGGGCTAAGAAAAGTTAACTTTTGTATCATTTTGAAGCCCCCCAAGGACAAAGATAACAGAGTGGGGGCTAGTCTGTACTCCTAGCTGTAAGAAAGCTAAGTTTCTTATACTTTTGAGTCTCCAAGGACACAGGTGTCTGAAGTTGGAAGGCAATCCAGTTGAGGCCCAAAGTACAGGGAGTATGAAAAAAAAAGCAATTCTTATGCTTCAATATTAACTTGATATGACTGACTACACTGTACATGCACGGCTGAAAAGAAACACTTTTCTAACACATTTTCTAACAAAAAACATTTTTTCTACAACATTTTCTGACACCCCCATGGAGTCAGTTAAACAAGTCCAAAACATTGCTAGATACTTATGGATCAGCGAGGCACTAATAAGCTTAGGGGGAGAAGGTTGCCATGTGACAAGCTATGTGTGCTGAGCCAGGTCAGCTCACAGCATAACATGGATACAGATAGAAATACAAACACATTTTTAGAAATGGTTGCATTTCCAGGTTGATACAAAGAGGTGTGAGCTTACAAATATGAGTCAGACATTAATAATAAACAGGCCTGAGGAGTTTCTCCGTATTTCCTTATGGGAAGCACGAGAACATTTGTACCCAAGGAATGTGAAATTAAAATAAAATAACATATGCTGTTCTTAATCCAATCATTTAAAGATGAGGGTCCATAACAACAAAGGTCTCTATCAGTCAGAGGTCCGATGAGGAATACATCATGGATTCCATCATGTATAGGGATCTGTGGGCAACATTGGCCAATCCTACTTACTTACCAATTGTTCGAGCAGACAAGCCGAAGTGGCAGAGGTGCATGACGGGTAATTGGTTTGATGGTGAGTAAGACATATACTGCAGCTCTGCATGCATGAATAAATGCCTGAACAGGCCATTTCATTTGAAGGAGGCTCCCGTTCCATGGGGCCAGGGAGTAGTTGGATGTATTTAGGTTCCAGTTCCTCTTCCGGATAGGGAGATCTTGGTTCTTGATCATTTTCATATGTGGATTCCGAGTCCAAAGACATCGAAGTAACAGATATCGAAGTAGGAGGGCACAAGTTCTCAAGGTGCACACCTGCAAATGTGAGCATCCAAGACCCTTTTCAGTGATCCGCAGATGGCTGGTGACAGTTTCTTCGGCAATGTCCAGCTAAAAGAGTATTGGGGGAAGTTGATTACAGTATAGCAACTTTCATGCAGATAAGAAGGCTCACATAGACCAAGATGGTTCTCTGAATACATCCACTTCCCATTCGCTGCGTGCTCATTAATGAGATCAGGTCCCAGGCTAATAATCAGTGCTTCTATCATAGGATTTGTCGGAGGCTGTGTCGTTGGGTTTGCACATGCCATCTCCGGTTCATGCCTCTTTGTTCTAATTTCTCCTAAAACAGAAGAATAGAATGCCAATTATTACTATGATTCCCAGGATTAATTGGAATAGGTTGAGCCCTAAATCATGAAGTCCACCCGCCCTTCAGTTATAGCTCTAACTACTTTTACAGCTGTTTTTACTATACCACCCACTAATCCAGAGAAGGCACAACCCAGGGCATTGGAAAATACCTCTGGTTTTAGCAACTTTTCCAGGATCAGTTCCCATTCACTAGCTGTTAATTCTATCATCCTCAGATGCTGCAAGTACTCATCCTCAGACATTAGCCAGAGCAAAGACAAATTTCGCAATAATACATTCACATTTAAAACATTAGTCAATAGCATTTTCAACTCAGTGAATTGTACTGGCTTAAATTCCATATATTGCACAGTTTCAGTGAGCCGGGATCTAAGCATGGGATAAAATTCCCATAGTCCACACCTAATAGTAGATCGGGCGGTGACTAGATACTAGAGATGTGAATCGGAACCGGAAGCGGTTCGGTTCCGGTTCCGATTCAAATCGTGCATTTTTTTTCGTCCGGCCCAATCGGTTTTTTTTTTTATCGGCTGCGCCTGATCCGATAAGCAAAAATCCCACCCCGACCCTTTAAAACCGCTCCCTTAGCCTCCACCACCCTCCCGCCCCCCCCCCCCCCAAAAAAAAATCGTATAAATTAACTGGTGGTCCTGGGAGCACTCTCTCGTGCTCGGGCTGTCGGCCGATAAACAAAAAACCCACCCCGACCCTTTAAAACCGCTCCCTTAGCCTCCACCACCCTCCCGACCCCCCAAAAAACATTTTAAAATTACCTGGTGGTCCAGTGGCGCCAGCCGTCCAGTGCTCCTACCATGTGACAGGGGACGGCCAATGGCACGGTTAAGTAAGTGGTCCAATGTGGTCCATATAGACTACCTGTCCAGGTCTTATCCCCCGTGGAAGTGTTCCTTCTACACAAGGGGGTCCAGTACTTTCAGGGTTTGTACGCTGACATTCTATACAGTGACGAACCAGTTTCTTAGCCTGACTTCTGGTTAAAACCCCATCTGAGTGATGACAGAGTTGCTGCATTTAAATGTAAGGAACCATGTCAGGTGAGCTGTGCCCGTACAGTGGTTTCTTGCTGAGAGGCTGCTCTTTTGGCAGCCTCATTTACCATATTATTAAAACAAGCATACCACCCTTCCGCCCAGAGAGCTGGTACATGTAAGACCATTACCGGGACCGTAAATGTTCTGGAAGATGAAAATATCAATCTCCAGTGTGCTCGGTGTGTTATTGGCTTGCTAGTAACATCTACAAAGTCATTGTTTTCCCAGACTTTCATGTGTGTGTTGTATCCAGAGACAACATATGTGGAAACCAAACCAGTATGGATCTTCCGGTGTCCAAATTGGTCATGTGTTCAATATGTGTTAATGCCTTTTGAAATGCGATAAGTTCAGCTTGTTGAGCTGACATGTCTCCTAACAGCCAGGTGTGAGCGTCTGATACTTTCCACTGTCCTCTCTTATTAGGAGTTAAAATTACATTGGCCGCTCCTGCAAAGAAGGCTGTGAGATAGTCAGTAGATGGGGTAGCAGACCCATCAGTAAAAATGACCAACTGTACTTGTCTAGGGTTAGGAGAGAGCATCCAGTCCGGTTGGGGATCTCAGGGGACCTCCTCACTAACTAACTCAATGCCTGAGTCTGCAAGACCATTTTGATAATGGAATTGTACATAGTCCCTATACTGATCAGCACACCATTGCACCCAGCGAGTGGCGATAGCCCTGCTTTCAGGTAGGGAGTGCTGAGTTACTGCTTGCAGTTGTGGTATACCAGTGTAACAGTGTATGCATTTACCTTGTGCCAAAGTAGACATTTTGGAAAGACAATATCTGACAGCTGTTAAAGTGCACTCAACTATATTAAACTTTTTCTCGAGGAGAGAGAAAGTGTGTGTAATATAACAAATAGGTTGGGACTCATCATGATTAATTATTGTAGCTAAGAAATGTGAGTCAGAAACCTGAAGGACAAGATCCAAATCCTTTACAGAGTTTCGGTGTGCTAATGGAGCTGAATTTTTTATAGCCTCCTGGAGTGCCCGGAGGCATTCTGAATGTAAAATGGTCCAGTCCATAGCTATCACTGCATCGCCTTTTAACAGATCATATAAGGGCTTCGCTAGTGCCGCAAAATTTGGTACCGTTTTACGGGTAAAGTTGAGACTTCCTATTATAACCGATAACTGGTTGAAGTGCGCGGTTCAGGAAAGGAAATTATTTTTTCTTGGAGTGTGGGGACCAGTGTAGCTCCTGCCACCCCAATTAGAAATCCCCAAAATTTTACTTCCTCAAAGCCTTTTCTTGCTTTGACGAAATTTACCACTAATCCTTCTTCCCCCAGGACCCGTATCAGTTTAACTACTGTCTACCAAAGTACATGTAGTGTATCGGATGCCAAATATATGTCATAAACATATGGTATGGCATTATCTATGTAATGTCATTGAAGGATCTCTTCAACGGCTGCTGAATAATATGGGGGAATTTTTAAATCCCTAGGGGAGTCTCGTTTATTGATATTGCTTTCCCTGGAACGTAAATGCAGTTAACGGGGAAGAACTCAAGGGTATACTCCAGAACCCATTAGCTAAATCTAAGGTGGCTTTCCACCTAGGGTGAGGCAAGTTATCAATCGTTGATGCTGCATTGAGGGTCTGCGCTGCCACAGTTTCAGAGGAGGCGTTAAGGGCCCAATAGTCAATGACCATGCAGGCCTTCCCATTTGGTTTGGGTACTGGGAGCAGAGGGGAATTATATTGAGAATATTCCTCTCTTAAAACCCCTTGAGCTACTTTCTGAGTAACAATCTCTTCAAGGTCATCCCAGAATTTTCGCTGTACAGGGTACTGTTTCTGGGGATTAAATGGTTTAGATAATGCGATTTCTATTGGCTTGGGGATGTGAAATAAACCTGTATGTGTGGGATAAAGCTGAATAACTCCTAATGTAAGCCATTCCTTAAATCTCTTTTCTAATTCTGCTTTCCCTACAGAGGTTTTGAGCTGAGGTGATATTGAAGCTTTAACTGCCTCTAACCCATATGCCAGGTCTTCCCTCATCATAGAGAGGTGTACCGGTACATCAGCTGGTGAGAAGTAGGCCACATACAGGTCTTCTCCATCAAATAAACACGCTTCCTTTATGGTGTGAGGTCCTTTGTAGTAGGGGGAATAAATATCTATGGTTGCTAAGGGAGCTTGGGTCTGCTGTCCCACAAACATAGTAATTGTTATGTTTTGTTGTAAATACTATATAGTATCCCATTCTCGTGTCAGTATACTAATGGTAGTTCCTGTATCTACCATCCCCACATAAAGTTTACCCCGTTCCTTATTCTGGATCCACAGGGGGTTGAGTTTTGGGGCCAGGGCTGCCATGGTGTGTGCATGCTTGGCCGGTTTTCTCGGGGTAGGTGTGGGAGGGCGGTCAGCTTTAGCTGTAGCTCCAGATACCCCTGGGGTCTTTCTGGTACTGGATATCATATAGGTGGAGTCCTTCTATTTTCCCTCACATGGTACCGGGGAGTCCACCCGGTGCCTGGAGGAGTTCTCTGTGGAGGAGGTGGGTAAGCCTGACCAACAGAGACTGAAGGTTAAGAATGCAACATGCCTGCCCTGATGCAGTGTTAAGCGAAATGTTGACAACGTTGGCGGCTGAGGAAGATAAAGCGGTTTTCAAGGCACATACTTGCTAAAGAAAAATAGAAAAACATTTGGAGCAAGTTGCAAGATAAGAGCTAAATTGATTCCATATATTGTCGGGATAGACACTAAAATCACGAATGCATTGAAGTTATATTTTCGTTCTTTCAAGGCACACACTCGCTAAAGAAAAAATACAAACATTCGGAGCAAGTTGTTACAAGTGCTGTATTGATTCTATGCATTGTCAGGATAGACACAAAATTACGAACGCATGAAGTCATGTCTTCGTTCTTTGAATAATTACAAGTTGGGCAACACAGCTAAACACATGTCACTGTCAAGACTTTTAAGTCTACCTACATTGAGTTGCAAAGAGTAAAATTCCATTCCTGCTTTGTTCGTGATTTCACAAGAACTAAATATTACTTCAGCTAAAGTCAACGATACAATGATGGAAGTGGTTTAATCTTTGATTGAAAATCATAAAAGATGAAAGAAAAGGATTTTAAGTAAAATTAATCAAAAAAGAGGTTATAAGACCGGTGACTGCAATGACTGGCCATAAAGTTTCTGGATAAAGCAGATTCTGAGTACTGAGGTCTTTTCCTCTTAAATAAAAAATATATTAAAAAGTACACAGTAAAAATTGTTTAATAAAGTACAATATTTTAATCACCAGATACAACTTCATTTATAATCAGTAGAGACCTATATTAACAAATCATTGGTTGTATTAACTAGTCATTGTTCTTTATTCGTTGGAAACTAGTTATTCTCTGATTTTTCATTTATTCCTATCTAGATTCCCTGATCTCCCTATTCTCCCTATGATTCCTTTCCTGGGAGAATGGTTTTCTGAAATTAAAGCTTATGTAGAGAGAGTACCTAAAGTCCGTCTTACCCTGTCTGCTTTATGGTCAAGCTCACGAAGGCCCCCATACCCCACAGGCATCCCTGTCAGCGTTGAGGTTCTTCCATAATTTATTTATTTATTTAATTCTTTTCTATACCGACATTCATGTTGCCTGTCATATCAAATCGGTTCACATCAAACAAGGGTAAATTAACATTAACTTAATCATAGCTAAGAAGTTACTAATAGAGTTAAGAGAAGAGGTGAGTTACAATGAATGAGGGTTACTGGAACTTGGAGGATGGAAGAGAGTAAGGAGAGAGGAACATTTGAGTAGTAGACTATATATCAAATAACAACGGAAGGGGACAGATGAATGAAATTTGGTATAACAACAATATACATATGAAAAATATACAATATAAAATACTGAATGTAACATTAAAGATTATAAGGTTAGGGATAGGCTTGTTTGAACAGCCAGGTCTTACGTTTTTTCTTAAAAGCCAGCGGGCAGTGTTCCTGGCGTAGGTCTGGAGGCATGGTGTTCCACAGAGATGGCCCAGCTGCGGAGAAAGCACGTTCCCTGGTGGATGTGTGAAGAGTGGATTTGGTGGGGTGGGGGTGGGGGGGCTTGAAGGGTTCCTTTATAGGCTGCTCTAACCGGTCTATTTGAAGTATGGAGTCGTAGTGGGATTTTTAGCTTGAGCGAGTGCTGATTGTGGATGGTCTTGTGAATAATAGTGAGAGACTTATGAAGGATTCTGAAGCATATAGGGAGCCAATGGAGATTCCTGAGGATGGGCGTGATGTGGTCTCCTCAGTTGGAGTTGGTTAGGATTCTTGCAGTGGCATTCTGGAGCATCTGCAAGGGTTTTGTGGTAGTTGCGGGGAGGCCAAGAAGGAGAGAGTTGCAGTAGTCGATTTTAGAGAAAAGGGTAGCTTGGAAGATCGTCCGAAAGTCATAGAAGTGGAGGAGGGGGTCTAAGTCTTTTCAGAATTTGTAGTTTGTAGAAGCAGTCTTTAGTTGTGTTATTAACAAATTTTTTTAAGTTCAGTCGGTTGTCTCTCGCTTGGGCAGTTGTGGCAGTTGAGGGTCCAGGGAGGGAAAGGTTATTGTGGTCCGGGGAAATGATGAGGAGTTCAGTCTTGGCCGTGTTGAGGACGAGGTTGAGACTGGTGAGGAGGAGGTTGATGGAGTGAAGGCAGCTGTCCCAGAACTTGAGGGTTTGGGGGAGAGATTCTGTTATGGGAATAAGTATCTGCACATCATCGGTGTATGTGAAATGAGTTAGATTTAGTTTTGCGAGGAACTGGCAGAGGGGCAAGAGATAGATATTAAAGAGGGTGGGGGAGAGGGAAGAGCCTTGGGGTACTCCAAGTGTTGATCTGATGGGAGGGGATTCTTTGTTGCTTATTCTGACCTTATATTTATTTATTTATTTATTTTTATTTTTTCTATACCGACATTCCTGTAAAATATACAAATCATATCGGTTTACAGTGTAACATTAACAGACGCTCGGAGGCGGTACATGGAACATAGGTTACAGAAAACAAAGGAAACTAAGCGAACGTAAAACATAATGTAAGATAAAAAACATAATAAATAAGATATAAATATATTTATATATAAATCTTCTTGATATATATATATATATATATATATATATATATATATATATATATATAGTATCTGTTGCTGAGGAAGGACTCAAACCATCTGAGGACTGTACCTGAGATACCTATGTCTGAGAGGCGGTTTAATCTCACATTTATATAATGATCTTGTAATGTTAAAAAGCATCTCAGGACAGCAGTGTAGTACACACCCCGTTTTCCAGCTGGAACATCACTCTCAGTGGGAGGATCATATGATAATATTGCATCGAGAGGTGATCAGGTTTCCATGAAAGCTAAACCACCTCGCTTTTCTGAGTGCAGAACAGTCGGATTGTCTGTGAACAGACACTTAATAAGTGTGTATGACATTTGGCAATTGGGGAGAGCAAAGGGTATGAAGTTCTCATCTCCCCTATGATCTAATCCCTCATGTCTCCCTTTCTGAGTCAGGGCTTTTAATCGACAAATATCTTTGTGATAGCACAGGGAGGAATCACTGTTTATCTGCAAATGTTGTACAAAAGACTGACCTTCCAGAATGTGGTTTGCCTCTACCCACCTATGAAATACAGTCTCTTGACTAGCCCTTATCCTATAGGGGTCTGCCATTCTGTATTAATATAGAATTTTTTATTATAGGTAATATCATTTTATTGGAAATTAAAATTCCTATTTTATTTTTCCCTAGATATTACTTAACTTTCTAAAGGGGTCCCATCTGGGGTGCCATGCCAGTGAAAGTCAGGATAAGCTCTTGTTGTGCCTGTTGGTCGCAGATGGCTGCAACCTTTGCTGCTCACCTCATTTTGCCCTGTAGCTCTGATTCTGGCAAGGATGGCTACCTCTGCCTCTGCACGCCGACCTCTCTAGCATTCCCGGGACGGCGTGGGCGATCCCGGTTGCCATCTTGAATCTGGTGTAACTTAGTGCACATCCGCCTGCCTCCAACTTATCCACGTCATGGCGGGAACCTCGAGGGTGTCCCCGCCGCATGACATCACTTCCTACATGTACTTAAGCTTACCGGACCTTCCTACCTACGAGTTAGCAAGGAATCCATTTTGCTCAATTCCTTTCCTCAGAGACGCTTCGCCTCACTGTTCCTGCGTTCTAGAATGAGTGACTCAGGTACCCGCTCCTCGGGAGCCTTGCTGTACTCAGGGATATCCGCTCCTTAGAGAGCCTTCTCTACGAATCTCACATTCACCAGCCTAGTGAGTACCTCTCGCTACTTCTACGCACGACACTTCAGTGTTCCTATGCTCTGGGTCTCCGCTGCCTCTATGACGATATCTCTACTGCTACACTACGGAGTGAGTACTAGACCTGATCTACAACTCTGCTTCTCTCTTGCTGTGCGGATCCTTGGGTTACCACACTATGTGGACCACTACCGGAGCTACCATGCACAAGAGCTCCCAAGCAGGAAGTACTACTCGGGTTACCCAGCTCTGCGAACCACTACCGGAGAATCCATCTCAGGTCTTCCTACTCTGGACTGTGCTTACTAACCCACTCCTTGGGTTTCTCTTTGCTATATAATAAACAAGCCGTTAAGCCCGTTAAAATGGGCGAAATTCCATCAATCAGACTGGCAGGTCAGTCAGAGCCGCTCTGTTCTCCACAACTTCTTAAGCTTCCCACTTACTCACTGATATCCTATTCCCTTTTCCTTCCATTCCCTCTCATCTTCCCCTCTCACCTCATCCACAACCCGTTCCCTCTCCCTCAGCCCTACTCCTCTCTGTTTTTCTCTTCTCAGAACATCTTACCCTTCCCACTTATGCACTCATATCCTCTTACCTTTTCCATCCATCTCCTCTCATCTTCTCTTTCCTTCCCCTCTCACCTCATCCACAATCCCTTCCCTCTCCCTCAGCCCTCCTTCACTCCCTCTTTCTCTTCTCCACTTCTTACCCTTCCCACTTATGCACTTGTATCCTCTTCCCTTTTCCTTCCCTTCCCTCTCCCTCAGCCACCTTCCACTCCCTCTTGATCTCTTCTACAGGGCCAGCTGTTGTCCCTCTCTCCGTACCTCCCTCCCTGTGTATTGTGGTTTCTTACTGCTGTCCCTTTGCATGCTAGTCCTCCCTAACCCATTCCCCGGCAGCGGCACGGGCTCAGGCTGTTGTCTACCCAACTTTTCACTGCTGCCCCTCCTCCCTTCCCCCCTTCCCCGGCTTCGGAGAGACGGGCTCAAGTTGTCGGCCCATTTTCACTGCTGTCCCTCCCCCTTCCCAGCTTCCTCCCCCCTTCCCCGGCAACGGACGGATGGACGGGCTCAAGTTATCGGCCCGACGTGCTCTCCGGGGGTCTCTCTCGCGCGCTTGCCTCACCACCGGGCTCGTTGCTCGCCCGCCCGACGCTGCTCCTCCCCACCGCAAAACGCCGTGTCCGTCGCTGCCCCTCCCACCGCTGCCCGCTGTGACTGGCATGCTCTGTCTCCCGCGCATGCGCAGCACGTCGGGCAGAGCTCTGCTCTGCGGAAGATCTCTGGGGGGGGGGGGTCCGTCCTTCCTTCTGTCCGTCTCTCCCTCCCTCCCTCGCGCGCGCCGCCACCGCCGCTCCTGCTCTTCGCCCCGCCGCCACCGCTACTGCTCCTCCAGCGCCATTTTTAACAGGCACGCTCTGACCGATGTGCTCGCATGCGCGGTAGAGCTGCTCTCTACTGCGCATCTGCGGCACGTAGGTCAACCTTCATTTATCTAGTTAGATATATCTCTGACTCCTGTGTCCATCACTGCTGAGACTCCGCCTATCGTGGAGAGTCCCCACAAGGCTCCTCCCTGTGGGTGGAGTCAGCTCTCTCCATGACCCAAGGGCCCACAAACCAAGTTCAAATACCAGCTCTGCTCCTATCCTACCTTTTCATAAGACCCTCCAGCCTTTAGGGAAGGAGTTTATTATTTAGAGATGAGGGTTCCCCAATAGAGTTGTTTAAAGAAATAATTCAGTCTGGATGTATGAAAATAAGTCTCTTTATTCAGATAACAGTTATAATTTTTTAAGGCATGTGATTAGCTTATGAAGCATTATACTTCTGAAATCTTATCTTAATCAAACAGTACATAGCTATAAGTATAAGCATGGTAACAATAGTTACTGAAATTATAGCAATCAGATAAAAATCTACTAAAGACATTTTCTTATAAAATAAATTCTTTCTAGCACATAATTTGCTAATACAAGCTAGGGTTTAATTATACTAGCTAGGGTTCTCTTATGCAGAAATAACTATAATCAGATGCTTACCAATATCATGAGGCGATTAGCCCTTTAAAGTCTCTCTTGTGGTCAGTCAGGGTTTTTCTTGCTCCTCTCCCTGTACTGTCCTTATCAGGGGTTTAAATAGACAGAATAGCCAGGTGGGGGCTAAGAAAAGTTAACTTTTGTATCATTTTGAAGCCCCCCAAGGACAAAGATAACAGGGTGGGGGCTAGTCTGTACTCCTAGCTGTAAGAAAGCTAAGTTTCTTATACTTTTGAGTCTCCAAGGACACAGGTGTCTGAAGTTGGAAGGCAATCCAGTTGAGGCCCAAAGTACAGGGAGTATGAAAAAAAAAGCAATTCTTATGCTTCAATATTAACTTGATATGACTGACTACACTGTACATGCACGGCTGAAAAGAAACACTTTTCTTTTTTTAATTCTCTTAAATTTTTAACTAACATTGCAAGTATTTCTTGCAATATGAAATTACAGAAATAAAAATAGATACATGTTTTACAACATTAAATGAAATAACATAAATCTTACATTTATTTTCATATTCTGTTATTTTAAAGGAAAAGTTAGGGAAGCATACTGAAAATGAGTGAATATATTAAGAAATATTACTCAATTTCCGCAGCTCTCTTGGCCAAAAAAGAGAAAATAAGGCATCCCCCTTAATTTATTTTATTCTGCCATTACTTCTCTCCCCAACAGTGCTCTCAATTGCTCTGGATCCCAAAACTGATAGTTCTGTTCATTAATCTTAATTGTACATTTACAAGGATATCTAAGTATAAAATGACCACCTTTTTCAATTACTCCTTTTCTTAATGCTAGGAATTTCTTCCTTCTAAGCTGTGCAGATCTTACAATATCTGGATAAATCCAGATCTTTTGACCGTAATAGGTTTTTAGTCTATTACGGAAAAAGAACTTTAGAACATTATCTTTATCAGAGATAAACGCGAAGGTAACCAACAGAATACCTCTTTTTTCTATATTTACTTCTTCTTGTGACTTTAAAAGAAAATCTGAAATATCAATAGTTGGCTCAGCAATCATTTTTTAATCTTCTATTTCTTTATTATCTTTATCTATCTGATCAAGTTTCTTCATCTTAACTGTTTCATTAACATAGAAGGCATTAGTTATTGTTGGAATACATTGCTCAGGAATTTTTAAAATTTGTATAATATACTCTCTGAACAATTCCGAAGGGCTCATCTTTCCTATAATAGGGAAGTTAACAACCCTTAAATTAATGCACGAGTATAATTCTCTATGTTTCCTATTCTTTTCTGAAATTCACTTTCTGTTTTTATTTGCTGTAGTTGTACTTTTTCAACTTGTGTTAAACGTTGTTCTATATTTATAATTTGTTTTTGTTGAGTCTCTACAGTTTCAGAGTTTCTTTTTACTACATTATTGGTTTCACTAACTACATCTGTGAGTTTCATAACAGAAGAGTCCAATTTAGCCATATAGTTCCATAAGGCATCCATCGTTATTGTTGCGGGTCTAATTATTACTTCTTGAGTATTCTTATTTTTTGGTTTTCTCTCTTTTCCTTGAATTACATTTTGTTCATTTTTCCTTTCACTCTTAGATGCACTCTGTTGATCCTGAGTAATTGAAGAGTTATCCAAATCTTCCCCAGATAATACATTAACTCCCTCAGAATCATCAGTTTTCCCTTCCAAAAGCATATGGTTGCTCTGTGGGGTACCTGGTAGTCCTAGGGGTTGTTTCCCTTCTCTACTTGGCAGTGCTGGAATTTCAGGCACTCCTGGACTTAACGAGATGTCCTCGGCCATTAGGGGCAGATTCCGCTCTAATTCTACCCCTAAAGTGGCCCCCTCCACAGGAGTTAACAATGGGGAATGTAACCAGCCTGCTACTGACTTTTGACCAGGCTCCACAATCGGAGTACTCGAGGAAGGTTTTATCTTCGCCTTTCTCTTTGTATGTGGCATCACTATTATAGGTAACAAATTAAAGGCAAAAAGAGAGCTAGGTTAAGGAGCAGCAGCGGTATCCTTACTTAAAAACTTTATATGCTTCTCTAATGGAGGAAAAGGAGAGTTAAATCAGTAATGATTTTTTTTTATATACTTGCAGTCGAGAGAGTTCAATTCCAACTATTCTTCTTCAGAAAGTATAATAACTCGAAACTATATCCAGTATGTCCAGCCAATCCAGTGGAAGCCGGTCAAAGCCGCGCACGGCTTTGGCAGCGCGCCTCGGCACTGCATGCCGTAGGAGGGCCGTTTATACCCTCCTTCCGGCCCCTCCTGATGATGAAACCGCCAGTGATAGGCTCCCACGTTGGTCACTCTGGGCGACGCAAATTCTGCCCGCATAAACTCAGTCTTTAAAGATATTGAGAAGTTGAGAAAGCCTCAGCGAAGGCAAGTGAAGAGATGAAAGGTAATTTTTTCAGGTAATTCTTTCTCCGATAGAAATGATACCTCTCCTTGCCTCCAAGAAGCACTTTTTTAACACATTTTCTAACAGCTGCAGAGATGGCTCTGCTAAGCTCCGGCCACTGGGCAGGCCTTTCCTCCCAGCTGCTGGCCAGCAAGGAGCTCTTAATAATCCCAGCAGTCTTTCTGGGTCGAGTTGAGACAGGGAATGGTGGAGACTAAATGCAAAAGATAAAAAAGAAAAAGAATGTAAACCATTATTTTTTATAGTATTCTTCAGAGTATAAAAATGTACTGAATTGAGTTTGCACAGCATGAAAATAGGAGCACTTGAAGAAGGAGAGTAATAGATTGATTTGAAAGTTTAGTTGGAAGGAAGGGCTTTTTATAAAAAGCAGAACTACAAATGGCATGGAACCCTGGCTCTTGCACTCACTTGAAAGAGGATCTCGGTGTGCTAGAAGCTGTACCGTGTTTAGGTAAGAAAAGTTCTGCACTGGCAGATATACACCAAGGTGTGTTAGGAAAGCAAGAGTAAGCAGCACAGTGCTCACTGGCATAATGCTCACCAAACTGCAGATCTGATCTACAGAGGTAGGCAACCTCCAGCCCTCATGGTCATCAATCTGCTTGAGTTCTCAATATATACCTAATGAATATGAATGAGATGAATTTGCATGCACACAGCTTTATTTGTATGCAAATCTATCTCATGCATATTTATTAGAGATATCCTGAAAACCCAAGTGAATTGGTATCCACAAGGGCTGCAGGTTGCCATGGCTGGGAACTCTCCAGAATCGCCCCATAAACTCCGGAATTCCAAAGGAATTGATGGGTCTCCGGACAAATGCCAGAAAACTCTGGGTGAACAGTTGAGGTGGCCCATGTGAACCCCAGAAGAGGAAGTAATTTGGGCCGGTGAGATGGTTAGTCTGAGTCATCGGTATATAAACAACAATAAACATAAACATATTTATGTAGTTTTTAGCGCTATTCTTTTATGAACTATTGTATTTCTTGTACCTAATTTGTAAACCGGTGAGATGGTTAGTCTGAGTCATCGGTATATAAACAACAATAAACATAAACATAAACATAAACATGGGCAGAAGGAGGCTCATCAGCTTGCAGCAGAAAGGAAGTGGAAGACTCCTGTTGGCTGCATGGCCAGAAGCAGCTCCCCTATGAGGAAAGGCTGAAGAGGTTAGGAGGGCTGTTCAGCTTGGAGAAGAGACGGCTGAGGGGGGATATGATAGAGGTCTTTAAGATCATGAGAGGTCTTGAACGAGTAGATGTGAATTGGTTATTTAAACTTTCGAATAATAGAAGGACTAGGGGGCATTCCATAAAGTTAGCAAGTAGCACATTTAAGACTAATTGGAGAAAATTCTTTTTCACGCAACGCACAATAAAGCTCTGGAATTTGTTGCCAGAGGATGCGGTTAGTGCAGTTAGTGTAGCTGGGTTCAAAAAAGGTTTGGATAAGTTCTTGGAGAAGTCAATTAATGGCTATTAATCAAGTTTACTTAGGGAATTGCCACTGCTATTAATTGCATCAGTAGCATGGGATTTTCTTAGTGTTTGGGTAATTGCCAGGTTCTTGTGGCCTGGTTTGGCCTCTGTTGGAAACAGGATGCTGGGCTTGATGGACCTTTGGTCTGACCCAGCATGGCAATTTCTTATGTTCTTATGTTCTTAGGGATAGCTTTGGCCCACATGGCTGGCAGAAAACGTAGAAGCAGTGTTGGCCTGTGCGGCCAGCAGAAGGAGAAGTGCCATAAGCTGCACAGGTCCCAAAGGAGGAGGCTACTGCTCCTGGTGGGTTTAGTGCTGGGGGAGAGAGAGAGAATGAGTGAAATATGAGTGAGCATGTGTGTGTAAGAGAGGGTGAATGGGCATGTGTGTGAGGAGTGGGCATATGAGAGTGTGAGTGAGCATATATGTGAGTGTGTATGTGTGTGTGGAAGAGGGGGAGAATTGAGAGTGAGTGTGAGAATGAACATATCAGTATAGAATATGTCAAAATTAGCTTTTATACATAATGGGATGTAATACTATTAATACTTTTATTATCCTAGTCTCTTATTTTTTTAAGTTTTTGTCACATCCTGTTGGTCCATGTGTTTTTTATTACTATAATTATTTTAGTCATTTTATTGTTTTACCTTTTATTACTATTTACTTATTTTGACTTGATTTTATGGATGTTAATATTTGTAAATCACTTAGACATTTTGACTGACGATATAGAAAACTAAAAAAATAAATAGCCAGTCCTGTGATTTTCTTAGTCTTAAATATATATTTGTAGACCTGGTGTCCCTCTGTAGTGGTAACCAGGGTATTCAAGGGGTATGGGCTATAACAACCTTCTCCCTATCTCTGGGCTAGTGTTGAATGGGGGGAAGCCAAGGATCAGGGTCCTACCTTTGTGGATTTCTCATGTCCACCTTCTAATCTCCCACATTCTCTGTCAACAAACACAGCCACTCCTTAAAGAGAAAATGTCCAGACCAGGGTCTAGCTGTACAAGCAAAAGTACATTTACTGAAAATCGATGCAGGATCAATCCATAAAATTAAAAGATACACAAAGATAACATCAGTTTATGTTAAGCCTTTGCAGGCAGAATGTTTCTTTGAAAATTCCTCCAGACTTTCTTTCTCTCCAGGTAGAGCAGAGGTAAGTGGACAACTTCATTCCTGGTGTGCCAAAAACAGTGCTTGTTTTCAGGATATCCACAAAGAATATGTATGAGATATATTTACATGCAATGGAGGCAGTGTATGCAATTATACCTCGTATATTAATTGTGGATATCCTGAAACCCAGACCTGTTTGTGGTACACCAGGACTGGAGCTACCCACTCTTGAGATAAAGGCTTCTTCAGAGACCATGAGCAGGCAGTCTCCTTTTCAACTCTTCTGGTCAAGTGTCAGCTCCTTATTAGTAAGCTTCTTCTCATACATCTCTTCTTCACTGGTTCACTGACCCACTTACTGAATATCTGTAGTGAAGACAGACTTCCAACAGTATAAACACTCTCCACACACCTCAAACCTGTTGCATCAACCCTGTCGGGCTGGAGCCATTTGGCAACGCTACAAAGTCTCTGGGGATCCACCACCCTACAACCCAGGTGTGTTCCCCGCCATGTACTGTGGAGCTCAAGGACTCCCAAGTACTGAAGACAGGAAAAAGGAACCCATCCCTCCCAGTACACAGGGTTTTGCACTCTGAACACAAAGACATCTCCCTCTATTGTAATGTCACTATGCCTCCACAATACGATAAGACTTGCCATACTGGGTCAGATCAAAGGTCCAGCAAGCAATTGCTGAAGGGATGGAGTTTTCTGGAGCACAGTTTACAATAGCTTAGAAATGCTTCAGGAAAATAGAAGCAAAATTATGGATCATATCAGAGAGGCTGTTGATTCTACTCACATTTCTCCAAATTGTTACTATGCAATCAAAATCTTGATCCAGGCCATGCATGTGTGGTAAATATCAGGATTTGGGGATTTTTGTCATGACCTTGAGTCATGCTTATTATTCTGCCCATATCCACTTGCTAAAACTCTGTATTTTGCAGGTCAAAGAGGAGGCATTAAAGAAGAGGCTGCGGAGTGAGAGACCTTTCCCAGAAAGCACCCTGCAGAGTATCGATGAGCTGAAAGGGGAAGAATTGTCCCTTGCAGAAGAAGGGCCAGAAGCCACAGTCTCCACTCACCCTGTGACATTAGAAAGTCAGCTGGGGGAGAGAAGAATTGCCATGAGAGCATTGCAGATTCTCCAAGAGACACACAGCAACTCTGAGGACCTTGACGAAATCGGTGCTCTGGAGTCAGATATAACCTACAACACGCAACATGAGACAGGAAGTGACCTGAAGGATGACTCTTTCTGATAAGGGAAAACATGTCATTGTTACGCCAAGATTCAGTGTCTTTGCTGGCACTCCTGCTCTGTTGCTACAGTCTCAGTTCATGCAGCATTTACCAAACATCCTTCTATTTACCATGCAATCATCCAGGAACATAAATAAATTGCAAGGTGTTTAAACTACTTTATTATGATTACTAGTTTTATGTAGATAAATCAAAAGTATTCAATCTGTACTAGCATCACATTCACGAATAGGGGTACACCAGAAGAAATAAGGAAAATGCTTGATTTAGCACATAAAATATTAACTGTTTCAATATGGCAGTTATACCATGTTCATCAGAATATTTGTGCTAAAATGTTATTGCCATGTATATTAAATTTAATGTAAGTCAAGAGACTTAGAAGCATTTATTTAGGTAATTGCTTTAGGCTGGATGCTCTTTCAGAGATGCACAGTACATTCCCCCCAGGCGGAATTTAAGGTAATCTATTCTTATGGCTTATGCCATGGCAACTTTAACACTAATCACTGAGCCCTGATGCAGTGACCAAGATAAATGACTCCTTTGATATAATTAAACAGTTGTTTCTTATGCAATACATCTACACACTTTTCCCAGCTTCCTTGGTGGGTCAGCTTCGGAAGTCATCACAGACCAACTTGGGCCTGGGTTGCTGCCATCCCATGCTCCTCGAGCAGCTGGACAGGTTCTGGGGAGGTTGTAGTGCATCTGCGCACATCTTCGTGTTCCTTGGTGGATTCCAGAAGATTCTTCAACCCACTTGGGCTTCCACCAGTTGGCCAGGGGGTAGATGTAACAGCATTACCTTAGGTCAGTAGATTTTTCCCGGCGCGTCATTGGGGGCATTACGGGGGCGTGGCCGCGGCCTCCAGACCAGCCCCCGGACTGGACCATGGCACCTTGGCAGCCGACCCGGCGCGCGCAAGTTACACCTGCCTGAAGCGATAAAGGTAGTGGGGGGGGAATTAGGGCCAGGGGGTGGGTTAGTTAGGGGAAGGGAGGGGAAGGTGAGGGGCGTGGAAGGAAAGTTCCCTCCGAAGCCGCTCCGATTTTGAAGCGGCCTCGGAGGGAACGGAGGCAGGCTGCGCAGCTCGGTGCTCGCAGGCTGCCGATTTTGCGCAGCCTTTCGCGTGCCGACCCCAGATTTTAAAAGATATTCGCGGCTACACACGTATCTATTAAAATCCGGTGTACTTTTGTTTGCGCCTGGTGCACGAACAAAAGTACGCGGGCACATTAAACACTTAAAAAATGTCCATGTGGTTCCTCAGTATAAATGTCTCTGTAAAGCAGTATCTCGCGCCTTATCCAAAATGAGGCACCATAACTACAAAAGTTCCAATGAATCCATTAAACAAGATTATCCGTTGTTTACATTTGCTTTTTTCATTGACAGTATATACAGTATATATATCTATATATTTCCCTCCCTCCCTTTCTCATGTTCTCTGAGGAATGCTCATTCCATTTCCAGCAAGTTTGCCTATATTCATAACCTCTTTCTATCATACTCTTCATCTTCTCACCTTGATTAAGACTTGGCTTTCCCCTGAGGACTTTGATTCAATTACTGCTCTCTGTCATGAAGGCTACTTTTTCTCCCATACAGCTTGCACAGTAAACTATGGTGGAGGTTTTATGCTGCTGCTCTCCCCCTCCTGTAGGTTTCAAAACCTTCTTCCACCTCAGTCCTACTTTTTTTCTTCCTTTGAGACCCACTTCATCCTCCTATCCACCCCACTACATATCTGGAGGGTAGCTGTCATTTATCATACCCGAAAAATTCCCCTCCTAAGAACATAAGAACATGCCATACTGGGTCAGACCAAGGGTCCATCAAGCCCAGCATCCTGTTTCCAACAGTGACCAATCCAGGCCATAAGAACCTGGCAAGTACCCAAAAACTAAGTCTATTCCATGTTACCATTGCTAGTAATAGCAGTGGCTATTTTCTAAGTCAACTTAATTAATAGCAGGTAATGGACTTCTCCAAGAACTTATCCAATCCTTTTTTAAACACAGCTACACTAACTGCACTAACCACATCCTCTGGCAACAAATTCCAGAGTTTATTTGTATGTTGAGTAAAAAAGAACTTTCTCCGATTAGTTTTAAATGTGCCCCATGCTAACTTCATGGCCCCCTAGTCTTTCTATTATCCGAAAGAGTAAGTAACCGATTCACATTTACCCGTTCTAGACCTCTCATGATTTTAAACACCTCTATCATATCCCCCCTCAGTCGTCTCTTCTCCAAGCTGAAAAGTCCTAAACTCTTTAGTCTTTCCTCATAGGGGAGCTGTTCCATTCCCCTTATCATTTTGGTAGCCCTTCTCTGTACCTTCTCCATCGCAATTATATCTTTTTTGAGATGCGGCGACAAGAATTGTACACAGTATTCAAGGTGCGGTCTCACCATGGAGCGATACAGAGGCATTATGACATTTTCCGTTTTATTCACCACTAGCCGTTAAGCCCGTAACAACGGGCTACATTAAAAAAAAAATTTTCGGTCCATTTCCTTCCCCCTCATTCTCCCTCCCACCTACCCCCTCATTCTCCCTCCCCCCTCATTCTCATTCTCTCTCCCCCCTCCTCTCCCTTCCACCTCCACCTCATTCTCCCTTTCCCCTTCCCCTCATTCTCCCTTCCACCTTCCCATCCCTCTCATTCTCCCTTCTACCTCATTCTCATTCTCCCTCCCCTTCCTCCTCATTCTCCCTTCCACCTTCCCCTCCCTCTCATTCTCCCTTCCACCTCCTCCTGCCTCCCACCTCATTCTCCCTCCCCTTCTCACCTTACTCTCTCCCTCCCCCTCCCCTCCTCTCCCAGCTCATTCACAACCCCTTCGGATGGCACGCGCGCGCCGCCGCCGCTACAGGTCCTGGTCCTCGCCGCCGCCGCTACAGATCCTGGTCCTCGCCGCCGCCACAGGTCCTGGTCCTCGCCTCCGCCGCCGCTACGGGTCCTCCCAGCGCCATTTTTGTAAATTGGCAAACTCTGGCCGACGTGCTCTCTACTGCGCATTTGCGGACGTCGGTCAGGGCTCCCTTATCTAGTAGATTCCCTTTCTAATAATTCCCAACATTCTTTTTGCTTTTTTGACTGCCGCAGCACACTGAACCGACGATTCAATGTGATATCCACTATGACGCCTAGATCTCTTTCTTGGGTTGTAGCACCTAATATGGAACCTAACATTGTGTAACTATAGCTTGGGTTATTTTTCTCTATATGCATCACCTTGCACTTATCCACATTAAATTTCATCTGCCATTTTGATGCCCAATTTTCCAGTCTCACAAGGTCTTCCTGCAATTTATCACAATCTGCTTGTGATTTAACTACTCTGAACAATTTTGTATCATCTGCAAATTTGATTATCTCACTCGTCGTATTTCTTTCCAGATCATTTATAAATATATTGAAAAGTAAGGGTCCCAATACAGATCCCTGAGGCACTCCACTGCCCACTCCCTTCCACTGAGAAAATTGTCCATTTAATCTTACTCTCTGTTTCCTATCTTTTAGCCAGTTTGCAATCCACGAAAGGTCATCACCACCTATCCCATGACTTTTTACTTTTCCTAGAAGCCTCTCATGAGGAACTTTGTCAAACGCCTTCTGAAAATCCAAGTATACTACATCTACCGGTTCACCTTTATTGAAAATCCAAGTATATTACATCTACCGGTTCACCTTTTCCACTGACTTTAACTCCTGGCTTTCCTTCTTCCCTTGAACCATCTTCCCCTTCTCTTATTCTTGGGGACTTTAATCCACACTGATGACCCCCTCTGACTCTTGAGCCTCCAGACTTTGTCATTTGACTTCAAACTCTGTTTTTCTGCCCCTACTCACCAGCATTGCCATTGCCTTGACCTAATACTTTCTTCTAACTGCTGTGTCTCATATTTCTCCACCACAGTTGTTCCTTCTCAAATCATCATATCGCTTTTACACTATATCACCTTCTTCCACAACCTCGTCCAATCACCATCAACACCTTTACGCATCTCTAGGGTATTAACCCTTTTATCTTTTGCACTATTGTCTCATCTCTCCTCTCCTCTACTATATTGTCTGAGTCAGCCAATAAGGCAATTTCTTCTTACAACACTATACTCTCCTCTGCTTTAGATACTTTTGGCCTTCCCCTTACCTATCCTGTAAAATGCACTAAGCCCTAGCTTTGGCTCACCCCCAGAATTTGCTTCTTCTCACAGGACAAGCAGGATGGTAGTCCTCACATGTGGGTGACATCATCAGGATGGAGCCCAATCACAGAAAGCTTTTGTCAAAGTTTCTAGAACTTTGACAAAAGCTGAGCATGCCCAGCATGCCACCAACCCTGCATCCAGCAGGGGTCCCCCTTCAGTCTCTTTTTTCCAAGCAGCAGTAGCCTCATGGATTCTGGAGCTCTATAAGTTTACCTCACAATTTCTGGAGCTCTGTGCGTTTACCTCAAAATTTTCCTCACGGAATTTAAAAAGTTTAAAGTTAAACATTTGTCCCCATCCCGGGGTCCCCCATCAACCACCAACCTCTGTCAACGCTGGTAAGTTTTTCCCGTCTTTTTCGGTCGGTCCCCAATGGTGTTTTTTCATTGGTGCCCAATGGTCATCGACCTCGCACGCCGCCTTTAATTTTCAAATATGGCCACTGGGTTCCGCAAATATTCCGAGTGCCCAAGAATCATGTCCATTACGGACCTGCACGATGTGTGCGTTTTGTGTCTCGGTCCTGTTCACAACATCCAGCAGTGCACTAGCTGTTCACAAATGATGCCAAAAGGCTGCAGGGCCCGCTTGGAGAAGATGGAATTCCTTTTTAAAGTATCTCCATCGACTTCTGCCAAGCCGATACCGAGTCAAAAGACTTCGCCTTCAAAGACTCTGTCGCCACCGAAAGCTAGGCGACAAAAGGTCGCCGGTGACAGAATTTCACCTTCTTCTTCCTGCTCCAAATCATCGACATCTTCCTCATCGATGCAAGAAAAGGAACGGGCTGAACATCGAGAAAAGCACCATCATCGCCATGGACGAAGTGCTTCCTCCGATGTCGATGCCGGAAGGCCATCGACATCGGCACCAACAGAGCCACCGGCCAAGAAGTCCCGAGGAGATGGGGCCCCATCCCCATCTGGACTCAGGACACCTCGGCGTTCCCCACCTATACCGGTGCTGGAAGCTGAGACTCCTGAAGCCGAGACTCCACTAGCATAAGTGGACCCTCCGGCAATGCCCGCTGAGCCTCCACCCCCGATCGCTGTGCCACTGATGCCAGCTTCTCAGGTGGAATTGGACAAGATTGTCCAAGAGGCAGTTCTCCAAGCTCTCCGAGGATTCCAGTCCCTACTGGCACCAGCCACCATGCCGATGCCTGATCCGATGCCTACCATGCTGGCTCCGCTTCTTGACTGACTGAATACATTACTCAGTGCACTTCCATTGACACCGCTACCCGTTGTGCCATTGGCTCCTGCAAAACCACCAACACCGAAGTCAATTCCATTGTCTTTGGATGAGGAACTGAATCTACCGATGCTGGAGCCAACTCTTGGACCATCGGGGTTGTTACCACCTCAGCGTCCTTCGAAAATACTGTTGCCATCGACGCCATCACCGTCTCCTGTGCCCTCATTGGTGCCACCTCGATTCCCATCAGTGCCACCTTCAGATCTGGCTGCATTTGGACCTGTCCATCAACCTGAGGGACCTGGAGGTGCTGGTGATGAGCCTTATAATCCCTGGGGGGGATGATTCTACAGACTCTGATGACTCAGAAGAACTCCTTTTAGAGCCTTCTCCCCTGGAGAAATGCTATCACTCTCCACCTGAAGACCTGACATTTGCAAATTTCATTAAGGAAATGTCTGAGACCATTCCCTTTAATTTGCAGACAGAAGAGGATGCAAGACACAAAATGCTAGAAGTGCTACAATTTGTTGATGCACCGAAAGAAGACATGGCAGTACCAGTTCATGAATTGCTTCTGGACTTACTACAACATAACAGGGAACACCCAGGCACAGTTCCTCTGGTAAATAGGAAAGCTGATGCCATTTACCTAGTCCAGTCAGGACTTGGGATTTCAAAAAACACAGCTGCCCCACCAGTCTGTATTTGTGGAGTCTGCTCAAAAGAAGTTCAAAAGATCCTGGCCTCATTCTTCAGCACCTCCAGGGAAGGAGCAAAAATCCTTAGACGCCTTCGGACGAAGAGTCTTCCACGGCTCAATGCTCATTGCACTCATAGCAGCATACCAGCTGTATATGACACAATATTCAAGAAACTTCTGGAAGAGGGTCCAAGAATACTCTGAATCTCTCCCAGATGAATATCAAGAAGGACTCAACAACATCCTTCTCAAAGGTCTTGATGCTGGTAAGCATGAAGTAAGGGCGGTATATGATATCTTCGATACCACATCCAGGGTTTCTGTAGCAGGCATACTTGCCAGACGCTGGGCATGGCTCAGGTCCTCTTGACTTATGACAGGAGGTCCAAAACAGATTAGCAGACCTTCCTTGTACTGGTGACAACTTATTTGGCACTAAAATCCAAGAAACAGTTGCACAATTAAAGGACCACATGACAATTTGCATCAACTGTCTGCTCTCCCTGCGGATTATTCATCCACTGCCAAAAGATCTTTCAGACAGGATCCTAGGTGGTTTACCTACAAACCAAGAATGTATTACCCACCTCAATCCTGTACTCGACAGACTAAACCTCCACAAAGAGGTCAGCCTCATCAAGTTAGAGCGCCAAAACCTCAACCAGCTCCGTAGACAGGTCCAGCTTTGGGGTTTTGATTCTCTAATAGAGAGCAAAAGTCAATCCCTCCCATTCCTTTCCATCCCAGTGGGAGGTCGTTTGTGCCATTTTTCCAATCTATGGCACACTATCACAACGGACCAATGGGTCCTAACTCTTGTCAATCAGGGATACCATCTAAACTTCCTCACTATACCACCGAACGGGTTGCCACATCCTGTAACATATCCACACATTCGCTCCCCGCTTCTCAAAGCAGAGCTCTTCACCCTTCTGGAATCGAATGCTGTGGAACCAGTACCTCGATTGCAATGGGGTCAGGGTTCACCTCTCGCTATTTCCTAATTCAAAAAAAATCAGGAGGCATCCGTCTGATTTTGGACCTTCGTGCCCTAAACAAACATCTCAAAAAAGAGAAGTTCAGGATCGTGACCCTGGGTACCATACTACCACTTCTGCAACAGGAAGATTGGCTCTGCTCTCTAGACCTTCAGGAGGCTTACGCACACATTGCAATATACCCTCCTCATTGCAAATACCTCAGATTCACAGTAGGTCCAAATCATTTCCAGTACTGAGTACTACCATTTGGCCTCACATCAGCTCCACGAATATTCACAAAATGCCTGGCAGTAGTAGCAGCCCATTTGAGGCAAAACAATATCCATGTCTATCCATATCTAGACGATTGGCTCATCAGGGCTCAGACTCAAAAGCTAGCACTTCAGTCACTCCATTTCACTATCAGTCTACTCCAATCTCTGGGGTTTTTAATAAACTATTCCAAGTCGAATCTGACTCCATCTCACACAATATTGTTCATAGGAGCAGATCTAGACACCATCCAGGCAAAAGCGTTTCTCCCAGGGAACAGAGCACACGCACTATCAAGCATGGCCAAATCAGTGCAATCTCGCCAAACCACTACAGCTCGCCATCTTGTTGTTAGTGTTCGTGGTAGTTGTGGGTGGATCCTTGGGCCGGTGGCAGATGACCACGCCCCCGGGGGAGATCCCGAGAGGAACCACCGGTCAGGCTCAAAGTATGGAGACAGACACACACTAGCTCTTTTATTAAACAGTATACGGAACCACCAGATGTTGGGATTCGTGGACCCTTGGGCCGGTCAGGACGAGTGAAGGAATGCTGCGGAGGACCTCAGCAAAGGATCCCGACCGGGAGGTGGCTCGACCGGCCGGGGTATGCTTGGATGCTGGAACAAGATGGAGTCCTATGCAACCAAGGACTCGAAGATGGAAGGAGGCTGGTCAGCGTTGGGCCCTGTAGATGGAGGACACTTCACCATGGAGACCGAAGCCCCCCCGAGAGGAGCTCGTAGGAGCCCGGCTGCTGGGACTTAGGAGATTTGCCCTGGAAGCCGGAGCCCCCCCAGGAGGAGCCCGTAGGGGCCCGGCCGCTGGGACTTAGGAGAATCTTCGGGGCCAGCGGAGTCAGGAACCACAGAGTGTCGAAGGTCTAAGACAGAGTCCAGGATGGAGCCGAATCAAGCCAGGGATCAGAGGTCGTACCAGAGCCAGACGGGAGAACCAGGAGCAGAGTCGGGGACGGAAGCAGGTCAAGCCGGAGGTCAGAAGTCATACCAGAGCCAGATGGGAGAACCAGGAGCAGAGTCGGGGACAGAAGCAGGTCAAGCCGGAGGTCAGAAGTCGTACCAGAGCCAGATGGGAGAAGATGGAGCGTAGTCAGCGGACAAACCGGGTCAGAGCGAGGATGCAGAGACAAAGATGCAGCAACTAGAAACAGGATACCTGTGAACCTTGTTGCAAGGCAGGGGGAGCTGTAACTGCAGGGCTTAAATAGCCCTGCAGCGTCTGACGTCACCAGCTGGCTAGCAGAATCTCCCGCGCTGGTCCCTTTAAATGCAGGGCTCTAGCGCACACGCGCGGCTTAGGGGGCGGAGCCAGCCGCGGGAGGACGTCGGCTGCTACTTCGGCGCGGGAGCGCCACGACCGGGGCCTGTACGGGCCGAATGAAGCCACCAGAGGATCGAGACCGAGTCGGGGGTAAGCGGCGATCCCGGGGCTGACCCGGGATCGCAACAGTACCCCCTCCCCTGTGCCCCCTCCCCGGGGGGCTCGGCTTATCCGGGTGAACCAGATGGAACTGGCGGAGGAGGTCCTTATCCAGGATAAGGGAAGCGGGTTCCCAGGAGTTCTCTTCGGGCCCGTACCCCTCCCAGGAGAGCAGGTATTCCCAACGATGGCGGCGGATCCGAACGTCTAGAACCTCTTTTACCATATACGTGTCCTCCGGGTCAGCAGCGGTGGCAATGGGTTCCGGAGGCCGCGCCTGGAATCGAGAAAGGACCACCGGTTTGAGCAAGGAAACGTGGAAGACATCGTGTATTTTAAGAGTAGAGGGCAAGCGTAGTCTGTAGGACACTGCCCCAGTACGTTCGGCCACGATGAAGGGACCAATATAGCGGGGTGCTAGCCTCATGGACGGAATGCGCAGCCGAATGTTTTTGGTACTCAGTGTCTAATTTTGGGACTCATAGCTTAGGGCACAAGAACACTGCAATTCAGCAAGAGGTTTTAAAATTTAGTTTATTTTGGCTTTTTTTTTAAAATGAGGCAAAGACAAGTGTTCTGGGAGATGCACTATGCCCTCTATCTATACCAACTAGCATCTCCCTGAATCTCTGCCATGCTCTGACTTATATAATCAAAATACAACATTCTCGAAGCTTCCAGAAAAGTGTAACCGCCCACAAACACATGATACCGTTGTCATGACAATCTATCCTGTATAGGAAATGCTTGTGAGGACCTCCCTCAACTAAGAATTCTTCTAACCCTGTTTCTCCTCCCACTGTAAACAAGTTCCTGTATCATACTGGCTTTTGATGCAAGTATTCTCTTCTTGTCTTCTGTTGTTCTTCTTTGTTTATTGTAAACACCTCACAGTCTGGGTCTTGAATAGAGCTTGGCACCAGGATTCATTCAAAACTGTCACCTCACAAGATCTCCTTTTCACATTGGTTTCTGTTGCATCTGCAAGATAAAAGCTTGCATCCTGGACTCAGTTTCTCTGCATTGTGAAGTAAATACTGTCATTGATGCCTTCCTGGCCTATAATTATAGGCTTTGCAGGGTTTACCAGTTTCCCAAAATCTTCTGCATCCGTTGAATCTGTGATAGTCAGAAAGTCTCTCAAAGTTCATTCACCTCTGACAGGCCAGTACAGCAGAGGAGTCTGGGTATTCTTGGTTATCTTAATCAGACATATTCTTCATTTCCCTCTATGGGACACCTTTAATGGATAGGTGTCACATCAATCAGTCTGCGATACTAAGCCATGACAGAGGAACTTAAAATGTGTCCTAACCCCTAACCTTGGTATTTATCAGGTGTAGTGTATAGGTGTATGTCCCTCTAGATTCCCAATTAATATGAATGATACTCTCACAAGCATTTACTAGTTAATCAAAAAATAACATCAAAACTAATTTTCACTAAGTAACTATTAGCTCTATAATGGAGCTATACAGATACCTGCATTATAAAAAGGACCTACTTCATAATAACATGATCACATATGTTAACTTTCAGAATCAAGTAAGTACATAATAGTGGTATAACATGTAAAGATAAGTACACAGACTAGTATGAAAGTACTGTGTTTCTCATATAATACTAGGTATACGGGGCAAATCTTTTCAATGAATACTGTTGTTGTGAACAACTACCCAGGATAATATTCATTAAAATGGCAACCAGGGATATAATCAATGCACCTTACCAGAAAAGTAAAGAAACCAATAACATAGAAGAAAACCAAGAATCTATAGAAAAACTCATACTGTGTTGTGCATACATGATGTAAAAGTGTTGCAAAGCATAAGACATATTCTAGTCATATGCTATAGTGATGGAAGATCAAATACAAAAGCATATGCATGATAGGCAAAGGCATAGCAAAAGTCTGAAACATCATACTAATTCTGTAGGGTATTTATAGTGCTATCCAGTATTAGGACAACAACCTGTAGCAGTAAAAGCACTCACTGTATGGACAGTCCTAATTCACTTATGGCAGTCATATGTCCAAGAAATAATACATCTGTGTAGGGCAAGTATTAATTATTAAGGTAGATGATGGCTAGTAATACTGCTTCGTCTTCAGATACTTCTAGGGGAAATGGGGCTCATACCCTTCTCAAATGATAGTAAGTCTAAATATATTGGGGATAATCATAACAATAGATGAAAGCTAACTCTGTGAGAAAGTCTTTAACATAGTATGTGAACTACTTTACAGAATTGATAAACCATTAGTGTAAGATTTTACACAGGAAAAGAAGGAATGTCATATAAATAAAAGACAGAAATAAGGAAAATTATATCTTCCCCTTTGGAATCCTAAATAGAAACCCACTAGCTTATAAGTCACAGATAGAGTTTATAGTGAAAGGACCAAGATAAGAAGAAAAGAACAATGAGCAATTAATAAACCCAAAAAATATAGTAATAGAATGTTGCAGATCCCTATAGCAGAGCTCCTTATGTGTAAGGTCTGTATTAGTTTCAAGGAGAAAAGAAATCTTTGTGAAAGAGAGTGAAACAGTCATTAGGTAAAATCTAGTAAATAGTGTCATAAGAAAAGATATTCAAAGAAGGGTTCAGCGAAAACATTAGAATAAGAGATAGAATATTGAGATATTAAAGATCAGCCAAGTGATTACCCTAAGTGCAAGCTGCAAAACAAAAGAATAGAAATAGCTTATAACTTAGGCTGGTGTGAAAGAGAAATATAAAGAGATCTCCCTCTTGAACCCTGAATTATCATATTTGAATCACAATGAAACACATCACCCTCTATGTGATCAAAGCAGCTTCCATAGATAAAGATAGAAAAACCTAGTACATATGCATGTAACTGATTCAGCATATAAGTATTATAAAATCTAAGACTGGAAAATATTACTTAACTTGGAACATACAAACTAATAAAAACAGCATCACTTCAAATAATATTATGAACTTGAACACCTAAGTGCTGACAGAAAATGAAAAAACCTAAATTCTGCATAAAGTCATTCCCACAAAACATAGAAAAAAGCAGATATCAGGTATAAATTGTAAGCCTTGCAGTCCATATAATATGTAAGAAAGTCTGTGACCATAATTTCTGCATTCAGTGCGTATATAGTTCTTTTAGTAGGATTCAGTGATGATGTCAAGGCAGAATCTCTTAGCTCCTTAGATTAGATGCATGTGTATGAATTCAAACCTAAATAAAAGTGCAACAAATCCGATTAAGTAGTAAGAAAATACTTTTATATCACGTACTCCCTATATTTAAGTTGCCGAATAATCCCCACATTATTTCAAAACATCATGCAATGGTCCAGACCACAAACATAAATACTCAAACTGTACATTAAAACATATATGTCACAGCACTGACCACATAATACATGCATTCATTCATTCCTCCTTGTACACATGTAACATAGAACAAACAACATGACAAACGTTTGAGCTCAAAAAAGAAAAACGTATTTTAAAATATAAAAGAATTGGATCGATCCACAAAAGAAAACAAAAACTCAGGATGAAAATTAAAATAGATCTATTCAAAAATTGCAAAGGAATCAAACTGGAAAAAACTGATCTTCATCTCCCATAGCATAGAGACAGATGCGCTTTGTGCTTTGGTACCCTGGAAAGAAATCTAATATATAACAGTTAATATAATGATTAAAATGAAAGTTAAAAAATGACATTACAGATTCTTTAAAAGTCAAACTACTGTTATACCTTAATTCAGCAAAAACAGTCATAAAGCTACTTTCCTTTCTCTGATGGTCCACCCCTAGGAGGCGCTGTCCCCTGTGATAAGAGCTACTTCCTTTTACAAATCTAAAACCTTTTTTTGTTTTCCTACGCTTGTAAACTCCTAACTCGCCTTCTAAAAGAAAAACTTAAAACAAACAACTTTGCACTTAATTAGAAGTCATTCTATTTCCATCCAATATGCATATGTTCCACAAAGTTCTTACTACCAAATCCTGCAAATACCCTAAATAGAAATACGAATCATTTCCAAAAGCACAGACATATCAGCTAGGAGTCTGGAAGTCTGCAAAATAAAAGGATGACACAGACCAATATGCATTAACCAAAAGTTTTTTACTGGCACATAAATAGATAATAGACATTGCTGCTTATTTCTCTGTTGTTCACCGTCTCACAATCTTACTCCTTTTCATATCATCTAACCAGTCCACAATACAAACATGTAATACCTGAACTCCCATCAAAATAAACCACCTAATTCATTTCCTTTCTTCTAAAAGGTAGCAGCTACTGAGGTATAATCAAAACTGAGAAATATTTATCATCCTTACTGCTGCATGCCGTCCGTTTATTTCTGTCCTGTGTTTAAGTTAAAATAAATCCTATCGTCACACAATTAAATGCAACTGACTTACATCTTTTCTCTACTTGTACCCAAAACAGTCTATATTGCTCAGTACACAGCCTTCTGCATATTCCTAAATCTCTTCCCTCTTTAACATTACTTCATCTCTCATCCCTAATATTCACTTGCCCCATACTTTCAACACAAATTTCTGTTTTCACATTAAACAGATCAATTCATTAGTCCCTCTTCTATCACCTTTGCACTTTGTCCTATACCATACTTAAACCTCAAACCTCTCAGCAGAACTGTAAAATCCATTTTAAAAGTGACTCACTCCCAGGTGTTTTTTTTTTTTCCTTTCTTCTCAAACACATTCCTAAAGGGGGGTTCACCTCCTCTCCCGCCAAACAACTGTTACACTCAATGAATAGGTTTGTTAAATGATAAAACCCTTAAACAGATCATTTCATTAAAATGGAGTCGCTCTCTTGTAGTATATCTATAGATTGTTTTCCTTTCTATCTCTCTGCCTATACCCCTGACCAAAGAAAAAACCATACATCCCTCTCCAATGATAAATCAAATCTAATTATGAATGGCTTTAAATAAACACAAGTTCATGCTTTCGTTCTTACCAAATGAAATGAAACACAATGCACAATAAACTCTCGGTAATCACACAATTCTAAAAACTTAGATGCAAATATGAGCATCTCTGCATTAATGGTAGGAAATAAAACCAAAAACTAAGAAGCTTGCTGGGCTGATTATTCTTTTTCTACGTTTACAGTGAACATAAGAGTCCTTGTGGCCAGCCATGGCTACATCAGTCAGCCCTGTACCTTGAGGGGGAGGGGGGAGAAGCAAAACACCAAAAAACTGAAAAACTTCATTTCTCTAGTTAATGATACCCTAACAGCAATCACACGTTAACTCCAAAGCAAACTTAAATATGAACTGATAACAATAAATCTCATAGACTAAAATAAACTGGAGGCATTTATGTACCTCTGATCACAGACAGCTGTAAACTATAATATCCAGCCATGCAGTTTCTAGTTTTAAAAGCACCGCATTTGTTTTTGTTTAACAACTAAACTTTGGTAAAAATCCACTAACGAAAAACACCTTATCATACTAATTATAAAACTTTCAACTTACCAATTATATCTTATTCCCTCTTTCTCCTTCTGAATCTACACACTTACAACTGCTCTACTCAGCCGCTCCCCAGATGTAAAGTGAAAGTGAAACTGCTTGAGCGCAAGCCATGCGGTCTAAGAACAAAAGACCCCAGACTGACTAGTGCTGGCTACCCCTCTGTTTGTTCAACTGTTCTATCTGATTTTAAGCAAATCATCAACTCATGTCCTGTCTCCCTAACATATATTAAAGAACATTGTGCAAAAAGTATTCTAAACCTGATATAACACACAAGCTATATACACTGTACAACAAATAAAATAAAAACATTGCTACTTACAGATTTTTCCTTTTTTTTTTTTTTTCTTGTTACATACTCACAAAATGGATCCAACTTCATTCCACATCTGCTCTGAACTCATAATTCTCCGGGATAACCTCCAGTCTACCTGGGTAACTCAATCTTTGAACGGCAAGCCAAATCACCCTTCAAGAACCTAGTATACTTTCGTCCGCCAAAAGTAATACTACAGCTTATTAATAATGAATAATTATAATAACAACAGCTATTAAAGTCCCATCTGGGGTGCCAAAATGTCTAATTTTGGGACTCATAGCTTAGGGCACAAGAACACTGCAATTCAGCAAGAGGTTTTAAAATTTAGTTTATTTTGGCTTTTTTTTTAAAATGAGGCAAAGACAAGTGTTCTGGGAGATGCACTATGCCCTCTATCTATACCAACTAGCATCTCCCTGAATCTCTGCCATGCTCTGACTTATATAATCAAAATACAACATTCTCGAAGCTTCCAGAAAAGTGTAACCGCCCACAAACACATGATACCGTTGTCATGACAATCTATCCTGTATAGGAAATGCTTGTGAGGACCTCCCTCAACTAAGAATTCTTCTAACCCTGTTTCTCCTCCCACTGTAAACAAGTTCCTGTATCATACTGGCTTTTGATGCAAGTATTCTCTTCTTGTCTTCTGTTGTTCTTCTTTGTTTATTGTAAACACCTCACAGTCTGGGTCTTGAATAGAGCTTGGCACCAGGATTCATTCAAAACTGTCACCTCACAAGATCTCCTTTTCACATTGGTTTCTGTTGCATCTGCAAGATAAAAGCTTGCATCCTGGACTCAGTTTCTCTGCATTGTGAAGTAAATACTGTCATTGATGCCTTCCTGGCCTATAATTATAGGCTTTGCAGGGTTTACCAGTTTCCCAAAATCTTCTGCATCCGTTGAATCTGTGATAGTCAGAAAGTCTCTCAAAGTTCATTCACCTCTGACAGGCCAGTACAGCAGAGGAGTCTGGGTATTCTTGGTTATCTTAATCAGACATATTCTTCATCAGCCATACCTTGGTTCCCGGTAAAAAGACTAGAGCGGGTCGCCGAGTTCTATCCGCATATTCCTTGGATCGAGTGGCCGCCTGCCGAAGTTTCTCCTGGGTGGAGCGCCAGAGGCGATGTAGCTGGTTAGCCGTAAGTTGCACTGCCGGGGACGAGACCATCAATGGCAACGGCAGAGGAGGCTTGGGAATCCTCCCATAGACCATCTGGAAGGGGGACTGTAGAGTAGCGGAGTGTTTGTGGCGATTGTACGAAAACTCCGCCCAGGGTAAGAGAGTGACCCAGTTATCTTGCAAGTCACTGACGAAGGCTCGGAGGAAGGTCTTCAGAGTTCGGTTGGTGCGTTCGACTTGGCCATTGCTCTGGGGGTGAAAATCGGTGGTCAGGTTTAGTTGTACACCAAATTTTTTGCAAAGAGCCCTCCAGTATTTTGCCGTGAATTGGGGGCCCCTGTCCAAAGTAATATGCAGAGGTAATCCATGGAGTTGGAAAATATGTTGGATGAATAGTTCAGCCATTTCAGGAGCTGTGGGTAGTTTCGCAAGAGGCACGAAGTGTGCCATTTTTGAGAACTGGTCGACGGTGACCCAGACCACGGTCTTTCCCTCCGACGGAGGTAATTCCACTATAAAGTCCGTGGATACGTGGGTCCATGGCTCCATAGGGATGGGAAGCGGCTGAAGGAGGCCCCAGGGACGACCTGGCAGCGGTTTCTGTCGAGCGCACGTGGCGCACGACTGGACGTAGAGTCGAACATCCTCCTTGACCCATGGCCACCAGTAGAATTCAGTTAAGAGCTCTAGAGTCCGGGCCATCCCTGGGTGACTGGCGGTTAACGAATTGTGGGCCCATGCTAGTACCCTCCTCCTTGAGCGAGCTGGAACCACCGTCTTACCTGCGGGGGCCACTTCGGATGCAGCCACAAGAACTTTGGCTGGGTCTAGAATGTATTGAGGAGGTTCAATGGTGTCGTCTGTCTCGGTGTTATGGGAGAGAGTGTCCGCTCTGACGTTCTTGGCTGCCGGCCTGTAGTGGAGTGAGAAATTAAACCGGCTGAAGAAGAGGGACCAGCGCGCCTGCCGGGGATTGAGACGCTGGGCACGGCATAGGTACTCCAGATTTTTGTGGTCCGTATAGACTATTATAGGGTGCTGAGCTCCCTCCAGCCATTGGCGCCACTCCTCGAAAGCTAGTTTGATGGCGAGCAATTCTTTGTCCCCGATACCGTGATTCTTTTCTGCGGGGGAAAATTTACGCGGAAAGTACGAGCAGGGCAGGATTTTGCCGCTTTTGGAAGATTGGGCTAGCACGGCCCCCACCGCCTCGTCGACCTCCACAATGAATTGCTTCCGGGGGTCCGGGTGTCGGAGGCAGGTATCATGCAGGAATGCTTCCTTAAGGTCTTGGAAGGCCTGTACAGCGGCAGGTGACCATCTCCGGGCGTCGGCGCCCTTCCGGGTAAGGGCCGTTAATGGGGCTACCAGACGGGAATAGTGCGGAATGAACTGACGGTAGAAGTTCGCGAAGCCCAAGAAGCGTTGTAGGGCCTTGACTCCCACCGGTTGCGGCCAGTTACTGATGGCGGTGACCTTATCAGGATCCATATGGAAGCCGGTGGACGAGACTATGTACCCTAGGAAGGGTAGGGACTCCTGTTCAAACTGGCATTTTTCTAGTTTGGCGTATAGCCGATTCTCCCTCAATTTCTGGAGCACTTGGCAAACATGTCGACGATGCGTTTCCAGGTCTCGAGAGTATATCAACACATCATCAAGGTAAACTATAACTGAGGTATGTAGCAAGTCTCGAAGTACCTCATTCATGAGGTTCTGGAATACTGCTGGGGCATTACAAAGGCCGAAAGGCATGACGAGGTACTCATAATGGCCGTCCCGGGTGTTGAAGGCGGTCTTCCACTCATCCCCGGGACAGATCCTTACTAGATTGTAGGCCCCTCTAAGGTCCAGCTTTGTGAATATTTTGGCTCCTTGAAGACGGTCCAGGAGTTCGGGAATCAAGAGTAGTGGATAGCGATCTCGTCGGGTGATACTATTCAGGCCCCTGTAATCAATGCAGGGCCGAAGAGATCCGTCCTTCTTCCCCACGAAGAAGAACCCGGCCCCAGCCGGGGAATTCGAGGGCCTGATGAACCCCCGCTCTAGATTCTCCTTGATATATGTGGACATGGCCTGGGTCTCTGGAAGGGATAGCGGGTATACTCGTCCGTGAGGTGGCGTGGTGCCCGGCAGTAAGTTAATCGCGCAGTCGAAGGGCCGGTGTTCAGGGAGTAACTCGGCCTTCTCTTTGGAGAAGACATCTCGGAAGGCGTGGTACTGCGGAGGTACTGCTAAATGGGTCGTCAGGAGTGGAAGCGTGAGTTGAGAATGAGCCGGAAGACATTGACGGAAGCAAGTGGTTCCCCAAGATGTGATTTGCAGGGACTCCCAATCTATCACCGGTGAATGTTTTCTCAGCCAGGGCAAGCCTAGGATGACCGGATGAATAGATTTTTCTAGAATGAGGAATGAGATCTCCTCAGTATGGAGGGCTCCGACCTGGAGCGTGAAGGAGCGAGTCCGGGTGGAAATGGTCCCTGGAAGTGGGGTCCCCTGAATAGAGGATACCCGTACAGGTGGCTCCTGCGGCTGGACCTCCAGTTGGAGCTGTTGCACCAGGTCTTGGAGGATAAAATTCCCCCCGGACCCAGAGTCGAGCAGGGCTAAGGTGTCAAAGCCCCCCTCCGGGAGACACAATCGTACCAGAACGGTACATGGGGAGTTAGAGGTGGAACTGCCTAGAATCAACTCCCCGCTAGACTCTAGGTTCGGGCGTTTCCCGGGCGCTCAGTGCAACGGGCCAGGAAGTGACCCTTGCCACCACAGTAGAGACACAGGCCCTGGGAGCGACGCCGCCTCCGCTCCTCTGGGGAAAGAGGTCCTCGACCCAACTGCATGGGCTCTTCACCCTGAGCACTGGATAGAGCGGAAGGAGGCGGCCTGACACGAGACGGTGTGGACCGAGAGCTGGTTTGTCCCTGCGTGGATCTTCGTTCCCGAAAGCGACGTTGAATACGCCGGTCTACCCGACCTGCCAAATCGATCAGCTCATTGAGGTCGTCCGGAAGGTCTCAGGCCGCCAACTCGTCCTGGAGAAGTGGAGAGAGCCCCTCTAGGAATATCCAATGCAGACTATCCGCTCTCCAACCCAATTCAGTGGCAAGGGTCTGAAACTCCATAGCGTACTCCTCCAGGGGACGATTACCCTGCCACAACTGAAGGAGTTTAGAGGCGGCCGTGGAGGCACGGGACGGCTCGTCGAAGACTCTCCGGAAAGATTGGACAAACTACACCAGGTTATTCAGACGGGGATCCTGACGTTCCCACAGAGACGAGGCCCAGGCTAAGGGCCTTCCATCCAAGAGGGAAATGATGTAGTTTGTCTTGACATGATCTGCGGGAAACTGCGCGGGCAGCAGATTGAAGCGAATATAACACTGGTTGAGGAAACCCCGACATGACTTGGCGTCCCCAGAATACCGTGACGGAGCAGGCATCTGTACCGGTACAAGTGGTCCGGAATCAGACCGCGATATGGACGCCGAAGAGCTGGCAGCGGAGGCTCCTTCGACCCGGTCTGCTAGGCGTTGTACAGTCGACATCAGGGTGTCGAGGCAGGCCTGTTGCTGCTGTAACTTCTGGGCAATGCCCGGGATGGCTTTCAGACCTGCGAGATCTGCCGGGTCCATGGCCTTGCAACTTGTTGGGATTCGTGGACCCTTGGGCCGGTCAGGACGAGTGAAGGAATGCTGCGGAGGACCTCAGCAAAGGATCCCGACTGGGAGGCGGCTCGACGGGCCGGGGTATGCTTGGATGCTGGAACAAGATGGAGTCCTATGCGACCAAGGACTCAAAGATGGAAGGAGGCTGGTCAGCGTTGGGCCCTGTAGATGGAGGACACTTAACCCTGGAGACCGAAGCCCCCCCGAGAGGAGCTCGTAGGAGCCCGGCCGCTGGGACTTAGGAGATTTGCCCTGGAAGCCGGAGCCCCCCCCAGGAGGAGCCCGAAGGGGCCCGGCCGCTGGGACTTAGGAGAATCTTCGGGGCCAGCAGAGTCAGGAACCACAGAGCGTCGAAGGTCTAAGACAGAGTCCAGGACGGAGCCGAATCAAGCCAGGGATCAGAGGTTGTACCAGAGCCAGACGGGAGAACCAGGAGCAGAGTCGGGGATGGAAGCAGGTCAAGCCGGAGGTCAGAAGTCGTACCAGAGCCAGATGGGAGAACCAAGAGCAGAGTCGGGGATGGAAGCAGGTCAAGCCGGAGGTCAGAAGTCGTACCAGAGCCAGATGGGAGAAGGCGGAGCGTAGTCAGCGAACAAACCGGGTCGGATCGAGGATGCAGAGACAAAGATGCAGCAACTAGAAACAGGATACCTGTGAACCTCGTTGCAAGGCAGGGAGAGCTGTAACTGCAGGGCTTAAATAGCCCTGCAGCGTCTGACGTCACCAGCCGGCTAGCAGAATCTCCCGCACCGGTCCCTTTAAATGCAGGGCTCTAGCGCGCAGCTTAGGGGGCGGAGCCAGCCGCGGGAGGACGTCGGCTGCTACTTCGGCGTGGGAGCGCCACGACCGGGGCCTGTACGGGCCGAATGAAGCCACCAGAGGACCGAGACCGAGTCGGGGGTAAGCGGCGATCCCGGGGCCGACCCGGGATCGCAACACCAGAGGTGGCAGTAGTGAGCTGGAAGTGCCCAGCTGGGCTGTAGTCCCTCAGATACTGGAACAGCGATCCTGGATAACTGAGCTGTAGAGAAACTGAATATAGTGAGTAGGCAGAGTATGCAGAGTTCAGGAACAGAACCTTGATGGTAACACACAATAGTTTCTTAGAAGCAGCCCAGGAGCTGGAATGAAGTAGGCCCTCGAGGAGCGAATACCTGGTTCCAGGGAATGCTCTGAGAGAGTGATGGTAACTCACTGGTGTTTGTAGGCAGTGATGACTTCCTGGCAGAAGTGGTATTCAGTAGCAAGTCTGGGAATGAGGGCCCTCGAGGAGCGAGTACCGGTTCCAGACTGCAATCTGAAAAGCAAAGAGAAAGCGAGGCCCCCGAGGAGCGGGTACCCCTGGTAAGTCCGAGGAGGCAAAGTAGCAAGGTATGCGGAGAGCGAATCCCATCCGCCGATACCTGGAGGAAAGCCCTTGCTAACTCGATTTGTTAGCGATTTCAGAGATCTTAAATATCCGGTGAGGATGAAGTCACCTCTGGGGGACGCCCCTGAGGTTTGCACCACTACTGGTACTTGAGTCGGGGCCGCGCCGCACGCGCCCTTAGGCTGCTGGGAAATACGGTGGCATGCAGCGTCCAGCCAGTCCGGGAACGCCGGAGGGGAACGGAAAGATGACGCCGAGGCAGCCAAACTTCCAACAGGCAAAGAGGGAGTCGCCAAAGAGGTAAGGTGGGCATAGTGGAGACGTCGGGCAGCGACGGTCGCAACACTCGTGACCTTATTGGGTCACATGGCATCCACAGTTCATGTAACTCCCATGGCGCAACTAGCCATGAGAGTAACACAATGGACCTTAAAGTCTCAGTGGTCCCAATCAAGTCAACCAATGTCCCACATTGTCCACATCACCAGCCAGCTTAGCCTCTCCCTCTCCCTAAATTGGTGGATGCAGGACTCCAATCTGCTAATAGGACTTCCCTTCCATCATCCACAACCTCAAATCATATTATCGACAGATGTATCCAACCTGGGTTGGGGGGCCCATGTCAACAACCTCCAAACCCAGGGAACTTGGACAACCTTGGAAGCAAAGCATCAGATAAACTTTCTGGAGCTCCGGGCAATTCAATATGCCCTCTTCGCCTTCCAGGATTGCCTCTCCAACAAAGTAATCCTAGTCCAAACAGACAACCAAGTAGCAATGTGGTACCTAAACAAGCAAGGGGGCACAGGCTCTTACCTGCTATGCCAGGAAGCAGTGCAGATATGGGCCTGGGTTCTATCCCACTCCATGCTACTAAGAGCGACCTATCCAACAGGCGTGAACAATGTGATGGCGGACAATCTCAGTCAGACCTTTCATCCCAACGAATGGTCTCTAGATCCCACTGTAGCACATCGAATATTTCTCCAGTGGGGTTACCCACACATAGACCTCTTTGCATCAATACACAACCGCAAAGTAAGAAATTTCTGCTCTCTACATCACAGCAACCATTCACCTCCATGGGATGCCTTCGCCCAATCCTGGGCGACAGGTCTTCTGTATGCCTACCCTCCACTTCCACTCATCAGCAAAACTCTAGGGAAACTGAGGCAGGACAGGGGACAATGATTCTCATAGCCCCTCACTGGCCACGTCAATCTTGGTTTCCCATCCTACATGACCTATCAGTCCAGCAACCGATTCGCCTAGGCAAAGACCCAAACTTGATCACGCAGAACAATGGTCTATTGCGTCATCCCAACCTCCACTAACTGTCTTTGACAGCTTGGATGTTGAAAGGTTGATTCTACAATCTTTGGACCTCTCTGAAAATGTGTCCCAAGTCCTCGTAGCTTCACAAAAGCCGTCTACTCAAAGGTCTATTGTTCCAAATGAAATAGATTTTCATCATGGTGCATGACGAAGCAGTTAGGTCCCTTTTCCTGTCCTACAACAAGGTTCTTAGACTACCTTTGGCATCTCTTGGAGTCTAGCTTACAAACTTCTTCCATCCGAGTACACATTAGCGCAATATCTGCTTACCACAAAGGCATAGGTAATGCCACGATTTCGGTACAACCACTCGTGACTAGATTCATGAGAGGTTTGCTACAACTCAAGCCTCCACTACGCCCTCTAGTTCCAGCTTGGGGGCCTTAATGTCATCCTAGCGCGGCTTATGAAACCTCTTTTCGAACCCTCACATTCTTGCGAGCTTCGACATCTCACCTGGAAAGTAATCTTTCTGGTAGCTATAACATCAGCTCGTAGGGTCAGTGAACTACATGCACTGGTAACATACCCACCGTATACCAGATTTCTTCACGACCGTGTGATACTTTGTACTCACCCTAAATTTCTCCCTAAAATAGTTTCTGATTTTCACTTAAATCAATCCATAACTCTTCCTACCTTTTTTCCAAGACCTCACTCACAACCAGGTGAGCGAGCTCTACACTCCTTGGACTGTAAACATGCTCTTGCCTTTTATTTAGATCGCACTGCAGCTCACAGGAAGTCCACTCAACTATTTGTCTCTTTCGATAAAACCAAATTGGGAACTCCGGTAGGCAAACAGACCATATCTACCTGGCTAGCGGATTGCATTTCTTTTTGCTATCATCAAGCAGGACTTCCTCTGCAGGAACATGTTAAAGCACACTCAGTAAGAGCAATGGCAACGTCAGTGGCACAGCTTCCATTCCGTACCTCTTGCTGACATCTGTAGAGCTGCCACATGGAGCTCCCTCCATACATTTGCAGCTCATTATTGTCTTGACAAGGCTGGCAGACAGGATTCCATCTTCGGCCAATCGGTCCTGCGTAACTTGTTTCCCATATAATAACCCATGAGAGATATAATGACCCAGAGAGATAATCAGGTTGCCCGCCTAACCAAAACTACCACAGTTGTTGTGCCTGTTACATGACATTAGGTGTTTTGGCTACATGACATTCAAGCATCCTGTAGCTTGCTAATCACCCTCATGTGAGGACTACCATCCTGCTCGCCCTTGAGAAAGAAGTGTTGCTTACCTGTAACAGGTGTTCTCACAGGACAGCAGGATGTTAGTCCTCATGAAACCCGCCCGCCACCCCGTGGAGTTGGGTTCGTTTATGTTTTCTTATTTTATTTTTCGCTCGTACTTTTTACTACAAACGAGACTGAAGGAGGACCTCTGCTGGATGCAGGACTGGTGGCATGCTGGGCATGCTCAGTGTTGCCAATCAAAGTTCTAGAAACTTTGACAAACTTTTTCCGTGATTGGGCTCCATCCTGATGATGTCACCCACATGTGAGGACTAACATCCTGCTGTCCTGTGAGAACACTTGTTACAGGTAAACAACTCTGCTATATATTCATGTGCGTATCCTTAAAGTTCATGCTGACCTCCTTCCAGTCTGCTATTGCACTTGCCAAACAAGATTACTATGTCCATCTGACAAACTCTTGCTGACATCTGTAGAGCTGCCACATTTTCACCTTCTACATTCCACAGAAACTTCCTCACCTTCCCTTTGCTAAATTCAATTTTCTCCTCACTTTGTTCCCCTCCTCCCTACACTGCTCAGATTATGGCTGACTACTTCCATGACGTGGTTCACAAAATTATTCTTGAGTTCTCAACCAGGTCACCTTTGACTCCCCATCCCCTACTTCATTCATCTTCCCTTTCTCTGGCTCCTGCTTCCCTCTCCTTTTCTGAAATAACAAACTCAGTACTTGTTCCTCTGACCCCATTCCCATCCAGTTCCTCAGCTCTGCTTCCCCTGCAGTCACCCCTTCCATCTGTCACATCCTCAATCTATCAATTTCCACTGCTGCTGTTCCCACTGCCTTCAAACATGCTGGGATCAAACCACTCCTCAAAAAACTCTCACTGCACACTACCTGTCCTGCTATCATCCCATCTCCTGCCTCCCTTTCACATCCAATCTACTTGAATGTGCTGTAAACCTTCACTTTCTTGACTTTCTTTCATCTCAAGTGTTATGCCTGTCGGTCACAGACAGCTGCGACTGCGAGTACTCACTGCTTGTTCCACAATAACAAGTGCATCGTTTATTTGGTATTTCCTTTCTGCCTTGGGCAGTGTAAGTTGTTGAATAGACTGGGGTTTTTTTCCACCTTCCTTATTAAATTCTTGGAGTTGAGATGGTTTAAGTGAAAAGGAAACCTGCAATGTATCCATTCACATCGTAGGATAATCAAGCTTAACAGATGGAGAAGTTTTCCCCTTCTCTTGCATGGCAACACCAAGGGATGTGGGGCTACAGCCCTATCTGCTTCTTACTTTTTTTTTGCTGAGGCAGGCTGTCCCAGCATCCATTATTATTAAAATAAGTCTGACTTGTGTTTTCTTGCCTCTTCCTATCGGTCCCTTCACTCAAGGAATCTCTGGGACAGTTTATTTCTGGGACAGTATATTTCCTGCAGAAACTTTAAGAACATAAGAACATAAGAAATTGGCATGCTGGGTCAGACCAAGGGTCCATCAAGCCCAGCATCCTGTTTCCAACAGAGGCCAAAACCAGGCCACAAGAACCTGGCAATTACCCAAACACTAAGAAGAACCCATGCTACTGATGCAATTAATAACAGTGGTTATTCCCTAAGTAAAATTGATTAATAGCCATTAATGGACTTCTCCCCCAAGAACTTATCCAAACCTTTTTTGAACCCAGCTACACTAACTGCACTAACCACATCCTCTGGCAACAAATTCCAGAGCTTAATTGTGCGTTGAGTGAAAAAGAATTTTCTCCGATTAGTCTTAAATGTGTTACTTGCTAACTTCATGGAATGCACCCTGGTCCTTCTATTATTCGAAAGTGTAAATAACCGAGTCACATCTACTCGTTCAAGACCTCTCATGATCTTAGAGACCTCTATCATATCCCCCCTCAGCCGTCTCTTCTCCAAGCTGAATAGCCCTAACCTCTTCAGCCTTTCCTCATAGGGGAGCTGTTCCATCCCCTTTATCATTTTGGTTGCCCTTCTCTGTACCTTCTCCATCGCAACTATATCTTTTTTGAGATGCGGCGACCAGAACTGTAAACAGTATTCAAGGTGTGGTCTCACCATGGAGCGATACAGAGGCATTATGACATTTTCCGTTCTATTAACCATTCCCTTCCTAATAATTCCTAACATTCTATTTGCTTTTTTGACTGCTGCAGCACACTGAGCTGACGATTTTAAAGTATTATCCACTATGATGCCTAGATCTTTTTCCTGGGTGGTAGCTCCTAATATGGAACCTAACATCGTGTAACTACAGCAAGGGTTATTTTTCCCTATATGCAACACCTTTCACTTGTCCACATTACATTTCATCTGCCATTTGGATGCCCAATCTTCCAGTCTTGCAAGGTCCTCCTGTAATGTATCACAGGCTGCCTGTGATTTAACTACTCTGAATAATCTTGTATCATCCGCAAATTTGATAACCTCACTCGTATTCCTTTCCAGATCATTTATATATATATTGAAAAGCACCGGTCCAAGTACAGATCCCTGAGGCACTCCACTGATTACCCTTTTCCACTGAGAAAATTGACCATTTAATCCTACTCTCTGTTTCCTGTCTTTTAACCAGTTTGTAATCCACGAAAGGACATCGCCTCCTATCCCATGACATTTTAGTTTTCGTAGAAGCCTCTCATGAGGGACTTTGTCAAACGCCTTCTGAAAATCCAAATACACTACATCTACCGGTTCACCTTTATCCACATGTTTATTAACCCCTTCAAAAAAATGAAGCAGATTTGTTAGGCAAGACTTCCCTTGGGTAAATCCATGTTGACTGTGTCCCATTATATCATGTCTTTCTATATGCTCTACAATTTTGATCTTGAGAATAGTTTCCACTATTTTTCCCGGCACTGAAGTCAGGCTCACTGGTCTATAGTTACCCGGATCGCCCCTGGAGCCTTTTTTAAATATTGGGGTTACATTGGCCACCCTCCAGTCTTCAGGTACAATGGATGATTTTAATGATAGGTTACAAATTTTAACTAATAGATCAGAAATTTCATTTTTGAGTTCCTTCAGAACCCTAGGATGCATACCATCTGGTCCAGGTGATTTGCTACTCTTTAGTTTGTCAATCTGGCCTACTACATCTTCCAGGTTCACAGTGATTTTGTTCAGTTCGTCTGACTCATCACCCCTGAAAACCATCTTTGGAACTGGTATCTCCCCAACATCCTCATTAGTAAACACGGAGGCAAAGAATTCATTTAGTCTTTCTGCAATGGCCTTATCTTCCCTAAGAGCCCCTTTAACCCCTCTGTCATCTAATGGTCCAACCGACTCCCTCACAGGTTTCTTGCTTTGGATATATTTTAAAAAATTTGTATTATGAGTTTTTGCCTCTATGGCCAACTTCATTTCAAATTCTCTCTTCGCCTGTCTTATCAATGTTTTACACTTACCTTGACAATGCTTATGTTTTATCCTATTTTCTTCAGATGGATCCTTCTTCCAATTTTTGAAGGATGTTTTTTTGGCTAAAATAGCCTCTTTTACCTCACCTTTCAACCATGATGGTAATCGTTTTGCCTTCCTTCCACCTTTCTTAATGCACGGAATACATATGGACTGTGCCTCTAGGATTGTATTTTTAAACAATGTCCAAGCCTGTTCAACACTTTTAACCTTTGCAGCTGCACCTTTCAGTTTTTTCTATTTTCCTCATTTTATCAAAGTGTCCCTTTTTAAAATTTAGTGTTAGAGCTGCAGATTTACTTATTGTCCCCCTTCCAGTTATTAGTTTAAATTTGATCATGTTATGATCACTGTTGCCAAGTGGCCCCACCACCGTTACTTCTTTCACCAAATCTTGCGTTCCACTAAGAATTAAATCTAAAATAGCTCCCTCTCTTGTTGGTTCCTGAACCAATTGCTCCATGAAGCAATCATTTATTACATCCAGGAACTTTATGACTCTAGCAAGTCCTGATGTTACATTTACCCAGTCAATATTGGGGTAATTGAAATCTCCCATTATTATTGCACTGCCAAATTGGTTTGCTTCCCTGATTTCTCTTAGCATGTCATCATCTGTCTGACCATTTTGTCCAGGTGGATGGTAGTATACTCCTATCACTATACTCTTACCCAACACACATGGGATTTCTACCCATATAGACTCTACTGAGCATTTACTCTCTTGTATGATCTTTATCCTGTTGGACTCTATACCCTCCCGGACATAAAGTGCCACACCCCCACCAAGTTGATCCTCCCTATCATTGCGATATAATTTGTACCCTGATATAGCACTGTCTCATTGGTTATCCTCCTTCCACCAAGTCTCTGTGATGCCAATTATGTCAATCTCATCATTTGCTGCTATACACTCTAACTCTCCCATCTTACTTCTTAGACTTCTGGCATTGGCATACAGACTTTTCAAAGTGTGGTTTTTGCTTATTTTAACAACCTGCTTTTCAGTTGTTTGGGATAATTCGGAAATCATTAGCTTTGGTGATTTTTTACATATAGGCATATGAACTATGTTTGCTTTTGATGGAACCTCTCTGTTGGGATGCCCTAACTCTCCTGTTTCATTAGTATCCTTCAAGGATAAATTTCTCTGAACCATGCACTGCTGAGTGACTGTCGGCTTTCCCCCTTGTTCTAGTTTAAAAGCTGCTCTATCTCCTTTTTGAAAGTTAGTGCCAGCAGCTTGGTTCCACTCTGGTTAAGGTGGAGCCCGTCCTTTCGGAAAAGTCTCCCCTTTCCCCAAAAGTTTCCCCAGTTCCTTACAAAGCTGAATCCCTCTTCCCTGCACCATCGTCTCATCCACGCATTGAAACTCTGGAGCTCTGCCTACCTCTGGGGACCTGCACGTGGAACAGGAAGCATTTCAGAGAATGCCACCCTGGAAGTTCTGGATTTCAGCTTCCTACCTAAAATCCTAAATTTGGCTTCCAGAACCTCTCTCCCACATTTTCCTATGTCGTTGGTGCCCACATGTACCATGACAGCCGGCTCCTCCCCAGCACTGTCTATAATCCTATCTAGGTGACGCGTGAGGTCTGCCACCTTCGCACCAGGCAGGCAAGTTACCAGGCGCTCCTCACGTCCACCAGCCACCCTGCTATCTACATTTCTAATAATTGAATCACCAACTATGATGGCCGGCCTAACCCTTCCCTCCTGGGCAGTAGCCCTGGGAGATTTGTCCTCAGTGCGAGAGGACAATACATCACCTGGAGAGCAGGTCCTTGCTACAGGATCACTTCCTTTCAGTTGTAAGTAGGCTCTTGGCAGGCTCTTGGCAGGCTAGTAGCTTGTTCTCATCCACTTTCAGGCTCTGAGAGGCATCAGATTTTCACCTCTTATAACTCTTATGTACTTTTAAGCCACAGCTACTCTCAGCTTTTAGAGAAACTTATTTCAGCTGTATCAGTCTCATCAACTGTCTGCCTAGTCTTGAGCCCTTCTCATCTAATGTGAGTAAGAACAAAATAAATTTCCATACTGGATCAGATCGAGGGTCCATCAAGTCCAGCATCCTGTTTCCAACAGCATCCAATCCAGAAAACAAGTACCTGGCAAATAATACTCAAACATTAAATAAATCCCATGCTACTAAGCAGTGACTATTTCCTAAGTCAACTTGAATAATGGCAGTTTATGGACTTCTCCTCCAGGAATTTGATCAAATCTTTTTAAACACAGCTATGATAACTGCCTTTACCACATCCTCTGGCAATGATTTTCAGAGCTTAATTATGCATTGAGTGAAAAAAGAATTTTATTTGACTTGCTTTAAATGTGCTACTTGCTAACTTCATGGACTGCCCCCTAGTCCTTGTATTCATGTTTACCCATTCTAGTGCTCTCATGATTTTATTGACCTCTACCATATCCCCCTCAGCTGTCTCTTCTCCAAGCTGAACAGCCCTAACCTCTTTAGCCTTTCCTCATAGGTGAGCCGTTCCATCCCCTTTATCATTTTGGTGTACGTTTTCTAGTGCAACTATATCTTTTCTTGAGATGCGACACACACAGTACTCAAGGTGCGGTTTCACCATGGAACAATACAGATTTATTTATTTATTTATTTATTTATAGTTTTTATATACCGGCAATCATGAAAACATATCTTGCTGGTTTACATAGAACGGGGGTGCAATAAATACAGATGCATTAAATGCAGATGCAATAAATCTGCAATAAATGCAGATGCATTATGACATTCTCTGTCTTGTTCACCATTCCTTTCCTAATAATTACTAACATTCTGTTTGCTTTTTGACTGCTGCAGCACACTGAGCCGACAATTTCAATGTATTGTCCACTGTCGCCTCAATCTCTTTCCTGGGAGGTAACTCCTAATATAGAACCTAACATCATGTAACTACAGCATGGATTATTTTTCCCTATGTGCATCACTCTGCACTTGTCCACTGTTGCGCCGGAGGTGGACTCTTGGGCCGAGGTGGGATTGACGCTACCCGTAGGAGGGATCCTACGGGTCCCCACCATCGGCAGGTAGAGAGGGCTGATGAAAGGAGGCCGGCTGGCGCTTCACCAATACCAGCCCTAGTTCCCCACGGGTTGAGCCTTTGGGTGCCAGGGCCGGCTGGACTTAGGTGGCTTCCGTCAGTGGCCATTGATGGGTGGATCGAGGTCAGCCCAGAGGCAGCAACTAGTGTAAGTATCAGTCTGTATTGGACAAGGCGGAGTCCCAGAGACCTGGGCACCAATAGGAACACAGTCTGACAGAGGACGCCCGAGCAAGAGCAGGCCGAAGCCTGAATGAACCATGTCCAGGACAAAGGCTGAAGAGGCGTCTTTAGACAAGCTAGGTTCAGGGCTGGCAGCAGTCTGGAGACAGTGGCAAGCAAGGCTGAGGTCTAGACAAGGAGAGAGTCAAAGGATGGTCAGGCAAAGCAGAGGTCCAGGGCTGGAGAGAAGCAACAGCGTGGTCAGGCGATGCAGAGGTCTGGGGCTGGAGAGAGGCAATGGAGTAGTCAGGCAATACAGAGGTCTGGGGCTGGAGAGAGGCAACGGAGTAATCAGGCAATGTAGAGGTCCGGGCTGGAGAGAGGCAATGGAGTAGTCGGGCAATGCAGAGGTCTGGGGCTGGAGAGAGGCAACGGAGTCTTCAGGCAATGCAGAGGTCTGGGGCTGGAGAGAGGCAACGGAGTAGTCAGGCAATGCAGAGGTCAAACCAGGTTAGCAATCTGAAGGAGAGATGAAATAACAGGAACACCGGAACAAGGAAACAGGAACGAAGACAATCAGGATCGGGAACCAGGAACAGTAGAAGCAACGAGTATTTGACCAGCGAGGGGACCTGTTGCAAAGGCAATTTGAGAGAGCGAAGCCCGGCCTTATATACCGGAGCTTAGCCAACATCATCATCCGGGGCTGCGGCCAGGTTCCCGATGCGGGCCCTATTAAAGGATGAGCTGTGTGCGCGCGCACGTGCCTAGGAAGGGGTGTGGCACTGGTTGGAACGGCGTCTCTCCACGGGCCACATGGAGAGGTCCGAAGCAGAACATCAGGAACTGTAGCAGAGCCGGAGGCCACAGGGGCAGCCAGAGGACGGAGCCAGTGGCCCTCAGCCACCAGAGACGAGGGACCAGGTGCTGGACCACTTTGAAAGAGGTGAGGGGGCCGGCCGTGGCCGGCGCGCGTAACATCCACATTAAATTTCATCTGCTATTTGGATGCCCAGTCTTCCATTCTCGCAAGGTCCTTCTGCAATTTATCACAATCTGCTTGTGATTTAATAACTCTGAATAATTTTCTCAACTGCAAATTTGATCACTTGCTCATTGTTCCCTTTCCAGATCATTTATATATAATCCTTTGTCCAGGGAGTTCATTTTCCTGAGGGCACACAAAGTAATTTATAGTTCAGGGGCTGTCTATACTGGTTGTCTTCACTCCCCCTCTGTTATCCCCAAGGTGTGGGTCCTTTCTATGGGAGGATGCCAATGCTTATGGCCCAGATGGTGGTGTGAAATCTCTCAGCAGTGTGTGTCTGAAAATCATTTATGGTGCTGTACAACTGGGACAGATGAAGACACAGGTCTGGGTGTTCAAATAATATTTTTACTGATTTCTTGTAAAAGTCAAACAAATGTCCAGTTTCCAAAATTCTGGAATTATTGCTGTATGACCCTTGTTTCTCTCTGTAGGTATCTATGACTCAGGTTCCTCTGGTGATTTGTAACACTCTTGCAATGAGTAGGAGATCCAGTCTCTGGGGGGAAACCCTACTCTGTAAGAGGCCTCCTTAAAATAAAACAATCCTACCTGAGTGCAGAATTGTTCTTTCTGCACCTGTGTAGAGGAAATGAAGATCCTGAGGAGGGTCTTCTGATTTCTTCACCTTCTTCCTTATAGTTAATGGACCTATCAGAAGGAGGAGTCAGATGCTAAAGTTCAGAACTTTAGCATCTGACTCCCCATTTGGAGTACCCCAGGGCTCTTCATTATCGCCCACCCTGTTCAATATTTACCTTCTCCCCTTCTGCCACTTTCTCTCAAAATGAAATCTGAAGTTTTACATATATGCAGACGATGTTCAAATCTTAATTCCCATATCTCAAACTGTGGGATTCACATCTGCATACAATCAACCTCCACCTCGCAAGCCTTAATCTGGTGCTTAACACTACCAAGACAGAACTCCTCCTCATCACCCCAGAAGGCAGTCCATTTCATCAACAGCTGCACACTAACACACAAATCTCCCATGCAAGAGACCTTGGAGTCATTATAGACAGTCATCTGAGTCTAAAGAAATTCATAAACCAAACTACGAAGGAATGCTTCTACAAGCTGCAAGTACTCAAAAAACTCAAGCCGCTCCTTTTCCATAATGATTTCAGATCGGTCCTCCAAGCCATCCTGTTCTCCAAGGTCGATTACTGCAACTCCATCTTGCAAGGTCTTCCTGCTTCTACAATAAAACCCCTCCAGCTGCTTCAAAACGCGGCTGCGAGAATCCTGACAAATACCAATTGGAGAGAACACATCTCTCCTATACTAAAAGATCTTCATTGGTTCCCAGTAAACTTTAGGATTCTCCATAAATCATTTACAATTATTCACAAAAGCATACACCATCAGACCCCTCTTGACCTGCTACACCCTCTCAAACTTCACTCCACGACCAGACCCTTAAGGGAAGCTTACATAGGATCCTTACACGTCCCTCCAATCAAAGCGGTGCACCAATCAAACATCAGAGACCGGGCATTCTCTACAATAGGTCCCTCCATCTGGAACACCATGCCACCGGACCTCAGGCAGGAAACCTGTCTTATAACTTTTAAAAAGAAACTCAAGACTTGGCTTTTCTGTCGCGCCTTTCCCTGTTCCTAAGCCAACAGCTGGACTTAGAATTGTTCCTAACTCTACTGTGATTCAACAAACACTAAGTACTCATATACGTTATATTGTAGTGGGCTCCTTGTGCCTCCCCCCACACCATCTTCTGTAAAAAGTTAATTATCTCATCTTTGCTCTCCCCCCTTTATTTCCTATCCCCAGTTTTTGCACCCCTGTTATAATGTAACTTTTGCTTCTTCAATCTATTGTCTCTTGTTAATTGGTTACGGTTAACCGCTTTGTTCGATGTAAACCGAGTTGATTTGATTTGTATCAAGAAAGTCGGTAAAGAAAAGCCTTAAATAAAAATAAATAAAGTTCAGAACTGCACATTCCAGCCCAACTCCAGGCAAGGAGGGGTGGACAAGAAAAAAATCTCCTGCCAAACTAAAACAGTATAAATCTCTTACTGCCAAAAACCTTCTCTGAAGGGGAATCACTGATCTGCAGAGCTGTCTCTCTCCTAGACACATACCTGGAAAGTATTGATTTCCAGTCACCCTGAGATTACTGTGAATGTGGGGGGAAGGGGCAGAGGCGAGGGACCAGATGAGCACAAACTGACTCTCATATACATATACACATTAACACTCATATGTTCATGATCACTTTCCACACACACACGCTCATTCTTACATGCTAACTCTCATTCCTCATCCTTTGACACATTCTCACATGATCACTTACAGCTTTACTCCTCTCATTTTCCCATATACACACCCCTCTCACACGCATGCTCACTCACTTCTATCCCTCTTCCACACACACACACACACACACACACTCACCCTCATACCCATGTTCATTCACACTTTCACTTCTCTTCCTCCTACACAAACACACACACTCTCACAGACATGTTCTTTCCCCTCCCCTTGATATACTCCTTCCCCATGCACACACCCATTCACATATATATACAAACACACATGCACAAATACCCTCCTCACTGACTACCTCTCCCCACCCCAAACTCACCAGTAGTAGCAACCTCCTCCTGGGACTGATAGGAAGACTCCTTCTTCCAGCCAATAGCAGCAGCAGCAGCATCTTCTACTGCTGTTTATGCCATTTGCCTCCTCCCTGCTTCCTGTTCCTACAGGTCAATTAGAGGACTCCTCCATTCCTGCCTGCCAGCTTTGGTCCACAGGATCAGGAAGAAAAAAAGGAGACTTCTGGCTGTTTCACTAGCAAAGCAGCAGCAGGGCACCCGGAGATTACAGATGTTGGCCCGGAGACCCGGCAATTCCATTAAAATTCCGGAGTCTCTGGGTCAAATCCAGAGAGTTCCTAGGTATGCCTAGAAAGGCTTCTGTCAGGCCTTCAGCGTCCTGGCATCCAGATCAGAGGAACTGCAATCATCAAAATGACCAGGATTCCACCTAAGTGAACTTCTCTTGAAAATAGAAACAATCATAAAGAAAGTCTCTTACTCCTAGCTAGAGGCAGGTACAGAGTGGCAGGATTGGCTCAGAAAGGAAATAGCCTCCAAAAATATGTACTTGGTGAGCGGTAGGCTCACTCTGAAACAAAACTACTAGAGCTCCTCACTCCTCAAAAGCTGAACTCAAATGCCACACCTCTTTCTGTCTTAGTCCCTACTTATAAGCATGATCCACCTACTCAGGCAACCTTGGTAGCATACTTTCTGGCTGACTAATGGGATGTTAGGGACATCTAGTGGCTAACCCAGAGGGGTTCCACATATAAATATTTTAAAAAACATTGGTCCAAGTACAGATCCCTGTGACACTCCACTGTTTACCTTTCTCCACTGATAATCCTACTCTCTGTTTCTTATCTTTTAGTTTGCAATCCACAAAAGGACAACGCCTCCTATCCCATGAATTTTTAGTTTTGTCAGGAGTCTCTCATGGAGGACTTTGTCAAACACCTTCTGAAAATCCAAATACACTATATCTGCTGGCTCACCTTTATCCACATGTTTATTAACCCCTTCAAAAAATGTGTTGTGAGGGGATGGCTCAGGGTGGCAAGGTTGGAGGCTAGGCTTGGGCGATCCAGTGAGGGTGAAGCTTTGAAGCGAGGTGCTGGCTGATATGGAGCTCTGAAACAGAGTGCAGGTAATCACAGGAATAGACTGGAAGTGAGTGCTATAAGAGTGGAGTGACTGCAGGTATACGTGGAACTGGAACTCTGGAACAGACAGGATCTGAGTGCAGGTAAGCATGGACTGCAACAGCAGGCACACACTGGATCTGGTTGCAGTTAAGAGTGGAATGACTGCAGGTGTACGTGGAAATGGAACGCTGGAACAGACAAGATCTGAGTGCAGGTAAGCATGGACTAGGACAGCAGAAACAGACTGGATCTGGTTGCAGGTAAGAGTGGACTGAATGCAGGTATATGTGGAACTGGAACGCTGGAACAGACAGGGTCTGAGTGCAGGTAAGTGTGGACTGTTACAGCAGGAACAAACTAGATACAGGTGCAAGCAACTGTGAAAGTTGGAATCTGGAAACAGGGACTACAGCAAGACAGAATAGGACAAGACAGGACAAACCAAGATAAGGACTACACAGAGCATGGAACAAGAAAGCTCAAAGGCTGCAAAGGCCAGGCAAAGTGGCCTAGAAGCTAGGAAGAGACCTAGGGAATCTCAGGGCTAGGCCATATCAGGGAACAAAGAGAGGTCTAGTATCATAGAAGAGGCCTGATCATCTCAGGGCTAGGCCAGGTGTCAGGAGAAGCTTAAGTTAGGCTGCAAGCCAAGGAAGGAACCAGAAAGCCCTAAGGACACAGAGCAAAGCTTGGACCAGAAGGGGCTACAAGGCAAGACAAAAGCAAGCTGGGGTCAGAAGGCCCAGAAGCCCGAAGATAGGACTGGAGTCAGAAGGCCCGGAGACCATGAGACAAAGCTAGGAATGGCTTGAGAAAGCCGCAAGGCAGGGGTGGCTAGAACAGAGAGCTAAGAAGGTCTCGATGCTGACGCACTGAGGGGAAGGACAGACTGGATTAAATAGGGCAGGAGTCTGGGTGTGGTGCAGGCAGGCAAGGGGGCTGGGACAGCCAGGGAAGAGGACTCCTAGAGGTCCTCTGCTGGCATAGAGGCTGAAGCACAGGCTGAGGACAAGAGCCAGAGAATTCTGGAGAATAGTTTGGAACTGAGCTCATTGGGGGTCCTCTGGTGGAGGGGAGGCCATGCAGTGGCTGGAATCGCAACCAAATGTAGTAGATTTGTGAGGCAAGACTTCCTTGGGTAAATCCATGCTGCCTATGTCCCATTAAACTATGTCTGTCTATATGTTCTGTTATTTTGTTCTTTAGAATAGTTACCTCGATTTTTCCCGGCAGTGAAGTCAGGCTCACCTATCTAAAGTTTCCCATATCACCCCTGTAGCCCTTTTTAAATATCAAGGTTACATTAGCCACCCTCCAGTCTTCAGGTATAATGGATGATTTTAATGATAGTTTACAAATTAATAGTAGTAGATCTGAAATTTAATTTTTTAGTTCTTTCAGAAACCTGGGTGTATAGCATCTGGTCCGGGCGATTTGCTACTTTTCAGTTTGTGAATTTGGCCTAATACATCTTCTGGGTCCACTCTGATTTGCTTCAGTTCATCTGAATCATCACTGGTGAAAAAATGTTACCATAAAGTGTATCTCCCCACCATCCTCATTAGAAAACACAGAAGCAAAGAATTCATTTAGTCTTTTTGCGATGGCCTTATCTTCCCTAAGTGCACCTTTAACCCCTCAATCAACTAACACTCCAACTAATTCCCTCACAAGCTTCCTGCTTCAGATATGTTTTTTAACGTTTTTATTATGAGCTTTTGCTTCTACAGCTAACTTATTTTCAAATTCTCTCTTAGCCTGTCTTATCAATGTTTTACATTTAACTTTCCAACGCTTATACTTTCTCCTGTTTTCTTCAGATGGATCCTTCTTCCAACTTTTTAAAGGAAGTTCTTTTGGCTAAAAATTGTTAAACTGTTCTTCATTCAAATAATGTTTTGGTAACTGAGAACTGAAGGGCTGATGTAATAAAGTCGCGCAGAAAGTGGGCGCTGAACAGTCAGCACCCGCTCTCTTATCACGCATATGGCGCCCCAAAGAGGGGCGCCATGCAATATTTAAATTAGGGGGTCGCTTTAGCAAGGATGCACTAGGGTCGCTTGCAAACCCAAATGGTTTCCATTCATCATAGAGTCATTGCCGAAAGTCTGCCACAGTTATCTTTTAAAATATTTAATATTTGTAAGTTCCTTTCTTGTTGTGCAATTTTATTATATTTTTTATTTGAGTACATGAGGGTATATTTTAATTGACCTAATCTTAAGATTAGCTTTCCACTGAGACTCGGCACAATGTCAACCAGAAATGACTGCCGTACGCAGGTCACGAAAGCTGACGCTGATAAACCCGGCGTCAGTTTTCATGACCGCTGTACGGCAGTAAGGGAAACCGATGCCGATAAACTCAGCATTGGTTTTTAGTGACTAAAACCAATACCAGGTTTCTCGGCGTCGGTTTCCCTTACTGCCGTACGGTGGTCACGAAAACCGACGCCGAGTTTATCAGTGTCAGTTTTCGTGACTGGCGTACGGCAGAAATGAAAACCAACGCCGAGTTTATCAGCGTCGGTTTTCGTGGCTGTCTGCCGCTAAGGAAAACCGACACCGATAAACTCGCATTGGTTTTTATTGGTGTCCATTTTCCATAGCGGCGGACAGCCACGAAAACCGACGCTGATAAACTCGGCATTGGTTTTCAGCAACCTAGTCACGAAAACCAACGACAGGTTTATCGGCATCGGTTTTCATGGCTAACTGCCGGTAACGAAAACCAACACCATTAAACTTCGGTTTTTGTGATGGGCCCGATAGTCAATTTTTAAAAAAAATTTATTTCTTTTCTTTTTATTCTTTTTTTGATGCGCACATCTATTAACTCCTGCCCTTGGTTTAGGTAAGAGTGTAGGGGGTTATGGGCCACTTTGACATGTTACCCAGGTTACCCAGGTTACCCAGGTAGAGAGTCCATCAAGCTAGGTTGAGAGAACATTGCACAAATCTCATCTTGGAGTGAGTTTCCTCACTCCGAAGGCCATCAAATCTTCACAAGAGACCACTGTTCTGTTCGTAGGTGTCACGTAGAATGTCAAAGTGGCCCCTAACCCCCTACACTCATACCTAAACTCCACCTCGAGTTACTAGGTGGGCCTACCATAGGGATATAAATACCTGCCTATGGGCCATGACATTATGGCCAGTCTCTCCCTCTCTCTCTCTCTCTCTCTCTCTCTCTCTCTCTCTCTCTCTCTCTCTCTCTCTCTCTCTCTCCCCCCCCACCCCTGTGTGTCTAGGACCATTAACAATGGTCCCCTGGTGGTTGACTGAAGGAAATACAACAGGTCTGGCACTTATCACAGAATCTGAAAATGGTATTGCAATTTGTGCTAACTTAGCTCTTTGCACAAATTATGATAAATGCTATATTAGCATAAAACATGCCCCTTTTGCTATCGCATGCGGTACTTACCGCATTTTGATAAATCCACCCCAAAGATTGTGAGCTCTCTGTGGACAGGGAAATACCTTCAGTGCCTGAATGGAATCTGCTCTGAAGTGCCTGAAAGGTGGAATATAAAGTGAATAAAATAAATAAATCAATAGTATAGAATCCAGATCTTAACCTTTCTTACCCTGTCTAAATTATTTACATGCCTAAACAAATAAATAGATTCTAATGTAAAGGAGCCTGTGGTTCTGTGCTCATCCCAGCAGAGGACAAATTGAGTTTGTCAGTGAAGTGAGTGGGCAGAATCAGTTGCTATGGCATTCACCTCTTGGAGTGTTCACGTTGGTGAGGTGAGTAAAGTCTGAGAATATTCTGCTCCGAAGGGTTTTAAGATATTATCCAAGAATGGATCAGACTTTTTGTGCTCATATTCACTGGCTCAGCACCTTTCACTCTGTGGAGAAGCAACAGCAATGAATGGTTCCACCTCTCAAAAGTTACCAATTACAAATTACCCGCAGTCAGGTTGTTTTGCTTGCTGGCTCTCAGTTATGGAACCCTATTTCACTGGCTCTTAGACAGGAAATGGACTCACTAACATTTGGAAAGCATTTAAAGGCTTTTTATTCACAGAGGCTTTTGCTGCTTTTAGCTGACATGTATTGTATTGTATTGTATTAATGAAACCTGGTGGTATTATTAGGGATCTTATTTTTTTGTCATGTGTTTGCCTATTTGTTTTATCTCAGTGCTTTTTGTTTTTATTGTAATCTGCATTGCACAATCCCACTGTAAATCGAAGAATAGAAATATTTCAAATACATACATTTCAAATAAATTCAATAATTTAGAGGTTTCATGAACCAATGTCATTTGCTTTTTCATCTGCAACCCCCACATCTATGGCACAATTAAAGCTGCTGGTCCTACTCCTTGCTGAGATATTTCCTCACATTTCCACTCCCAGCTCTCTCTATGAGAAAGAGTCTCTCATGTGGCTCAAAGACATGAACTTTCCCAATCATCTCCCTCCCAAGATTTGCCAAAGTGCAATACCTTTCAATGAGATATATTTATTATTTACTACATGTTCCCTTTGCTCTGCCCCAAATCTTAGTCTTTAGAGATTTCAAATGTTCATGGTAGATGTCACTACCGGAGGTTCTCATTTAACTTTACTCTCATTCTGCTGTGGCTGGACACCTGATACTTGATATCAGACAAGGACCCTGTCAACCTTTGCAGCACTTCCCCCCCCCCCGCCCCCATTAACTGTGCTAGAAACCAGAAGACATCGGAGCATCTCTTGTTTGCAATGATTATAGAGAGTACACAAAACCAGATAAAGTGTAATTACACTCTTCTCTTCCTGAAAGTCTTCCATACTTTCTCAAGAATCTTTTGAGAATGCCCAAAAGCTTATGTAGCTAATTATATGTTAGTCTAGTAAAATATGTCATACCGTTAAATTAGTTTCTTGAATTAATGAACCATAAAAGTTCTCAAGTCTACTTTAATTTGTGAAATGGTCACTGGGTGGTGCTGTTGTTAAGGCCATAAATAATTGGAACCATGTTCTGTGAACTGGAAAGCAGGAAAGGGTTCCATAGCTCAGTATACCACATGCATACCATAAAAAAACAACTCAAATGTTATGCAAAATAATTAAAAATTCACATTATACAGAAACTTTGATCATTGGGAAGGGTTTTTATTTCCAAACTGAACTCCAGATTTTGATAAGTGGAATACATCAGGATTGGCACTAACTCACACACTACTATGATACTCATTTGTTATTACTGCTAATCTAACTAGAGGTAATGTCGATTTCTTCTATTAAGGAAAGAAATTTTTATAACAGTTTAAAAAGGACTCAGATACTAATACATTGTTTACTACAATTTCAAATCATTACATTTGTTAGCACTCTCTACCATAAAACTATTAAAATCATTTATCACTCCACATAGAAACTGAAAATGAGTTATTTCTGTTATATGTTTAACACATCTGCCCCAGTTCCAGACAGGGGCAGATTCTGGGGCAACAGAAAATTCTGTGGCAAGGTTTCTGAAATTCTGTAGCAATTATTGTACACATTAGCAAACTCTGAATTATTTTAAATAATGAAACCTTATTTTGCATAATAAAAATTAGTTTTCCAACTTTGCTGCATACCTGGATTTTTTATATTATTCTTTTGGGAGTTTAGTGGGTGGGGAATTTCACATGTTTATGTGGAGGAGAAGAGGCAGAGGAAGTCTCGTGTGGGAGGTGAGGGAGGGAGGATCAAGAATGGGGAGAAGAAAAGAGCTTTTCTTCATAAGAGAATCGCCCCATTTCCATTATCATTTTTGTTGCCCTTTTCTGTCCCAGTATGGCTACAAGAACTTTTAGGGGCTGAATTTTCAAAAGCATTTAGACGCATAAAACTTAGTTTAATGCACATAAATAGGCTTTTGAAAACTGCATGGGGGATTGTAGAGCTTAAAGTACAAGTAGAAACAATTCCATGTGCACTTTTACGGTGCACAGCAGAGAGACGTACCAGGGGGCAGAATTGGGACAGGGATAGCATTTACATGCATACTTCTAATTTTTTAAAGTATGTGAGTAAATCTGCTTGCACACAAGCAGATGTAAATATGTGCCCGTATGTTGCTCTAGTTGCTGTGCACACCAGCTAAATTTCAAAGCGGACTTATGCATATAAGCCCGCTTTGAAACTTCGGGTTAAAGTCTGCAAGTACTTTTATATGCAAACTTTAATGATCTGCAGACCACTGAAAATGAAACTTGCTTGTTGCTCAATAAATCTCTAAAGTTGGTGAGCATGTGGTATACAGTTTGAATGGGTTCCTACATGACTGCAGAGTAATGAAATAGAATGAATAGAAATGTTAATCAGAACTGTTGGCAAGGCTGCATGTTATAAAATCAAGGGTCGGCGTGCACAAGGGGGTGCTCACTAGTATACCTTGCGCACGCCCAATGCCTGCAGGCTTCCCCCGTTCCCTTCCCCCAAACCTAACCTTCCCACCCCTTCCCCTAACCTTCCCTCCCCCAGCCCTACTCTAACCCCCCCCCCCCCCCCCCCAAATTCTTTTAATACCTTTTGTGCCTGCCTGGAGGCAGGTGCAGGTTGCATGCACTGGCACCCTGCCGGCACATGATCCTCTGACACAGCAGCAAATGGCCGCTGTGCCGGAGGCCTCTGGCCCTACCCCGCCCCCGGACTGCCCCTTTAATAAAGCCCCAGGACTTAGACGCCTTTACGCGCATCGCCGGGCCTTTACAAAATAGGCCAGGTGCGCGTAAGCCTCTCTACAATATCTGTATATAGGTATAGAGTATTAAACTCACCCGTGATATCTGTTGGAAATAGCGAGCACAGTGTATTCGTTTCAGCTTCTAGCCCCGAATTAGTTGCTAAATCACCCTCTGTGGAAATTACTGCGTTGTCCTCTGATTTTAATTTAATTCTTCAGGTATTGGGGTCATAAATGATCCTCCATGGTAAGGGCTTAATGTCATGGTTCATTTGGTCCACTAAACTTTGAATAGTTGCATAATGCCCTCTTCGTACAACAAAGTAATGCGCTATGCTTCCTTCCTGTTAAATTTTTCAAGCCAACCCTGCCATTTCACAAAACACTGTTTGTTCTTTCCTCTCCCTTTTACCTTTAGAACCTTATCAATACGGTATATTCTATCGTTTCGAGGGTTGACTTTCAGTAATTATTCAGATTAAAAAGAACCTTAAATGGCTTCCTCACCATAATTTGTATCTTGTACACTGTTTTCTGCCCCTCTGTTTAAAAAGTCCATTATAAATATCTCATCAGTCCATGTTTGTTCGTAACCTTTTTCAAATTTCCCTTGAGTTTTTGACAGTCTAACATCATCTCCCTTTTTCAAAGAGAGCTTAGCAGGCTCATGTTTGCGGTTAGCACCGTAGATTACTTTCCAGAACTTCAGAGAGCTTGAGGCTGCTACATTGACGGGGCTGACCTGTATTGTTCTGTGAAAGCTGTGGTTATAACTATTCACAAAAGCCTGCAGAACATCTTCATATCGAAAGGTGTTGTGTAATGTAAAGTATCGCCACCGTTGGATTTTAAGGTTCTGTTAAATGTCTCTACAACCACTGCCTGAACATCATTGCTGGTCACAAAATGATAAACACCTCTGTATTTTAACAAATTCTTCATAGCGCTATTTAAAAACTCTTTACTCTTGTCTGTATTTTATTGGGAATACAGCCATCGTTAAATATATTGTCAAATGCCTTGGGCCACGTCACAACCTGTCTTTGTTTTTAGGCTCACAACCCATGCATATTTTGACATGATATCTATCACCGTCAATAGTTATTTGTAGCCGCTGTTAAAACTGGATAAGGCCAGATCAACCTGCCATTGTGCATCCACATCTGACACAATGATTTTGTTACTTTTAAAATGTGTCATAGCAGGTTTGTGTAATGAATAAGCATCTTGATCTGTAAGCCATTCAGTTAATTGTTTTCTGGTCACTGTTTCATTACATGTTTTAGCAGCCTGAAAAAGAGGATTTATTCCACTAAGACTTCCAAAGCGCCTGGTTCATAATAAATTATATTTAATAGCTGTTTGTGCATGGTTGCAGTGGTCTGTATTTAAAACAAAAACTTAAGCATTGTTTTATTCACTTTTGCACTCCTGAGTTTCTAATACCCCAACCCCCAACCCCCACACTCCACACCCTGCTATTAATCATCCTTTTTGTATACTACAAAATGATCTGCTCACATTTCACTTTGCATGTCTGCCTGGCAGGGTCATTGGGCATGCATATTTACATTGATGGGGGAGGAGGGACGGGAGAAAGAAAGAGAGCTTCCCGCTATGTCACAGCTAATAACATTTCACTCTATATGCCAGCCAGGTAGGCTATTTGGGCATGCATATTTACACTGAGGGGAGGGGAAAAGAGAGAGAGACCTTCCTGCTACCTCACAGCTAGTATCTTTTAAATCAGAGGTCAGAAAGTCCTGTTTCTGGCTCTATCACCACCCCCCAGTATCAATTATTTGGGCTTCTGGTGAGGTCATCAAAAAGCAGACAGGATCCTTTATTTTTTCTTCATTAAAAGCGACGGGGCCATTTCTGATGACATTCTAGGGGGTGTATTTTTTAGGTGGAGTGTGTTGGACTTCCGGTGATATCATAGGAGGCGTGGTTTGGGGATGGAGATGTGTTTTGTGGGTAGGAGGGGGTTGGCTTAGACTGGAGCATGGGGAGGGCTACTCCATTCACTTGTATGGAGTGGGAGGGATGTGAGTGGAGTTGGGGGTGGGGTATGGGGTGGGGGTGGGGTCACAGGCAGGTTGGGGCAGGGTTTGAGGCAGGAGGGGGGTGGTTTGGAGCAAGGCTTGGGCAGAGCTATATCCATTCATGTCTATGGGGTGGGAGGGGCATGGGCAGAGTTTGGGGTGGAAGTGGGCATGGAATGAGTGGGGCTTAAACCAGAAGTGAAAGCTGATTGGCTGATATCAATTTTGAGTGACAGTGTACCCATTGTACTACTACCAACCTTCTTGGAGCTGGCATTCAGCAACTGCTCCTTTCAGTTTTTTCCTAACCTTTTTTCTCATTTCATCATAGTTTCTGTTTTGACAGATGCTATCATAGTAGATTTCCTTAGTGTCCTCCCTCAAGTCTGATCATGTTATGATCACTATTACCAAGTAGCTCTAACACCATTACCTCTTGCAGCAAATCATATGTTCCACTGAGGATTAGGTCTAAAATAGCTCCCCACCTTTTACCAGCTGCTCCATGAAGCAGTCATTTATTTTATCTAGAAACTTTACCAGCTTACCATGTCCTTTTGTGACATTCACCCAGTCAATACTGAAGTAATTGAAATCACTGACTCTTACTGTTTTGCTAATTGTGTTAGCATCTCTAGTATCTGTTAGCATTTCATTGTCTGTTCATGCTGGCCAGGTGGACAGTAGACTACTCCCACTGCTATTCTAGTCCCCTTTTCACATGGAATTTCTATCCATAAAGATTCAACAGTGCATTTTGTTTCTTGTAGAACTTTTATCCTGTTTGACTCTATGCCCTCTTTAACATATAAATTGAATCCATCCTATCATTGTGATATAATTTGCACCCTAGTATCACAGTGTCCCATTGGTTATCCAATGTGTGACAAAGGACTCCCTACAGAAGCAACAGCTTCAGAGAGGTAAGCTGGGAGCAGGGCTGCAAAAGAATCTGTCACTGCAAGCAGGGAGCGACCGGCAAGGAATGATCCCTGCTCCCCCCTCCCCAGCAGAGGGAGGAACCAAGACAGCTCATGTTGGGCTGAGGAGAAGCCCTTGAACCTTCCACTGCCAGCCTACCACCTCCATCTACATAACCTCAGAACGCAACGCCGAAGGTGCTTACGCCAAGAGGTGTGTGCCCTCGAAGCACAAATGAAGAAGCAGATTTCGTGCAGACCCACAGTGCAGACCAATAGTGCATTAAGCATCCTTACCACAAACATGGCACTATAGTATCCCATTGAGGCTATCCCTGGCAAAGGTCTGTATGGGAAAATTAAAAGAATCCCAAGAAAAAAATGACCAGAGACTACTAACCTAGTATGTCCCCCAACAAGTAACAACTCTCCATTTATATCATCCTGCTTAATGTTCACCATGCTTTTGCTAAATGCTCAATCTTTAACAAAAAAAATCCCACTGATAAATGACCTACTAGAAGATTTAAAACCATCCTTAGTCTGTATAACTAAAACCTGGCTCACTGACAAAGATAATGTCCTCATAAAACAAATTTCTCATCCTAAGTATTATATATTTAATCTCCCCAGACCAAAACATGAAGGTGATGGTTTACTAATAATCAGTAAAAAAAAGTCATGAACTCATATAGAAATTATTCCCCCACATGAAGTGGCCATTATGAAATCCCATAATTTAAACATAGGGCTGGATCGCTACAAAAAGATTGCTCTCCGTTGATTTATTCATCAAAGTATTTCCATCCCCAGACTCCACCCTAATAGTTGGAGACTTTAATATTCATGTAGATAAAACCCCCAGAAAAGCAGCTTGTGAAACATTTCTGGAAACCATGAAAGCACTGGGCTGGTCCCAATTTGTAAGTAAAGCCACCCACAAAGCAGCCACATCTTAGACCTAATTTTTGCCAATCCCAAGAACTGTCAAGTCAATACTTCATACACAATAATCCCATGATCCGACCACCAACTAATAAATGCAGAGATAACCCTCTTCAACCCTTTGCTGAAAACTACTGACAATAAGCCTAATTTCACCTTCAGAAAAAAGATCGACCTTGAAACACTTATCGATTTGCTAGAAAAGAAGCTCCAAGATCTATAGCAATCCAATGCCACCTCAGCATTTGAATCCTGGGACCAAATTGTAAACGATATTGCTGATAATCTCAGTCCCATCCAGACTAAAACTTTTAACATACAAAAGATATCCACCAAACAAATGAAACCTTGGTACAATAAAGAACTAAAATGCACCAAACAGCTCCTTAGAAAATCTGAAAACAATGGCATAAACAACAATCAGATGAATTTCCAGAAAAATATAAAACTCACCTAACAAAATATCGATCTATGACCAATAAAGCAAAAAAAAAAAAAAAAAAAAGACTATTATGCCAAACAGATCAATGGAACTATGTTCAACTCTAAACTACTCTTTGATGTAGTAAAACACCTAGTTAAGGACCCGTCTTCCACAATCCACAGAAACTACAACTTCTCAATAAATAGCTGCAATGAATATGCCATATCCTTAATAGACAAAATTAACAATTTAAACGCTCAATTCCCCACCTGCCCTGCAGCATTAGCAACCAGTAACCCAAAAGACATAATGAAGTGGTCCAAATTCAAAAGAGTCACAAATCTTGAAATAACCCAAATAATCACAAAGATTAAATCCGCCATACACCGAAGAGACCCTATTCCTTCCAGTACCTTGAAACAAATTCATGGTGTTATCACCCCTACAGTCACAACATTAATTAATCTCTCTCTCAAGAAGGAATTGTTCCACAGGGGCTAAAACAAGCAGTAATAAAACTGATCCCTAAAGACAAATCTGGAAGAATTGACGACTGGGACAACTACCGCCCAATATCAAACTTGCCTTTTCTCACTAAGGTTCTGGAGCAAGCAGTATTAACCCAGCATGAAAATCATCTGGAAGATCAGAGCATACTCCATCCAAACCAATATGGTTTCAGGAAACAATGTTCAACTAAGACTCTACTACTTTCTCTAATTGATTCGAACTTAAGAGGATTTGATGCAGATGAATCATTTTTTTGGTGCTTATCGATCTAAAAGCCATCTTTGACACAGTTGACCACTCCCAACTAAGCCATCAACTGAACAACATTGGAATCGATGGCTGTGTCCTCAAATGGTTCTCCTCATTCCTATCAAAAATATCTTACCAAGTAAAACTGGGTAATTCCTTTCCAGTCTGATACTGGCATTCCCCAAGGCTCAGCTCTATTGGCAGCTCTTTTCAACATTTATATGCTCCCTCTATGCAACTTCTTATAGACCTTGGAAATACATTCTTCCTGTATGCTGATGACATATAATTCTACATTCCATTCTTCAAATCTCTTGAATACACTGAATCAACTCTGTCAACCCAAATGAAAGCAATTCAGCAGGAGCTAAAACATCTAGAACTGACACTAAACCCTAAAAAAATGAAATTATCTGGTTAAGAAGAAACTCCCCGATTATCAAACCACCAACTCTTGACCTCAGTAATTTTAAAATTACGCCCTCTGACCAAATACGGGATCTAGGATGAGAACCCCATGATGAAGAAACACATCAATAAGCTAATCACATCTGGCAACAACAAGTTATGGATTCTCCAATGTCTGAAGCCTTTGCATACAATCTAACCTAACTCAATTAGAGTTAAACAATTACATTCTCAAATAATTCCCACTCAAATACATTCAACCTAAAGTGAAGAACGATTATTTATGCATACTCTTCGTCATGAACTATGTCTTTTACTCACCATCTCATCTACTATTCCTCTTTCAAGTATTGACTGAGTTATGATTGTATTGAACTGACCCATGAATGTATAGACCCATGTCATATACCATTCTTCTTTCTAGTATCGACCTGAGTGATGAATGTATTGATCCGACCCTATTAATGTATAGATGCATATTATGAATATCTCATCAAACTATTGAATAGCCATGATCTATGACTATCTCTTGTGAACTGTTGTGATCTTTATTAGGAATGACAATATATAAAATGCTTAAATAAATAATTAAATATCCTCCTTTCATCTGGTCTCTGAGATGCTAATTATATAAACTTCTTCAATCAGGTACATCTCTCAATTTAAGGGATTTTAAATTATTTGATGTCTTTTAAAATCTAAGGGCCGGATTTTCAAAAGGTTACGCGCGCCAGGCCTATTTTAAAAAGGCCCAGCAACACACATAAAGCCCCGGGACGCATGTAAGTCCCAGGGCTTTACTAAAGGGGTGGTCCATGGGCAGGGTGGGGGCGGGGGCCAGAGGCCTCCAACACAGCGGCCATTGCTGCTGTTTCGAAGGATCGTGTGCCGGCAGGCTGCCGGCGCGCACAACTTGTGCCTGCCCAAAGACAGGTGCAAAAGGTAAGATAAAAATTTTTGGGGGGGTTAGAGTAGGGCTAGGGGGAGGAAAGGGGTGGGAAGGTCAGGTTAGGGGGAAGGGAAGTTCCCTTCCAGGCTGCTCCGATTTCAGAACTGCCTGGGAGGGAACGGGGGAAGGCGGCTCGGCGCGCACAAGGTGCACAATTGTGCACTCCCTTGCGTGCGCTGACCCCTGATTTTATAACTTGTGCACGCCTACACAAGCAAGTTATAAAATCGGACATACATGTGCGTGCGCCGGGTAGCGCACACACATGTACGCCTGGCACGCTCCTTTTAAAATCTACCCCTAAGAGCCTGATTTTAAAAGCATTTGCTTGCTTAAAATTGGGCTTTATACATGTAAATGCACTTTACTCATGTAAATGGCTTTTGAAAATTGCTACACTATATGCCATTGAATTGTCCATAGGATTTACTCACATAAGTACACTTTATGCAAGTAAATTGAGAGATGTACCTGATTTAATAAATTTAATAAACAACATCACTAGCAACCACACAACCGCCAACAACAATATCAACACCTTCAATTCACGGCAACAAACCACAGCAACATGGACAAGATTTGATCAGGCCTCCTCCCTCGAAATTCAGAATATTATCAAAAAAATGAATTCAGCAAACCATCCTTCTGACAGTATCCCCATTCAGACTATTAAACAGATTTCCGACTCAATAAACAAACAATAACAGACATACAGGTCTATCCAGTAACGAGCGGTAGGAAGAGCTGCGTTAGTGCCCGGCGCACCCGCGGTTGCCGCACACACAGTGCAGCTCACCTACCGCTCGATCCTGTATGTAAATAGCTTGTAAATGCAAGCTGCGTCTAAGAAGCGTCCGTGAAGCGTTAGGCCCGCGCAACCCATTTTACTGTATAGAGCGCCTATACAGTATCCTGGGTGCGCGGGCCTAACGCTTCACGGCCACGCTGGTATCTGTCATTTCAAATGTCATTTGAAATGACAGATACCAGGAAGTCGGGATTGCCAGTCCCCTCTCCCCTCCTCCCGAAGCAGGGCGCGAAAAGCTGCCTTGCTCCGGGAGGAGGGAAGAAGGGACTGGCAGTACGAAACGGCGAAGCGACTTACTTTTTGCAGCCCCCTCCGGACATCGGACGACCTCTCCTGCCTCCAGCTGCTCGCGAAGATGGACGCCTGCACAGCCGCTGAAGACGAGGCGTCACGGCATGTGACGTCACGTCTTCAGCGGCCGTGCAGGCGTCCATCTTCGCAAGCAGCTGGAGGCAGGAGAGGTCGCTTTACACTGCCAGTCCCTTCTTCCCTCCTCCCGAAGCAGGGCGCGAAAAGCAGCCTTGCTCCGGGAGGAGGGAAGAAGGGACTGGCAGTGTAAAGCGGCGAAGCGACTTACTTTTTGCACCCCCCTCCGGACATCGGACGACCTCTCCTGCCTCCAGCTGCTCGCGAAGATGGACGCCTGCACGGCCACTGAAGACGTGACGTCACGACGTTTGGCGTCACGGCATGTGATGTCACGTCTTCAGCGGTTGTGCAGACGTCCATCTTCGCGAGCAGCTGGAGGCAGGAGAGGTCGTCCGATGTCCGGAGGGGGGTGCAAAAAGTAAGTCGCTTCGCCGCTTTACACTGCCAGTCCCTTCTTCCCTCCTCCCGGAGTAAGGCTGCTTTTCGCACCCTGCTTCGGGAGGAGGGGAGAGGGGACTGGCACGGGGGAAGCCACGATGTCCAGAAGGGGGCTGCAAAAGTAAGTCGCCTAGCGTTGGATTGCCCGTCCTCTCCCCTCTCTCTCTTGCAACTTTTTTTTTTCGCTTTTTTTTTTGCATTGGGAGGAGGGGAGAGGACTGGGGCTGCCCCGGAGACCAGCATCCATGGACGCAGCCAGGGCAGGTGAGCGGGGGCTGGGGGAAAGCTTGCCGCCTACCCTTACCCCTACCTCTAACGCAGGGGTAAGGGTAGGCGGTAAGTTAGCAGGTTAAACGCGCGGCAAAACGTCAGGGTAAAATAGCGATAGTCGGGGCGTGGGTTACTGGATGCTAGGGAATAGCTAATTCACTCGTTTACATGCAATATACATGCCGCGTGCAGAAGGGGTTGCCCGGGGATTTTAGGACGCTGTAAGGGTAGGTTAAAGGGGGTTGTGGATCGCAGGAAGGGCTAACACGGCCGGAAAGTGAGTAGAACGCGGGTTAGGAGCGGGGTAAACGCGGCCGCACTTTACTGGATAGACCTGATTGTAAACCTATCTCTCACCAAAGGAAAATACCCAGAATCCTTAAAAGCAGCAATCATAAAGCCATTAATAAAAAAGAACAACCTAGACCCAGAAAAAATATAAAACTACAGACCTATATCAAACTTACCTTTCTTGGCAAAAATCTTAGAAAAAATTGTTCAATCACAACTATCTGATTACCTTGTCACAAACAACATTCTTCACCCATCTCAATTCGGATTCAGAAAAAACCTGAGCACCGAAACTCTACTATTATCGCTAAATGACACAGTGCTCAGAGGATTTGACAGAGGACAAAATTACCTGTTAATCCTCCTGGACCTATCAGCTGCATTTCACACTGTCAACCATGCCATTCTAATAGAAAGACTATCCGAAATAGGAATTAGAGGTAATACTTTAAATTGGTTCTCATCATACCTATCAAACAGAAGTTTCAGAATCATTTTCAATAACACCCTTTCTGATAAAGTGAACCTCAACACAGGAGTACCACAAGGATCCTCTCTCTCAGCCACACTTTTCAACATATACTTACTCCCAATATACCATACATTAGAACGACTTGGACTGACACATTTCCTATACGCTGATGACATTCAAATCTTGGTTCCTATACAGAATTCTCTCGAAGACACATACAACAGAATCTCTATGTACCTTACTGAAATAAAAAAGCAATTAAACGACATGAAACTAATAATAAACATTGACAAAACTGAATTAATAATCCTAAACAAAAAGAACAACAACGCCCTCATGAAGCCACTCATAACAAATAACCAAAAAACTGTTATAACACCTGTCCTCCATGCACGGAATCTTGGAATCACCATCGACAATGAATTTTCACTCAAAACCCACATAGCCAACAAAATTAAAGAAGGATATCACAAATTACTGACGCTCAGAAGTCTCAAACCATTCCTCACACAAGAAGATTTTAGAAGAGTCCTACAACTACTTATTTTCTCTAACCTAGACTACTGCAACGCCCTTTTCCTTGGACTACCTCTCTCAACCATAAGTCCATGCCAAATATTACAGAATGCAGCCACCAGAATACTGACTGGTGCAAAAAAACAGGAACATATAACACCAATTTTAATCTCCTTACATTGGCTCCCGATAAAATTCCGAATTGAATATGAAGTGTTGACAACACTGCACAAAATGATCATAGGACAACAAAGCAATTGGCTAAGCAAATACCTTGTAACCCACAGTCCAATATGGAACTTAAGATCAAAGAACAAAGGACTCCTCAAAACCCCGCCCGCCAGAAGTACTCGTCTAAAATCAACACAGGAAAGAGCAATATCCATCGCCAGCCCCAAACTATGGAACTCATTACCAAGTGGAATTAGAAATCAACCAAGCATTAAAATGTTCAAAAAAGAGTTAAAAACCTGGCTTTTCAGAAAAGCATACGCAGACTCAATTATGATCCAAGAGAATTAAATTAATATAATATAAATCCCAAGTCTTTGTGTTAGAATGTTCCTATCCCTTGCATATTTTTGTAAGCATTTTGAAATTGCTTTGATGATGATGTTGTAACATACCACAAGATTATGTAAACCATTATTTTGTAATACTATGTAAACTGTTATGATGTAAACGTTACGATGTAAGACTATGTAAACCGTTACGATGGCGAAACCGAATGACGGTATACAAAACCCTTTACATAAATAAATAAATACATAAATGGCTTTTTAAAATTGCTACAATAGTTTGTTACAATTATGCCTTTAACTCCTTTGAAAATTCACCTGTTAGGTTTTTTAATTGATTACTAAGTTACTTTTGTTAGTTTGTGAATCACCAGCAACAAGACTAAAATTAGTCAATCACTAAACTCAGGGTTAATTGTGTGTTATTCAAAACTACAAACTGACTCCTATTATCAAGATATTCCTCCTAACTTGGTGTGTGTGTGGGGTGGGGGGGGGGGTGGGGGGGGGAGTAATCTTTTTAACATAAAAAGAGCCTGGGGTAGATGGGAATCAGATTAGTGACTAGTTGCCCATGAACCAGTACTCTCACCTTTTCAGATCAAGTAAGTGACCTTTGCAAACTCACAATTCTAATATTTACAAACAAATACTAACTTATACAAGCTCACAAGATTAGATCAAAGCTTATTATCTAATATCTAACAAATCTAAAGCCCTCTTCCCTGCACCATTGTCTTATCCACATTGAAACTCTGGAGCTCGGCCAGTCTCTGGGGTTCTGAACTTATGGAATGGGGAGTATTTTTTAGAATGCAATCCTGGATGTTCTGGATTTCAATTTCTTACCTAGAAACCTAAATTTAATCTCTAGAACCTCCCTCATGCACTTTCCTTTGTTCTTGGTAACCACATAGATCACAACAGCCAGCTCCTTCCCAACACTCTCTAATATCCTAGCTAAGTCTAACTGACATGTGAGGTCCGCTACCTTCGCACCAGGCAGACAAGTTACTAAGTGATTCTCAAACCCACTAGCCAACTAGTTATCTACATTCCTAATGACTGAATACTAACTGCAACTGTAGTCATAATCCTTCCCTTCTGGGCACACATGTTGCGATCCCCCCTGCTGCTGCGCTGCAGGAGGTCTCTTACCTTCCTCCAGAGGCCGCTCTGAAGCCAGGGCCTCACCTGCGCATCATCCAGGACTTGCTCCAGGGCCTGAGAGGCCTAGCTGCTCCTGAGGCATGCCTGTGGCTTGCAAGCCTCAGCGTTTGGACTTCCTGCTTCCAGCCACGCCCGTTTCTCTAGGGGCTGGCCCGCAGCTCTCTACCCTAGTTATAGGACCAGCGGTGGGCGGTCCTGGCAAGCTCCTCCCAGGGAGTTGCCTTCTACCTCCAGTATTTAAGGACTTTCTGTTCACTGTGTCTGGGCCTTGGATCTGAGCATTACAGTCGCCTGTAACCTAGCCGATCCAGGTCCTCCATGTTTGATGGCGCCTTGTCCTGTCTCTGCTTGCTGTTCCTGATGTCCAGTGTCTCTGCCTTGATGTCTGTCTCTGACCCTGCCTAGATGTTTGTTCCTGTGCCTGCCAGCCGTAAGGGCTTCGGATGTGAGTTTCCCAGCATCGGAGTCCTGTTCGCCTGGGTCTTCCCCGCGCCCTCCTTCTCAGCGTGGTCCGCGACCAGCCTCCAGGGCTGTGTAGGGCGCGTCTGGGACAGGGTGGTCCGTGACTCAGTCCCACGGGTGGGCTGAGTAGGGCGCCCTGATGGACAGTGCAATGTTCCCGTCCAGCCTTGTCTACAGTGTCTGCTTCAGCCCGTACCCTGATGTCTTCCTCTGCCAGCCGAGGGGGCTTCGGATGTGAGTATCCCAGCATCGGAGTTCCTACTCGCCTGGATCCTTCTAGTGTCTCGCTTCAGCCCTTGTCCTGATTTCTCCGTCTGCTTCAGCCTGCTTCTGCCCTGTCTGATGTCGTCTGTTTAAGGACTCTGTCTGCCCTCGCCTCTGTCCGGCCTGCTGCCCATTGCCGTTCCCTGCGGCAGGTCCGAAAGGGCCGGGAACAGTCGGAGGACCGTTCATTAGTCAACTTCCCGTGTTGGCTACCATGGGCATGCAGGTCCGGCTGAGGGCCGGACTTCCTGCTTCTGTTCCTGCCTGCCTGGCTCACCATGCCTGCTCAGCTCACCTCCCACGGTGTGGCCTTGGGCTCCTCCTGGGGTCCTGCCGTGGCCCAAGGGCTCACCACCCGCCCGAGACGACCGCGCCCGCGCGCGCTCGTAACAACACATCCCTGGAGACACATCCTTGGTGCAAGAGGGTAAGGTATCACTTAGAGGGCAGGACCTAGCTACAGGATTACTTCCTACACTAAAGTAACGGCCTCCTTCCAGGTGACCTTGACTCTCCAAAGCAGTACACGGACTACTAGTCTGGAGTTGGGATCACTCTACCATGTGCTCCTCCATTGTCTAGGTCTGTCTCTTATTAAATACCTCACTTTTCTCACTGATGAGGTCAGAGTCTGTGTTTGTTATGTTTCATGCCCGCGGAGCTATTCCCCGCGAGCAGGCTTCTTACCTCCCTGCAGCAGTTGTGTTCCCGATGCAGCCCAGAGGTCGCCAACATCAAAGCCACGCTCCTCGGCAGCTGGGGCCTGCCGCTGACGTCGTTCCCAGTGGCCTGGAGGCCGCAGCCAGCTCCTGCCTTGTGCAGGCAGCCTGTGCCATCTGACGCTTCCGTTCTGTGGCATGGAGACACGCCACCATTGCCGGGGTTCTCTCCGGCTGGCAGGAGGTCTTCCTAGCTGATGCCTGCTTCTCTATCGTCGGCGTCTGTGCAGGGCCGCTGGCCATGGTCCTGCACAACTTCCTGTTTCCTGCTCCTAAGGCGCGGGCTGCACCTCTTCACAAGATTTAAAGGGCTCGTGGCCAGATATGCCTCGGGGCCCACCTGATGCTGGTTTCCTGTCTCAGCCCTATATAAGGGCTTCTCCTGCAGTCCTGTGTTGCCTTGCATTGGAGTTTCCTGTCTCTGGAAGTCTCGTCTTCCAGCGCTCCGTCAGGTCTTTGTTCTTCATTGGAACTCCATGTCTCATCTTGCTTCCTGAGTCTTCGTTGCTTTCTGTGGTTTCCTGATGTTCCATGTCTTCATGTTCCAAGGTTCCTAGTGCAGGCTTCCTGATGTTTCACTTCCTGATGTTCTGAGGTTTCGTTCCTCCTTCGAGTCCTCCGGACCCTCCAGTTCCTGTGGTTCTCCAGATGACACCTTGCCTCGTCATTGGAGTCTCGTCCCAGCTGGATTCCTTTCTTGTGCTTCTGAGTCCTCTTGACCCTCCAGCTCCTGTGGTTCTCCAGATGATACCTAGCCTCATCATTGGAGTTTCATCTCAGCTGGATTCCCTTCCTGCGCTTGTCCTGCTCTCCGCGTGGTCCGTGACCAGCCTCTTCAGGTTGTGTAAGGTACGCAGTGGGACAGGGTGGTCCACGACCAGCCCATTGGGTCCGCCCATGTAGGTGGGCTGTGTAGGGCGCCCTGAGAGACAGTGCTTATGTCCGAACCTTCCAAGCTTCTCATCTTGTCCAGACTCTTCCAAGTTCCTTGTCTCATCTAGAGTCTTCCAAGTTCCTGGTCTACATCCAGAAGCTTCTCATCTCATCTTGAGTCTTCTGTGTCACAAGGCTTCTGTCTGCCCTCATCCTCAGTCCGGCCTGCTGCTTCTTGCTGATACCTAGTGGCAGGTCCAAAAGGGCTGGGATCGGTCAGAGGATTGTTCAATAACCAACATAATGTTGTTGGCTTCCAGAAGCATGCAGGTCCGGCAGAGGGTCAGACTTTGTCTTTGCCCATGCTGGGACATGTCTCGCCAACCCTCGGTGCTGTCTTGGATTCGTCTGGGGTCATGCTGAGGCCAAAGGGCACACAAACCCCTCAGTTGGAATCGCTCTTCCAGCGGTCCCTTCTATAACAGAATGCAAGGCCTTCTTAAGGCCTCCCGTCTATAACAGTATTCACCCTGCTCTTAGATTCTCCACCCCCAGAGCATCAATAGGCTCATCAATCTCCTTGCCTTCTGGGAGTTGTAGTCATGTCTCTGAATTTGTTGTGAGCCTGCTCACAAGCCGTGGTCAGCCCCACACCTATCTCCAGCTTTCACATGGCCAGCCGAGCAGCTGATGCCGTTTCTTCGCAGCAGGCCTTACCGTTGTGTCCCAGCTCCCCCGTGGTCCTAGTGCCAACATCGGGAGCTTTCCTCTGCAGCTGAAGTCACCACTGCCGCTCCTGCTCTGTCACGGCTGCTGCCGCTGTCGGGGTCCTCCGTCTAAGTGGCAGGGAAGCCACCTCTACCGCTGCCTGTGTCCATCTTCCATGCGGCAGGGACGCCGCCAGCGTGTCTCCTCTTCCTGCTTCACCTTGGGCGCAGGCGCACGCCTCTCATCGATATTTAAAGGACCAGCAGCAGGAAAAGCCCTGCGGCCCTCTGAAGTGACATCATCAGTGTGTGCTTCAGCCCTATAAAAGGGCCCTGCTGCCATTCTTCAGTGCCTTCAGATCAGGTTTGCACAGAGTCTGTGATCTTCCTTCCGATCCAGGTCTTCCGAGGTCTCCTGTGCCTTGATGGATCTTCATTCCATGTTCTTCGTGTTCCTGAACTTTTTCTCCTTGATGTCCCTGGTCTCGTCCCTCGTCCCTTGTTGCCTATCTTCTGTTCCTGATGTTCCAGATGTTCCGTGTCCAGATGTCCTGATGTCCTGTGTCCTGAGGTGCCGTGTTCCATGTTCCTGATGTCCGATGTTCCCGTCTTGACTTTGTCCAACTCATCTTCAGCTCTTCACCAGTTCCCAGGTCCCTCATCTGTCCACCTCTCTTGGCATGCCATGTCGTGGTCCGTGACCAGCCCATGGGATGGTTGTGTAAGGCGCCTCGTGGTACAAGGCCTCCTTCTCGTCAGCAGCCCAAGCCTCCGGGAGACTTCTGTTTTTAAAGCCTTGTTCCTGAGTATCTTGTTCCCGATCTACGAAGCTCCCTTGTGCCTGCATCCATCCATGCCTAAGACTCTGCTAGAACCTGCTCCACTCCAGCCTGGTCTGCAACCAGCCACAGGCGGCTGTGTAGGGCACGCCCCGGTTCAGGCCTCTACTGAATCTTCATCATGTTCCATTCTCAAGTTCCATCACTTCACCTGGAGTCTGCTTCACGTTCAGCATAGTCCGCAACCAGCCATGGTCGGCTGTGTAGGGCGTGCTGCGTTGCAGTTCTCACCCAGATCTTTCGCCTGACTCTTGAATCCTTGACTGAAACTTCTGAGCAACTTGAATCCTTGTCTGAGTCTTCTGAATATCTTGACTACTTGTCCGAGTCTTCTGAATATCCTGAGTCCTTGTCCGAGTATCCAAGTCTTCATCTGAGTCTCCTAAGTATCCAAGTCTTTATCTGAATCCTCCGTGTATCCTGAATCTTTGTCTGAGTCTTCATGTTCCTGCCCTCAGCCTCCGTCTGGCCTCATGCACTCATCGTTTCCCAGCGACGCATCCGGAAGGGCTATCGAGTGGCCGGAGGGCAACTCTCAAGATCAGCATTGCATTGCTGCATCTCATTGGTGCGTGTAGGTCCAGTGGAGGGCTGAGCCTACCTAGTTCCTGTTCCAGATAATCCTTGCCTTGTCTTCTCTCCAGCCTCAATCCTGCTCCACCCGTGCTTGTACCAGCTCACCTCCCACGGTGTGTCTTGGGGCTCCTCCCTGAGCCGTGCCGCGGCCTAAAGGCTCACATCCTATCTTAGACGGGATTGGCCTCTGAGCTCCTAACAGGGCCTGAGGGTGCGCTCCGCAACAGGATCCAAAGTCCATGAGCTCGGTGAGCTGTGCCAGTGATGGGCTCCAGTTTTTGGACATTTTGTTAGCATTGATTTTTGCCTGGAAAATTTTGCTTCAGTTCATGGACACTTTTTAACTTTGCTCCTTGCTCAGAGAATTTTTGCCTTACTTCCTGGACTCTCTGATAAACCTGATTTTGTCCAGAGTTTTTGTTCCCAGTTTCCTGGACATTAATACTTTGCTTTAGCCAATTTTTTTTCTTTTACTGCTTGTCTCTCTCCTCTACAGCTGTATGGATCCCACGACCTGCAGGAGGTGCCTGCATCCAGATCATCTCAGAGTTCAATCCATCCTGGAACTTACTCGATCAGCAGGCGGCGCCTGCCATTCTTCCAGAGACCATCTCCGTTTTTCCCACTATGATGTTGGTCCAGCTCCATGAGTTCCATACGACCTGCAGGAGGCACCTGCACCCAGGTTCCACATCCAGCATCCAGTATCTTCAATGTCAAGAATTTTCAAGCATCAGGGAGTATGTTCCATTTAAGTGTACTCCACATCAAACCTCCGGGTCTTTGGATTCATACAACCTGCAGGAGGCGCCTGCACCCTAGACCTGTTTTTGTCTCCTAGATCCCAACTCAGTCCCTGCTTGCACTGTCCTGGTGCTTGTCCTGGGGCCATCTTCAATTTAACTTTTCTCCGCGTCTTCAAGTGGTGACTCCAGCCGTGGATTCCATGCTAGTTCTTCACAGATGTCACCTTCCTGTGCTTCTCCTTCATAGCGTCAACATGGCGAGTTGCTTTGAATCCACAGTTTAATCCAGCCTTTGCTCTGTGCAAGTGGGTTCCACCCTGTATCGTCATTGCGAGCTACCATGAATCCTGAGCTCACTTTCAACTTCCACCAGTGTCCATCTTGCAGTATTCCATGCTGCTGATTCCCCAGTCATCTGCTCTACGGTACTGTCTCACTGCCAGGCTTAGGACTGCAACCACCTTCCAGCTTGTCCAGTATGCCTGCACTGCCGTGCTGTTGATCTTCCTGAAGGGACCGTGTATTCCTTGAGACCATATGGTGATTCAACTTTACTATCCTTGGATCCATGAGAATCCATTCGGTTATCTTCAGTTCATCACACCAGAAAGCTTTCCGTATAGCTTTACAAGGTCATTGGGTATTTGCCAACTCCTGTGTCTTCCACCAGTGACTTACTTCTGCAGGAATGTTCACCATCGGCTGCACTTGACCATCCATCTGTGAAGATTCACTTGCATACCCATTGGAATTCTCTGCTGTCTTTGAGCCTGTCTCTTGAAGCTTCATCCATCTTAAGTGGCTCTTTGACTCAGTCCTAAAGGGATCCTCGTCTTCACAGTCATCTGGGTAATCCCCTTCGACAAATTAGTTCCTTGCATAAAGTGCCACAGCGACACCTACAGACTGCCAAGCTCTTCTTTGAAACAACTTCACCACCATAAGAGAGCCCATAGCAACATATGGATTTTCCCAAGATGCAATTCTCTCCTTTATCAAGTTGTAGAAACTTCTCTCATCTGGCCTTGCAAGCTTGGAAGCAGCAATCCTGACCTTCTTCATACTTGTCTTCTTCAGCTATGAACCAACCATCTTTAAGAAAGTATGGCTACCTCCGAATCAGCTTTTCCACCTTCCACTGACTGAACAATGTTCATTGAACTTCCTAGTTCTGTCCAAGTCCTCCTGGTACCACTGCCTATCCAAGAGCAGTGGCACTTGTAACTAAAAATTCATGGGATAGGAGGTGATGTCCTTTCGTGGATTACAAACTGGTTAAAAGACAGGAAACAGAGAGTAGGATTAAATAGTCAATTTTCTCAGTGGAAAAGCATAAACAGTGGAGTGCCTCAGAGATCTGTACTTGGACCGGTGCTTTTCAATATATATATATATATATATATATGATCTGGAAAGGAATACGACGAGTGAGGTTATCACATTTGCAGATGATACAAAATTATTCAGAGTAGTTAAATCACAAGCAGACTGTGATACATTACAGGAGGATCTTGCAAGACTGGAAGATTGGGCATCCAAATGGCAGATGAAATTTAATGTGGACAAGTGCAAGGTGTTGCATATAGGGAAAAATAACCCTTGCTGTAGTTACACAATGTTAGGTTCCATATTAGGAGCTACCACCCAGGAAAAAGATCTGGGCATCATAGTGTATAATACTTTAAAATCATCGGCTCAGTGTGCTGCGGCAGTCAAAAGAGCAAACAGAATGTTAGGAATTATTAGGAAGGGAATGGTTAATAAAATGGAAAATGTCATAATGCCTCTATATCGCTCCATGGTGAATACTGTGCACAATTCTGGTCGCTGCATCTCAAAAAAGATATAGTTGCGATGGAGAAGGTACAGAGAAGGGCAACCAAAATGATAAAGGGGATGGAACAGCTCCCCTATGAGGAAAGGCTGAAGAGGTTAGGGCTGTTCGGTTTGGAGAAGAGACGGCTGAGGGGGGATATAATAGAGGTCTTTAAGATCATGAGAGGTCTTGAACGAGTAGATGTGACTCTGTTATTTACACTTTCGAATAACAGAAGGACTAGGGGGCATTCAAAGAAGTTAGCAAGTAGCACATTTAAGACTAATCGGATAAAATTCTTTTTCACTCAACGCACAATAAAGCTCTGGAATTTGTTGCCAGAGGATGTGGTTAGTGCAGCTAGTGTAGCTGGGTTCAAAAAAGGTTTGGATAAGTTTTTGGAGGAGAAGTCCATTAATGACTATTAATCAAGTTTACTTAGGGAATAGCCACTGCTATTAATTGCATCAGTAACATGGGATCTTCTTAGTGTTTGGATAATTGCCAGGTTCTTGTGGCCTGGTTTGGCCTCTGTTGGAAATAGGATGCTGGGCTTGATGGAACCTTGGTCTGACCCAGCATGGCAATTTCTTATGTTCATCTATTTACTCTCCTGAAGTACCATCCTTGCATCTATAGTATCCAGCTTGATGCCTGTTCCATCTTTACCATGTTACCACTGTGAAGATGTTGCTTGTCTACTTGCCACTCTTGTTCTGACTACCTCGAACCAAGAACCGGTCCTACTCCAAGATGCTACCCTCATTTGCACCTTCTGTTCATCCTGAACTCCTTGTCTTTTGATCTCTGACACCTTGACTACTAGAATGTGAGATGCAAGCCTGCTGTCCTGCAAATCCTGTATCTTGTCTGTTTTATGTCTTTAGTGTTTGTCTACGTCTTGCCAGGATCTTCAACTTCTTCACCATGTCTGCCACCCTTCCAAGCTGTTGGTAGGAGGCTTGGGGAGGGGGGTCTTTGTTGTGAGTCTGCCTGCGAGCCGCGGGCAGCTGCCCACCTACTGTTGCATCCGTTGCTGCTCGACGCCTTCACTCCACCCTCTTTACCTCTGTGGCGACACCCTCCGGGTCTGATGGATGGTTGGCTGCCGCGGCGTCTTCTTGCCATCTCCCTCCGGCGTCCTCGGACCGGCTCGACACTGCGTATCCGCCATGTTGCCTGATGATGTAGGGCGTGCACGCTCTGAATGATGTACCAGCAAGAGCGCGAACCTCTGGGGCCTCCCCTGAGATGACATCATCCGCTTCCAATATAAAAGGTCTCAGTATTTGCTAACGAATCAAGTTAGCAAGGGGATTGCTTCAGCTTTTCTACCAAGCTACTCTGCCTCCTCAGACTTACCAGGGGTACCCGCTCCTCGGGGGCCTCACTCTCTTTTCTTTATTTCAGATTGCAGATAGGAACCAGTACTCGCTCCTCGAGGGCCCATGTTCCTGAACATTCTGAAGATTCTCTACTGCCTAGAAGCTATCGCAGATACAGACTTTTGTGAGTTACCATCAATCTCTCAGATCTTTCCCTGGAACCAGGTACTCGCTCCTCGAGGGCCTAACCCTTTCCAGCTACTGAGCTACCTTAAGACCTTATGTGAGTTTTGTCATCTAGTTCTGGCTAGGAACACAGCATACCCTGTCTACTCACTATCTATAGTTTCTCTACAGCTCAGCAACCATGGAATCGCTGTTCCAGTACCTGAGGGACTTCAGCCCTGCCGGGCATATCAGCTCACTACTGCCACCTCTGGTGGTTCTACTAACCTGTCTAATAAAAGAATTATCTGTGTCTGTCTCCATACCCAAGCCTAGCCGGTGGTCCCTCTCAGGATATCCTCCTGGAGGCGCAGTCATCTGCCATCGGCCCAAGGATCCACCTATCTACATTCCGCTACAGCCGAGTACCCTCTCCAAGCACTCCACTGGTTACAGATTGCTACCCCTTCCCCATCAGAAGTCTTCAGCAACAGATTCATAACAGATTGCTACTCCGTAGTCTAAACCTAACAGACTGTTTACTACTCCCTCTACAGGAGCTGATCATAACAGATTGTTAACTCCTCCCTTCCACAGGAGTAAAACCTAACAGATTCCTACTCCTCCCTTCTTGAGGAGTAGAGCATAACAGATTGCTAACTCCTCCTTCCACAGGAGCCGATTCATAGCACCTACCTCCAGCTTGAACGCGGCCAGCCGGGCCACCAACGCTGTTTCCTCACAGCAGGCCTTGCCACTCTGTCCCGGCTCCCCCGCAGTCCTAGTGCCACCATGGGGAGCTTTCCTCTGCGGCTGAAGCCGCTGCTGCCGCTCCTGCTCTGTCACGGCTGCTGCCGCTGCTGGGATTCTCCGTCTAAGCGGCAGGGAAGCCGCCTCTGCCGCTGCCTGTGTCCATCTTCCACGCAGCAGGGATGCCCCCAGCATGTCTCCTCTTCCTGCTTCACCTTAGGCATGGGCGTGTGCTTCTCGTCGATACTTAAAGGGCCAGCGGCGGGAAAAGCCCCGCGGCCCTCTGAAGTGACATCATCAGCGTGTTCCTGCTTCAGCCCTATAAAAGGGCCTTGCTGCCATTCTTCAGTGCCTTCGGATCGGGTTTGCACAGTGTCTGCGATCTTCCTTCCGATCCAGGTCTTCCATTGTCTCCTGTGCCTTCGTCTGAGTCTCCTGAGTATCCAAGTCTTCATTTGAATCTTCCGTGTATCCTAAGTCTTCGTCTGAGTCTTCATGTTCCTGCCCTCAGCCTCAATCTGGCCTCACGCACTCGTCATTCCCCAGCGACGGGTCCGGAAGGGCTATCGAGTGGCTGGAGGGCTACTCTCGAGATCAGCATTGCGTTGCTGGATCTCATTGGTGCGTGTAGGTCCAGTGGAGGGCTGAGCCTGCTTAGTTCATGTTCTGGATAATCCTCACCTTGTCTTCTCTCCAGCCTCGCTCCTGCTCCACCCGTGCTCGTACCAGCTCACCTCCCGCGGTGTGTCTTGGGGCTCCTCCCTGAGCCGTGCCACGGCCCAAGGGCTCACATCCTACCTTAGACGGGACCGCGCCTCTGAGCTCCTAACAGGGCCTGAGAGCGCGCTCCGCAACAGAATTTGTTTGCTCTTGTTACATATAAGTTTCTTAAACACGTCTGTACTTGCCTGATGCTGGGCTTCTTTGATACCCTTCTTTTGGTGTCAGCCAGAGACTGGGACTCAGGAGCTACTTTGTCATAATGAGTACGGGAATGCCACTTCTACATATGCACACCCAGTGGGACTAGCACATTCTTTAAACTTGTTTGTTTAGAAATGAAAATATTATAGTTTAGTAAGGCAACTGAAAAACAAAATTAAGTGATTCAGGAAAGTAGTGCATTGAACTCTAACCACACAAATATTCTAGAGAGCTGGCTCAATTTGACTATTTCATCACTCAGAGCAGGTCTGTTAATTAATAAATGAATGGCCATGAAAGGTAAATCACTTGCTGCAATTATATTTGTATCTCATCTGCTAAAGTACAATCCCAGGCTGTGGCTGAAAGGGTGAAGTTACTGTCTGCATTGCTTCCCTTTTGTCATGGCACTGCCAAATGTTAGAACCTGATCCAGTCCCTGAGTCATCGGTTTAATAATAAATAACAAAACTGAGTAGGTGTGACATTGATTTAGGTCTTGTTTCTTTGAAATTCGGAGGTGTACAAAAAACTGATGCAGAGGAGTTCACCTCCAAAGGACAGAGCAAACTATCTACCAAACCAGGTCAAATGTCTTTTTGTGCAGCATGAGAAGAACATCACTCACTGAACATCTCTGGATATTTAGCTGGCTAAGAACTTTTTTTAAAATTTTAATTTAATCAAATGAAATAACAAAGCATTCATGAAAATGACCAATAAAAATCTAAGATTATAACAAAGAAATAAATGGCAAATCATAATTAAGGTCACATTAATATAATGGAGTATAAGAAAGGGAGCCAAGAAAATTAGAAAAATAAACTAGCAAAGAGGCTGGAGGAGAAAAAAAAATTTCAGTTAGGCCAGCTTCAACAGGTTATACAAAATTCTTCCCACGTTCCCATACTCTTATCTAAAAGAAAAGTATCTAGATGGTGTGGGTCAGGAAAAATAATTTGTTATTTTGGTAGGAAATCGCATGTTCGCATGGAAATGTCAGGAAGAATGTGGCTCCAAAAGCCAACATCCTTTGCTTTAATAAATGAAAAGGTTTCTTCCAAGCCTTTGTAGCATAGGAAACATCTGAAAATACCTGAATCTTCTGCCCACAAAAGGAAAAATCTTTATTTTTAAAGTACCAAATCCTTATCCTTGTGAAGCTAACCAAGCAAATCACCTAGGCTGAAGCAGAAAACCACACTGACTCCAACCATTTCAAATACAATTTTCAAGTAGACACAGCCTTACCTCAGCACAGTGTACTCACCAACCTTCAGCAGAGAATTACAGGAGCTCCTACTCCTGGGGACATGGGCCTCCTGATCCCAGCTGGGCTCACAATTTTATTCCCCTCCCAGCAGGGTCCCACCCACAGAATTCTCTAAATGCTTGGTCCCATCACATGAAAAAAGGGGGCAAACAGGGTCACTTCATCACAGTCCTGTTCTGGACAAAGTGAGACTACTAGGGTGGCCCTAGTAGATATAAAATCTACCGAGGCTTCCAAAAAAGTACATACTTCCCTCCTTACTAAACATTTTTTCTTAGACAAATCGTAAATTCTAAATAGTACAGGAACTTTTGCTTCAGGAATAAATAGAACTTCACAGACATATTTTTTGAACATCTCCCATGATGACAATAACCTAATAGAAGAAAAATTCAAAAAACACAAGTTTCTTGATCTCTGAATACTCTCCAAAATTTCCGGCTGATTATGTACATAAGAACATGCCATACTGGGTCAGACCAAGGGTCCATCAAGCCCAGTATCCTGTTGTTGTTATTATGTGTGTTTTAGTGGATCCTTGCGTGCTGTGGAGATGACCACGCCCACGGGGAGGAGCCCCGTGAGGAGCCACAGCACTGGGCTAGATTCTATACACAAAAACACCGGAATTGAACTCTTTTATTATACAGCTTGAAGTAGCCACCAGGTGGCAGTGGTGAGATGTAGTCTCAGGGACCTCGGCAGAGGGAGCCCTTCTCTCCTAGGTGACGTCAGGAGGTTCCGCAGCAAAGAGTTACTGTGGATGAGACAGATGAGATATTAGAGTACTCACTCAGTGTTAGCTGTTAAGGATGCGATTCCACCAGATAGTTGTCGTAGATACAGGCACTGAGGCAGGGAGAGCAGGCCCTCGAGGAGCGAGTACCTGTTCCCTGAATGGCACCTGAAAGTAGAACAGAGGGCCCCTGAGGAGCGAGTATCCAAGTTAGTAGCAAATAGGGATGTGAATCGTGTGATCGATCGTCTTAACGATCGATTTTGGCTGGGGGGAGGAAGGAAATCTGATCGTCATGTTTTGTTTTTTTTAAAAATCGTAAAAAATCGTAAATCGGGGGAGGGCGGGAAACCGGCACACCAAAACAACCCTAAAACCCACCCCGACCCTTTAAAACAAATCCCCCACCCTCCCGAACCCCCCAAAATGTTTTAAATTACCTGGGGTCCAGTGGGTGGGTCCCGGCGCGATCTCCCGCGATCTCCCGCTCTTGGGCCATGGCTGCGTTAATAGAAATGGTGCCGGTGGCCCTTTGCCCTTACCATATGACAGGGCAAAGGTAGTGCTGGCGCCATTTTGGTTCCTGACACCCGATGTCACGAGTGCAGGAGATCACTCCCGGACCCCCGCTGGACCCCCAGGGACTTTTGGCCAGCTTGGGGGGGCCTCCTGACCACTACAAGACTTGCCAAAAGTCCAGCGGGGGTCCAGGAGTGACCTCCTGCACTCGCGCCGTATTGCCAATATTCAAAATGGCGCCGGCGCTACTTTTGCCCTCATTATGTCATACTCACTATGTCATACGGCCAAAAGTCCCTGGGGGTCCAGCAGGAGTCCGGGAGCGATCTCCTGCACTCGTGACATCGGGTCTTATGACACAGTGAGGGCAAAGGTAGTGCCGGAGCCATTTTGAATATTGGCAATACGGCACGAGTGCAGGAGGTCGCTCCCGGACCCCCGCTGGACTTTTGGCAAATCTTGTGGGAGTCAGGAGGCCCCCCAAGCTGGCCAAAAGTCCCTGGGGGTCCAGCGGGGGTCCGGGAGCGATCTCCTGCACTCGTGACGTCGGGTGTCAGGAACCAAAATGGCGCCGGCACTACCTTTGCCCTGTCATATGGTAAGGGCAAAGGGCCACCGGCGCCATTTCTATTAACGCAGCCGTGGCCCGAGAGCGGGAGATCGCGCCAGGACCCCCCCACTGGACCCCAGGTAATTTAAAACATTTGGGGGGGGTTCGGGAGGGTGGGGGATTTGTTTTAAAGGGTCGGGGTGGGTTTTAGGGTTGTTTTGGTGTGCCGGTTTTCCCGCCCTCCCCCGATTTACGATTTTTTGACGATAAATCGGGGGAATTGTTATTGTATCGCGGCTCTAACGATTTTTGACGATTTAAAATATATCTGACGATTGTTTTAAATCGTCAAAAAATGATTCACATCCCTATTGGCAAAACCCCAAAGGGCAGAAGGAGAGCTTCCTGCAGGCAGCAGGGAAGCGGCAGAGTAGCGCAGACAGGAACAGTCACTATTCGAGCCTTTGCCAACTCAATGAGCTAGCAATCTTGAGAAGTAGACATACCCGGATGGGCATAACGTCAGCTGAGGGAACGCCCTTGAGGTTCACGCCACTGGGCGTACTTAGACGTGGGTTGTGCGCGCGTGCGCCCCCTAGCAGGTACCTGGGAGGAGCAATGGCATACAGTTGCACCATAGCCGTTCCGGGAACGCCAGAGAGATCGGCTTGACGACGCTGCGGTAGCCATCTTGCCGAGGTAAGCAGGAGGAGCCGAGATAGGAGTGCAATAAGCGGGGTGAAGCCGTCAATGACTGACGGATGCAACACCTGTTTCCAACAGTGGCCAATCCAGGCCATAAGAACCTGGCAAGTTCCCAAAAACTAAGTCTATCCCACGTTACTGTTGCTAGTAATAGCAGTGGCTATTTTCTAAGACAACTTAATTAATAGCAGGTAATGGACTTCTCCTCCAAGAACTTATCTAATCCTTTTTTAAACACAGCTATACTAACTGCACGAACCACATCCTCTGGCAACAAATTCCAGAGTTTAATTGTGCATTGAGTGAAAAAGAACTTTCTCCGATTAGTTTTAAATGTGACACATGCTAACTTCATGGAGTGCCCTCTAGTCTTTCTATTATCTGAAAGAGTAAATAACCGATTCACATCTACCTGTTGTAGACCTCTTATGATTTTAAACACATCTATCATATCCCCCCTCAGCCGTCTATTCTCCAAGCTGAAAAGTCCTAACCTCTTTAATCTTTCCTCATAGGGGAGCTATTCCATTCCCCTTATCATTTTGGTCGCCCTTCTCTGTACCTTCTCCATCACAACTATATCTTTTTTGAGATGCGGCAACCAGAATTGTACACACTATTCAAGGTGTGGTCTCACCATGGAGCAATACAAAGGCATTATGACATTTTCCATTTTATTCACCATTCCCTTTCTAATAATTCCCAACATTCTGTTTGCTTTTTTGACTGCCGCAGCACACTGAACAGACGATTTCAATGTGTTATCCACTATGACGCCTAGATCTCTTTCTTGGGTGGTAGCACCTAATATGGAACCTAACATTATGTAACTATAGCATGGGTTATTTTTCCCTATATGCATCACCTTGCACTTATCCACATTAAATTTCATCTGCCATTTCAATGCCCAGTTTTCCAGTCTCACAAGGTCTTCCTGCAATTTATCACAATCTGCTTGCGATTTAACTACTCTGAACAATTTTGTATCATCTGCAAATTTGATTACCTCACTCGTCGTATTTCTTTCCAGATCATTTATAAATATATTGAAAAGTAAGGGTCCCAATACAGATCCCTGAGGCACTCCACTGCTCACACCCTTCCACTGAGAAAATTGTCCATTTAATCCTACTCTCTGTTTCCAGTCTTTTAGCCAGTTTGTAATCCACGAAAGGACATCGCCACCTATCCCATGATTTTTTACTTTTCCTAGAAGCCTCTCATGAGGAACTTTGTCAAACGCCTTCTGAAAATCCAAGTACACTACATCTACCGGTTCACCTTTATCCACATGTTTATTAACTCCTTCAAAAAAGTGAAGCAGATTCGTGAGGCAAGACTTGCCTTGGGTAAAGCCATGTTGACTTTGTTCCATTAAACCATGTCTTTCTATATTTTGATATTTAGAACACTTTCCACTATTTTTCCTGGCACTGAAGTCAGGCTAACCGGTCTGTAGTTTCCCGGATCGCCCCAGAGCCCTTTTTAAATATTGAGGTTACATTAACTATCCTCCAGTCTTCAGGTACAGTGGATGATTTTAATGATAGGTTACACATTTTTACTAATAGGTCTGAAATTTCATTTTTTTAGTTCCTTCAGAACTCTAGGGTGTATACCATCTGGTCCAGGTGATTTACTACTCTTCAATTTATCAATCAGGCCTACCACATCTTCTAGGTTGACCATGATTTGCTTCAGTCCATCTGAATCATTACCCATGAAAACCTTCTCCAGTACGGGTACCTCCCCAACATCCTCTTCAGTAAACACTGAAGCAAAGAAATCATTTAATCTTTCCGCGATGGCCTTATCTTCTCTAAGTGCCCCTTTAACCCCTTGATCATCTAATGGTCCAACTGACTCCCTCACAGGCTTTCTACTTCGGATATATTTTAAAAAGTTTTTACTGTGAGTTTTTGCCTCTACGGCCAACTTCTTTTCAAATTCTCTCTTAGCCTGTCTTATCAATGTCTTATGTTTAACTTGCCCACATTAATTCAAAGTCCATGGGTATCTTTTACCCATAGATCATACATTCATTTTCAAAGTGAAATTGTCTGCATGATTTCATTTTGAAAATTACCCAGGGAAACCCTCTGTACACATTTCCACCTGCTAATTTGTGCTGGGAGCTTTCTCTTTTAAAATTAAAAAATATGCACATAAGTATGCAAACCCCCTTCCGTTACCCACCCCCAGGGACGCTTCTTCACAGCATGTGTAGAAGTTTACTTGCACACAGGAAAAACAGTTTTCTAAAAGCCAAATTCTGCGGGGAAAGCAGTGTTTTACCTGCGGAAATGGCTTTCTAAATTGCCCTCTGTGGGGCAATTTTCAGTCAGTGCAGGAGCTATGGATGTGCATTTGTGTTTGACATGAACAACACAACAAACCATACTGTTTCATCACATGTTATTTCAAAAGGAAACTAAAAGAAAAACCCCTATGAAATTCATTGGGATACTCTTGCATTTTTTTAATGATGCCCCTGCCTGGTCTCCCATCGTCACCTCTGTCAACCCCTCCCAGCACCATCAAAATAAAACATTTTACCCTCCCCCCAGGCTTTCTCCTGTCCTGCAGCACTCCCTAGGCCCATCTTAACCTATCCATTGGTTGCAGGAAGTCAAACTGGGGCAGGAAAGATCCTCAGTCGCTCCTGCCCTGCTGGGCTCCATTTTAAAAATGGTGCCGGCTTGCGCCATTTGTTGTACAGCCACACAACAGAGTGGCACTGGCCTCAAGACAAGTCGGCGCAGTTTTGGAAATGGGACCCTGAGGGGCAGGAGCAACTGGAAATCGCTCCTGCTCCAGTTTGACTTTTTTCATCCCACAGATGGAGTAAGATGGTTTTAGGGAGAGTGCAGGGTGAAGAGAAAGTCAAGGGGCATATATTTTTATTTTGGTGGCACTTTAGGAGGGTTTAGTGGTGGCGGGAGAACCCAGCCCCTTTTTTTCTTTATGTTTTTTCTTTTGCTTTGGTGTTTGTTTTATTTCAAGTAAACAAACCAAACCAAAATAAATATCCAACAAAATAAAAAACTAATTAAAAAAAACCAACACATTTTTTTCTATGCACATCCCTAGCATGTATTTGCGAAATCTGCAAATACTTTTAACCCATGGACTTTGCACCAGTTCTCAAAGAGAAAGTACACGCATAATTTCCCTTTATGAATTTCCTAGAGAAAAAGTACCCAAAATGATTTGCACCTGCTTTTTCTAGGGAATACTTTTTCTCTTCCAAACAACAATCTCAGTTTTGAAAATGCAAAACTATGTACATTGTAGCATTCCCTGCTCTAACGCCACTCCCAGGAACGCCTCCACTCAATAAATGTACAGGTTTTGTGGATCAAGGTGCATGCTTTTACCCAATTTTCAGAAACCTGATTTATGTGGTTAAATGCTCATTAACCAGTGTAAAAGGCTCTTCAAAATTGCCCTCTTATCAGCCTAATTTTAGGTTCCATGCATCTTTATTCCTTTTCAGGTAGCATCAGCAGCAGCATCTCCTCCAGATGACGTCATGCACATCTGGAATAAGACTGGAGAAACCATAGTGTATGCTGAAACTATGATTGCATCACTGAGTAAGGGTATGAAGTCAAGAATCTAGCCATTTTCACCTCTATAAAAGAAGTTTGTACCTGAGGTAGAAGTAATTATAAGATCCTAAGAAATGTCATACTGGGTCAGACCAAGGGTCCAGCATTCTGTCTCCACCAGAGGCCAATCCAAGTCACAAATACTCGGTAGGATCCCAGTGGCTTTCCCAAGTCTATATGGCCAATATTGGTTTATGGATTTTTCCTGAAGGTGAATAAATGTGACATAAATATCATACAGACAACCAAACAAAAAACATGTCACACTACAATTACTTATATCTTTATTAACAATCTTATATTCCATATAAAAGATCTCAACCCAATTCAACAAAATAAAAAAAAACCCCCACCCTAAATATACTAAAAATTGCTGATTTTTCCTCCAGGAACTATCCTAAACCCTTTATGAACTCAGCTACACTAATTGCTTTCACCACATCCTCTGGCAACAATTTCATTAGTTGAATTGTGCGCTGAGTGAAAAAATACTTTCTGTAATTTGTTTTAAATGTGTTACCTAGAGTGTCCCCTAGTCCTAGTCCTTGAAAAGCACAAACAGCCGTTCCCTGTTTACCCATTTTCGACGCGTTAGCTTTACCCCTTATTCAGTAAGGGGTAATAGCACGTCGAAAATACGCATCCAACCCCCCCGAACCTAATAGCGCCCGCAACATGTTGATGGCCCTATTAGGTATTCCTGTGCGATTCAGTAAGTAAAATGTGCAGCCAAGCCGCACATTTTACTTTAAGAAATTAGCGCCTACCCAAAGGTAGGCGTTAATTTCTGCCGGTGCCGGGGAAGTGCACAGAAAAGCAGTAAAAACTGCTTTTCTGTGCACAGTATTAAGTGCAGTATTAAGTGCAGTATTAGTATTAAGTGCAGTATTAAGTCGGAGGGTGCACAGAAAAGCAGTAAAAACTGCTTTTCTGTGCACCCTCCGACTTAATATCATGGCTCCGACTTAATATCATAGCTCGCGGGTTGAAAACCGAACGCTCAATTTTGCCGGCGTCTGGTTTCTGAACCCGTGGCTGTCAGTGGGCTCGAGAACAGATGCCGGCAAAATTAAGCGTCGGCTGTCAAACCCGCTGACAGCCGCCGCTCCTGTCCGAAAAGAGGCGCTAGGGACGCACTAGTGTCCCTGGCGCCTCTTTTTACCGCCGGCCCTAATTTAAATAAATTAAATGACTGTATCGTGCGCACAGGAGAGCGGGCACTTGCCCGCTCTCCCGCAATTTTTACTGTATCAGCCCGATTATATTCGCTTTTTTGACCACTGCCACACATGGGGCTGAGGATTACAAAGTATTGTCTACAATGATTCCAAGATCCTTTTCCTGGGTGATGACACATAATATGGAACCCAACATCGTGTACCTATAGTTTGGATTGTACTTCCCTATGCATCGCTTTGCACTTGCTCACATTAAATTTCATCTGCCATTTATATGCCCAATCCCCTAGTCTCACAAAATCCTCTTGCAATTCCTAACATTCAGCTAGTGATCTGACAACTTTGAATAGTTTTGTATCATCTGCAACTTCAGTCACCTCACTCATCACTTCCTTTTCCAGATCATTTATAAATATATTGAAAAGCACCAATCACAGTACAGATCCCTGGGGCACTCCACTATTTAGTTTTTTCCACTGAGAGAAATGACCATTCAGTACTATTCGCTGTTTTCTAACCTTTAGCTATTTACAATTCTACAAAAGGACATTGTTTGTCTCCTATCCCATGACTTTACTTTCTTGATTAGTCTCTCATGAGGGACTTTGTCAAGTGCCTACTGAAAATCCAGTTACACTATATCAACTGACTCACCCTTGTCCACATGTTTGCTAAATCCATGTTGACTCTGCCCCATTAGTTTGTATCTATCCAGATGGTCAGTAATTTTGGTTTTCAGAATTCTTTCTGCCATTTAGCCCAGTACTGATGTCAGGTTTACCAGTCTGTAGTTCCCTGGATCACCTCTGAAATCCTTTTTAAAATGGGCATCACATTGGCCATCCTCCAATCCCCAGGTACCATTTGATTTGAATAAGAAATTAGAGAATACTAGTTATAAATCTGCAATTTCATTTTTTAGTTCTTTCAAAACTCTGGGATGTATACCATCTGGTCCCAGTGATTTGTTACTCTTTATTTTGTTGATTTGCTCTATTACAACTTCTTAGTCCATCATGATTTGATTCAGTTCCTCTGAAACATCACCCTCAAAAAATATTACCGGTATATATATCTCCTCAACACCCTCCTGAGGAAAAACCAAAGAATTCATTTAGTTTTTCTATTATGGCTTCATCTTTCCTGAGCACCCTTTTTACCCCTCAGTTATCTAGCAGTCCAACCAATTCCCTCATTGGTTTTTTGCTTTGAATATACTTGAAGTTTTTATTTTGAGTTTTCAGTTGTCTCTCTGGCAATTTTCTTTTCAAGTTCTCTTTTGGCCTTCCTTATTGATGCTTTACATCTAACATGCCATTGCTTATGCTCTTTCCTATTTTCTTCATTTAGATCTACTTTCCAGTTTTTGAAGGATGTCCTTTTGGTTTTAATAGCCTCTTTCACCTCATCATTTAACCATTTAACTATTCTGTCAGTCATTTGGTCTTCTTTCTATCCTAAAAACATATCTGAAGGTATCTAGATGCGCACTAAAGATATGTCCAAATTTTGGTGAATTAGTTCTAGGAGTCAGGTCTACGGATGTAGTTCAGGATGATAAAGGGGTGCCTATGGTGGCTTCTCCTCCTATTTGGTGGAAATGTCATTCTATGGTGCTTGCCATATTTATTTGAGCCAAATATTTATTGTTATGACAGTCAAAATTTACCAGAACTAAATATCTCTTGCTGTTCACCTTCTCCCAGTGAAATTGAGCCCTCTCATTTCTGCAAGAAGACAGATGAAGCCCAGTATGTGTCCACTGGTACAAGCAGATAACTGAAAACTGAATGGCTACTAGACAATATGCTGTTAATGATGAAATAATGGTCTGTATGACTATGGCTGAATACCATGAACATACAGGCCAACTTTGGAGATTTAAACAAACAAATAAATAAATAACTCCAAAAAAGGAAGATTTCTCTGTATCCAATATTCCTCCCTCTCCACCTCCCCAGGAAAAGCTTCTTACTGTATTAGAATTTTTTCTTCTCTAATAAATCAATTAAATATTTTGACCTAATCAGATTTGATGTCACGTTCTTATTCTGCTGGTTATAGTACTCACTTGTTTTTAGAGGCTCTGCTTCTCCTTCTGACTTGTTTGTCCATTGCTTTCCTCTTTCTTTCTCTTATTTTCCTTTGCTCAGTCTTTCTGTATTCTCTTTTCTTTCTCTCCCCTTCTCAGTCTGCCTGTCTCTCTCGCTCTCCCCTTTTTTTCACTGTTTAGGTCTTGCCCTTCTTTCTCCTCCATCTTCCCTTCTACAGTCCTAGTCCCAATCATTCTCTCTCCTCACATGGCCAGGTACCTCCTGAAGGAAGAAGCAGGCTCCTTTAGTGGTGAGATCAGATTATATCCCTGGTCTCTGGGAATCCCAGTCTATACCGTCTCTTCTCTTCTTCAACAGGACTGGGAAATATGGAAGACTCAGCTGAGAGGTTGCAGGCAAGAGACTAATCCCTGAGTTGAGAACTTCGTGCTCAGACTGGGAAGACTGGCATGCATATAGGAAGAATCACTTTCTACTAGGGATGTGCATGGGAAAAAAATGTGTTTCATGTTTTATTTTGGTTTTATGTCATTTATAGCATTTAGTTTTTTCATGCACATCATTTGTTTCATTTTAGTGCATGTTATATTTTTGCAACTTGGAACTTTTATAAAATGTTATGAATAATGCATGCTAAAATGATTTAACGCATGCTGGAATGAAATAAATGTAATAAACAATATTTCATTTATTTTTTCTTTCAGTTTGGATGGGAAATGCCACAAAATTATACAACAAATATTGTTGATGTTTTATTGTCATTTTAAAACAAGAGCACATCCCTGCTTCCTGCTTCCTACTCTTCTCTCCTAGCTCAGATTTGCACACAGGTTTTACCAATAGGGGATGGAGCTGATATGGACAACAAAGCTTATTACTAGGTAGGTGTGAGAGAAAGGAATATCAGTGGTAATAAGCAGAATATCAATGGAACTTAGGGAAAGGTAACAGTGCGGCACGGGAGATCATTTTCAGGAAATATTATTACTTATTCCCTCTTCTCTACTCAAGAAATGCAAAATATTAAGATGCTTGCACACTGCTGTTTACACTTCATAGAATTTGGTGTAGTAGTGTGGTCACTTGGTTCCAGAGCAAAAGGAGTAGGTGAATCATCATTTCAAATTTCTTAAGATAAAAAACATGGAACTAGAAGCTAGAAATTCCTTATGACCTGGATCCACTTTATGGTTTGGGGGACAAATTAAAAAAAACCAAAAACCAACCAATTTTGACTTTTTCCTGTGCTTTCTTAGCTGAGGGGAAAACACATAGCAGCATTTCCATCCCTTCCTTTATGGATTCAGATTTTAACACTGAAGACTTGTGGGTGGCTTAGGGAACGCTGGTAGAAGCACACTAGTCACTTCATTTGAGACTGAGCTCGTATTCAACATTCTCTGGCTGAAGAGTGAGGTTCATTCCTGCAATGGTATGTGTGTATAAGACAAATGTATTTGGAGAAGCTACCCAAGAGAAGCCATAATCTACAAATTATTTTAAACAGAATTTTTGCCTATACAATAGAGCATCTCTTTTCAACATGCACGCAGACCTCCATTATACTTCATGGAAATGGGGTTTGAAACACATTGCATGGGCTGACTGGAATGGTACTGGGTCTTTTTCTGCCATCATATATTGTTACTGTTACGCACCCCATCCGCGCCCGGCCCGCGCACGGACCTGCTCACCTCGTTGGCTCCTCTGCAAGTCACGGGTTGGCCTCCCCAGCGGCAGCCACAAGCTCCTCCAGGCCTCGGCGTCCTGCGGCTGTGGTCGCCGGGCCTTCCACTACGCACCAGGCCTCACGCCGGAGTTTGGCGTCTCCAGTGGCGTTGGCCACGCCCCTGCACGCGTGCGCACGCTCCGCCCAGTCTCTTGTAGGGCCAGGGACTGGTCCTAGCTCCGCGGCGTGCCCTGATTGAATGCTCAATATAAGGAAGTTCCTGCCTGCACTTCCTTGCCTTGGCAATCGGGTCGGCACTGTAAGTGTACTAGTTTGCCTCCGCGTTCACAGTCTTGTTCCAGGCTTGTTCCAGCCTTGTTCCAGCGTCCTTCGGTTCCAGCATCCTTCTGTTCCTGTGTCCGTCTGTCTCATCTCCCCAGGTAGTACCCTCGGATTGTCTCTCTGGTACTGACCTCAGCCTGTTCCTTGACCATTCTGTTTGCTGCCTGGATCCTGACCTCTGCCTGCCTTGTGACCTCGTCTGACCTCCAGAACCTGATCCCTGCCTCATTGACTACTCCTCGGACTGATCCTCGGATTCTGACCTTAGCTGCCCTTGACCACGTCTCTGATTCTGGCTCTGTCCCTTGCCTTGTCATCGCCTACGCTGTTCTGGTCTTCCTTCCTCCATCAGACCTACAGCCTCCTGTCCGACCGGGCTCCCATGTTGTCGGTGGGCACATCTGTCTACTACCTCTCCAGGAGACCCTGCGAGGCCCACCTAAGTCCAAGCGGCCCGGGTCCCTATGGGTTCCACCCAGGGGGACTGTGGGCTTCCAGTGGTGAAGCTCATCCTAGCCTCTGCCTCCTCCAGTGCTCCGCCCCCCTGGGAGCAGGTGCTTCCTGGTCCCTACCAGGGAGCTGTTCTCCACTGCCTCAGGACAAGGGTCCACCCCCGAGCGCAACAGTTACTATGTTGATTTTATAAAATACATTTACTCAAACTTCTTGCAGCCATTCCTAACCATAGCTATAAAATTCTGCATGTTAGATTATGATCCTTGCTACTGATGCTCTCAAGTAGTCGTTTAAAACTGCATTACAACAAGCTACTGCAGTAACCTGTGCAATAGTGAATAAAAAAAAATTAAATGGAAGAGCAGATTTTCCTTTTGGGTCTCCTGAGGGTTTTTTGTTGGTGTCATTTTTTTTCCTGTTTTATCATCGTACTTTGCCTGTCTTAACCAAGTCCTACTTAGGTAGCTGGGAAGAAAGGCTCTTCTGCTCTCCAGAGACACTGGAACTGAGGCGAAGGTGCCATCAATAAGTAAACAATGTCCTGTATATTGTTTCTTTTGTTTAGTTTATGAATGCCAAACCCCACGTCTTGTTTTATTCATGTGCAGATCCAATTTCCCTATTCGGTTTCCAGGATAAAGAACAAGAAAACTTAATCAGCAAACAGTTAGTAGGCCTACCCTGCCAATCCTCTTTCTAAAAAGAAATGCTCGTCTAGAACAGGAAAACAGATTTTTTTTTTTTATAACTATTTTCATTTTGCAATATCACGGTGCTTCTAACGTAACTGCATTTACATTCATTACAGAGGCTTCTCTATTAATTTCAAAAGGGTCACTTTTAAAGCACCATTGGATTCCTTCCCCCCCACCCATTTTTTTGGGGGGGAGGGGAGAATCAGAGGCCTGATTCACTAAACTTTTTTCCCCATAGAAGCAGGATAGGAGAAAAGCTTTTTGGCACTGTATATGTCCTGTCCTATCATGGTGACTCAGCATGACAGTGCAAATACAGTGCCTGTCTGGAAAGTTAAAAAAAATGCTGTTACTGTGTCTGCTGTATTTCTTTCGCATGGGGCTCGGTTCACCCAAATCCAGTGCTTTAGAAACATGTCGTGCAGTAAGATACCCGGTGATATCAGAGAGGGAGCTGAGCTTGATTATCTGCTCAGGTCTTCAGCTCCCTGGGTCAGCTGGGTCCAGGAATGCTGCGGATGCGGGGAACAAGTCGCAATCATTGTGCGATTGGCAACTCCTTGTGACTTGATATAGGGTCCATGATTGCAGGATTCTGGAAGGAGCCTTGGGGGTCTGGCCCCAGCTGAGGACTGTCACTGCAGTGGATGGGGAGGGGGAGGGGATGTCACTGCAGTGGATGAGGAGGGGGAGGGGATGTCACTGCAGTGGATGAGGGGGGCTGAGGGGATATAAAGTAGTGGAAAACAAAAAATCCCTGCACAGCTGAAAATGAAGGTTCATGGCACCAGTTCCCATCCCTATTTCCAACTGAGCTGAAAGACAAAAGGCACAGGAGGAAACTGGTCAGGTCAAAATGAAAATTACATCTTATACTGGAAAAATGCAATCCGAGACTCTAAGTATCATCCCAGGCAAAGCAAATAAACTCCCTTTACTTGCTTTGCCTTCATTACAATGAGGTCCATATGCAAAGGGGTTTGTCCGGATAACTTGTGAGTTAGCTGCACAAACCCAGAGGCTGAAGTATCTGGCCTTGTAACTGGAAAATTTTATCCAACTAACAGGCCAATTTATTAAAGATCGCGGGAGGGCAATGGATCCAAGATTGCTGCCTCAGAAAGCAACTTGATTTAAATGCCACATTCTGCCCGAAAAAAAGGAGAGCGAAGGAGCGTGCCAACCCTGCGGTGCCTCCGGACACCCTTTGTGTCGGTCCGATGGACGCTCATGTCCAGCGAGGCATTAGATCGGAAGTATCATCATTGGAAAGGGAGGCAGATGTGGAGTTCCCTGCCCCCTCTCCAGACTCTGTAACATCTTTATCCCCGATCGATTGGGAGCCTCTGGCTAATCCGGCTATTTCCAGGGACTGCCGAATCCTGGCATCGGGGGCGAGTACCAAAGATGTGATAGCCCCCAGATCCGACGCGGGATCAGGAGACACCGAGATCCTTCGAGTCCTAGCTGGTGAAGGCCCCGTCTGGGGCAAGCCCGGCTCACCTGTTGTTGGAGGTTTTGTTTATACATTGGCTCCACTTCAGAAACTGCCCTTGCCGTCTCTGGTAAGACCTTCACATATATCTTTAGATTCTATATGGGACGCCATTGCTAATTTGGGAACCTCCTTTACTACGAAGGTTAATCCTGTTATTGAAAGGATAAACTATATTGAAAAACAAGTCTCATCTTTGGAACTCTCTAAGGTTTCCATACAAGAAGATGTTGTAAAGATTAAACAGTCATCTCAAGTTTTGAATTCTTCTAATGATTTTCTGATCAAGGAAAATCTATCTCTGCAACAAAATCTCGAAAATATGATCCGAGGCAGAAACCTTCATTTTATTAATTTCCCTAAATTGCCTCATATTACAGCAAAAGTCCTGTTTAAGAAGTATTTAATTGAACATCTCAAGGATCCCGAGTCTGCTGTTCCACCTGTCTCTAAGATTTTCTATCTTCCGTCATTTAAAAAGAAGGAACAACAAGAAGAAACTCAAGAAATGGACATTTTGACATCTAATTTAGATATTTCCACACTTTTGGAAACATCAGATTCTGACTTGGCACAGGCAGCCACAATGGTGGTTACCTTTGCTTTTCAAATGGATCGAGACTGGGTTTTGCGCTTGTTTTTTGAACATTGGCTGGAACCCTTTTTTCAAATGGCAGTCAAGAAACTACCCAGATATTGCCTGGCAGACACAAAAGAAAAGTTTCTCTTAATGCATACTAGGGTGTTGCAGATTGGGGCTACATTTACTTTAAACTTTCCCTGTAAATGTATAGTGAAGTATAAAAGATCAGTGTATGTTTTTCTTTTTCCTCTCAATTATCTGCTTTTTTAAGCAATAAGTTTGTACCTCAACCTGAGGATACTGAGTTTGCTTCTCCTCCTCCTCCCTTACAAGAGTGAGTTCCCTATCTGACATATTATTCTCGCTATAATTATCAGAGGCTCTACTTTTTCTTTAATGTATGTTACTATATTGTTAAGTAATGGATCCCTTTAGTGGACTTATGGAACAAAGTTATATTATTATCCTTAGATAATAATGTATAAAAGTATTTTCCTTTACTTTTCTCCTTTTCTAATTTCAAGTTTGTAATTCTTGAAATAGCATTGAAAAAGTTTATAAATAAAGAATTTTAAAAAAGATTGCGGGAGAACGGGCGCTCTGTGTTAAGCACCCGCTCTCCCAATGCATGCCCAATGAAGCGTCATGCTAAAAGAAGGCGCTAGGGATGATTACAAACCCCTAGCACCTCCTTGGTCCAGGAGAGGTGGCTCTGTCAGCAGGTTCAGGAAACCGACACTTAATTTTACGAGCGACAGTTTTCTGAACCCGCTGACAGTGATCAATTAGGAAAACAGACGCCGGTAAACTTGAGCGTCCATTCTCCTAATCGGACCAGTCAGAACTTTTTTTTTTTTATATTTTTGGTTCCTCCAACTTAATATCGCTAGGATATTAAGTCAGAGGGTGTACAGAAAAGAAGTATTTTCTGCTTTTCTGTACACTGTCAAGGGCAGGCCTAAATTAAAGCCTGCCCTTGACGTTAATTTATGAGAGTAAAATGTGTGGATTGGCCACACATTTTACTTACAGAATGCCGGGTGACTAACTAACAGCCTCATCAACATGCATTTGCATGTGATGAGCGCTATTAGGGGGCCGATGCAATAAATGCGCCCGCTTTCTTAATGCACCCCAGGCACCCCCAAGGGGGGCACCATTCAATATTTAAATTAGGGGGTTGCACCCCTAGTGCCTCCTTGCTAACAAGAACCCGATCGCTTTTCCTAACTCGGCCATCCACCGGATAGGTGGGTTTTTTTAGACGTTTCATTAAGTTTTTCCTCCTACTTAATATCGCCATTTTTAAAGATGGCGCTGGCCGTTCATTGCTCCTACCATGTGACAGGGGTTGGCCAATGGCACTGATAGCCCCTGTCACATGGTAAGGGAAAGGGCCATCGGTGCCATTTTGTTTACTGGCAGCCGATGGCCCGAGAGCGGGAGATCGCTCCCGGGACCCCCCGCTGGACCACCAGGTACTTTAGAAAAAAAGGGTTCAGAACCGTGAACGAAGATTTCCCGCGGTTTTACTACAAACCCGATACCAGAAACGAGTCCGGTACCGATTCATATCTGTACTAGAAATAATGAATTACAGTAATCGAGGTTTGAGAAAATGTCATGAGAGATTGTAAAACTGTTCTGAAATCCAATATGCTTAGTAGAGGTTTCAGTCGGCTCAAAATCCACAGCTTGTGAAAACCAGATCTAGTCATTTTGATTATGTGGGCTTTCATTGATAAGTTTTCATCAATTTGGACTCCTAGATCTCTCACTTGGGTTGCAGGGGTTACTTGGCAACTTCCAAGATCTATTCCTGGGGGTATAGTTTTTGTGGGTTGCGGCTTAAATCAAATAATTTCAGTTTTATTGGGGTTCGTCAACTGTTTCCACTGAGTTAGTTTTTCTTTTATTTTAATCATATATTCAGAGATTAGCGAAGCTGTTTTTTCAAATGATTTTGTTAGAGAGATATAGAATTGTAGATCATCTGCATATAGGAAGAAGTTTAAACCCAGCTCTGTAAGTAATTTGCATATGGGCAGCATGCAGATATTAAATAATGTTGCTGATAGAGCTGATCCTTGTGATACAGCAATTGTGTTTTAGAAGGTGTTGGACAAGTAATTGTCAAGTTTTTCTTGGAATGATCTTTCTGCAAGGAAAGAGGTGAACCATTTTAACACATTTCCATCTATCCCGATGATTTTCAACTGTTGGCAAAGCAGGAAATGGTCAACAGTGTCGAAGACAGTATGATTTGTCTCAGTCAAAACCTCGTCAAATAGGATCAGTTAAGGATCTGACCAAGCTAGTCTTAGACGATGCAGGATATATGAACTCTGATGTACCTCTTTTGTGCCTTTCACAAGAAGTCCAGCAAAGAGGAAATACAGTAAGGATACTTGTTAAGTCAATGCCTAATCTGGCAATGAGCTTGAGAAGAAAAGAGCTCATGCAGAAAAAGAAAACAGGCCTGGGAGAAAACTGGATAACTTACAGAACAGCATGTGGAGAAATTACTTCAAAGGACTAGGCATTCCTAAGGAATTTATATGTCTTCGCACCTCTGTACTGTCACTGAAAGAAGAAGAAAAAGTAGAACTAGATAGAGCTCATTGGGCCTTAGGCTACACTCATACTTCTGGAGTCTCACTGAGAGACAAAGTTAAGGTGATCATTTACCTGAAAAAATGTGACACTTGATTGCACCCCATTACCACCACCACCAATACACACACTGGCCCCCTCATTTCACCCCTTCTTCTCACCTCCACACACAATCCTCTGCCTCTCACCCTATACATAACCCTTGCCTCTAACATATACAACATACCTGCCTTCTACCATACAAACATATTCACACAGCCCTCTTCCTCGTCTCCTGACACACAACTCCATCCACCTCTTACCTCTACACAGACAACTCCCTCTGTTTATAAATACACACAGTCCTATCCACCTCACATTTGTTTTCACATAGTCCCCCTATGCCTCCACTTCACACAATTCCTTCCACCTTTCATCCTCAATATACATAACCCCTCCCAACACATAACCCCCTCTTCGTTATATATCATTGACATTCTAGATCACCAAGATGTCTAGAGCAGTTAGGAGGATTATATTCAAACAGTGCTTAAAGCCCACTCTATCTTGGTATTATCAATACAAATGGTTATATCATCATCAGTCCCTCTTCCAGATCATTTATGAATAGGCTAAATAAAAGCAAATCAAGTATCAACTCTAAAGCATAAGAACATAAGAAAATGCCATACTGGGTCAGACCAAGGGTCCATCAAGCCCAGCATCCCGTCTCCAACAGTGGCCAATCCAGGCCACAAAAACCTGGCAAGTTCCCAAAAACCAAGTCTATCCCATGCCACTGTTGCTAGTAACAGCAGTGGCTATTTTCTAAGTCAACTTAATTAATAGCAGGTAATGGACTTCTCCTCCAAGAACTTATCCAATCCTTTTTTAAACCCAGCTACACTAACTGCACTAACCACATCCCCTGGCAACAAATTCCAGAGTTTAATTGTTCATTGAGTGAAAAAGAACTTTCTCCAGTTGGTTTTAAATATGCCACATGCTAACTTCATGGAGTGCCCCCTAGTCTTTCTATTATCCGAAAGAGTAAATAACCAATTCACATTTACCCATTCTAGACCTCTCATGATTTTAAACACCTCTATCATATCCCCCCTCAGCCATCTCTTCTCCAAGCTGAACAGTCCTAACCTCTTTAGTCTTTCCTCATAGGGGAGCTGTTCCTGTTGCGCTGGGATGGAGGCCTTGAGCATCGGAACGCTCGGAAGCCTTGGCAATCTGTTGCACTGCGATGGAAGGGAGTGCTAGGGGGCGCTCCCCAGTGTGGAACGAGGAGTGTGTGCCCTTACGGTGAGACAGGTTCTCGTCTGGGATGGAGTGAAGACCAGGCCCCTGCCAACCTGCACACCTCGGTGAGACCAACTACACAAGATTGGCCACTGAGTAGTCCTCCGACTACTCCAAGCCCTTTCGGACCTGCCACTGGGTAACGGCAGAGGTGGGAGGCCGGGCATGAGGCAGAGGAGATTGAGGACTTGAACGTGGATGCTGATGAAGACAGGATACAGACGAAGGTCAGACTCAGACGAAGATCAGATGAAGATGAAGATCAGACTCAGACGAAGTGAGGATGAGACGAGTTAAAACCAGGAAAAAACTCAGGATGAAGAAGACTCCAGATAAGGCACTAACACCCACAGCTGGGGAGGAGGCTGTAGTGGCCAGAATGGCCTTCAGGCTATCCACTGGAGCACTGCCCGCCGGAGGCTAGGCGTAGCCAGAGGCCAGAACTTCGGAGGACTATGTACAAGACAGGCCTCCAAGGCGAAGATCCCAGACATCATGGCAAACTCTCCAGACACTCAGCAAAGGGCAGCCGGGATGAGCAAGCAAGACATCTTGAAGACTTCGGTCCCTGGAGGAGACAGGAAGGAACATGGAAGTCTTCGGCTCCGCTAGATGGAAGAAGACCCACCAGCGCCCTACACACCCCTGCGGGGGTGTTCACAGACCACTGGGCCGCAGCGCACCCTACACAGCCCAGCTGGGTTGGTCGCAGACCACACTAGGATGGGTCCAGCAAAGCTTTGGACATCTAGACAGGACGGATATCAGGACATCAAGACTAGACTGGAACATCAGGACTGGGACAATGGAGACATCAGGACAGACGAGACATCAGCAGAGACCAGGACAAACATGACAACGAGGAGGGATCCCACAAAGAACATGAAGATACCGGAAGTCAAGCAGGAGCAGACGAGGAGGAGTCCTGGAGAAGAACTGGCTCCTTGCGAAGGTGAAGTTGAAGTGGCAACTGAGCCCTTTTGTAGGGCTGGACAGGAACACCCATCAGGTGGGGCCAGAGGGACCACTCCCTCACTGGCCCTTTAAATCTGGAAAGGAGACACGGCCCCACGCCTAAGGAGGAACAGGAAGAGGAAGTGCAGGACCACGGTCAGCGGCCCTGCTGAAGATGCAGGAGCAGGAGCAGGGCTGGGCCATGGACTGGCCCTGATGCTGGAAGCGGCTCCCTGCCGCATGAAGGAGGACCAGACGGCGGCTGCCTGCCATATGGTGGACCGAGGATGGAGGGCCTTCCCCACGGAGGGGGCAAGGTAACGTTGGCAGCTCTCCAGCCACATGGAAACACTTGGGCGGCTTCCTGTCGTGTTTGAGAACCCCGGCACAACTCCTGCCATGCTGGCAAGATGACAGCCTCTGATTCATGGTGGAGAAGATCAGAGTAGCTCCGTGCTGCGAGAGAGAGCCCTGGCATGGCTCCTGCCGCACCGGCATGACGGCGGCCTCCGGGCTGCGGGAGAACGTCAGTGGCAGCCTCCTGGCCATGGGAGAACGTCGGTGGCGGCCTCCTGCTGCGATAGGGAACCCCGGCACGGCTCCTGCCGTGTCAGCAAGATGATGTCAGGGGTCGGGCCGGCTGGAGGAAACCAGGTAAGAGGCTGCCCGTGGCCTTAGCCATGGGCAGAATCGCAATAGTTCCATCCCTTTTAGCATTTTGGTCGCCTTTCTCTGTACCTTCTCCATCGCAACTGTATATCTTTTTTGAGATGCGGCGACCAGAATTGTACACAGTATTCAAGGTGCGGTCTCACCATGGAGTAATATAGAGGCATTGTGACATTTTCCATTTTATTCACCATTCCCTTTCTAATAATTCCCAACATTCTGTTTGCTTTTTGACTGCTGCAGCACACTGAACCGACGATTTCAATGTGTTATCCACTATGATGTCTAGATCTCTTTCTTAGGTGGTAGCTCCTAATATGGAACCTAACATTGTGTAACTATAGCATGGGTTATTTTTCCCTATATGCATCACCTTGCACTTTTCCACATTAAATTTCATCTGCCATTTGAATGCCCAATTTTCCAGTCTCACAAGGTCATAAGAACATAAGAATATGCCATACTGGGTCAGACCAAGGGTCCATCAAGCCCAGCATCCTGTTTCCAACAGTGGCCAATCCAGGCCATAAGAACCTGGCAAGTACCCAAAAACTAAGTCTATTCCATGTTACCTTTGCTAGTAATAGCAGTGGCTATTTTCTAAGTCAACTTAATTAATATCAGGTAATGGACTTCTCCTCCAAGAACTTATCCAATTCTTTTTTAAACACAGCTATACTAACTGCACTAACCACATCCTCTGGCAACAAATTCCAGAGTTTAATTGTGCGTTGAGTGAAAAAGAACTTTCTCCGATTAGTTTAAAATGTACCACATGCTAACTTCATGGAGTGCCCCTTAGTCTTTCTATTATTCGAAAGAGTAAAAAACCGATTCATGTCTACTCGTTCTAGACCTCTCATGATTTTAAACACCTCTATCATATCCCCCCTCAGCCGTCTCTTCTCCAAGCTGAAAAGTCCTAACCTCTTTAGTCTTTCCTCATAGGGGAGCTGTTCCATTCCCTTTATCATTTTGGTAGCCCTTCTCTGTACCTTCTCCATCGCAATTATATCTTTTTTGAGATGCGGCAACCAGAATTGTACACAATATTCAAGGTGCGGTCTCACCATGGAGCGATACAGAGGCATTATGACATTTTCTGTTTTATTCACCATTCCCTTTCTAATAATTCCCAACATTCTGTTTGCTTTTTTGACTGCCGCAGCACAGTGAACCGACGATTTCAATGTGTTATCCACTATGACGCCTAGATCTCTTTCTTGGGTAGTAGCACCTAATATGGAACCTAACATTGTGTAACTATAGCATGGGTTATTTTTCCTGCATGCCACTGGTTCCACCATGTAACTACAAATTATTTCCAAATTCCTCTGTGAGCAGACAACTAAATAGTCCTTATTATTTCACTTAGGCCTAGATTCATCATTTTTCTGTAAATATCGCATGAATAATGCTTGCGATAAAAAAGGGGGCATGTTTAGTATAATGAGCGGCTAGCCGCATCGCATTATAAAATATCACATGCCATGATGCATATTCGTGGCTAGCATTAATTAGTGCGAGACACATTATTTTTGCCCTGTATATATACTGGCTTCCTGCACATGCTTCTTTGAGAGTGTATCAGGCATTGATTGAGAGAGGAGAGGAGGTTTGTAGTTTGTGGAGTTGTTTAGAAGAGTTTATCGATTACTGAGTGTGTTGTCTTGTTCTCTGATGTCCTCTGTTTACCTTAACCTTTGTCTTTTGTCTTCTTTGTTGGAGTGAAAGTGTTTGCTTGTTAGTCCAGTTTATCTGTCAGTTTTTTTGTGGAGGAGGAGTCTGTGTGGTGAGGATGTGTGTGTGTGTGAGTGTGTGTGTGTGTGTGAGTGTGTGTGTGTGTGTGTGAAGGAGTGTTACTGAGAAGATGTGTGTGTGCTGAGGATGTGTGGAGGTTGTGGAGAGGATGGAGCATGACAGGCATGGGGAGAGAGGAGAGAAGAGGCATCAGGATATGAGGGGGAGGAGGCGGCAGAGGGAGTGGGAAAATGAGGGCAGGAGTGTCAGGGGAAGGAGGAATAGGAATAGGGATAGGGCCAGGAATAGAGAGAGAGGCAGGAGGGAAGGGATAAGAGGGTGCAGGAGAGGGTAGGGGCTAGGCAGGTGAGTTCGGAAGGAGGAGTAGGGCAGTCTAGGGATAGACAGAGAGGGCAGTGGGAAGGGAGTTGGTTGGCAGGGGCAGGAGGGAAGGAGGAAGAGAGGTGAGCAGGACAAAGAGTGAGGAAAGGGAGGTCACCTCTTCAGAAGAGGAAGTGGCACCATGCCTTCATCTCAGGGACATAAAGTTCAGCAGGCAGGAGAACGATCTTGTCATCTCAGGGGTCCTGCAGAATTATCCCCTATTGTTTGGCAACTGGGTGGCCAAGACCTCCAAGTCAGCCAAGGGCCAGATATGGGGCAACATTGTGCAGTCCTTCATCAGACACAGTGGTGTGACAAGAAGCGAAGAGTAGGCTGCACACTGATACTGGGACATTAAGGCCCAGCTCAAAGCCAAGGTGATGGCTCAAACCAAATACCAACACCAGACCGGAGGAGGAACGCCCTGTCCAATCGTCCTGATGCAGATGGAGGAGCGATTCATCGTCAGGCTGGGACCGGATGTTTTTGAGGGCATGGCTGAGCATCTGGACACCACACGAGCTGCGGCCAGTAACTCAACCTCACCCCTAAATGGGCAGGCTGCAGTGGGTATACACATCATTTGGCCTAAGATGTTCACTATGCAAACAAGCAAAGTGAACCTCTCATGCCAAATAAAAAAAGGATACTTGCTGGCATATGTACTTATGTCTTCTGTTTTGTTTCTTCTGTTTTGTTTCCTCAGCTCTCGCTCATGAAGCTGCCGGTCCCAGCCAGGAAGCCCCAGGGCACAGCAGGGAAGCCCCAGTGACCAGCCGGGATGCCCCTGGGAGCAGCTGCCCACTACCAGCATTACAGACCCCCTTCCTTATGGATCTGCAACGCAGTTCAGCAAGGAGAAGATAGGGGAGGAGCAGCAGCAGCCACAGCCTGCACAGTCATTCATCTTGCTGCAAACGCTGGCCTCATCAAGCCCACTTGATGTCTCCTTGAACCTGCCCTTCATGGACGAAGGGGATCTGTAGTGGGACCCTTCTCAACCACATCTACGATGAGGCAGCACACCACAGTGGCAGGAAGGACCACCATCCCCTGTCCAGATGGAGGGCACAAGCCCAATCATGCCCATCTTGCAGCCACAAGACACCAGCAAAGACACCGCCATCAGCAGTGACACCGGAACCAGGACCGGCACCAGCACCGGCACAGCAGCAACCATGCCTGTACCTGGGTTCTGCACTTTCGTGCGGCGATACGGGGTCTGAGAAGGTTGGTCAACCACCAGAACCGCATCCTGCAAATGTTCTAATGCAAATACTATAAAAGATGCCAGAGCAGCCTTCAGAGTCCTCTGCTGCATCAGCGGATTTGACACCACGCAGCAATCCCCGTGAGGTAAGACAGCAGAGGGGTAGGCCCTGAAAAACATGCCCCCCCCCAAGTGGAAAGCCACGACATGGCAAGGGGCCATGAACATATGAAGCACATGGCCTGTAAGGGGGAAGAACACAATTTTTAGAACAAGACTGGCCCAGCCTCTTCACAAAGTTGCTGTGCTGTCTAGATAAAAGAAACCTGCTCTGCGCATCCTCATTACAGAGTTGCTGTGCCATCTTGTTGTGATGCCGTTTGCAGGGCCATCCAAAGGCTCTCATGCACACATGCAGACGCACTCGCTCTCTCTCTCATACACATGCAGGTGCTCTCTCTTATACACATGCAGGCACTCTCATGCACATATGCAGGCTCTCTTTCATACACACATGCAATCTCTCGCTCTCATACCATCTGCAGGCTCTCACTCCCTCATACACACATGCAGGCTGTCACTCCCTTATGCACACATGCTCTCTCTCTCACATACACAGATACAGGGGCTCTCTCTCATGCACACATGCAAACTCTCTTTTACAAACACACACACATACACACACACACATACACACCACTCTCAAGCATTCTCCTTTCTTCCTCATCTTGGCTGTGCCCACGATGCGCCTTATTTAGTGCAGGAGGGGAAGTGGGAGGCAGTGGCCCTGCTACTGCCAGATACATCTTTCTGCCGACTCCAGGCCATAGGCCTTTCTTCTGGCCGTGGCAGATTGGGCTCCGTCATGCCCCCACTGAGAACTCCTTCAGGCCGTGTTGGGTTCGGCTCCATCACAGCCCTGCTGAGACTTCCCTCGGGCCGCAATGGGTCGGCCTCTGTCGCAGCCCTGCTGAGACCTCCCTTAGGCCACATCTGGTTGGGCTCCGTCACAGCCCTGCTGAGAATTCCCTCGGGCTGCGATGGGTTGGGCTCTGTCGCGGCCCTGCCAAGATCTCCCTCGGGCCGCGACAGGTTGGATTCTGTCGCAGCCCCACCAAAGACCTTGTTTCGTGGTTTCATTTCATCTCAGCAGGAGCTGAGATGAAGACCATGTGACCAGTGCAACCAGCACACTGGGGGATGCCCAATCCCCCGATAGGCCAATCCACCCCTGCCATTGATCACGACATTCTTAGATTTTGGCTTTGAGAATGTGGTATCTTGGGGAATGTTTTAAATTGATTCTCAGCTTACCTTAGTAATCGGTCACATCAAGTGAAATTTGGTAACAGTCTCTTTAATTGGCAAACTCTGAAATTTGGTGTTCCACAAGGTCTGTTTTATCAGCCGTTTTATTTAACATCTACCTGGCTCCAATTGCTAAACTTCTTGTAAATGTCACTGATGGTTATAAAATGTATGCTGATGACATTCAATTTTTCATTCAGTTACATCTAACCTGGGATAAAGCATTGGAGCATCTTCATCTTTGTATTTCCTCTATTAGACAACGGTTACATCAAAACAAACTATCTTTTAATATGTCAAAAACAGAGTTTTTATTAATTTTTGGGACCACACTCTACCTTTCACCATGACAACTTGAATTTTCCGATTAAAGTATTCATAAAAAGTTTAGGTATCCTGATTGATTCTTCTCTCTCCTTTCAACCACAAATTAAATCCATAATTAAAATAGGATTCTTTAAGTTACGTGTACTAGCAGGTTTGAGACATCTTCTGTATAGCCAAGATTTTCATACTATTGTACAAGCATTACATTTTCCTCACATTGATCATTATAATAATTTCTATTTAGGTCTTCCATTGAAATCTCTTCATCCACTACAATTGTTACTCAACTCTGCTGTACGATAAATTATAGGAACAAAAAGATATGACCTAAACTTTTTATGAATACTTTAATCGGAAAATTCAAGTTGTCAATTGGCACTTAACAGTCTGCATTGGCTTCAGATTCAGCAGCGAATTTGCTATAAAGTTGGTATGACAATCTTTAAACTCATTAACTCAAATGCATGTCCATGGTCTAATGCCTTGTTAAAAATATATGAGCCATCTTGTCAACTGAGATCATCTCAACGTGGTCTGCTCGATGAACCCTCTATTAAACATGCCCATCTTACAACAACAAGGGACTCTGCCTTCTCAGTTGCGGTGCCCATATTTTGGAACTCCTTGCCTATGGAACTCCAAATGTTGTATTGCATTAGTCTTCTTTTAAAGAGTTTTTTACTGATTCCAAGATGGCCACACGCTAGTGTCGGGAGCCCCGGACTTCCTCAAACCTCTATAAGAGTTGCCTACTTCAAGTAATTTCCTAAAACTATTATGGGAAAATGGAAGGGTAAGGCAAGAACCTACCCTGAAGTTAGTGAAATGTTGCCTGTTACTGGCCCAATGGATCATCATATTGTCCGGAACCCCGAAACCAGCTCCGTAGTGAAGTCCTTGGACAGTGAGGCGTGTGGTGTCATCGCTATCGCCGGAGCCGAGTCAGGTCCCTCCTCAACCTGCCTCCCCCCCCGTGGAGAGCGCTGACATGATCAGCCCTCGTCCATCGCACACAGATGTTCGGAGGCAGCCGGCTGCCTCAACATTGGGTGAAGCCGCAATGGAAGGGCAAGCTGGACAGTGAGTGGAGAGAGTGCTGGATTTGAAACAACATTCGAGCCACAATTAACATCTCTACAACCTGGAATGGGGGTAATAAATCTCAATATTTTAAAGCCTTCACAAATAACCTTAGAAAATATATGGGAGGCAATTACAAACCTCACAAGCCAGCTATCATTTTTTGTTTCTCAACAACAAGAATTAACTGGTCAAGTTAACATTATAAAATCTCAAATCTCAGAAATGAAAGTTCAAAATGAAGCTTTGGAAATTAAGGAAATTAACATGCAAAAATCTGTGGACACAATTGTAACAGATCATACATTCTTACAAAATAAGCTGGGAAAATCTGGAAAACAGCATTCGTCACTGTAACCTTAGGATGCTGAATTTTCCTAAGAAAAAGTTAGTCTCCCTGATAGAGATGCTTTGCAGGTATTCCCTGGAAGTACTTCTAATAAAAGAAGAAATGTTACCACCTATTTCTAAAGCTTATTACTTGCCGATAAAGTCATCTTTACAACTGAATACAAGGCCAGCAGTATCTCCCATAATAGATACTTCACATCTCTTCGTTTCTCGAGACTTCAACAGATGCGCCCGGCTGTTATTGGCTTGGGCGCTTCTTTCTGGTTGTATTATCCTTGCAAGTGTGTGATTAAGCAAGCTGTGGTTAAATATGGGGTTTTTTTACCTCCTTCAGTTAAATTCCTTTTGGAATAGTAAAGTAAATCCAGGTTCTCCAATTCCTAGAACCAGCTCCGAGTAAACCGACCATAGAAAAGAATAAGTAACACTAGCTATTGTGGCTTATTCTTAGTTATTCATAGTTTAATATATTCCCTACATATTTGCAATTGGAATCCCCTCAATAATGTGGTCTGACAGGATGTTACAGAGATTCAATGTTAGGGATATGACATTTGCTTTATTATTTATTGGATAATATGTGAAAGTTTTCTTTCTCTGTCATTTCTAGCCAAGTATATGCTTGTTAACTGAATATAAAAGTTTATAAATAAAGGTCTGAAAAAAAAAGAATTTTTTACTAAAACAAGCATTTTATTAAGGACTTCAGCATTGACTCTCTTACGCAATGTGGCAGCTTAAATTTTTATTATGTCTGTTTTATTTTTATATGTTCTTTTTATGCTTGTACATCACTTAGGCCTTTTTTTGTGTTAAGCGATTAATAAATTTTAATAAATAAGATGAAATGAAATACTGTGACAGTGACATGTCATAGGTCATTGCAAAATACAAGTGAAAACAGGACACTATCTGATCCCTAATCCTGGCTTCACTGAGCGTCACGTGCATCCTGCTGTAGGTTCTCCAAGAAGCTAACGCTACCTACATGACATCATAATGGAACCTACATGACATCATAATGGAACCTACATGACATCATAATGGAAAGGCCCTCACCTTTTTCACATTAGAGTTTGTAAATAACATCACTACATGTAGTCGGGTGCATGCAACCACCAAGAGGAAGGCTAGCTTGGAAGGAGCTGTGCGCATAGGGGGTAATTTTCAAAAGGAGTTACATGCGTAAATGTAGCTACTATTGTAGCAATTTTCAAAAGCCATTTAAGAACATAAGAAAATGCCATACTGGGTCAGACCAAGGGTCTGGGTCAGACCAAGGGTCCATCAAGCCCAGCATCCTGTTTCCAACAGTGGCATATATTGTAGCAATTTTCAAAAATCCACTTACTCAAGTAAAGTGAATTTACTCCAGTAAACCTGGTTTTTACTCGAGTAAATGCTTTTTAAAATCAGGCCCACAGTGTCAATGGCACCAGGTAGCACAGGCACTTTCAGGAAGGCTGTAATGGAAGGCGTCCAACTACAGCACTGTGATGTGTGTTATACTCTTGCTAAGTATTTAAATTTTTGGGACTGCTAAATCCTGTGCTCGTTTGGAAGCCATAACATGCAGGCATTTTCTGTGATTAGCCTATAGCTGTGGTTCTCATTTTTTTTTCTATCAGGACACGCATGAGAGATGATACATGTGTGGCACACTGAACACGTGACCATCATGGGACTAAATATAAACATATACTCTGCATCCACAGGAATCTCCCGCCTCCTAACAATGCGTGCAGAGCAGAACTAAGACATTTCCCTGTACAACTCACACTATACAAAAAAGATATTCAGATTCTGGTGTCATTTCAATAACAACATCACAAACTCCCTCTACTACCAGGTGCATTGTAAAATAATACAAAACCTGGAAAAAAAACAAACCCCAATCTGTAATGTTTAGCAAACCTGCCATATCAAAGTAACAGTAACTCCAAGAAATGAAACAGCAAAAGGCAGCAGTTCACCACCAATGCAATATCATATTGAGAAAATACAACAAATAAGACTGATACAAATCCCCACATGTTAAATCTCAGATACACACATACAGAATACAGTCAGACCTACCTCATTTTCATTTACTCCTCCCACTTGACTACGTTGATTAAATTTGCATACACATCTCGCGATGTGTTATTTATCACATGTGTTATCGCAGGCATTAGGGCTCTAATGCGATTTGAAAAATGCCTCCCTAAGAGTTCCAAGCACTTGTCTGCTTAATCTAGATTATTTCCTTCTTTCAGCCCCAGGGTCATTTTTGCCTCTTTGTAGTAAGATAGTAGCTCCACTTCCAAATCTAAGTGTCTCTCTCTCTCTCACTCTCTTTCTCATATTCTCCTTTCCTTCTGTAGACCTATTTAGGTGTCAGAATTCAAATGCCTCCAGGTTTACATATATTTTTAATTACTAAAAATTTTCAAAACTTCAGTATTGTGAGTTTTAGAAAAACCAGAAAGGGAAAACACGTCAGTCTCCTCTTGACTGCATTCTCACACAAGTGCTGGTTATTCCCATGGACTTTCAGTAAAGCTGATGTAGCGATAATAATAGAAAGGTGCAGGAAATAGCTCAGTCATATTTCAAGGTAGTTCAGTCGATGCAATACATTTCCATTTCACACAATGCAACAATATAAAATTAAATTTTCTTCTTTGCTGTAGCTATGAGAGCAAGCAGTTCACTTGCCACCTTTTCAGAGTTCTGTTCACACTGATACTCTTTCACTGATGAACAGCAGATAATAACCAACACAAAGCTACTTCTCTGCATGATTCCTTAGAGGTATGTGACCAGTCTTCTATGAGTAGATAGTGAAACTCCTGGGCAGGATGGCTCCCACAGACTGAACCCAGGGGCACATAGAAAGAGAGTTGGACCCTACTGTATCTTCAACCATTTCTCCACAGATAGCTTTTCACTGCTGAGGCTCAGGGTTCCCTGTGGAGGGAAGCATAGCTTCAAGGCCCTTTTCAATGCCACAGTTCACAGCCCTTTTCCAGTCATTCAGGCCGATACGGTAAAATTTGCAAGAGAGCCAGCACTCCGAGGCGATCAGTCGCTCTCCCAACGGGCGCCCAGGCCACTCTCCTGGGCGCGCGATCCAGTATTCAAATAAGGGCCCGTGGTAAAAGGAGGCGTTAGGGACACTAGCGCGTCCCTAGTGCCTACTTTTTGACAGGAGCGGCGGCTGTCAGCGGGTTTGACAGCCGATGATCAATTTTACCGGCGTCGGTTCTCGAACCCGCTGACAGCCACGGGTTCGGAAAACGAACGTCGGCATAATTGAGCATCCATCTTTCAACCCATGGGCCGCCGACTGATTTAAAATTTGGTTTTATAAAAATTTTTGATTTTTTCTTTATTCTGGGGCCTCCGACTTAATATCGCTATGATATTAAGTCAGAGGGTGTACAGAAAAGCAGTTTTTTCTGCTTTTCTGTACACTTTCCCGATGCCGACAGAAATTAAGCCAGCCTTTGGGCAGGCGTTAATTTCTGAAAGTAAAATGTGCGGCTTGGCTGCACATTTTACTTTCTGTATCACGTGGGAATAACTAATAGGGCCATCAACATGCATTTGCATGTTGCGGTAGCTATTAGTTTCGGGAGGGATAGCCACGCGTTTTTGATGCTCTATTACCCCTTACTGTATAAGAGGTAAAACGCATGGCCAAACACGGGCTAACAGTACGCTCCACCAGAGCGCACTGTATTATATCGGCCTGATTGTATAAACAACACTGTTAATCTCTATGGTAGGCACTAGCAAAAGTCACTTTGAGAAGAGATATGGTTTTTCAACTTTTTTTTACTGATAGATGAACAAATGACTGAGGATTGTTTACAGCACTTAGATTACGTTTTAAATAAAGTCAGTTAATAATGAGATGGAGGAAAAATTATAAATTTATAATCTCATTCTTCTAGTAAATAGAAGTCTTTGAATTTAATGGAAGCCAATTCCTTATAAATCGATATCCTTCTCTTTCCAGTTACTCAGATTGAAGAAAACACAATCCTCCTTCCAGTCCCACAATTATTTCTCATCTTCTCCCCAATGTAGAATAGTTAGAATAAAGTCCCAATTATTTATCAGAACATTAATCCCAATTCTTGTAAACTTTCCTGAGACATATCACTTAGCTCAGATGTCCTTATGACTGTACCAGTAGGCACTCTGCTCTGATGGAATCCCCCACTCCTCAGGCTCTTCCCAGGTGATAGACGCCTCTTCTCCCAATAGATTGAAACGGATTCCCTGGTACTCAGTTCCAGGTGGAAAAATAATAGACTTTGACTCCAAAAATAGGGAAAAACAAACAAGAGACAGGAAGGGCAGAAAAAACTTCCTTGCCTCCAAAATGAAGATAAACATATTGAAGAAAAACAACTCAAGGGTGAAACTCCTCTGTATCAGGTCAGTGACAAGTTTATCCCCTAGAGTGAAAGAACACTGCCAGAGTCTTCCCTACCCCTTGATCTAACCTTGCACTGGGACATCTTCACAGGAACGCTCTCACAAGGAAAATCTAAAAAATTGTAGCTCAAAAGAGTAAACACAGATGCAAATAAGTCAGTCTGGCTGGCTGACTTGCAAGGGCAAAATTGGAAAAATCTCTCTCCAGTGAATTAACAAAATTAACAGATAGAAGGCAGAGAGCTCCTGCCTTCAGGAAATCTAACTAAAAATTCCATACGCAAAGATGGTGCCTGGTGGTCAAAAAAGGCTAAGGTTTCAACATCTCAGTCTCCCACATGGGGGAGCAAAATCCAACTCACTGTTTACTAAATCTCTCTGAATCTCCCTAGCTAGATAGCATATTCCTTTGGTAAGGAAACCAAGGGTTCCTTACAATGGTATTTTCAGATATTGGTGCATAATTTTCTAGCTAAAATCTACCCACAGAAAACAAGTGGACCACGTGTACTTTGGATCTGTAACAAGTTTCAAAGCAAAAGTATGCAGGTCCATTGCTTTGTGAATTGGTGCAAAGCCCATGAGGAAAAAAGTACATGGGGCCTTTGCCCCAGTTTGGATGGTTTGAAAATTGCCCCCAGGGAGGATAACTTTCAAACATCACCGCATGGCTCCATGTACACACATATGTGGGACTGTGCAGTTTCTGAAATACTATATCTAATCTACACAGATCCATCTGCGCAGGTTCTAAAAAACGTGTATCCAAGCCCCCTGAAGTACGTACGGACTTTATGATACATGTGGTACTACAGGATATGCAATACATATTTGGGAAATTTTGGTTTGCGTGTACTTTTTCACATACACACATGTCCAGTTTTGCTGAGCCAAGCCCCCCTAGCTTCCAAATCAGGCCCCCTGACCCCACCCTGGCAAGACAACCCAACGTCAGCATCACGGACATGGCCTGGTTGGCCTCCCTGGTGGTAATGGAGCAGTTGCTTCCCATTCAGGGAATAAAAAGGGGTTGTATGTGCCATGCGGGAGGCCTGGCGAGACCTCCAAAGAGAGTGCAGTTGCACAGCCTCCTACCCCTGTGGGGTAAATACATTGTGGGAAATAGGGAGGTGGATGGGGGGGGTAAGATGGGGGTGAAATGGGTGGTGGAGAGTTGGGGGAGGGGGGAAAGGGGGTTAGGGAGTAGTGGGTGGGGGAGGCTGGGGGATTTGACAAAAGACAAAGCATATTTTGATGTGCGAAGAGCCACTGTAACAATAAGTCAATGGTTAACTAAAAAAAGCATACAGTACCCTTGAAGAGGTCACGGAACCAGAAACATTGAAATAACAGCATTTTATTCCTCATTTTCCTCTGTTTAGACTGAGGATCTCAAGAAGGCGGCCCAGGAGCTGCACCATGAGGAGGACTGCTTACACTAGCAGTGTGCCAGGAAGAAGGAGGTCAGAATGTTTGTTGCAGGTGGCCAGGAGCCATCATTACCACCAGCACCAGCACCAGCACCAGCACACACTGTGACTGCAATGGCACAGCAGTCAGCCCCAACCCCCTCTCCCCCCCCCCAAGCCTCAGCCTGATGAGGCAGGCCTTCCTCTCCCCTTCCATGTAAGGCCTCCTCTCCTTTTTGCACCGGGATCTCCAGGCACAGACCTGAGGGTGCCCAGCTATTTCTGGGTGAGGGAGGTGAGCAGCTCAAAGGGCAGCTTCTCCCAGATTCTGGTCTGAACTCAGTGGCTACAGAGGCCCTGGCTCTACTGGCCATGAGGTCAGCAGTTCAGAGGATGGGGGAGGATATCCGCGAGGTGTATGGTGACTTCAGGGGGCTGGTGTGATTTCCCAGTTAGCTCCAACTCTCACCCCATCCCCACCCCCAGCTAACAGTCCCGTCCACTCACTTGGAGAAACCAGCTTGTCAAACACTAGGGCCAAAAAGTCAATGTAATGTTTAAAATTGGGGCATTAAACAAGAGATGTAAAAGTGTTCATACATTCTTGAAGACATTCACACATATTTTCTTCATAAAATCACAAAGCATGCATTAACATCCAAACCATGCCCCAACATGCCCACTTTGCCTGCATGTTCCTTCCCACACAAACACCCAAGAACGCACATACTTGACTTGTTTTAAAAATTGCTTGCATGTGTGTATGTCAAACATGCGCATACAAAGCGTTTTTACGCAAGAAATGCCTTTGAAAATGTATTCATAAATCATCAAATAGGTTTATCCCACGCAACTGAAAGGATGTCAGTGGGATTCTATTACTCAGCCTTTTCCAACAGACTAACATTTTCTTCCCCTACTCTGGGTTCTTCGGTTCTTTCCCATAAAAGCACAAATCTTGAGTGATTTGGCAATTTCGATTGCGATTGGAATCTACTTAGAGTTCCAGCATCTGTCTGAATCACTGCTCTGATAATTTCAGTCCACATGGCATGATCTGATATTGTTTCTGCAGCAGCCATGCTGACATCACCTCTGCCACTCTTTCACTCTTCGAGGATCGCTCTCTCTCCCCTTCCTTTCGGCAGTCTATTAACTGGCTCTCTCAACAGAATTGTTTAATAGATTCAACAACAGGCTCTCCAGCAAAAACCTAACCAGTCTCAACAGAATCTGTTTTGTCTCTTCCCATCTAAGCACAGTGAAGATCTACTTCTTTGTTCCTCAATAGGAATTCAAGCACAAGCCATTCAGTGCTGTTCCAAGGAAGCTTCCGCTTACCTTCTCCTTCTCTTCTAAGTCTCCTACTGGACAATCACACTCCTCGAGGATCTGATTCAAATCAGGCATTATACACGGCCATATTTCCCAAATCTAGATCTCTTACCTAGGTTTATCCTCTTATATCTAGCCAACTCTTCTCACTGCTCAAAGGGGCATTTGTATGAATAAATTGTCCCATTTGCACAGAATGGGAAAAACATTTTGTATATGTGGCCCAAAACATTATTTGTTCCAGCAGTGAGTGTCCAGACTGTAGCCCAAGTCAAATTCCTGTCTTCTGAGATATTATGTTTGTCAGGAAGGAGGAAAAACAAAATTCTCATTTATCAGTTCTATGAAATGGCAAAGCATTGCAGGTTTTCAATTGAGCAACACTACTCCAGGTTCAAATATCAAATGAAAAAAGATCGAATTAGCCAGAGCGCTCTGTTCTAGATGTCCCATAGCTCATCGCTGCATTCAGAAATAAAGCATAGGCAAGAATGAATAGAGTGCAATACAATCAGGGGCATTGTTATCTTTACTAGTCTAATGAATGACTACTTTACCTCAACTGGTCCCTGCCATGACAGGCATATGGTGCTTATAAATAAATAAAAAGTCTCAGAATACATGGTCTGTTCAGGCAGCTGACCTCAGTCCCTGGTAACATTTGGGAGGCTAGGAAAAACTGTCCACCACCTCGTTTCTTCCAGGTAATAACTGTGTGATGAAATGTCTTAGCCAAACAATTAGTTGTAAGAGATAGCTGCTGGTTTCTTCTCTTACTGACTAAGCTGCTTCATTGGGTTCCCTAAGAAGAAATGCCATGCAGGTTTATAGCCATTAAAAACGTGCATGCTCATAAATCTTTTAGATTCCTCTTGGAAATATATTTCATGCAGACCCCAGAGCTGCCCACTAATTCCGAGTCACAAGTGACACTTTCAATAAGTACTGGGTATTTTGGGGAGCTAGGCTGAAAACTTGCTTAGAAAAAGAGAATTATATTCAACAGGGATCTGATGTTACCAGCATGTAAGAAGCAGAACATTGACCGTACATGTAACACTTTTGCTCTCATGTGACATGAGGTGGGTTCTCTAGGGTTCTTGTTTGTCGGGAATTAGGGTGGGGTGAGGAACACACATGTCTCAAAGAGTGGCAGACACTGTGATCCCACTCTGCTCTGCAAGAACCAGGCCACACAGAGTCTTGTGGTTCCCAAAATGTGTCTTTACATTAAAAAACCAAAACAGAGAGTCACAGATGTCAGACAAAGTCACAATTCTTACATTATAAATTCAAAACATAGGCAAAAATCTTAAGAACATAAGACATTGCCATGCTGGGTCAGACCAAGGGTCCATCAAGCCCAGCAACCTGTTTCCAACAGAGGCCAAACCAGGCCACAAGAACCTGACAATTACCCAAACACTAAGAAGATCCCAAGCTACTGATGCAATTAATGACAGTGGCTATTCCCTAAGTAAACGATTAATAGCCGTTAATGGACTTCTCCTCCAAGAACTTATCCAAACCTTTTTTGAACCCAGCTACACTAACTGCACTAACCACATCCTCTGGCAACAAATTCCAGAGCTTTATTGTGCGTTGAGTGAAAAAGAATTTTCTTCGATTAGTCTTAAATGTGCTACTTACTAACTTCATGGAATGCCCCCTAGTCCATTATTCGAAAATGTAAATAACCGAGTCACATCTACTCATTCAAGACCTCTCATGATCTTAAAGACCTCTATCATATCCCCCTTCAGCCGTCTCTTCTCCAAGCTGAACAGCCCTAACTTCTTCAGCCTTTCCTCATAGGGGAGCTGTTCCATCCCATTTATCATTTTGGTTGCCTTTCTCTGTACCTTCTCCATCGCAACTATATCTTTTTTGAGATGCGGCGACCAGAACTGTACACAGTATTCAAGGTGCGGTCTCACCATGGGGTGATATAGAGGCATTATGACATTTTCTGTTTTATTAACCATTCCCTGCCTAATAATTCCTAACATTCTGTTTGCTTTTTTGACTGCCGCAGCACACTGAGCTGACGATTTTAAAGTATTATCCTCCACTATGATGCCTAGATCTTTTTCCTGGGCTGTAGCTCCTAATATGGAACCTAACATCGTGTAACTACAGCAAGGGTTATTTTTCCCTATATGCAACACCCTGCACTTGTCCACATAAAATTTCATCTGCCATTTGGATGCCCAATCTTCCAGTCTTGCAAGGTCCTCCTGTAATGTATCACAATCCGCTTGTGATTTAACTACTCTGAACAATTTTGTATCATCTGCAAATTTGATTACCTCACTCATCGTATTCCTTTCCAGATCATTTATAAATATAATGAAAAGCATGGATCCTGGTACCGATCCTGGAGGCACTCCACTGTTACTCTTTTCCACTGAGAAAATTGTCCATTTAATCCTACTCTCTGTTTCCTGTCTTTTAACCAGTTTGTAGTCCAGGAAAGGATATTGCCACCTACCCCATGACTTTTTCTTAGAAACCTCTCATGAGGAACTTTGTCAAATGTCTTCTGAAAATCCAAATACACTACATCTACCAATTCACCTATATCTACATGTTTATTAACCCCTTCAAAAAAGTGAAGCAGATTTGTGAAGCAAGATTTGCCTTGGGTAAAGCCATGCTGACTTTGTTCCATTAAACCATGTCTTTTTATATGTTCTGACCAAAAACATGTCTCCCAATAAACTTTGGGAATAATTTTTATATTTATATAATAATCAAGACCTCATATATTAATTAGAGGAGCTTATAAACTTGATAGCTCACACTAAAAATTCTTAAAGAATTTACCACATAATTATTTGCATTGTGGTTTTTCCATATGTATAATCATAGGTCTCGATTATATTTTTTAACTTGGTGAATCACACTTAACATAAATTTTTCAGCAGTGAATAACACTTATCTTAAAAGTTGAGTGATCAACAACGCTTGAAAGAATGATCATTTATCATGATGCCTGACATGGCTCGTGTTTCTTTTAATGCTTCATCAGGGGCAAACATTCAATCTGATTGTTTCTACAATGAAAAATGTAAAAAAATTTATAATTGTAAAAACTTATTTCATTCATTAAATATACATACACTTCGTACTTTTGTGCTGTCACTCTGTTGCATATTCTCAGCATCTCCCAAAACGGATCCTCCATCTTGTTATCCTGCGGCGGTATTTAAACCAACCAGCGGATTCTATCAAAGCCAGTGGGAAGTTCAGCGTCCATAACTAACCAATCCTGCAACGCACTACTCGGATACGTCATATCAAAGTTGCCTAATCCACCGCATCATTCATACCACCGCATCATTCATAACGAGGTCCAAAACGCGATACAATCAGCCGTTATAAATATATCACAACATCAATTGACTGCAGATCAAGAACAGGTATTGAATTTGGGATTATCCTTCGTTCCATATAATACTCACCAGGCATTTGAAAGTCGGATATCCATTGCTCGATTTATACGCAAGTTACAAATTAAATTGTATTGTGCATCAAATCAGATTCCAGTAGATAATGTTTCTATAGTAAAACCCAAATCCAAGTGGGTACCACCTGGGCCAATTGACTCAAGGATTTGCACCTTTCGAGATTTGGTTCTCAAAGATATAGAAATCATAGAAGCATCATCCAGCAAATATTATGATAATATGTCTTTCAGTCAGAAAAAAGTGCTACAGGAGATAGCTAATAATCCCCAAATAATTGTCAAACCGGCAGATAAGGGGGGTAGTGTGGTTATTCAAAATAGAGATCAATACATACAATCTTTAAATGATCATCTTTCTGACAGAAGATATTACCAGTTATTAGATTCAGATCCAACTTTTGATCTACAAAATTCTATCAAAGAATTATTGGACGAAAAGATGACACCTTTTTTGACTTATAAGGAACGATGATTTTTGATGGTACAATATCCAAGAATACCTATTTTGTATGGAATCCCTAAGATTCATAAATCTTTGTTAAATCCACTTTTGCATCCCATAGTCTCTAGTAATGGCTCGCTTTTGGAACCTCTGGCCAGTTTTCTGAATAAATTCTTACAACCTCATGTTGAAAAAATTAGATCATTTGTAAAAGACACCACTCATGTATTAAACAAATTATCTTGTCTTGACCAAGCAGTAGATTCAATTTTTTTGGTTTCAATGGATGTTGTATCCTTGTATACGAATGTTTCTCATGATACAGTGCTGGACATCATAACTGAAATATTGGGGAAGTCTCCAGCTTCCAGGATACCGATGTCTTTTTTATTACAAATTGCAAGATTGATTCTGAAATACAACTATTTCCAATTTGAGGATAAGTTTTATTTACAAATTTTTGGCATTGCGATGGGGTCCTCGGCGGCCCCCTCCATCGCTAATTTAGTGATGGATCAGTTTGAACAACAGCACATTTATAAATCTCTTTTTTTTCAGCAAATTCCATTTTGGATACGGTACATAGATGACCTTTTATTTTTTTGGTTAGTTGATGAACAGTCTTTAAAGCATTTTTTACAGTGGGTAAATATGGTAGATCCAAATATAAAGTTCACTTTTCAATACAGTACTAGTCACATTGATTTTTTGGACATTTCCTTAAATATTAAGGAAGGTCAACTTCATACAACAATTCATCGTAAGCCTATTGAACGTAACAATTTATTGAGATTTCATAGTTGCCATCCTACGGCTTTTAAGAGGGGCCTTGGATCTTGGTTGCCTGTTTGGAAATAATTGTACTGTACTTTTAGTTGTGGATTATCTGTTAAATAAAGTAGTTAAAAAACAAAGAAAGGTTATACTTTATTACCTATGTAAATGTATACTGTCTCACTTAGGCTCTAAATTTGTGTATTATGAACCTCCTCATTTGAGATCTTATTTTGATGCCCATGTTAACTCTGTCTGATATTTCCAAACCTAAGAACATCGGCATTGATATTGTTTTGAATGCTGTCTCTCTTTTGCTACAGTTCTTTTTTTTTCTTCCAATTGTATCGCTCTATTCAATTTTGTATTTCCCCCTGTATTTCCTTTAAACATTGAGTTTTTTACTAGGAATTTATACCTTAGTTTGACTAATATATTATGTAACTTTTAGTAGCCAATTCTCATTGATTTTTCTGTACAAATTACACTTGTTTCTTTGAAAATACCAAAAATTATAAAGTTTGTTTGTTTTTTTAAAAAGAAGAAAGGTTGGAGATGGCCCAGAGATGGGCAACCAAAATGGTGTATGGTTTTCACCAGAAACCCTAAGAGATAGGCTTGAAGGACCTTAATATGTACAACTTAGAAGGGAGGTAAGATGGGGGAGGGGGGGGAATATGATACAGACATTAAAAGATCCAAAAGGTATTAATGCATATTTGTCCAAAATTTTTCAATGGAAAGGGAGCTGTAGAACTACGGTTCACAATATAAAACTCCAAACGGTTATATTCAGGAATAATTTCAGGATTTATTTTGTCACTGAGAGGGTGGTGCATATCTGAAATGCCCTCCCAGAGGTGTGGTAATGACAAGGACAGTGGTAGACTTCATGAAAGCATAAGATAAATAGAGAGGATCCTTATTGGCAAGAGCAGCATTTCCCAACTGGTGTGCCATAGCTGTAGTTCTGGTACAGTCTTCAGTTTCTCTTTCTCCTACAATAGCTGGCCTGCAGGATATCCCTCTACCAGCAGGGGGAGTCAGAGAGCAGTGCTTTTCTTCTGCTGCTGCTGCTGCTGCTTCTGTTTTTCCCTCTTCTGGTTCTCCTCTGCAGTTGAAATGGCCTGAGGGACCCTGTAGGCTCACAAGTCCCGCTGGCCCCATGCATTTCCGATTAAAGAAAGAAACAGGCATAGAAGAAAGAAGTAGCACCAGGTAAGTGCCACTAGAAGAGGCATTTGAATTTGCTAGCAAGCTGAAGATGTTAGGGGAGAGGGAAGGAAAGAGGAAGAACTGATGCCAAGGAGGGGAGAGGGTAGGAGAGAGGTTGATGGAGATTATATTGGGGGAGGGGTGGAAGGAGAGATTAGGAAAGGGAAGGTGATGGAGATGGTGATGATTCTATCGGAGTTGAGGGAGAGAGAAGGGAGGGGAAAGTGATAATACCAGGAGGTGAGGGGAGAGAAAAGGAAAGAGAAGGGGATGATGCAGGGGGTAGAGGGGAGAGAAAAGGAAAGAGAAGGCGATGATGCAGGGGGGGTAGAGGGGAGAGAAAAGGGAAGAGAAGGCGATGATGCAGGGGGTAGAGAAGAGAGAAAAGGGAAGAGAAGATCTTGATGCCAGGGAGATAGAGAGAAAGAGAAGAGAAGGTGATGATGCTGGGGGATAAGGGGAGAGGAAAGGAAAGTGAAGGCAGTGTTACCAAGGGTGATGGAGAGAAGATGAGGACTGCAGTGGAGTGAAGGGAGAGGGAAGAGAAGGGAAAAGCTGGTGATGATTTGAGTGGGAGGGAGATGGGGGTAGAGGGAAGAGAAAAAGTGATGTGGCGGGCGGGAGAGTGACGGAAAGGTGATGATGCCAGGGGTTTGGGAGGGGAGGAAGGAAAGAGAATGACGATGCCAGGGGGGGTGGGGGATAGGGAAGATGCTGGTGTGCCATGATGAAGTGAGCCCCATGCCAGGTGTGCCATGACACAAAAAAGGTTGGGAACCACTGATATATAAGTATAGTTTCAGAAAATAAATCTTTTTGGGGGGAGAGGGAGGGTCAAAACCTAACGTGCACCCCCCACACGGATAAAACTGAATAGGGAACACCTTATAGTGTCAGTAAGAAACTGGAGGTGCCGTATTTAATGTCACTATCACTTCCTCTTCTGTCTGCACATTTTTAAAGCATGATGACATCTGACACCAAACTACCCCCTTGTGTTGTATTATTTAAATAGCAATGCTCTTACAGCGAGAACACAGCAGTGCAACACCTGACATTGATGTCCTCACCTGCAGCAGGTTTATATTCGGAAATAAGAATGTATAATTTTATTTGCAAGATAGCTAAAAATAGTAATAATTATTATTATAAAACTGTCAATAAATAAGATGATTTTAAGCTGTTTTGATGCTATGCTTAAATTTACCTTGACTCCCCCTCCTATACATATGCATATATATCCATAAACATATACACACATATTTTCTTTTTAATCTGACTGCTCGTTTTAATCTGCATTTCAAACAGCAGTAACAGCTAGATTCCTTAAAATACAAAGTATCCTGTTTCTTGACTCGTTGCTTCTTCCTCAGGTCATATTCCAAAGTCTCCTTTCAGTGCGGCCTTAATTTCCTGACCAATAGAGGATGTGCACCTTTATTGCATGCACACGTCTTATCTTTAACCATCTCCTTCCCTAAGGCCATTCTTCAATTGTTTGTGCTGAATTCATGCTTTCCCTGTTTAGGTGGGATATCTGCATGGGGCTTCAATAAGCATTAACAAAACAAGCCCCTGATCACCCTACATCAACAATGCTGGAAGCAGTGAAGCAGGAGGAACTGTCAAAAACTATAAACACTGGGAGGCTAATTTTATAATATAGTCACGTGGAGTTAACATTTTTTTTATTTATTATTTATTTTATTTAACTTCTTTTACTATACCGATACTCAAGACCAGGTCTTATCGTACCGGTTTACATTAGAACATGGGGGAAACCAATTAACGTCTAAGTAGAAATGAAAGTTACATTAAAAACAGGGAGCGTAAAACATGGATGTCGGAAGATAGGGCAGAATTAAACTATAACATTAATGAGTGATAGCTAATTAACAAAGACAATAAATTAACAAAAACAGTAAATTGGTAATACAGAAACATGGATTATAATCAGCGGATATTTACATGGTATGTCCGGTGGGAGGAGTGGCGGGGAGGTGAGAGGGGGGGAGGGAAAAGGGTGGGTTGAGGGTGAGAGACAGAGTTGGTTGAGATGGGTTCCTTCAGCGGTAGGCTTGTGTAAACAGCCAGGTTTTAAGTTTTTTTCAGAAGGTTAGATGGCATTGTTCCTGGCGTAGGTCTTGAGGAAGCGAATTCCAATGTAGTGGACCTGCTGTCGAAAGTGCTCGCTTGTGAATAGAGTTGTGGACTGATGATTTGTTGGGAGGGGCCTTGAGCGTACTTTTGTAGGCAGTTCTTATTGGCCTTGTGGATGTATGTAGTTCCAGAGGGAAGGTGAGTTGGAGAGTGGATTGTTGGTATATAGTTTTGTGGATGATAGTGAGAGCTTTGAACAGTATTCTATGGGAACTTTGAACAAATGTTCTATGGGAACATCTGTGGGAACTTTTCACCTGCAGACTTCAGCCCGGATATTCAAAGTGGATTTATGCACATTAGTTTGCCTTGAAAATCCGTGAGTTGTTCCTGGATGCACCTGCAAGAAAAGTTACACTGGTTTCTGAGCAGGTGTACATTTCTTTATGCGCATTTATGTGCACACTCTACAAAAAAAGCCTGAAAGTTGGGTGTGGGTGTGTTTGTGTGGGTGTGCCCCCTACTCCGCGGCTTCCACCCCACCCCCTTCCCTGGAAAGCTTGCTATTGCGAGAGGTTTGCATATACTTTGTCATACACGACCCCCTAATTGATTTCCACAGCTCCATTTATGAACAGAAAACAGTGTTCTGCATGCGCACATCTCTTTAAAAATCAAGCCCAAGATTTTTTGGGGAAAAGTACCTGTGCAAATAGCAGGTGCGGATCTGTGCGTGCACTTTTCCCAAATCCATTTTTTCAATGGGGAAGCTTTCCCTCTGAAAACTGATATAAAGCCTGCAGGTACAAAGTTACACTTCTGTGCACAGTTTGAAAAGTTGAACTCCTCAGGGGCCAGCCTGGTAGCTCAGTAGCAGAGCTGTAGGGAGCTGCAGAAATTGATTTCCAGGCTCAGTTCTTTGTTTTGCAGGATCAGTCCAAGAACCTGGAAGGCGGGAATCCCAGTCACCGTGCAACAGCGACCTCTAGTGGTCAGATTCAGGGTCCATGATTTCAGGGTTCCACAAGGAGCCCTGGGGCCTGGCTCCCGACTGAGGGATGTCACTGCAATCAGTGGAGTAAAGTAAGTTGGTAGAGGATATAGAATAAGGGGGAACATTTTATGTATTTATTTTCCAAATTTATAAATCGCCTATCAAACATTCCTAGGCAATGAATAAGTTCACATTCATAATTATATAAAATTCCTCAGTAATTGCAAATGAAGGCTCATGGCTCTACATCTTAGCTCCAATTTTAATTGAGATGGAGAAAGAAGAAACTGCCAAATCAAAAACAAAACCCCCAGTAAATATCTCCTCAAGAACTAAATTAAGGATGTTTGTTTTAACTTCTGGCTGAATTATCTAAAAAATATTACCATACTTATACTGGAGATGGGATGAAAAAAATTTCAGTCTAGGATTCCAATTACAAACCTTGTGTATAATGCAGAGATTTGTCTGTGGGCTGAACTCATTTGATCCCTACCATAGGTTGCAGTACCACAAATTTCAGAATATCAGGGAAAATAACAGACCATAATGTAAGATATTTGTATTTATGTAAATGTTTAGCCACTAGGTGGCAGCCAAGTGTATTCTAGCTGAGCACATGCACTTGCGTCTGTCTATCTGTGTCGGCATGCTGCCAGGAAACGTTCTTCGTGTCCAAATAACAGCATGTGCAGGCCGTGAGCCCAACAGTAAACCTGGTCTAATCCTCCCACCGCATCTCCTCGCACATGCACATGCAGGGCACTGCACAGCAGATCTGCAATGAGGGCGGGGATTTGTCCCTTCAGCCGATGCATGGAGCAAGGAAAGAATGCAAAAATTGCCTGGTTAATCAACTGAAAGCAAGAGCATGAAGGCAAGAGGTAGAAGCATCTTAAAACTTGTCTGGTGTGATGATTTTCACAACATAGTAAGGAGTCGTCTGACTGTTCCTTTAATAAACTGATGCAAAAATGAGGGTTGAATTAGCACAAGTTTGGAAATTGAAAACAGCAGGCACTGATCTCAAGGATTTAATCTTAGCTACTGTCCATTTGTGCATCTTTCACAAACATTCATAATTCAATATTTTTTTTTTAACTCTTTCTAAGGTGGAGAGTACATCTCACATTATGTCATGCTTAGATCAGAAATGGCTGAGCATTCAAGGTCAAAGCCTCTGAGGGTGTTGCATTTGGTGGTCTGTGGGCTATCCCTGACAATCACCACCCTTACCTCAGGCACCGGGCCAGCCACGCAACTCCTTGGAGCAGCAAAAACTCTGCCAGCACATCCTCTGATGCCACATGGTGGGATGCCGCCAACACCACACCGCATCTTTCCCTAGGAGCGCGTACTCACAACCTCCCCACCTTTAAAGGGACCTCAGTGGGAGAGTCCATGTGGTTGCTACTGATGATGTCAGCAACACTACCCTTTATAAAGGCAGCTTCCCAGATACAACTTGCCTCAGCAATAGGTCCAGCTACTTAGAATAGTGCATGTTGCTTCCTTGATGTTCCAGTGTTCATCCCAGCCTGTTCCAATCTTCATTGCCCCACTTGTTCCAATCCTAGCCTGCCTTAGCCCTATCTGTCCCGCTTCTCCTTCTTCGGATGGATATCTGATTTGAGCTTTGCCTGGACTCTGGATATGCCTGACAACTGCCTTCTCCCGATCTCTGACTGGACTCTGAATACGGCTGACCACTGCCTGCCTCTGACCTTTGCCTGGACCACCATCTTGTTTGACCACCATATGCCTATGACCATAGACTGGCCTTGATTTTCCTCTCCTGTCATCAGCAGAGACCCATGCCTAAGTCCTGCCAGCCCCGGCACCCAAAGGCACAACCCGAGGGGAATGTGGACTGGTATAGGTAAAGGTCCTGACCGATCTCTGCTTTGCCTGGGTCTGCCTACCGATAGTGAGAACCTGCAGGTAGAGCCAATCTCGCCTTGGCCCAAGGGTCCACAGACACAACAATTTGCTGAGGTCATGGATTCAACGGACCTGACTTCTCTTCAGTCCATCCCTGGCATAGCGTGCAGACTGCAAGACCAGCAGGGGGCTTTGGAGATCTTGGCTGCAGTGGCTCACCACCAGCTTGGATGCACTGACCACACCAGCTGTCCCACCACCAGCAGTATCATTAAAGCTGCCTCCTTCGCTGCCTAGTCGGCCAGTTCCCCAACTTCTAGCTCCTCCCCAGTACGCTGGGGATCTAAAGTGGTGTCAGGGATTTCTCACTCAGTGCAGGATACACTTCCATCTACAGTCTCTGTTGTTCCCCAGTGACTAAGTCAAGGCTACGTATAGCTTCTCATTACTAGATAGAACCACATTGGTCTGGGCTTCCCCTCTTTGGGAAAGAGGGGATCTTATCTTACTCGACCTCCAATGGTTCCTAGAACAATTTTGCACTGTCTTTGAGAAGCTAGGTTGAGCAATAGCAATGGCCTCTGACCTACTCCGCCTTCACCAAAGATCCTGGATGTTAAGCGAGTATATTGTGGAATTTAGGACACTAGCCTCTGAATTAAACTGGCAAGAAGACAGCCTAAGCACCATCTTTCTAGAGGGCCTTTCTGGGAGAATCAAGGATGAGCCCAGGAGCTCCCTACCTCATTACAGGCTTTCATCACCCTAACCGGCATGATTGATTGACAGTTGCAAAAAAGGGCTCGAGAGACCCACCATCTTGCACGGAGAAACATTCTTCTGGCACCTCGCTTCCAACACCCACTCTCACCCGCAGCTGCTACACCCTCAGCCTCTCCTCCTCCTCCTTCTGAAGAACCAATGCAATCAGGCTACTGCCGCTTAGCCCCAGAAGAAAGACTTCTTCACAGACAACAGGGCCTCTATATCTATTGGGCAGCCCAAGGCCACCTCCTGGCCCAATGTCCAGAGAGGCCAGGAAACTTAAACGCCTAGGGTCCTCGGGGAAATGACCCTAGGCCTTATTGTTCCAGCTGCCAACTCCTTCTACCAGTCACCCTGTACCTGGGTGCCATGTGCTTCTCCACTTAGGCTTTTGTAGATTCCAGATCAGGGGGAAATTCATCCTACAAGACCTGGCTGACCAACCCCGAATATACAGACGATGTCCCCGCTGGTGATCTCCTCAGTCTATGGGGATCCACTGCCAGGACAGTTTACCTGGACCACAGAACCTTTGACCCTCCTCCTTGGCCTCTTGCACTTGGAGAAGATCAGTTTCCATATGATCTTCATAGCTGTTAATTCTATTATACTTGGCTTGCCATGGCTCCAACATCAACCTCACTTTGATTGGTCTGCCCTGGAACTTGCTCACTGGGGCCATGTATAAACAGTCTCCTGCTTGGTTCCCATGGAACCTGCTCATCCGATGATCATGGCGTCTGTGCAATATGCAGATTAAGTGGGCATCTTCTCAAAAAAGAGTGCTGAGATCCTGCCTCCTCACCTCAAGTATGACTGCGGCATAGTACTTATTCCTGGAGCTTTGCCACCATGGGGATGGGTGTATTCACTATTTCTCCTGGAGACTCAAGCCATGTCAGCCTATATCAAAGAGAATTTGGATTGTGGATTCATCTGGCCTTCCCTCTTCTCGGGTGGGGGCTGGGTTCTTCTTTGTTGTAAAGAAGGATGGATCCCTCCAGCCATGCATTGACTACCACGGCATGAATGCAATCACGAAGAAGGACCACTACCCTTGCCTCTAATACCTGAGCTCTTCAATCATCTACAGGGCAACAAGATATTCTCGAATTTGGATCTAAGGGGTACATACAACCTTGTCTGCATCATGGCCAGTGATGAATAGAAGACTGCGTTTCAGACATCCATGATAGGCACTACGAGTATTTGGTCTTGTCCTCTGGCCCAGCAGTTTTCCAGAAAATGGTCAACAAGATCTTTCACAATCTGCTTTATACCTGCGTGGTCATATATTTGGATGACATATTGTTTTTCTCCTGGGCCTTGAATTCTCATTGTAAAAATGGTCGCACCATCCTGCAATGCCTTCGAGAAAATAACCCCTATGCCAAACTGGAAAAATGTCTCTTCGAACAAGAGGAGCTCACCTTCCTCGGGTACTTATATCTCACAGAATGAATTTCAGATGGACCCAGCCAAAGTAAAAGCCAACATCCTTCTGGCCTCACCCAGTAGGACATCAGGCCTTACAAAAATTTCTGGGGTTTGCAAATTATTGCTGTCAGTTTATTCCTAATTCCTCTTTCCTAGTGTCCCCCCTAACCTGTAAGAGTGCCAACACCAAAGATTGGCCACCAGAAGCTACTGAGGCTTTCCAGAAATTAAAAAACGCCTTTACAGACGAGCCTTGCTTGTGTCACCTGGATCCAGCTTGGCCTTTCATGCTAGAGGTAGATGCCTCTACCCTGGAGGTAGGGGCTGTCCACAGCCAGCATAACCCTGAAGGGGTACTTCATCCATGTTCCTTCTTTTCTAAGAAGTTCTCTCCAGCTGAGCACAATTACAGCATCGGGGACCAAGAGCATCTGGCAGTCAAATTGGCTCTAGAAGAATTGCATCATCTTCTTGAGGAGGCTCAGCATTGCATCATTATATACATGGATCACAAGAACCTTGAATATCTACATCAAGCTCAGCAACTCAATGCCAGACAGGCCCATTGGTCCTTGTTCTTTGCCCGCTTCAATTTTAAGTTGCGATATCACCCAGCTGTCAAGAATCAAAGAGCAGACACTTTTTCCCACTCTTTCCAGACTGATGACATTCCAGAACGTTTGAGGCACATCATCAATCCCGCTACAATACTTCGGGCCACTGCGGCACCTGTCCCTCCAGAGAAGATGGTAGTGCCTTCCAGATTATGCAAGAAAGTGTTGAAATGGGCATAAGACTCCCGTGTAACAGGACATCCTGGATGGGCGTGAACCCTTGAACTGCTTCAGCAACTGCTTTTACAAAAGCCTAAGTGGCCACAGATGAAGCAAGATGTCAAGGCCTATGTCGACTCGTGCCCCACCTGCGCATAGCAAAAAGGTCTGCATGGCTGACCCTGCGGGCTGTTTCAGCCATTGCCAGGCCCCAGGGAACCCTGGATCCACTTGTCCACAGACTTTATTATGGACTTCCCTGCCTCTAACGGCACCACCGTAATTTGGGTGGTGATTGATTATTTCTCCAAGATGGCGCACTTCATCCCATTACCAGGCCTTCTTTCACTCTGGAGTTGGCACATCTATTTACCCTTATATAGTTTACCAAAGCATATGCTATCAGATAGAGTAGTTCAGTTCACCACACGGTACTGGCACTCGTTCTTCAAGAAGTTCAGAATCACATTCGACTATAGAACAGATTACCACCTGGAGGGCAACGGGCAAGCAGAACGTATGAACCAAACCATTATAACCTTTCTCCACTCCTATATCAATGAGCGCTAAGACAACTGGCCTGCCCTACTGCCTTGGGCCGAATTCTCCCCTAACAATCACATAAATGCCGCCACCGGCAATTCTCATTTCCAGCTGGTTTATGGGAAACAACCTCTGCCTCCATTACCACTACCCGTGACAGTTCTTTAGCCAGTGGCTCAGCTCTCTTCTCAGGAATTGCATTAACTATGGAAAGCCTCCACCCGAGGCAAGAAAACGGCAGATGCCTGAAAAAGGCCAGCACCTCAGTTCAATATAGGTGAAAATGTAAGGCTAGGTAGGTACCCATCTATGCTTACGGCTCTCCTCAATGCATCTAGCACCATGCTTCATTGTGCCTTTTCTAGTGGTACGAGAAGTGGGCCCAGTCATGTACCAGCTAAATCTGCTTTCTATCTTGAAAATTCACAACATGTTTCACATTTCCCTGCTCAAACCAGTAATACTTTTTTGGCCTTCTAGACAGCAGCCAGAATCTCAGGAGGTTGTTGCAGATGAAGATACTACCTACAAAGTCCAAGAAATCCTGGATTCCTGCCAGCAGGGCAAAAGAATAGAATATTTGATCTCCTGCAAAAACTATGGACTGGAGTAAAATTAATAGGAGCCATCATCCAACATATTGGATCCCAACCTCCTCAAGGACATTCATCAGCGGTACCCCAAGAAGACCAAGGCCTCCAGGAGGGCAGTAAGAGGGGGAGTACTGATAGCAGTCCACTGGCTATCCTCACAAACCACCACCCTTACCTCAGGTACCAGGCCAGCCATGGGACTCCTTGGCACGACGAAAAAACTGCCAGCAAATTGAACAATGCCACGCAATGGAAATACACACACACAACGTGCCATACCTCTCCATAGGCACGTGCATGCATGACCTCCCCAACTTTAAAGGGACCGCGGTGGGAAATACCCCACACCCCTACTGATAACATCAGTACCATTGCTCTTTATAAGGGCTGCTTCTCAGATGCAACTTGCCTCAGCATGTTGCTTCCTTGCTGTTCCAGTCTTCTTCTCGGCCTGTTCCAGTCTTCATCCCAGCCTGTTCCAGTCTTTGTGTCCCACTTGTTCCAATCCTAGCTTGCCTCAGTCCTATCCATCTCTTCTCCTTCCTCAGATGGATATCCAATTTGAGCTTTGCCTGGACCCTGGATATTTATTTATTTATTATTTATTTATTTATTTTTAATTTTTATATACCGAAGTTCTTGTAGGGACTACAAATCACTCCAGTTTACATAAAACGAATAACTGCTCAACAGAGAGCGGAGCTTTACATGGAACCGTAGAGTTCTGATATGTCTGACCACTGCCTGCCTTGTCCTTTGCCTGGACTCTGGATACGTCTGACTGCTGCCTGCCTCTGACCTATGCCTGGACCCCATCTAATTTGACTGCTGAATGCTTAACAACCATAGCCTGGCCTTGGATCTCCTCCTGTCATCAGCAGAGACCACGCCTAAGTCCTGCCGGCTCCGGTACCCAAAGACTCAACCCGAGCAGAACGTGGGCTGGTATAGGTGAAGGACCTGACTGGTCTCTGCTTCGCCTGGGTCTGCCTGCCAACAGAGAGAATCTGCACGGCTCCTCCCTGCAAGTAGAGCCAATCTCACCTTGGCTCAAGGGTCCACAGATACAACAGGTGCCGGGGAGTGGGAAGCACTGGGGGATTTTACTTCTAATGAATATGATAACCAATTAACTGTCTAAGCCTGGTGGCGGTGGGTGGGGGGGGGGGAGGGGGGAAGGCCCTTCAAAGTTGCAAGAACTGCTAAGTTGCCTACTTTGCAAGTCTGCTGTAAGTGAAGTGCACTTTTTCTTGCCGAATACTGACGTGTTGGCCCAAGGTGCCTCTCGTCACCATCAACACATCTTCATTCACCCCAGCTTCTGGCCATGTGGTGTCAGATGCCTCTTCCTACCACCGTCACACCTTTACTCCAGCCTGCAGCCATACTGCACTGTTCTTTCAGGACCTCTTCGGCTGCTCACTGCAGTCAATGTAAGGGGCAGGAAGCGAAGCAGTGTTAGTAACTACACCTGCTGATGAGCGGGGGAGACTCATGATGCAGCAGCAGAAAGATTCAACCCTGGTCCTGATCTGTCCTCAGCTCCTGTGAGCCCCGCTGAGCCACACTGCCATGAGGAAGAAGAAAGCTCAGACGGAAACAGGGACTGGGTAGAGGAGGAGGAAGCAGGCGGCCTAACTCATGCCAAATTGGAGGTAGGAGAAGGGTTTGCAGGAAAGGAGAACAATGTGACTTTTCCACCGGGTTGGGTAGGGGAGAAGCTGGTGTTGTTGTTGTTGTTGGCGGTGGGATGGGGTGGGGTGACTAGTATTGGACAGCAGGATTAGGAAGAGTAATTCAGGGCTGGGAGAACTGGCAGTAGGAGGTGAGAAAAAGTTCAGGGGCAGATGAACTCTTTTTTAATGGTATTAGTATAATCGCCTATTGTACGCAGAAATGCAAGCGTTTTTGTGTGTGCATTGCGAGTGTCTGTGTGTGTCCATTGGTTTGTGTTTGTCAGTATTTACATGTTTGTGCAGGCAGGGCCGTCGTCAAAAGCACTAGGCGAGCTAGACCTAGGCCTAGGGCGTCGACCATTAGGGGTCGCAAGCGGTGGGGGCAGCAAGGAGGAGTGGGGATTTGAATATCCACTCCTCTTTGCTGCAGCCACTCACAAAAAGGTAGGAGTCAGGGCTGCAACCTGGGGCGGGAGGGGCTGTCAAGCAACGGGGGAGCGCAACTGGGGGGGGGGGGGGGTTGGTGCAAGGCAGAAGGTGCCTAGCACACCTAATCCCCTTGCTCCGGCCCTGTGTGCAGGTATATATGTTTCTGAGTATCTTTGTATCATTGTGCATGTTTATGTGTATTTCTGTGTTGATGTGTCCAAATATGAGAGAAGGTGGCTGTGTCTATGTATCTGTGTGTGTCTGTGAGAGAGTCAGTGTATGCATCTGACAGAGGATTTGTGATGTGTGTATGGCTGAGTGCAAGATGTGGCTGTGCATGTCTAAGGGCTTGTGCAGCCCTGGATTAACTATTAAGCAAGATAAGCATGTGCATGGGGCACCACAGAGTGTTGAAAATTTGCATTTTTTCTGTTGTCCCCTAGGTATAAGTAAATAATTAGCTTATTTTGTTTACTGCTATTTAGTTATAAATAAATAAATTTGTTAAAAAAAAAAAAAGTGTATATTTAATATAGTTGTAGGGTCTGGCCTGGGGGATGGTCTGGAAAAAAACTGAATTTTTTATCTATTTCACCTTCAGCACTTATTGAGTCTTAATGAAAGAGCCAAGGGGGTACCATTGTGTGCTGGGCTTAGGGCATCAATTGGCTTTAATCCGGCCCTGTGTATGTGTGACAGAGATGAAACTGCTTCTGCATATGTGTAGAGAAAAAATATATATGCTACACATAACAGTGCTATCAACAGTTACAATTACTGTGTGCAGTAAGGGCCTTAAGGACAATTCCCAGGTTGGGGTGCTGGTATGTATTGTCCCTGTTCAGATTACATTTCTAGCCTGGTGGCAGGCTACAAAACACCGGACATACGCGCGCGCCAGTCGCTCCGTGTGCAAGCCGCCCCGTTAAGTTTAGGGAACCGACAATGCAAAAGCTCGCTGACCCGCACATAAGTTGTGTTAGGAAATTTTGGCATGTGGCACATTAGAAAGGGGCAACATGTTTTATGCAATTATGCTTGATACTTTATTTAGACATGTCATGTCCATAAATATTTACATGCTAACAGGAAATTTACATTTAGTTTTCTAGACCTTTTCCTTAGGCAAATCAAAATCAAGGTTGAAAAGAGGAATGAATTCATAAAATTTTGCTGTAGCAAATGTTTTAGGGATAACTTTTTTTATTCATTTATTCAAATTCTGCTCGTTACTTTATTTAAACATCTAATAGTAAGTGAAACAAAAACAGCGCCCATTAGTCAAAAGCATAAAAGTCTTCGCCATCCTCACTTTCGTTGAACCCTTGGTTCATAATATCGTCTGTTAGAGCTGGATCGTCTTCATAGGGGGTCATTCTATTTCTCGTCCTCGCTCTCGTGTTCAGTATCAGACTCCATATATATCGCGCCATCCTGTTGATCCATCAGGGGCATTACTAATTCCACATTGCAGGAATGAGTGACCAACAGTATCCTCCGATATTTCGTCCCAGGCCTCTTTATCGCATTGACAAACTAGTACTATATCCGGTTTCATGAGGTTTCCTTCTTTCGTCTAACACCTCAAGACCTTTACCTGAGACTTATCCCACCTGAAAGATCTGTAACAAACGGTGCGTTGTTTTCAGAGCTGCGCAACGTAATCAGACACTTGGGTGAAACCACAGTACACTATGCCGTGGGGGGTCCAATCACACTTAGCACCCATGTACAAGTTGTCCCTGTAATTTATTTTGTTTTACGTTGTAAATTTTACAACTTGTAGGCGAGTATATTCTGTATTTTGCTGCTGTTTCTCCTGTTTCACCCAGGATTATATAGAGTTTTTCCTGCTCTTTTGTTTGTGGTAAGGCTTTGATTTTCTCTTTTAGTCTTGGGAAACATGTATCTCTGATCTCAATATTTTGCACAGCTTAGAATGAAATACACATCTTTTTTTCTATTGCACGGCATACAGAGTCTGGCTTCTTGAGTTTTCCAGATCAGTTTTCAGCTGCATATTTCTTTTTCTAATTTGTGGTCCCTTATATTTGAGGAGGGTCAGGCTGTGTCCTGGTTTCATGACCAAAGGGAGGTATTCTGTAACTGTCTAGGGATCTACAATAGGATAAGAGAAATAAAAAAATCAAAATCCTCCTAGTGAAATACAATAGTAATGGAACAGAAAATTCACTATCAGAAAGAAGAGCTTATCGTGTTTTCACTTGAATCTACATAAATTTGAAAAAAACATCGAAAAGTTATTTTTTTTAACTCTATGATAGAAAAATTTCTGGCATATTTGTATTAATACCTATTTAAATTTCTGAGATTTTTCTCTAATTAAAAAATTGTGTTTTGAAATATATTCGTGCACACATATAGCAGAATAATTTGTATTTATTTATTTATTTATTTATTTAAAGAATTTTTATATACCGGGGCACGTAGCAAAACATCACCTCGGTTCACAGTGTAACATAACATAGCAAATAGCTTTACAATGAATATAAATAACGGTTCACAATATAAAATGATATAGTAGCAGGCTTTACAAAAGAGCATTTTACTCTATGGGGTAGATATTAAATACTTGCGTGATCGCGTACTTTTGTTTGCGCACCAGGCGCGAACAAAATTACGCTGGATTTTATAAGATACGCGCATAGCCGCGCGTATCTTACAAAATCCGGGATCGGCACGCGCAAGGGGGTGCACATTTGTGCAACCTGCGCGCGCCGAGCCCAGCGCGCGCTGCCTGTTCCCTCTGAGGCCGGTCCGATTTCGGAGCGGCTTCGGAGGGAACTTTCCTTCGCCCTCCCCCCACCCCCCCGGCCCTATCTAAACCCCCCCCTACCTTTGCGCGAGTCGGCCGGCAGCCCCGCTCTGTCCTCCGGTCCCCGGGGGCTGGTCCGGAGGCCTCGACCACGCCCCCGGGCCGGTGCCACGCCCCCGAAACGCTGCGGCATGCCCCCGGACACGCCCCCTCCCGCCCCTTTTCGAAAGCCCCGGGACTTACGCGCGTCCCGGGGCTTTATGCGCGCCGGCGGCCTATGCAAAATAGGTGCGCCAGCGCACGAGGGCCCTGCGCTCATAAATCCGGAAGGATTTACGCGCACAGGGCTTTTAAAATCCGCCCCTATATGTGTTAACTCTGTCCAAAAATTATGAATGTTATTTTGTAAATTGTTGTGATATTGACATGGAATGACTGTATATAAAATGTCTAAGTAAATAAATAAATAAATAAAACAAACACATAAGAAAATTGCTTGTTAGAATTTTGGCAGTAAATTTTTCTGTTCGATTACTTGAGATCTATATTCATTCATCTTGTTCTGTCTTCCAATCTGCAATTCTGATTTGGTGTTCTAGGGTACTTTATAATATTTGCAGTGCTGCCTTTTCGTAGGTAGGGCTGTATCTGTTTGCATTCTGGGTGTTAATGCCGATTTTGGTATGGCAGATTTGATAAATAAGTTCTATAAACTGCAGTGTTTTGTGTTACTTCACAATGTACCTGGTAATGGAGGGAATTTGTATTATGTCTTTTTAAAAATGATATAGTTTATTGGCCTTGTCATGTATTTGATTTTATACTGTGTTTAATTCAGTTTATCTGACTGTAACTGCTTTGTGGTTGTAAGGGAATGGCGGCTAATCAAATACAACTAAAATAAATACATTGTGATTTCTATAACTTTAGGTATTGATACAAGGACAGGGGGAGAGAGGGAGTAGCAGGTAAGCCTTAGGCCCCAGGCACCAGAGAATCACAGTATGCCACTGAATGGTAAGTTCCACATTGCTACATCCTGACAGGTCCTAGACTAGAGCCAGAGTCCCATGGGGTCTCTACAGTAAGAAATTAAGTCACATCAAGCATGTCTGCCACAGAAAGTTCAAGATGGCAGGGAAGAAATTACAGGTAGTAACAACTCAAATGGGGATAGGCACCACAAACAATAAAAAACAGTGGTGACAAATACTAATTCATAATTAGGGAATAGCACTTACAGGATGTAGAAAGGATTATAATAGGGACATCACATACAGTTTTGGAAAGTGAACAAATCACAATCAAATTTACATAATCATACTCCCATATGATCTCTACTTTTTAATTTTTATTCAATCCAGTGACATTTAGTCAAACAGTGAAAATAATTATTAAAATACTTCCATAATTTATAGTTCATTATATCCATAGGACCCCAAGTTCCATCCAGTCACCATTCAATGTACCCAAAAGATCAATATAGGCTGTATTTCAGTGAAGATCTCCTGCTTCAAGGTACTTAATCTTGGATCCACAGTTATAAGGATAAATGCCACTTTTCTGGAACTGTGACTGCATAGAACTTTGGGTATAATGAACTGTAATTATGGAAGAATTTTAATGATTATTTTCCTTTTTTGCACTGTCACTGGATTGCACAACTGTTTAAGAACAGAGATTATATGGAAGTATGATTATACAAATTAGATTGTGATTTGTTCACTTTCAAAAACATATGTGATGTCCTTATTGAAATCCTTATTTATTTAAAGATATTTATATTACACCCTACCTGGACAAGTAGTTCAGGGCGGATTACAATTTAAAACACAAAACAATTATTAAACTCGCATCACATAACAACATAGAACTCAGCAAAACCCGAATCAACCTCAATGATTATGAATTAGTATTTGTCATGACTAAATATTTTTTATTGTTTGCTTGTGGCACCTATCCCCATTTATGTAGTTATTACCTGTAATGCCTTCTTTGATATCTTGGGCTTTGGGTGGCAGACACATTTGATGTTTGTGACTTATAAATGCTATTCTTTGATTATTGATTTTTCAGGGAAGAAACTACATCCATGGAAGAACACATTATTGAGTCAGCCGAAAGATCAAAGGCACCCACAACATTGAACCCCAGTGATTCCCAATGGAGCATCACGTGAGAATGACATGAATTTGGGATCTACTTTCACCATCATCTCACAAGAGCCATACGAAGTACTCTGGTCTTGGTGTCTTCCAAGGATACAACAGTCAAAACTCTTGCTAGACAACTACCAGAAGAGCAACATGAGGACTGCGGGATCTTGTGTTATTGAGCATCTAGTACAATACCCACCAAATTTCAATGCAGCTCCTGATCACATGTGGTCACGCCAGACAAGCATTTTCAGAAGCAACTAGTTCAAAGCACCTGATATTTATTTATTTATTTGGTGCTTTTCTATTACGCCATTCATGATGCAATCATATCAAGTCGGTTTACATGGAATGGGGGTACAATAACCTTAGATATTAACAAAGCGAAGAGAAGCATAAGTTACAATAAAACAGGGGTGCTGGAACTGGGGGAAGAGGAAGAACAAAGCATAAGTAACTCAACGGCAAGAAGAGCAATTATTTACATTGTGCTGAATGTACAGTAATGATTGCTATGGTGAATCAGTGAGTTTCTGGAAAGGCTTGTTTAAATAACCAAGTCTTGAGCCTTTTTCTAAAAGTCACCAGGCAGGGTTCTTGTCTGAGTTCGGGGGGGAATAGCATTCCATATGGTTGGTCCCGCTGTACAGAAGGCCCGTTCTCTGGATGCTAGATGGTGTGTGGATTTGGTTGAGGGTTAGGAGGGTTAGGAGTATTCAACGGTTAGGAGTGTTTCAACTTGAGGAGGAGCTAGTCATACTCTACAAGTTTGCTGATGTTTTCAAAAAAGGACAATTTCCAAGGACCAAACTTCTCATTAGAGTACAGCTGATGACACCAAAAATTGGGGCGGATTTTAAAAGGGTTACGCGCATAAGTTACATGCGTAACCCTTAAAAAAAAAACCCCTACGCACGCCGAGCCTATTTTGCATTGATTCGGCAGCGCACGCAAGCCCCGGGACGTGCGTAAGTCCCAGGGCTTTCCTGGGGGGGCGTGTCAGGGGGGCGTGGTGCCGGCCCAGGGGCATTCCGGGGGCGTGGCTGAGGCCTCCGGACCAGCCCCCGGGTCGGGTGATGGCGCGCCAGCGAGCCACTGGCGCACGCGAGTTATGCCTGCTTCGGGCAGGTGTAACTTTTGTGATAAAGGTGGGGGGGTTTAGATAGGGCTGGGGGGGTGGGTTAGGCAGGGGAAGGTGGGGGGAGGCGGAAGGAAAGTTCCCTCCGAGGCCGCTCCAAAATCGGAGCGGCCTCGGAGGGAACGGGCAGCGCGCGCAGGGCTCGGCGCACGCAAGGTGCACAAATGTGCACCCCCTTGCGCGCGCCGACCCCGGATTTTAAAAGATGCATGCGGCTACACGCGTATCTATTGAAATCCGGCATACTTTTGTTTGCGCCTGGTGCGCGAACAAAAGTACGCGTTCGCGCTTTCTTTTAAAATGTACCCCATTATGAATGCACATAACATTCCATTCAGGCATCACTTGACACAGTGCTTGAATTGGTCAGAGCTAACCACAATGTTTAACAAGGGGTTTTTTTTTATAACCTAGTAGACTTCCAAAGAAGTAGAACCTAACATTTTAGAGGAGGAATGACAAAGAAGATTTATCTGTCCACAACAACTACAAGATCATAGTCAAAGGTCTCGAGGCACATCTATATCCTGTACCATTGTACCATCGGCTGAACAGCTGTTGACAAGAGTCTAAGGAGGGAAAATAGTTCCAAGGGTGAACTTGAGCCCAGGCCTATCTACAGCTGGAAGTTAACAAAGAATCCACTGATGCATAGATCCTAATCACATACAGAGGAGCCTTCTCTGCTAAACACTTACAGCTAAAGAATGGATATGTTTCCAGTCAGACTGAAAAATGTCCTTCCATACTATGATGATGCCTTGATTGTCACTGACAAGAAGAGGTAGGTGAGCACTTTGTAGAGGTACTACATCATCTTACTGAAGCTGGATTACGTGTAAAGATGCAGAAGTGTGGTTTGGGACTGCTCAGCATAAAGTTATTTATTTATTTTATTTATATATTTTATTTAAAGGCTTTTATATACCGATGTTCATGTACTAGTACATACCGCGTCGGTTTACATAGAACCAAAGTTGGAAATTACATCAAACAAGTGGGTACAAATAACAGGGATAACTTTTAACCAACACTAGTAGAGGAGAACACATCACACCTATACTAAAAAACCTACACTGGCTCCCTATCAAATCCAGAATCATATTCAAAGTACTAATCATAACCCACAAGACCATTCATTCCCAAACTTTGCTAGATCTAAGCTGCCCACTTCGTCCTCACACATCATCAAGACCAATCAGAACTAGCTACTTAGGCACCTTATATGCACCTCCAGCCAAGTCATTGCTCAAGAAACGTGCATTCTCGAGTGCCAGCCCCTTTCACTGGAATGCCCTCACCACTGATCTTCGGCTTGAAACTTGTAGTCGAACGTTCAAAAAGAAGCTCAAAACTTGGCTTTTCACAAAAGCCTTCACTAAAAGATCTCTCCCCGAGCCATGACTCAGGGCTAGACTTATTCTCGCATTTCATAATCCCTAACGCTAGATGTCTGATGCCGTAACTATTTCATCTTATAACTTTGCCTCATGATTCCACCTGTTAGATGTATGTTATACTGCACTCATGCTTATTAAGTCAGATGTAAACCCAACTTTTTGTTGACTGTTATTTGTAATTATTTGCAATTATGGGTATTTATTTATAATGATTTATAATAATTTAATTCTTGTTCTCTGCTTTATCTATAAGTTCGAAGTTCTTACGAAGTTATCTTACGAAGTTAAAGTTATTGGGTTATTGCAGTGATGAATGAGGATTCTGACAAATGGATAAGCAATCTGCGGAGCCTCTTCATCTTGTTTCTACCTGGAGTTCCAAGCTTGCCTATATGCCTTCATTTTTCATTTCATTTCTTAGATTTATCTTTCACTCCAGAAACCAAAGTACTCTGGGTAAAGTACAGAAAAATGATAATTTAACATAAATTATATAAATACCACATACAGCATTAACATACATAATCAAAAATAAAATATCCACTAAACAAATAAAATAGTTCTAAAAACAAGTATCATGCAGATCAAGCACTAAGCAAAGCAAATCAGCATAAAACTAAATAAAACCTTGGTAAACAAAAAAGTTTTAAAGCATTTTCTAAATGTTAAATATTCAGAAGCAGTCTGGGTCTGATCAGGAAGCTGATTCCTGATCAGCTTCCTACACAGGTCCTACTTGAGGTCCTACACAGCCAAAGGCCCATTTCCTGGTGCCATCCAATGGAGCCTCTTTCCTTGAAGCCCACAGGAAGGAATCCAGAAGGAAGAGGTTCTGGAATTTCAGAAGGCATTGGAGAGTTCCTGAGAAAGCAACAGATTCTGAGGAAACCCAAGAGAGAAGGGAATTCCGCAGAGTCCTGGATGAATGTACCAGGAAGACCAAGGGAAAACGCTGTGCCTGGGAAAATCCACAGAGTTGGCTGATCAAGCAAATCAACCATTAACTCACCGAAGAGAGCGAAAGGAACTGAAAAGAACAGCACTACCCAAAAGTTACTGGAGGGGCCCAGGGTGGAAGAGTACTTTCCCAAAGAGCTGACCTGTATGGGGAAGTGTGTACTGAGTGAGAGCTGTGTTTTTTGTATTTTTGGACTTTGTGTTTAGCATGGTGCACACCCTCTAGTGTACTGTTGGACTGTGAATTTTGTTTCTTACCATCAGTTCACTAACCCCTAGATTCATGAAAATGCTGTAATTTCGCATGGATAACACCTGCGATAAATAAAAGGGGTGAGTCTATGATAATTTTTTAATTACCACACTATGCCCTGTGTTAGCGCTTCGCATAAAAGTGGTATCGCACGTATGAACAGCACAGTTCATAGAGTGTTCTCTCACTCTAGCTTGAGGTATGGAATTCATCAAGCTAGGGCGAGAGAACATTGTAGAAATCTCATCTTTGTGAGACTTTCCTCACTCCAAATGACATCAAATTTTCACTGAGGTGTACTGTGCTGTTCATAGATCTCATTCTGTATATAAAACTGGCCCCAAAACCACCACCAAAACCTCACCTCGAGTTATTAGCTGGCCCTCCTATAGTGATATAAATAGCTGAATACTGTGAAGGCCTCCCAAGAGGCTCTCTCTCTGTAATCTTTATTGTGAATTGTGTTATGGCCGTTTCGGGCATTTCGCACAGCTTAACGCCAGGAAAAAAGGTGTAGTTATTTCTGGCGTTAAAAACGTGCGATAGCCCTTCATTTTCATTAATCCCACCCAAACCCCTCCTCAATCCTGCCCCTTTGAAAAATATGCATTCGCACTACCATTACTATTGCATACGTTATGGCAAACGCATGCGTTATCGTGGGCATTAACGCCATAATGCATTTTGATGAATGACCCTGTATAAAAGTAAATTTTAAACAGCCGCACGGGCTTACATGTGCACTTATGAATGCGGCCATTTTAAAACATGCATGCGTATATGCTCACATGGTATAAAATAGGTTGTATACACTTACATATGTGCATAATTTTATATAAACGCATGCATGTGCACACAAAGGCCGCCTCTACCGCATAAGTAGGGGGATTTTAGTAGACATGCGCACCATCGCAATTACTAATTTCCCTAGTTCATTCCCAGTTTGCCCAGATAAAGGAAAGGACTTCCTAACCTTCCCTAGCTAAATAGCCTACCTTTTACCCTGTTAGCCCTGACCCTTAAAATCCCACTGACTAGCCTAGATTTTTTTATTTTACAACTTAACGCCATCGATAGCAGAAGTAAAGTTACACGGTAGGGGATCCAGTCACGCACTTGTGCTTGTATTTACACACTGGTTTCATTCAAAAGTCTTGGAACACCCATGCTCTATCCAGACCACGCCCATGCCCCACCCCCTTTTTTAGAAAAAATTTTGGGGTAGATTTTAAGAACTTGCGCGTGGGCGTCCATGTGTGCACGCTACCCGGCGTGCACACATGGACACCTGATTTTATAACATGCTCGCTCCATTGGATGTAGCACGTCTAGTTCCACCCCGCCCCCTGGACACCCCTCACTTCCGCCCCGCCCCTTTTTCGAAGCCCCAGGAAATACGCGCGACCCGGGGCTTTATGCACGTCGCCAGATCTTTTTAAAATAGGCCCGGCTCGCGTAGGCGTTTTAAAGTCTACCCCTTTGTGCGCATTCTGGGAGATACTATTTATACTGTTTTGAAGTATTTTATTGGTTTTAGAGGAAATATTAGAACATACTTTAATTATTGGATTTTTTTATTCATCAGATGTTTTGAAATTTTTTATTGGCTTTTGGGAAATTTTGGATATTCGATTTGTTAACTAGTTTGAAATATTTATTCTTTTTATTACTATGATTTTTCTATTATGATTGATGTTTTACATGTCTTGATTTTATTTTTTTAATGTTTTATGAAGAATGGTAATATATTTCTGTTTTTCCATTATTGCTCTGCTTATAGAGTCTGGCTTGTTGTGCTTTTCAGTTCATTTCTTTTCAGTATGTTTCTATTTATACTTTCTGGTCTCTTTATTCTGTATTTGGTCAGGGTCTGCCTGTGTTCTCTATGTGTAACTGAGGTGAGGTGAGATGAGCTACCATATAATTTATCCGAAGTGATCTATAGCAATCTGATTTGTTCTGTTTTCCTAATAGGAAGTGTATTAGTGTTCTAGGGCCTGATGTAATATGTGTAGTTACCTTTTCATAGATAAGGTTGTTACTGTTTGAGTGCTGGCAGTTAGGATTGTTTGGTATGGGAGGTATACTATATTGTAATGGAAATTCTGTTTATTCACTATGATCTGAGGGCCAAGCCCACACCCAGCACACATTACAAAAAATGTAATTCCATAGGCGTTCCAACTGTCTTTTTACAGGATTTTCTAGTTGGCACCACAGCAGGGCATGTAAATATAATATGCATATTGTAAGTGATATTTTGCCTCAGAAAACTTTTTTTCCATGTAAAATCTGTTATAAATGCATAATTGAATTGTGTGTGTGTGTGCAAGGCATTAAGGTTTGCTGAAGGGAGCTGGGCTTTTTTTGATGGGCGCGGGGCAGAGGCAGAATGGTGTGTGTGGGGGGGGGGGGGGGCAGCACAGTAATTGTTCGTTCAGGGGCAGCAAAAATACTATCGCCAGCCCTGATGACATCAAAAGACCAGGCCTTGTCAAGTCTGGAAGAGCAGGCGTGCTCCGTGCACGCATGCTCGATGTAATGTGGTGCCAGGCCCTCTACGGAGCAAGCGCTGCGTCGCGAGGAGGGGAGGAGGGAGGAAGGGTTCATGGGCGGAGCGTCGAGTCGCGCGCGTCCATAGCCCGGGTTCCCAGGAGAACCACGCGCGCGTCTTTTTTGAAGCGCCAGTGATTGCAGCCCTCAATGGGCTGAGGCTGGATACATCAGCAGATATGGGAGGAGCCAGGTTTGAGCAGGTTGTTCCCCTCCTCCTCCTCCTCAGTCTACCTTTTTTGCTGTTCTTCATTCCCTCCCACCCACCCTATTTATTATTGTTGTTGGTTCATGGGGAAAGTTTTATCATAGCTGGGGGGGGGAGGGCGGGTGGCCCAAGCCTATTTGAGGGGGGGCAGCTTCATGCTGATTGATCATATGGCTTGGCAGGTGCCAAGTTCCATTTG